>NW_028227265.1:124196973-124796973 GCF_978045245.1 Mus caroli
ACAGTCATCTATTGGATGGAACACAGGGTCCCCAGTATAGAAGCTAGAGAAAGCACCCAAGGAGCTGAAGGGGTCTGCAACCCTAAAGGTGGAACAACAGTATGAACTAACCAGTACCCCCAGAACTCATATCTCTAGCTGCATATGTAGCAGAAGATGGCCTAGTCGGCCATCACTGGGAAGAGTGGTCCCTTTGTATTGCAAACTTTATATGTCCCAGTACAGGGGAATGCCATGGCCAAGAAGCAGGAGTGGGTGGGTAGGCGAGCAGGGCAGGGGGGATGGTATAGGGAACTTTTGGGATAGCATTTGAACTATATATAAAGAAAATATCTAATAAAATAAATAAATAAAAAGGAAAAACAAGAATACTGACTGTTGTTCCACATGACCAAGGTTCAAAGTCCAGCACGCATATATCTCTTGCTCATAATCCTCTAATATACCAGTACCCAAACGGTCTGATACCTTCTTATGGCCTCTGCTGGCATTGTATGCTTGTGGAGTACAGACATACAGGCAGACAAAATATTCATACACATAAAATAAAAATAACAAACGATTATCAGTGATTTTTTTCACAGGTTGAACCATATAATTTTGTGCACAAAAGACTACCCAGAAGTCCTAAAAGCTGAAACTCTAACATTGTACCTGCTCTACAATTTATTTTAAACCCTGAAGACAGTTACTTTTTGATTTGTGACTGAGTCATATCTGTTAGAGTTTTTCAGAATATAAAATATGTTGAATTTAACAGATTTCCACTTTAAATATCCAGTTTTAATTTTAGTAATGTTAAAAGAGTATTAAGAGAAATGGCATAACTATTAAAATATGTACTTTCTCTGTACATATCTGCATTGTGGATCCATATTTTCATATATTCATAAAAATGTGTACATTGGGCAGCACCTAGAGTGAATTCTAATGAAAACTGTGGAATCTTGATGATGAGCACCCATCAGAAATAAAGGTATTACTGACACATTGTTTAATAAATTTATGTAACTAGCCCTACTGGGTGCTTATTGAATTATACAGAACCTACAAATAGAAGCTATTGGCATAGCATAGAAAAAAATAACTTTCAAGAAGTTGTTTGCCTTTGGTTTGCTGTTTTTTAATAGCTTGGGAAATGTTGCTTTTAGTTTCACCAAGAACAATGGCAATAGTGAAAGTTTTGTTTAGATGAAAAAATGTACAAAGCTGCCAAGAACTTTGTTTTGCACTTTTCACAATGTATTTTCACTGATTTTTTAAAACCTTATACATAAAATAGATTAAAATATTCCAATCACATTATTAGCTGTATTTTGAAGTGTCTTCCCCATTAACCATGTTTCTTCTTTCTTAAGAAGAAACCTTACAAACCTATATTAATAAAGAGATATTAAGGTTGTCCCAAATTGCCCATTCAAATCATACTGACAGATTATTAACTCTTTTATGTAGATAGCTTTTCAAATCAGTAGTAAAATACTCTGTTCTTAATTTTATCCAGCCTTAGAAAGCTATGAAAATTCTATCTAAAACGTGATCCAATAGTTTCCAATATTGTATATAACCATAACAAAAAATGGTGTATGCTATATGAAAATTTAAGTGATGAACTAATTTTGTGAATAACAGACTTCAAGTACTAATGGTCTATATGAAAGGTCATACCTTTGTCAACAGAAAGTGCCTTTCACACACATAATTAATAACAAAAGTTTTTTGGGACTCAAGTATTTACCAACTTCCACAGGTTAGACTATCATACCCATATTGAAACATGATAGATATTTTTAATCAGAAATGCTGGAATTCTCATTAGGTACTCATTAAACTTCCACACCTACATAACCTGGAGGGATTCATTGACATTAATGAGAATAACTCTTAATAATGATCATGGAATTTATATGCATGCAACAGAGATAGTATTGACAGCTGTAAAAAAGAAAATGACACAATTAGAATTTTACATTCGACTACAAAGGAAAACTACACAATTGTTGACTTGTTGAAATGAAACTGTCTTCAGAAATGCCACATGTAGAATGACAAATATTTGAAAGAAAAAAAAAGCTTTTAGACATTCAAAATTACTGAAATGTTTGACAATAATGAATTCAGATTTTAAAATGTGAATAAATATCTGTATTTTTGAAAAATAATTATCACAATTACTTTGCAACAAATGCACATTTCTGAATATATTTTGTTAGGAATACAGTTGATAAATTAACAAAGCAATAGTCTTACATATTTCTCTCTAATTTATTTTGTGTTGTTTATGTTATTTAAAATTCATCTGTGCTAAAAAGTGATTGCCATGGAGAAAAACATAAATATCAAATAAAACCAGTAGTCATAAAAGCATGCCTGGTTACTTTCTTGTCCTGAGCATGAGTTATTAAATGTTTTAATGAAAGATTATCTAAAACCTGTTTCTATTTAATGTGCAATTGAAATTTCCCAAGACTTCTAGTGAACCTAACCATGAATATTATGGTCTTTGTGAATTTCTTTGCGTTTTTCATCTAAATTGTCCTGATATACAGAACATCATTTCTTCCTAAGTCCTTTCAAGGAACAAAGAAAGTAGAGTCACCATCTAAGAAGAAATTTTGATGTGATAAGACAATCTACCTACCAAATAATTATTTCCTTTTTGCTCACTTGAAGCATTAAACATCTTCAGAATATAAAAGGCAGCTTTTCCAATTGTCAAGACAATTTTACTTATAATTGGTTGGAATATACTCTGTAGGTCATTTTTGTCTAAAACCCTGGCTCTGAAAAGCTGAATGGAATGAATTCAGTTCCTAGACCTTAAATGCTGCATGGTTTACTTCTGTGCTGGTATATAATTTTCTCTCTGAACACATAAAGCTCCTTCAACAACCACCCATGTACAGACAGGTGTCAGGGTAGTGCACTTCTTTTTCAGTGAGGCACCCAGAGTTAACTGAGGTGTTCTACTGTGGTTTTCACTATGTTGAGTATAGGGAACATCTTATGCCTTGGGAATTGATAGCATTGTTTCCTCTATTAATAAAGCCTAGGATTGCATTAGATCTTTTGTTTGCACTATCACCTCAGATAACCCTCCATATCCTAGATATGTTATAAGAAGGGAATTGAAAGAACCTTTTAACAGACTATCTAATCTAACCTCAAACCTTTGATTAAATAGTCCTTTTATTCCTGGCTATCTGTAAACGTATGTAAATGGGCCATTAAAAATTCTTCCAGTTTTTGAAAAACTAAAATTAAAGAGAAAAAATAATGACTGTTCCAAATTCTCTTAATTCATTCTGTATCTCTTAGTGAGATATAATCATGCCAGAGAAATAAATATACCCCACCCCCACCCTTGAACTCAGTTGCCAGGTTTCTAAGATAGTGAAATGAACACTATATGCTAGAATAATGATGCATGTGTGTGCCAGTGACCTAAGTACTAAAAGAAAAAAACATTGAAACCAGCCTACCTCAGACAAAAGGCCAATGGGAAACTACATAAACCCTCATTCTGAGTTGTATCTCAAAAGACAAGGAAGAATCTTCCCATCTCATAATGTTCTGTACTTTGAGCAGTATTTTGGTACTGGAGGTGCAAATGAGGAAGAAAAGAATGTGGAGGACATGAATGAACAAGTTATCTAGTGTTACTGCTCAAAAGTCAGCAGTGAGAGAGAGATGTGGTAGTTAGAATGTGCTTGGACCTTGGGAAGTTGCACTTTTAGGAGGTGTTGGAATAGATGTGGCTTTTTGGAGGAAGTTTGTCACTGTGTTGGTGGGCTTTGAGGTCTCCTATGCTCAAGCCCTGCCCAGTGCATAAGAGAGCTTCATACTGGCTGCCTTCCTGAAGACAATCTCCTTCTGCCTGCCTTCAGATTAAGATGTAGAATTCACACCACTATGTCTGCCTGGTTGCTGCCATCTTTCCCACCATGATGATAATGGACTGAACCTCTGAAACTGTAAGCCAGCCCCAACTAAATATTTGTCTTTACATATTTGTTTTGGTCATGTTGTCTCTTCACAGCAATTAAGACAAGAGAAGGAAAAGGAAGTTGAAAGTGTAAGAAATCTATAAACGTGTTAAATGTGGGGTAGAGATCACAAACCCTCCCTTTCTTTTTTATCAGGTTATTTTATTTATTTATATTCCAAATATTTACCCACTTCCCTGTGCCCTCTCTCAGAGCTCTTTACTCAATCACCCCTTCACTTTGCTTCTGAAAGGGTGCTTGCTCCCCCATATACCCACCCACTTCATGCACCTACCCACCCCCACCTCACCCCGCCAGCATCCCCCTTCCCTGGGTCACCAAATCTCTACAGGATTAGGTACATCCTCTCGCACTGAAGACAAGCCAGTCCTCTGCTACATGTGTGCCAGATGCCATGAACCAGCTTGTATATGCTCTTTGGTTGGTGGCTTAGTCTGGGAGATCTGAGAGGTCCAGTTAGTTGATAATGTTGTTCTTCCTATGTGGTTGCCATTCTCTTTGGATCCTTCATCCCTTCACCTAACTCATCCAATGGGTGTCCCCAACCTTAGTTCAATAGATGGCTGTAAGTATCTACACCTGTCTCTGTCAGCTGCTGTAGAGCCTCTCAGAGGAGAGCCATGCTAGGCTCCTCTCTGCACACACAACAAGGTATCAGTAATAGTGTTAGGGTTTGGTACCTGCTCATGAGATGGATCCCAATTTGAGTCAGTCAATCAATGGCCTTTCTTTCAGTTTCTGCTCCATTTTTCTCCTTTCATTTCCATGCATGTCATTGTGGGTCTGAATTACCTCACTCACGATGATATTTTCTAGTTCCATTAATTTGTCTTCAAAACTCATGATGTCCTCAGGTTTTGTTATAGAATATTATTTAATATTTTCAACTATTAATATTCAACAAACAGAATAATTTATTTTAAGATACATCTCATTCTTATGTGTCCCTTTTCATTGCTGAATTTATTAATTTATTTATTAATTTATTAATTTGCTGATCTGTGCTCTCTGGTTAATCTGGAAAAGGTTTATCTATCTTGTTGAGTTTTCTCAAAGAACCAGCTCTTGGTTTTGTTGATTCTTTGTATAGTTCTCTTTGTTTATTTTTGGTTGATTTCAGCCCTGACTTTGATTATTTCCTGCCATCTACTCATCTTGAGTGTATTTACTTCTCTTTGTTCCAGAGATTTCAGGTGTACTGTCAAGCTGTAAGAGTTTCTCTCTCTTCAGTTTCTTTTTGGAGGCACTTAGAGCTATGGGTTTCCTCTTACTGCTGATTTCCTTGTGTCCCATAAGTTTTGATATGGTGTGTCCTCACTTTCAGCAAATTCTAAAAAGCCTTTAATTTCTTTCTTTATTTCTTCTTTGACCAAGCTATCAAGAAGTAGAGTATTGTTCAGCTTCCATGTATATGTGTGCTTTCCATTGTTTTTATTGGTATTTAACACCAGCCTTATTTGGTGGTGATCTTATAGGGTGTATAGTATTATTTCAATCTTCTATTATCTGTTGAAGCTTGTTTTGTGACCAATTATATGGCCAGTTTTGGAGAAGGTACTGTGAGGTGCTGAGAAGAAGTTATATTCTTTTGCTTTAGGATGAAATGTTCTAAAAATATCTGTTAGATCCATTTGGTTCATAACTTGTGTTAGTTTCACTGTGTCTCTGTTTAATTTCTGTTTCCATGCTCTGTTGAATGCTGAAAGTAGAATGTTGAAGTCTCCCATTATCATTGTGTGGGATGCGATGTGTTCTTTGAGCTTTAGTAAAATTTCTTTTATGAATGTGGGTACCCTTGCATTTGGAGCATAAATGTTCAGAATTGAGAGGTCATGTTGGTAGATTTTTTTCCTTTGACCAATATCAAGTGTCCTTTCCTTTCTTTTTTGATAACTTTTGGTTGAAAGTTGATTTTACTCGATATTAGAATGGCTACTCCAGATTGTTTCTTGGAACCATTTTCTTGGAAAATTTTTTCCAACCTTTCATTCTGAGGTAGTGTCTACCTTTGTCACTTTGGTGCATTTCCTCTATTCAGCAAAATGCTGGGTCCTTGTTTATGTAGTCTGTTAGTCTATATCTTTTGGGGAGAATTTAGTACATTTGTGTAAAGTTATATTAAGAAAAAGTGATTGTTACTTCCTGTTATTTTTGTTGTTAGAGTTGGGATTCTGTTCATATGGCTATCTTCTTTTGAGTTTGTTGAAAGATTACTTTCTTACTTTTTCTGGGGTGTAGTTTCCATCCTTGTAATGATGTTTTCCATCTATTATCCTTTGTAGGGCTGGATTTATGGAAAGATATTGTGTAAATTTGTTTCTGTCATGGAATGTCTTGGTTTCTCCATATAAGGTAATTGAGAATTTTACTGGGTATAGTAGCCTGGTCTGGCATTTGTGTTCTTTTAGGGTCTGTATGACATCTGCCCAGGGTCTTCTAGCTTTCATAGTCTCTGGTGAGAAGTCTGGTGTAATTCTGATAGGTCTGCCTTTATATGTTACTTGACCAGTTCTCTTACTGCTTTTAATATTCTCTCTTTGTTTAGTGAATTTGGTGTTATGATTATCATGTGATAGGAGGAATTTCTTTTCTGGTCCAGTCTATTTGGAATTCTGTAGGCTTATGGTATGTTCATGGGTATCTCTTTCTTTAGGTTAGGGAAGTTTTCTTCTATAATTTTGTTGAAGATATTCACTGGCCCTTTAAGTTGGGAATCTTTACTCTTTTCTATACCTATTATACCTATTGGTCTTCCCATTGTGTCCTGGATTTCCTGGATATTTTGGGTTATGAGCATTTTTCTTTTAGAATTTTCTTTGACTGTTGTGTCAATGTTTTCTATGGTATCATCTGCACCTGAGATTCTCTCTTCTATCTCTTGGGTTCTGTTGGTGATGCTTGCATCTATGACTCCTGATCTCTTCCCTAGGTTCTCTAACTCCAAGGCTGTCTCCTTTTTTGATTTCTTTATTGTTTCTATTTCCATTTTTAGATCTTGGATGGTTTTGTTCATTTCTCTCACCTCTTTTATTGTGTTTTTCTGAAATTCTTTAAGGGATTTTGTGTTTCCTCTTTAAGGACTGCTAACTCTACCTGTGTGCTCCTGTATTTCTTTAAGGGAGTCATTTATGACCTTCTTAAAGTCCTCTATCGCCATCAAGAAAAGTGATGTTAGATCCAAATGTTGCTTTTCTGGTGTGGTGGTATATTCAGGACTTGCTATGATAGGAGTATTAGGTTCGGATGATTCCAAGTAAACTTGGTTTCTGTTGCTTATGTTCTTACTCTTGCCTCCCACCATCTGATTATTTCTAGTGCTATCTGCCTTCCCTATATTTGACTGGAGCCTGCCCTTCTTGTGATCCTGGTTGTGTCAGAACTCCTCAGAGTTAAGCTCTCTCTGTGATTCTGGGAGCCTGGGATCCTGGGTGTGTCAGAGCTCCTGGGACTCAAGCTGCATCTGGGACCCTGAGATCCTCATGTGACCAAGCTCCTGGGATCATGTGGTCCCAGGAGTGGAGCTTCCTCTGGGTGTTGTAGGACTGGCTGTGGCGTTCATGCCTAAGGTCTGCTCATGGCACATGCTGCAGACTATATATAACCCATGCCATGGGTCTGGCAGAGTTTCTAGATGCCCAGGTCCTGCTGGTCCCAGTTACTCCCCAGTGTTGGGGCAGATGTGTCCTCCTCACCTCTGATCCTATGGTATCCTCATTTTTAATAGCTGAATGGTATTCCATTTTGTAAATGAGCCACATTTTCTGCATCCATTCTTTGGTTGAGGGGCATCCAGATTGTTTCTAGCTTCTGACTATTACAAATAAGGCTTCCATGAACATAGTGGAGCACCTGTTCTTATAATATGGTAGAACATCTTTTGGGTATATGTCCAGGAGATGCTGGATCTTCAGGTAGAAGTAGTTCCAATGTTCTGAGGATCTGCCAGATGGATTTCCAGAGTAACCCTTCCTTTCTTGCTTCAGCCAGAGATTATATTTCTTCTTTGTTTACTTTTTAATTAATTATTTTATTTTGCACTCCAGATTTTATCCCCAACCCCAGTTCACCCTTCAACTGTTCCACATTCCATACTTCCTCCCCATCCCCAGTCTCCACAAGGATGTCCCCATCCCCCACTCCCACCCGACCTGAACTGTAAACTCCCTGGGGCCTCCAGTCTCTTGAGGGTTAGGTGTATCATCTCTGATTAAACACAGTCCTGGCAGGGCAGTCCTATGTTCTATGTGTATTAGGGGCCTCATATCAGCTGGTATATGGTGCCTGTTTGGTGGTCCAGTGTTTGAGAGATCTTGGGAGCGGGGGGGGGGGAGGGGGGATCCAGACTAATTGAAACTGCTGGTTCTCCTGATTGCCCTTCTGCTCAAATTCTTTCAGCCTTCCCTAATTCAACAACAGGGGTCAGCTGCTTCTGTCCACTGATTGGGTACAAATAGCTGCATCTAACTCTTTCAGCTGCTTTTTGGGTCTTTCAGAGGGCTGTCATGATAGGTTCCTTTTTATGAGTGCCCCATAGCCTCAGTAATAGTGTCAGGCTTTGGGACCTCCCCTTGAGTTTGATCCCTCTTTGGGACTGTTGCTGGACTTTCTTTTCCTCAGGCTCTTCTCCAATTCCATCTCTGTAGTTCTTTCAGACAGGAACAATTATGGGTTAGAGTTTTGACTGTAGGATGGCAACCCCCTCCCTCATTTGATGCCCTGTCTTCCTGCTGGAGATGGGCTCTATAAGTTCCCTCTCCCTACTGTTGGGCATTTCATCTAAGGTCCCTTCCTTTGAGTCCTGAGAGTTTCTCACCTTCCAGGTCTCTGGTGCATTCTGGATGGCATCCCCAACCTCCTACCTCCCAAATATTTCCTGTTTCCATTCTTTCTGCTGGCCCTCAGGGCTTCAGTCCTTTTCCCTCACCCAATACCAGATCAGGTTGCCCTCTCCCACCCCATCCACTTTCTCTCTAAGGTCCTTCCCTCCACACTTGTGATTGCTTTCTTCTCCGTCCCAAGTGAGACTGAGGCAACCTCACATGGGCCCTTTGGCTTGTTGACCTTTTTTGAGTTCTGTTGACTATATCTTGGTTATTCTGTACTTTTTTTTTTTGATACTGCAACTATTCTGGAAATCAATATGAAGTTTCTTCAGAAAAGTGGAAATAGATCTACCTGAAGATGCACCCATACCACTCTTGGGCATATACCCAAAAGATGCCCCACCATGCCACAGGGGCACATGTTCCACTATGTTCATAGCAGCCTTATTTGTGATAACCAGAAGTTGGAAACAACCAAGATATCCCACAACAGAAGAGTGGATACAGAAAATGTGGTTCATTTACACAATGGAATACTACTCAGCTATTAAGAATGAGGACATCCTGAGTTTTGCAGGCACGTGGATGGAACTAGAAAAAAAAATCCTGAGTGAGGTAACTCAAACCAAAAAGACATGTATGGTATGTACTCACTAATAAGGAGATTGTATTTCATTTCTGTTGGGAAGCAGAGATTTTGAAAGCAGGCCAATGACAGGTGTGTATAACTTCGATTTAATATGAGATGGAACAGTGTAAAGCTTTTCCATGAGATATGAACCCCAATTCCCAGTCCCTCCCAGAGGTCTAAACACAGCATATAACTCTCTATCTGCCTCAAGAAGTCTACCAATGAGGGCATATAGGCTTGATGTGGATGAGATCACCCATGGAAAGTACATGGTATGGAACAGAAATGATAGATCATCAGAACTATTGCCTAAAAAAAGATAATTCTACAGATCATATTCCACAGGATGCCTAAAGTTTCTTGCTTTTATTTATATTTCTAAAATGTTTCACAGACCAATTAAAAAACGTGAATTTTATTCCCAAAGAGTATTTTGTTTTCTAAGAAATTATTTAAACTAGCTTTAAAAAATCCTTTTACTACTTTTACTTGAGTATCTTTCTCATCTAAGGCATTCTTTTTAAATTAATGAATGTATTTACTTTACATCCCAATTGCAGCTTCCCCTCCATCCTTTCCTCTCAGTGACTCCTTCTCCCCTCCCTTCCCTCTATCCCTCCTCCCTTTTTCCACAGAGAAGTAGATCTTCATGCATATCAACCCACTATGACATGTCAAGTACATTAGGACTAGGCTCATCTTCTCCAATTGAGCCTAGACAAGGCAACCTAGTTAGAGAAAGGCTATTCAAAGGCAGGCAACAGAGTCAGAGACAGGACCCATACCCATTATTAGGGGTTCCACATGAAGATGAACCTTCATACCTGTTACATATGTGTAAGGGGCCTAGGTCCACCTCATGAATGCCCTATTTTTGGTGGTTCAGTCTCTCTGAGCCCATATGGGCCCAAGTAAGTTGATTCTGTAGGTTTTCTTATGGTGTTCTTGACCCCTCTGACTCCATTAATCCTTCCTCCCAGTCTTCAACAAGATTCCCCCAGTTCCACTTCATGTTTGGTTGTGGCTCTCTGCATCTGCTACTATCAATTACTGGATGAAGCCTCTGAGAGTTAAATTCCTGTCTGCAACTATAAGAGAATATCATTAATAGTGTTGGGGGCTTGCTATTTTAAATGAGATAGGTCTCAAATTGTCCCAGTCATTGGTTAGTCATCCCATCAATTTCCGATCTATCTTTATCCTTGCACATACTGTAGGCAGGACAAATTGTGGGCTAAAGGTTTTGTGGGTGGGTTGGTGTCCCCGTTTGTCCATTGGGAGCCTTGCCTGGTAACATGAGGTGGTCAGTTCAAGCTCCATCTGTATCCCCTATTTCTAGGCGTCTTAGTTAGAGTTATCCTCTTAGCTTCCTAGGAGTTTCCCTTGTCCTAGGTTTCTAGTTCTTCCCAGAGATGCCCCTCCCCCTACCAATTCCGGGTCTTCCTACAGGACACTGATATAGCTATCTCTTGTCAGGCATGCCAGTGCCTGGCAAATACCGAAGTGGATGCTCACAGTCATCTATCAGATGGAGCACAGGGTCCCCAATGAAGGAGCTAGAGAAAGTACCCAAGAAGGTAAAGGGGTCTGCAACTCTATAGGAGGGACAACAATGTTTGGTTTTGTTTTTTATTGTTTCTACTTCCACTTTTAGGTCCTGGATCACTTTATTCAATTCCTTTACCTGTTAACCTGTGTTTTCCTGTATTTCTTTCAGTGAGTTATTGATATCCTCCTTAAAGGACTCTATTATCTTCATGAGATAGGATTTTAGGGCAGATTCCTGATTTTCAGGTGTGTTGGTGTATTCAGGGTTTGTTGTGATGAGTGAATTGCATTCTGAAGATGCCCAGGTATTTTGGCTTCTATTGCCTTTGGTCTTGTGCTTGCCTTTCATCATCTGGATATCCCTGGTGTTTGTTGATCTGGGTGACTGTATGGACTCTGCCTCTTTTGTCCCTAGGTTGTTTCAGCTCTACAATTAGGCTTGTGGCCCTGGCTCTATCAGACTACCTGTGGGGCCTTCCTACTGGGGGCTCTTCATAGGGGTAGATTAGCTGATGATCTTTTGTACTGACTGCAGTAGGTCTCTTGGGAGGCTTTTAGAATGTTGGGTCTTCTGTGGAGAAGTCAAACTATTGTCCAACTGTGCTGAGTGCAGCTGATCCTCAACTGCTCTGAAAGCAGAGTATCCTCAACTGCTCTGAGTGCAGAGGGTCCTCAGCTTTTCAACAGCTCTGAGTGCAGTGCGTCCAACTTCTCTGAGTGCAGCGAGTCCTCTAGGATGGATTGGGATATGGAGTCTTGGTGGGAGCAGACCAACTATGGGTCTGCCCCAGCAGCAAGGACCAGACAAAAGGGATTGATTATTTTTTTAAGTTGGTATCTAGGCATCTGGCATTGGCAAGATTAAAATTATAATTCTAGGTGCCGATATAGGATCTTGTCTTTGTTGGGTTGGTGTTTTATTTCTAGTTTTCTGTTTCTTAGGAGAGTGTGGTGGCCTTGTGTTGACTGAAGAACAACCTTCACTGATCATGATAGGTTTGCGTGCTGGGGATTTGATTGGGAGACTTTTAATGACTGCTTCTATTTCCTTAAGGGTTATAGGACTGTTTAAATAGTTTGCCTGATCTTGATTTAACTTTGGACAAGAACCAATTCCTGACAGTCTTAATGATACTCTGTTATGCTTGCAGACAGTAGTTTAGCATATCTTTCCTCTGAGAGGCTTCACCTAGCAGCTGACTTAAGTAAATTCAGAGCCCCATAGCCAAACATTTAACAGAGTTCAGGGACTCTTATGGAAGAGTTGGGGGAAGAGGATAGGAACTGCACATGAAGCTCAACAGAGTCAACTAACTTGGACGCTTGAGGGCTCTCAGAGACTGAGTAACCAACCAAAGAACATATACAGGCTGGACCAAAGCCCCAGGCACATATGCAGCAGAAGTATACCTCAGTCTTCATGTGGGTCCTCCAACAATAGGAGCAGGGGCTATGCCTAAAAATGTTTGCTGTCAGCTACATATGTAGCAGAGGATTGATTGCCTTATCTGGCATCAATGGGAGGGGGTGCTTTGGTCTTGTGGAGGCTTGTTGCCCCAGCATACCAGAGCAGTGAAGCAAGAATGGGTGGGTGAGTGAGGGAGAACCTTCTTAGAGGCAAGGGGGAAGGGGGTGGAATGGGGGTGCTTTGGAGAGGAGACCAGGAAGGGGGACAACATTTGAAATGTACATAAACCAATGTAAAATAACCAATACCTAACTGTTAAAAAAGATGTTGCTTGCCTATAGAATATGTTCTTTTAGCTTGGCTGCCTTGTCTGACCTCAGTGGGAAAGAATGCAGAGACTTCATTTACCATACATAGTAGGGGATATCTAGAAAAAAGGGACTGTGTAAGATGGGGAGCAGGAGAAGGGGCAACATTATGGATGTAAAATTAATAACTAAGTAAATTAATGGAGAAAAATAAAGGGATTTAATTCTTTCAAAAAAAAAAAACAGGGGAAGAGGGGTAGCAGGGAAAGATCTGTTGAGTCAATAGAGATGATATAGGGGGAGTCTGTCAGAATTAATCTGTTGAGGAGCTGGGGATAAGATTGGGAGACTAAAAGGAATGGAGGGAGAGGTAAAGATCAGAGATTAACCTAGGAACTCCCCTGGTAGGAGTGGACTGTGTGTTCTCAAGGAGTTAACTATACTGCATTATTAATAAAAATATTTACCATGCTGGACATTTGAGTTCTGGAATTGATTCAAAATATTATGAATAAGAACTTTAAAATAATGTAAAGGCTAAAAAATCTCCTCAATGGCATGGGTCAGGGCCCCTTTGAGTTTGTTTCTAATTTCTCTATATTATCTGATCTAAAGAGAGGGAGATAACTGTCTCATTGTACTAGGATGAGCTGTCTAAGGAACCCTATCTCATATATGTGACATATTTGAATTCTTCCCTCTCTCAGTAGACACCAGTCAAATCTACTGAGGATCACTTCTCTGACCAAATGACCAGCTCTACCTGTCACTTTCAGCCCTATTTATCTTCCAATTTTTGACTTTGTCATCTCTTCCTGCCTGATTCCCTTTACTTCCAGATAAGCAGTTCAACTCTGCAAACCTCCCAAGGTTTCTCATATTAACCTTTCTTTGCATTTTTTCATATTGCAATTTAGACAGTGACCCCCCTGGCTTGCACTTAATGGAAACTTTCATTCTGACAAAGTGAATAGTCTAATTTTATCCAAAAGGCTAGCTGCAAAGTCAGCTGGGTAGGTAATTTGCATCAGCTCACCAAATCATACATACAAGTAACATTCTATGAACTTATCACTTTTTATTGAGGAATACATATGCAATAACAATTGATTAATTAAGTGGCTATACATTTGAAGGAGAGTAGGAGGGGCATATGGGATGGTTTGGAGAAAACAGAAGAATGAAATGTTACAATTAAAATATAATCTTTCTTAATAATGAAGAGTGAGGAGCAGTTCAATACTTGCTTAACATCCACCATATTCTGAGTTTGATTTCAGGCACGGGATAAATCTGGCATGGTGGTGCATTCCTGAAATCTCCAAATCCAAGAATATGAGAGATAGGAAAAATTGGAAATTCAAGGTCATATTTAACACCATCAGTGGGAAAGGGGGATATAGGAAGTGTTTCATTTTCTCAATTCACCATAAGTGTTCCTATGCCTACCTCATAATTGTACTCTTTGCACATGGTCAGCTGCACTTTGAAAGATACATTTTAGGGATGCAAAAATGTATCCAACTAAAACTCCTTCTCCTGAGGATAAATGTCTAGTTTGAATAAAACCTCAAAGATGGCTTTGTGCCTACAGTTATCTCCTGTCTAAACCTGCCAGTGCCTGAAGAATGACCGTCAAGAAACACAACAAACCAACAGACTAACAATAACTAGCCCTAAACTCAAAGGAGAGAAGTGGTATGAATTCAGGCTTAGGTAAAGTTTAACAAATTTGATCATACCCAAGTACTTAAGTCCAATATTAAAGGGAAAAAAAATCAAGTAATCAAAACTTAAGACCTATGATTACACTAGAAAAGGCTCAAGAAAATGTGGCAACTATAGTCTCTGAATTCATAAATGACCTTTTTGGTAGCAATGCAAATCTTTAAAGAAACTGCATGTAACCCTCCATACACACATACACCCTTAATCTGAATGGCAAAGAAGTTGGCTGGTTCAGCTTCATTCTCAACAGGATCTTTCTGCTCTCTACTATATACAGCCATGCCCAATGCAGTTACTACATTCTAAGCAATGGTGAAAGTAGACTGCTACCAATCAAATGGCATGCTGAAGTGCCAATCAGCCACATAGTCGAAGGAGTCCTGTATCGCATCAGAGGAGACTCCCATTGTTGGGTAAACAGCAACATTTAAAATCACCCCAGTTTCACCATAAACTTCATTAAGAACAAAGAATAGCATCAAAGTCATTAGAAGATAAAGAAGGAGGTCAAATGGATACAAATTGAAAAAGAAGAAGTCAAAATATCACTATTTGCAGGTGATAGTATACTTAAGTGACCCCAAAAATTCCACCAGAGAACTCCTAAACCTGATTAAAAAAAAAAAAAACTTCAGCAAAGTAGCTGTATATAAAATTAATTCAAACAAAAAAATAGCCTTACTCTACTCAAAGGATAAACAGGCTGAGAAACAAATTAGGGAAACTACTCCATTCAAAATAGTCATAAATAATATAAAATACCTTGGTGTGACTCTTACCAAGCAAGTGAAAGATCTGTATGACAAGAACTTTAAGTCTCTGAAGAAAGAGATTGTAGATCTCAGAATATGGAAAGATCTCCAATGCTCATGGATTGGCAGAATTAACAGTAAAAATGACCACCTTGCCAAAAGCAATCTACAGATTTAATTCAATTCCCATCAAAATTCTAACTCAGTTTTTCATAGAGTTAGAAAGAGAAATTTGCAAATTCATCTGAAATTAAAAAAAATCAAGATAGTGAAAAATATTCTCAATATTAAAAGAACTTCTTGGGGAATCACCATTGCTGACCTCAAGTTGTATTACAGAGTAATGGTGAAGAAAACTGCATGGTATTGGTACAGAGACAAGTTTGTAAATCAATGGAATAGAATTGAGGTCCCAGAAATGATCCCACACACCTACATTCACTTGATCTTTGACAAAGGAGCTAAAACCATGCAGTGGAAAGACAGCATTTTCAACAAATGGTGCTGACTCAACTGGCAGTTAGCATGTTGAGGAATGCAAATCGAGCAATTCTTATCTCTTTGTACAAAGCTCAAGTCCAAATGGATCAAGGACCGCCACATTTACACTGAAACTAATAAAAGAGAAAGTGGGGAAGAGCCTCAAACACATGGGTGCAAGGGAAAATATACTGAACAGAATACCAACGACTTGTTCTCTAAGATCAAGAATTGATAAATGGGACCCGATAAAATAGCAAAGCTTCTATAAGGCAATGGACACTGTCAAAAGACAAAATGGCAACCAACAGAGTAAGAAAAGAGC
This sequence comes from Mus caroli, assembly GCF_978045245.1. Classification (NCBI taxonomy): domain Eukaryota; kingdom Metazoa; phylum Chordata; class Mammalia; order Rodentia; family Muridae; genus Mus; species Mus caroli. Next base: position 124,212,984 of record NW_028227265.1, read on the forward strand.
TTTACCAACCCTATATCCAATAGAGGGCTAATATCCAATATATACAAAGAACTCAAGAAGTTAGACTTCAGAGAAACAAATTACCTTTGTTTCAGAGCTAAACAAAGAATTCCCAACTGAGGAATACTGGATGGCTGAGAAACACCTAAGGAAATGGTCAGCACCCTTAATCATCAGGAAAATGCAAATCAAAACAACCCTGAGATTCTACCTCACACCAATCAGAATGGCTAAGATCAAAAATTCAGGTGACAGCAGATGCTGGCAAGGATGTAGAGAAAGAGCAACACTTCTCCATTGTTGGTGGGGTTGCAAGCTGGTACAACTACTCTTAAAATCAGTTTGGTGGTTGCTCAGAAAATCAGACAGTACTACCTGAGGACCCAGCTATACCACTCCTGGGCATATACCTAAAAGATGCTCCAACATATAGCAAGGACACATGCTCCACTATGTTCATCCTTATTTATAATTGCCAGAACCTGGAAAGAACCCAGATGTCCCTCAACAGAGTAATGGATACAGAAAATGTGGTACATTTATACAATTACTCTGCCATTAAAATCAATGAATTTATGAAATTCTTAGGCAAATGGGTGGAACTAGAAAAAATTATATTGAGTGAGGTAACCCAATCACAAAAGAACACACATGGCATGCACTCACTGATAAGTGGATATTAGCCAAAAAGCTTGAAAAACTCTAAATATAATTCACAGACCACATGAAGCTCAAAAAGGAAGACCAAAGTGTACATACTTCGGTCCTTCTTCAAAGGGTAAACAAAATACCCATGAGAGGAAATACAGAGATGAAGCATAGAACAGAGACTGAAGGAAAGGCCATCCAGAGACCTCCCCACCTGGAGATCCATCCCACAGACAGTTACCAAACCCAGACATTATTGTGGATTCCAAGAAGTGCATGTTGAAAGAAGCCTGATAGAGCTGTCTCCTAAGAGGTTTTTCCAGAGCCTGATAAATACAAAGGTGGATGCTCATAGCCAACCATGGGACTGAGCATAGGGTCCCCAATGGAGGAGTTGGAGAAAAGACTGAAGGAGCTGAAGGTATTGGGAACCCCTTAGGACAAACAACAACATCAGCCAACCAGACCCCCAGAGCTCCCAGGACTAAACCACCAACAAAAGAGTACAAAAGGAGGAACCCATGGCTCCAGCCACATGTGTAGCAGAGGAAGGCCTTGTTAGATTCAGTGGGAGGAGAGTCCCTTGGTCCTGTGAAGGTTTGATGCCTTAGTGTAGAGGAATGGTAAGTTGGGGAAGCTGGAGTGGGTGGGTGGGTGGGGGAACACTGTCATAGAAGCAGGGAGAGAGGAGATAGTATAGGTGGTTTTCGGAAGGGAAACCAGGAAAGGGAATAACATTTGAACTGTAAATAAAATATCTAATAAAATAAAGGAAAAAAGAGTTAGACATTAATATAGGAACAGGTAGAATGAAATGTCAACACACCATCAGAGGCAAAAATGTACCTATCTTTGAAGTGAACTGCACCTGAGTAAACTGGGAGTTCTAACTAACCCGAACAATGCTGATGATGGCATCCATGTAATGGATAGGGTGGACTCTGAAGTCACTTGCCCTCTTTACCCTTCTCTGTTAGTAGAAGACAAATGAAAGCTGACCCAGGAAGAACCAATGAATCCAACAGCTGCAGTTTTGAAAGAAAAAGATAGACATCAATTCCTTTGGAGGTGTGGGTTGGCAGCATGTATGAATAACCACCTAGACCAATATTCTGAGTATATTTACAGCAGGATCTATTGGATCAGATTCTTGGGGCACCCACTACCTCCCAATCAGAAAACAGAGATATCAGGTGCAGATCAGGTAGAAATGAAACAGATGCACAGGTCATTGGCATCCAGACTAATGAGTTCAGGGTTATTGTTTTAGTGTTCTGTTTCTATGAAACACTGTAACTGAAAGTAACCTGAGAAAGAAAAGATATATTTGGCTTACCAGTTAAATTTTATCACTAAGAAGTCAAAGTAAGATTCAAGGCAGGAATCTAGAATCAGGAACTCAAGTAGAGACCACAGAGGAATACTACTTATTGGCTTCCTCAGCTAGCTTTCTTACAAATGCCAGGCCTACCTGCTCAAGGATGGCAACTCCCATAGTGGACTGAGATTTTGTTAAAGGATTTTGAACCTGTTCCTAGGAAAGGTGTATCTCAGGCTTTAGCAGACACCTTTAATCCCTCTGGCTGGAATAAAAAGAAGCCCTGAGTACTCACTTTTAATCCCAAACAATGAAGGTAAAGCTTGTAGGAGAAGCATCCAATTTTAAAAGTGATGTCTAATTGAGTGACAGAAAAAGTGATGAATCAGTGAAAATTTGACAGAATAGGGTATTCCTAACTCTCATTAGAAGAGAGAAGAAAATGAATTTACAATAAGATAGTACCGGCAGTCTCCATTTACCTAGACCCCCAAGATGTCTGAGAGCAGACACTGGACCACCAACCAAGCAGCCCGAACACATATACAGCAGAGGACTGCCAGGTTTGGGTTCAGTCAGAGAAGATTCACCTAACTCCCAAGAGACTGGAGGTCCCAGGTTAGAGGTCTGGTGAGGTGGGTAATGGGGGTGGAGACATCCTCATGGAAACAGGAGGAGGAGAGGAGGTATGGGATGTGGAAAAATCAGAGGATGGACAGGAAGAGGAATAAAATCTGGAGTGTAAAAAAGGAAAAATAAATAAAGAAAAATAAATAAAGAGAAAATACAGGAAGAAGAGAGGATAGTACAGGAGAGTAGTAGAGTTCATGCACAGCAGTACAGTAACAGTTGAGAGGGAAAGTAGAGCAGCACAGAGAGGGAGAGGAGGCAGTTTTACCAGAAAAGTTTTACAGAGACAAGTTGAAGAGAGAACAACCTAGACACGAGTAAAAGACAAAATGAGTAAGAGAATGGGAAGAAGATTAGAAGAGATTTCAAGAGTTAGATTGAGAGCAAGTAGAGCAATTTGGAGGCCAAGAGAAGAGCCAGACTGAATAACTTCACTGGGAGAGGTGTTTGAGCCAGAACAGCTGAGTTGAACCAACTTGCTAGAGTTCAGAAAGAACAAGAAAGGATGATCAGCAAGTCTCAGAGGCTGAATACATTCTACGCCTAGCTTAGGTTGTAAGGTGGCTAGAAGCTTCCAGGACTAGGCCTTTATTAGCAGAATGAGGTAGTAAGCCTCCCAGACAACAATTACAACAGGAGAATAAAAGTTACTTCTACATTTACATCAATTAGCAGTCAGTAAAATGCTGTGTAGACATGTCCACTGGTCAATCTAATGGAGGCAACACCTCAGTAGAGGTTCTATCTCCATGTATATATCAAGTTGACAACTAAGATCAGTCATTTCACTAACCCTGGTAGAGATTTTTTTTCTCCTTTCTAGTTGCTTAAACTTCCTTCTACCTCATAACCAATGGAAATCTTCCCCATCATTGAACTTGAATCAAAAATTTATGCATTTACTCAATAGTATTTGTGGAGCCAAGCACTGTACCAAGCACTAACTATTACAAAATAAGAAGCATACCAATATTCAATGTTTGTAGAAGTTACATTCTGTTGAGTATGGACTAAAAATAAATAAGATAATATAGAAAGCATGTGATAAAGTTCCCAGTTACATTTAAAATGGGGTGGCAGAAAAGGAAAAAATAACATGGCTAGTATACCCTTTGCAGGAGTGAGAAATGGTTTGAATGAGTAAAAGGATAGCTATCTGACTACAAAATTTAAAATAAACAGAAAATAAAGCACACTGTACAAAGGCACCATGATAGAAATATGCTCAAGAAAGAACAAGGAGGCCGAGATGGCTGAGGAATAATAAGTAGAAGGTGCATGATGGGAGGTAACATCACAGAGGGAAAGAGGGGCTTCATAAGACATTATAAGCACATTGCCTTTTGTTCTAGGAGGTGTTCAGTGAAGGGTAACATTATGTGACTTCTTTTTTCTGAGGGCTGTTCTGACTACTTTCTTGAGAAAACTGAAAATGTCAACTATTAACAAAAGAACTTTAAGGAATCAATCCAGAACCAGTGGCAGCAGCTCAGCATTGCCAGAGCTGTGTGGATATATTAGATTCAGATGTATCCAGATCTTGATTATATTTTCACAGGAAAGCTACTTTATTTTCTTTTAAAAATAGTTTTTACACTTATCTTATTACATTATTGTTTGGTTATGGCATTTTATAAATTGTTTTAGTTACTTTTGCTGCCTCTGTATCTCTCCAACTCCCTGTCCCTTTTGGACCACTTTCTATTTCATAGTACAAGTGTTCTCTTATCTCTTGTCTACACTCATGGGATGGAGGTAGTAAATTAGAGTATGTATATGTAAGAGAAAGCAAACGTCTATCTTTCTGATTATTGATTATCTTAATAAATACTTTCCAGATCTACCCATTTTCCTGTATAGTTCATAGATTCATTTTTCTCTAGAGCTAATCAAAACTTAATTGTTCAGATTTTATTTATGTATTTAGGAATATGCATATACATATATAAATATTAAAGAAAAGTATACCAGAGGCCCTGAATTTGAGAGAGAAAAAAGTAAGTTGGGACACAAGATGGAGGTTTCAGAGAGGACAGAGAAAGGGGGAAATGATATAATTATATTTTAATTTAGAAATCATTGAATTATGTCTATATGCCACATTTTCATTATATTGATATTAATTTGTATTACTATTTTTAAATCGCCTGAAGATTCTAGCCATTCATTTAATCACCTTATTTAGCTTCTGGTTTAAATCAAATCCTATGTTAAGCTTTGTACTCAAATAAAGGTGATTGAAAGCAAGGATCACAAACTCTCAAGAACTGGAATCCCCCACATATAAATATAACTCTTGCCCCTCATCAAAGATTTTTCTTCTGAAGCAGGTCATTTACAGAGCATTCCAGAGATATACTCTTCATCAAAATGAAGAAAGTAAGCAGTATGGGGTTCCCAGCCTCTATTGGCACATCTACAGTGAAACTCCTATACATAAAGTCCAAGGAAAATTGCATAAGAATGAGTGGAAAGATTTAAGAGCCACAGAACCAGGAGGCCTGCTACCACAAAATATCTTGTAGATATGACAGAGAAGCTGCACCCATGAAATCTCAATAATATTGATACTTTCATAAAACCTGTATAATAACAAGCCCATGTGAATGGAAAATTTTTACAAATTCCCACACCTAGATGAAGATCTATAGGTAAAATCAATGGCAGCTGATCAAGGGAGGTCAGTTTTCTCCAGGGATCATCCAGCTGATAAATTTTTTTTAATCCCATGTGGTCAGCCCTAAGCACAAGCATATGTAAGTGAAACAAAATGAGCTCAGTAGTTTATTTGGACACAGAGTGGGGCATTGAAGCTTCCTGGATAATCCATCTAACCAAGTTGACTGGCTTTGAGTTCAGTAAAAGACCTTGTCTCAAAAAGTAAGATCAGGATTCCTTGATCTTGGAGGTTATAAGCCTGTGAGGGAGTGAGGAGGATCCACTATTTTTGTCTTGTTAAATTGACATATCGTAACTCTACTTTCTAAATATTTACATTTAGATAGCTAGATTAGTATTTTCTTCAACATTGTTCAGTTAAGCTTCTATTTTCATTCAGCAACAGTCAACTCTGGGACAACTGGTCACAGTGCTGAGAATAAGTGTACTGTTGAGTGCTCAGTCTTCAATGGGACATTTATATCAAATGAACTCTTCACATGTCCCAGGGAACATCAGAGAAAGGTACTAGAAAGAACATAGTATCGAAAGGATGGGAGGTAAGTGCTATAACATCTTTTTATCAGAACATAGCATTTCACTCTTGAGCTCATGGCAGCTACAGTTACTTGCACAAGATGAATCCAATCAACACTTGAACAGAGATGAGCAAGTGGCATGTGAGGTTCTACACTTAGCAGAGGAGAGCTTTTGACAATTGATAATTGCTGGTGAAAGGAGGGTGATTTTCTTCCTAGAGTATGGTTACTGGTAGCCTTGTCAGACTCCTGTGCATGGCCCCATATCCATGAAAATGTAGTTAACACTGATTGGATTTAGTAGATTATAAAGAAAAATGGAAGAGATCTTGATGATAGGAATGGATATTATAGGAGTGTCCCAGAGAGATTAGGAGGGAAAATTTTGGTAGTATATATTTAAGATACATAGTGTGCATATACAAAATTGTCAGGGAATAAATAAGACTTATTCAAAAATTAAATAAATAAAATGTAGAGAAATTGATGAGATACCTAATCTAACTTTAGCCTTCACATGCATACATACAAGTGTGTGCACATACATACAAACACACAGAGAGAAGGTGGAGGGAGAGAGAATGTATGTGACAAACACACACAAAAGTAAGACATCATTTAGAAGTATCTAATTCCCACATTTTGGAGTGATTCTTAAGTGTGGTATATCTAGAAGAATTCATAAAAAAACCACCTCACAGTCTATTATGCTACCTGCATTTATGACAATGAAGATGGCTTACACAATAATTACAGCTGTAGATCCCAGAGAAAAGAGGGTTGTCTCCATTCTCCCCAGAGAAGTCCCAAGGACTTCTTTAATTTGGGTCTTTCTTCTCCTTGATGGTGGCAAAGAAGCATTCAACTTATTCAAGCCTTGAGAAACTAAGAACTTAATGTAAATGATAAAAGAGGGAAACAACACTAATAAACCAGTCCAATACACAGGATATTTACCTAGGAACCAAAGTCTTCAGCTTCCCAAAATGCATAAAAGCCATTCTTGCATGCTTAAAACTCTAGTCCAAATTGTATGTCTTTGCCCTCTGGTTCAGTTCATCTAAATCCTTATGCTTTCATACTGGTCATATTTTCTGCCCATTGTGCATTTCCTCTGCATTTTTTATGATCAATTTAGCTTCTCAACAATCTCTTAACCTTAGCTCTCTATCAAGAAGCCAGAGAGGAACTTCCTCTTTCACATCTGACATAGGGAAGACTAGAAGTTTGGGAACTAGTAGAGATACTTCCTACTCAGGGCTATTTGACAGCCAATATCCTCTGCCAGGATGTGGTACATTCTGAGGATCTACTAATACTACAGCTGGCAAGCTGATCCGTGTGAGGATTCCTTTGCAGATTCCAAATGGAAGGTATTAGAGTGCTGGTTTCACTTGATCCAGATAAATTAACTCCATAGGGACTTCAATTCTTTTATAACTATGAGATGAAAATAATGGGAATACCTAATTCCAAACTCTAAAAAAAATTGTGCTTATAGATAAATAAACAAAATAAGTTTTAAAGAATAAAAAGTGAGAAGTACTCAATGAAAAATTTCTCCAATTAAACATATAGCTTTTTGTTGTTAGTGGTGTTATCAGGATTTTGAGACAGAAATTTATACAGTGGTACATTCTGGCCTTGAACTTATTTTGTGTGTAGCCCAGACTAACCTCAAAATCATGATTTTCACACCTCTGCCTCCAGAATGCTGGGACTGTAAACATTTGCCACCACTCCTGGTCAGAAAGGTTTTTAATGTAGTAAAACTATGGTTTTAACAGTGCTACTAAATTGACAGACTAATAGTTGGTGATGAAATACAGCACAAATACACAACCACTTCATTTCACCACATGCATTAAAGTTTCTTAAAATATTATTACCAAGAAATATCTCTCCTTTGCCATAAAAGGGCTTAAATACATAGAAAGCACTATGCAAGCCATTGTTAGCTATTAAATTGCTCTATAATTTTCAAATATCATATGTGCCTATGTATAAATATACAAACACACACACATACTCCATAACAGGATAGTTAAGATTGGTATCCATACGCCAAGTAATTTTATGCAAATGTTCAATGTAATGCTTGTGTAGGTTAGAATGTAACATGGTATTAATTTGGTACAATATAAAGTAAAAATTATATGCGCAACACCAACAAAAGCAATACAAAGTTATTTGCTACAAAGACAACTATTATTTACAAAATAACATTGAATATACATATGTATATATATATATATACATATGTATATGTATATATATATATATACATATATGTGTGTGTATATGTAGGCAAACATAACTGTGGAATAGTTTTTATCTTTCTATGTTCCAGATTATATCATTTTTAATAGTGGAAAACTGGAAAGAAGATTTATTCAGTGTATTTACATTGATTAAGAAGGTTAGCTCAATTGCCTACTTAACTGTATAAGACAGAAAGTAAATTGTCAAATTGTTAGTACTGAGGGGAAGATATAATCCCCTACTTGATGATGAAGAATTGGAGTTCTCAACCTGAAGCAGGGATATCTGGAAGGCACATAACAAATATACACAGACTACTTTTTGGTACAAGATGACAGGCAATTTTTCAAGGCCTTAAGTTTCTCTCTCTTCTCTCTCATTCTCTGCTTTCTTTCTTGCTCATCTGTTTGCAGCTTAAGGCTGCACACACTCTGCATTTTCCTGCACACTCTGCTTTATTCCTGTGCATTTTTCTTTTCTTGAACTCTCACGGTCATACACACCTCTGTGCATTCCCTGTTTCACTCTCACACACATTTCATACATATCTCACACACACACCACGTGCACACCACATGCACACTGCTTTCACTCACACACACACTCAACATACACGTCTCACATTCTCTCTTCACTCACTCTTCACATGCTCTTCTCATGCTTGCTTGCCTTTTTTTTGCCCCCTCCCTTTTTTTTGTCTTTTATTGATACTCCAAAAGCAGGTAACAAAAAGACATTGTACAATCATTGTCATATCAAATTCAAAAGAATAACCATGCCCCACAAAGAATAAAGAAATACAGTTGTTCCCCCAAAGTTTCAAGTTTCCCTATTCCCAAACCTACAGCCAAATAATAATTGCAAATTTATCATTATTTAAATTTCAACTTATTATACTCCAGAGCTCAGAGGCCAGTTACTTGTATTTTCTTGTGAAGCTCTAATGATAAATGACACGGGCAAAGCTGCCAGGCAGTGGCTAGAAAGAATCAAGTTAAACCTTAACTCAATAGTTCCACTAGATTTTTGCTTCTGCATATTGCATACAATGACTCTCCTAAGGGTCCCAGTGTTTTAACCTAGTTTTACTAATAAAAGATTTTACATATTCTATACTTGCTTATCCAGGAACCACTCTCAAATGTTATACAAAACTTATTTCATAACTTCAATAGGTTTTTTTTCTTTCTTTCTTGGGGTCCCAATGTTGGCTCTATTTAATTTTCTAATAATTTCTTCAAAAAAATAATTTCTTCAAACTTTCTTTGTAAGTCAAGCATTAATCTTGAACTACCATTGTGCAGTTATTACATTGTTTCCAAGATGAGAATACACAAGATGCACTTGGGCCATTAGGACTGTGCTATGCTGTGCCCCATGCCTCAATTTTTTTTTTAATTGTTTAAGAATCATTACATCAAGGAACATCTAGTTTCACAGAATTCACCAAAGCAGGAGAAAGAAGTAACAAAGCCAGGTACAATAGAATAATTATACACACCAAGGACAACTGAAAAGCAGTCACACACAAGTGAAATCTATACAGCCGTTGTCCAGCGCTAAGGTTAGGAGAAATGGGAACAACTATTTTTATAAAGAGCTGCCATTGGCTTCTCAGATGTCTCCATCTAGGCCTACTGCAGGAAGTCCCTTATTTCAGATGGCAGGTTCCCTGGAGAGATATATCTCCTGCTTTTCAGGGTTCCAGACACTATCCTTTTCTACAAGAAGCTGCCATTGGCTTCTGAGATGTCTCCATCCTGGCCTACTGCAGGCAGCCCCTGTCACTGTTTTTTGTCCCCAGAAGAATGTGTTGCGTCCAACTTGACCAGCAAGGAAAACACAACCACCAGTTCTTCTTAAATCAGTTTACTCAGGCAGCTTCTCTCTTCAAATCCCCCACGCCTCGGGGTACAAGCGTTTTTATCCACTCAAACCACAACCACGCCTCAACCAATCACCACAGGTCACATCACCTCACCAGGCAGGCTTGCTCAGCCAATCAGGGATTAAGGGCGAGCCATCAACCAAATATGGGCTTGTTTACTGCCTGGCACAGATTTCTGTCTGGCTGGCCAGGGAGTCCGGAATGGCTTTCCACAGAACGTAATAGGATCCTAGACCTTAGCCCAACTGCTGCCATGTTAAAGGCACCATTCTGACTTAAGAGCACAGTATATAAACTCGAACACCTGCCAATACAAGAATAAATACTGAAGCCATCATAGTTCATAGTACTAGGATAGTCTTTAAATATGCCAGCTTTACATTATTAGCTTCTGTAGCTAGACTCACTGCTAATATTTCTTGCTAATGGAAGAGCATGAAACCAGGATGTGTTGGGTTTTGTATGTGCATAAAACATGATTTGAGTTTCATGTGCATCCACAGGCTGGCTAGTAAAAGTAAAGACTTTCCATCTGGCTTTAAGTATGCCTGGCAGAGATGCCTCAAAACACAATAGTCAGTGAAGGTTATAAAACCAAAATTGAGCTCTGAGGCCCATTTTTAATAGGGTTGTTTGATTTTTCTGGAGTCCACCTTCTTGAGTTCTTCATATATATTGGATATTAGTCGCCTATCTGATTTAGGATAGGTAAAGATCCTTTCCCAATCTGTTGGTGGACTTTTTGTCTGATTGACTGTGTCTTTTGCCTTACAGAAGCTTTGCAATTTTATGAGGTCCCATTTGTCGATTCTCAATCTTACAGCACAAGCCATTGCTATTCTATTCAGGAATTTTTTCCCTGTGCCATATCTTCGAGGCTTTTCCCCATTTTCTAATCTATAAGTTTCACTGTCTCTGGTTTTATGTGCAATTCCTTGATCCACTTAGATTTGACTTTAGTACAAGGAGATAGGAATGGATCAATTCGCATTCTTCTACATGATAACCGCTAGTTGTGCCAGCACCATGTGTTGAAAATGCTGTCTTTTTACCACAGGATGGTTTTATCTCCCTTGTCAAATATCAAGTGACCATAGGAATGTGGGTTCATTTCTGGGTCTTCAATTCTATTCCATTGGTCTACTTGTCTGTCGCTATACCAGTACCATGTAGTTTTTATCACAATTGATCTGTAGTACAGCTTTTGGTTAGGCATGGCAATTCCACCAGAGGTTCTTTTATCATTGAGAAGAGTTTTTGCTATCCTAGGTTTTAAAAATGGGACTCAGAGCTAAACAAAGATTTCTCACTTGAGGAATACTGAATGGCTGAGAAGCACCTGAAAAAATGTTCAGCATCCTTAATCATCAGGAAATACAAATCAAAGCAACCCTGAGATTCCACCTCACACCAGTCAGAATGGCTAAGATCAAAGATTCAGGTGACAGCAGATGTTGGCAAGGATGTAGAGAAAGAGGAATACTCCTCCGTTGTTAGTGGGATTGCAAGCTTGTACAACCACTCTGGAAATCAGTCTGGTGGTTCCTCAGAAAAGTGGACATAGTACTACCAGAGCATCCAGCAATACCTCTCCTGGGCATATATCCAGAAGATGTTCCAACTAGTAGGAAGGACACATGCTCCACAATGTTCACAGCAGCCTTATTTATAATAGCCAGAATCTGGAAAGAACCCAGATGTCCCTCTACAGAGGAATAGATACAGAAAATGTGGTACATTTACACAATGGAGTACTACTCAGCTATTAAAAAGAATGAATTTATGAAATTCCTAGGCAAATGGATGGACCTGGAGGGCATCATCCTGAGTGAGGTAGCCTAATCTCAAAAGAACTCACATGATGTGTTCTCACTGATAAGTGGATATTAGCCCCGAAACTTAGAATACCCAAGATACAAGATACAAATTGCAAAACACATGAAACTCATGAAGAATGAAGACCAAAGTGTGGATACTTTGCCCCTTCTTAGAATTGGGAACAAAACACCCATGGAAGGAATTACAGAGACAAATTTTGGAGCTAAGACGAAAGGATGGACCATCTAGAGACTGCCATACCAGGGGATTCATCCCATAATCAGCCTCCAAACGCTGACACCATTGCATACACTAGCAAGATTTTGCTGAAAAGACCCAGATATAGCTGTCTCTTGTGAGACTATGCCGGGGCCTAGCAAACACAGAAGTGGATGCTCACAGTCAGCTATTGGATGGATCACAGGGCCCCCAATGGAGGTGCAAGAGAAAGTACCCAAGGAGCTAAAGGGGTCTACAACCCTATAGGTGGAACAACAATATGAACTAACCAGTATCCCCCATAGCTCTTGTCTCTAGCTGCATATGTATCAGAAGATGGCCTAGTCAGCCATCATTGGAAAAAGAGGCCCATTGGTCTTGCAAACTTTATATGCCTCAATACAGGGGAATGCCAGGGCCAAGAAGTGGGAGTCGGTGGGGAGGGTATGGGGGACTTTTGGGATAGTATTGGAAATGTAAATGAATAAAATGCCTAATAAAAAATAAAAAAATAAAAAATAAAATTTAACAGGGCTCAAGCTTAAGCCCAGACTCATCCAATAGCAAAGTTCACATTCTTTCTGATAGTCCAAACTTCTTTTTCTTTGAAATCTTAGCATAGCATAGCAAAATTTGCCAAGACTATGAGAAATATCGCTTTACCATAAAAATAGAAATCAGAAATTTATCATACATCTTTTCCACTTGACCTTTTTGTTCCCCAAAATAGCAACTCTGAGACTGAATTGCTTATGAATGCCTAGGCCAAAAGACATTAACTTCTTCTCCAACTAGTATATACAAATGACCCTAAAAATTCCACCAGAGAACTTCTAAGCCTGATAAACAGCTTCAGTGTAGTAGCTGGATATAAAATTAACTCAAACAAAGCAGTGGCCTTTCTTTACACAAAGTATAAACATGATGAGAAAGAAATTAGGGAAACAACACCCTTCACAATAGTCACAAAAAACTATAAAATACCTTGGTGTGACTCTAACCAAGGAAGTGGAAGATCTGTATGACAAGAACTTCAAGTCTCTGAAGAAAGAAATTGGAGATCTCAGAAGAAGCAAAGATCTCCCATGCTCATGGATTGGCAGGATTAATATAGTAAAAATGGCTATCCTGCCAAAAGCAATCTACAGATTCAATGCAATTCCCATCACAATTTCATTTCAACACAATTCTTCACAGGCATGAAATGAGCAATCCTCAACTTCATAGAGAAAAAGAAAAAACCCAGCATAGCTAAAACAATTCTCAACAATGAAAGAACTTCCAGGTTCCAGAAAAATCACCATCCCTGACCTCAAGTTATACTACAGAGCAATAGTGATTAAAAACTGCATGGTATTGGTACAGAGACAGACATGTTGATCAATGGAATAGAACTGAATATCCAGAAATAAAACCACACACTTAAAGGCACTTCATCTTTGACAAAGAATCCAAAAACATACAATGGAAAAAAGAAACCATTTCAATAAATGGTACTGGTCTAAATATCAGTTTTTTTTATGTAGGAGACTGAAAATAAATCCATATTTATCATCTCACACAAAGCTCAAGTTCAAGTGTATCAAGGACTTCAACATAAAGCCAGATAGACTGAATCTAATAGAAGAGAAAGTGTTTCCCATGGATACAGGGGGAAATTTCCTGAACAGCACACCAGTGGGACCTCATGAAACTGAAAAGCCTCTGTAAGGCAAAAGACAACTTCAATAGGACAAATCAGCAACCTACAGATTGGGGAAAGGCCTTTACTAACACTACATCCAACAGAGGACTAATATCCAAATATATAAAGAACTCAAGAAACCAAACTAAAAACAAAAACAAAAACAAAGACCAAATAACCCAATTTAAAATATGAGGTACAGAGCTAAACAGAGAATTCATAACCACAGAATCTTGAATGGCTAAGAGTGACTTAAAGAAATGTACAAAGTCCTTAGTCATCAGAGAAATACAAATCAAAATGACCCTGAGATTCTACCTCACACCAAACAGGATGGCTAAGATAAAAACTCAAGAGACAGCACAAGCTAGCAAGAATGTGGAGAAAGGGGGACAGTCCTCCATTGCTAGTGGGACTGCAAACTGGTACAAACAATCTGGAGGTTCCTCAGAAAACTGGAAATAGATCTACCTGCAGACCCAACTCTACCAATCTTGGGCATATACTCCAAAGACACCTCACCATACCAAAGGATGTGTGCTTCATCATGTTCATAGCAGCCTTATTTGTGATAGCCAGAAACTGGAAACAACCTAGATGTTCCTCAACTGAAGCAACTGAAGAATGGATACACAATGCAATGCTATTCAGCTATTAAAAACAAGAGCATCATGAATTTTGCAGGCAAATGGATAGAACCAGAAAGTATCATCCTAAGTGAGGTAACTCAGACCCAAAAGGACATGCATGATAGATAGGTACTCCCTGATAAGTGGATATTACTCAAAAAGTACAGGATACCTAAGATATAACCTATAGACAATGAGAAGTGTAACAAGCTGAAAGGCCCAAGTGAGAATGCTTCAATCCTATGCAGAAGGGGGAAAGAACTAACCAAGGAAGGCAGAGAGAGGGAGGGATCTAAGTCAGCGAGGGCAGGGTTAGAGGAAAAGAGGGAACAGAATAGGGATGGGGGAAAGGAAAGAAGCCCAGAAGTCCAAGATGATGAATAAGCAGCCTTTGCAGTGGGAATAATGGGGACCTTCTAGAACTTACCAGAGACCTGGGCGGTGAGAGAATCTAAGGACTCAATGGTGGTGACCTTAACCAAAATACCCATCATTCGGAAGAGGGAACTTGAAGAGTCCATCTCCAGTATATAGACAGGGTCTCAATTGGAGAGACAGGATTACTAACTCACAGTCAAAATTGCTAACCCAGAATTGTTTCTGACTAAAGGAACTGCAGGGACAAAAATGGATAAGAGATTGAAGAATAGGCAGTCCAATGACCAGCCCAACTTGAGCTACATCTCATGGGGCAGAGGGGTGCACCAAGGCCTGACACTATTACTGATGCTGTGGTGTGATTACAGATGGGAGCATGGCATGCGTGCCCTTTGAGAGGCCCTACTAGCAGCTGACTGAGACAGACACAGATCTTACACCCAACATTGGACTGAAGTTGGGAAGACCTGTGGTTGAATTAGGGGAAAGATTAAAGAAGCTGAAGGGGAGAGCAACCCTATAGGAAGACCAGCAATCTCAACTAACCCAGGAACTCCCAGAGACTGAGTCACTGACCAGGAGAATACACAGGCCAGTCCAAGGCCCCTAGCACTTATACAATAGAGGTCTGCCTGATCTGCCCTCAGTGGGGGAAGATATGCTTAATCCTGGAGAGACTTGAGGTCCCAGAGAAAAGGGAGTCCTGGGGGGTGGGGTGGATGGAAGAACACTCTTGGAGGCAAGAGGGAGAAGGAATGTGATGAGGAAACGTGGGAGGGGGTTTGGGGTCAGGCAATGACTGAAGTGTAAATAAAATAATAAAAAAAAAAAACTAAAAAATATGATCCTGAATATTAGCATAAAAGTATTAGTTTGCTAGGGCAGAAACAGCTTTCAGCAAGTTCTTTTCAGACACAACATGAATAGTTTAAGTTTCCCTTCAGGAGTAATTGAACTCTGGTAGATACCAGAAATTAGAATTCTGTGTAATTTTAAGCTGATACTTTTCTTATAAGTATTCAGAATGAAATATTAATAAAATAAATGAAGATAGAAACAGTTATAGATATTTGTAGTATTTTTCCCAGAATAAAAATTTGGTGAAGTTGCAACTCTCTTTGAGGGCAACATGAAATATCAACTCAAGGAAGTGATGATAAAAATTTCTTTTAAAGCATCCTGTCATATTTTGAAGCATTCTTCTAGAACTACTACATTGTCTTTCTACTCTCAATAATGCGAGTTAAAGACCTCAGAGTCAGTATTAAAAACGTGGAACAATCCATCTAGAGAAGCAGCACCTGATCGGGGAAAACATGGTTTCCAAATCAACTTGTCATGGTCCAGTATGAATTAGGCAGTTTATTTGTTTTGACATTTCTCATTTTCTAAGTGCCAGTATGGCACAGTAATCTCTTTGTGATACAGACATGGAACAGAACATTTATTATTATTTATTTAGGAAATGTGTAGCCCCATTTCCTCTAGGGAACCCATTTAAAAGCAGAAATGTTTTGAAATCCAGTCTGAATGTGCTTTCACATGATAAAAGTTTAAACTCATCCCTTTTCATCCACAGTGAAAAACTATTCTCTTCAACCCAGGAGAGAGGGAGGAAGGTCTTTTCATATTTATGAGTTAGACTAGAACATTCACACCACATAGACAGAAACAGGCATCATTTGTGTTTTACAACTTTTTTATACTACTATGATAAGTTTAATCCCTTATGATTTTACTTATTATTATCTTACTGCTTAATGTGTGCAGAGTGGGAATTTATAGACTCTTGCTCAGGATTATTTAAAACTGAGAGATAAGATGAGGCCATTGATGACCTATTGATTTGGAGTCAGATCAGCCTGAATTTCAGTTTATGCATTTACTGTTTAATTTTAAGCAAGATACATAAATTCCCTAACTTACAGTTTTCTTACATGTGAATCAGAAATTACACTTCTGTCATTAATTACAGTTAAGTTTAAATCAGAAAATGCAAGTAAATTAACCACTCAGAAATTAGCTAAAACCACAACTCTTAACATTGGGCCCTTTCTATACCTCTTTCCATCACCCTTAGAATCTCATTTTGTAAGGTGTGTTTTGAGTGTTTATTATATTATATTCTTTATCTTTTCAGTCTAAGAATCTTAAAGAGACTTCAAAAGTAATACTCCTGCCTCAGATTTCTAAGGGCTGGGATTACAGATTTGTTCCAGTGCTCTGATATTTTATGAATCTCACAAATTGGGTCTGGGAGGAGATAGACTGATGGCTTTGTCTGACACTGGCTCATATCATTAGCCAACATCTCCTCAGCACATTTTAAGACAGGAATTTGAATAAACATATTGGAATGAATAATAGTTAAAAAAAAAAAACAAGTATAAGACAAAAAAATCGAGGGAACAAACAAGAAAATGACAAAATAACTGACATGGAGATGGTGACGGTCCATCTCTTCACAGAAGAGAGCAGGGAATGGGATTAGACAGTGGATATATTGAGCATCCTCACCCTGCTTCTTTGGGCTGCTATTGCTTGGTACAATTTTTATTATTTCCTATTGTGCTTTACATTTCTTACTGAACATTATTTATATTGATTATGTTTTGAATAAGTTGACTACTTTGTTCATAATAGTGTTGCCTATAGTTTAAGCTTGAAAGAATGGTCAAACAATACCCAGACAGAGTGCTTCTCTGGTACAGAGAGGCCACAGGATGGAGGAAGGGAACAGAATGAAAAATTGTGTTTTCCAACTTTTAAAAGTAAGGTAAGCAAACTTTGTATACACCCATATACAAGCTCATCCCATGTACCACCCATGTTTGGTAGACAGAGTGAGGATTTGGCAAGGTAGGACCCTCTCAAATGCAAAGCAGCACTCTTCCTGGCAAGGTCTGTACTATGAGAGCTTCTGTTTTTGAGGTGTCTGTGGCTTCAGCTCCAGTTTGTGCATTTCTCATGGACAAGCAAATTTATTTTGGAAGGTGTTTCTGGTATTTGCTTCTACAATAGAACTAACTATCTTCCATAGGCCCTTTTAAATGG
Source organism: Mus caroli (assembly GCF_978045245.1). NCBI lineage: Eukaryota > Metazoa > Chordata > Mammalia > Rodentia > Muridae > Mus > Mus caroli. The sequence goes on from NW_028227265.1 coordinate 124,230,709, forward strand.
GAAGTTCCTAAATAGAAACAGATAAAATAAATACTAGATACTTAGAGGGTTTAATTAAAGATAATGATTGAATTATTTTAATTACTGGAAATTTATGGTGACCTCAAAGAACCCATAGACATTCATATGAAATTCTCCTTATAGCATCCAGAGAGTGGTGAATTCCAGGACATAGGTTTCCGTGAAGCACATAAATTTGATTTGAGTACTTCAAATCAAAGTCTATCCACTTATTCTTATCACTAAGATGGTCTATGACAGTATGCAGGTTGCTAGAGTTTGCTGTACAGGGATATCTGTTGAAGATTTATTATGGCATATTGCCCCCTAACAGTTTCTAAATTTCTAAATGAAGATATAGAGAAAACTCAGTAACTGTTTAATAATAGTTTCAAGTTTTATACTATTTTCTTGGAATTTAAGATTTTTTTTAATCCTTTATATAAATGCTTCTGATTATATGAGAATTATAGACAGTTACATGTATTGTGAGTATTGAATTGCCCAATGAAATAGTCAGAACATTTAAACTATGATTTAGACTCCCAGCATGCAGCTCTGCCTGTAGTGGGTGGTTCTGATGCTCTGAACATCTGTGTGTAAACCCTGAAGGTCCTGTTTCCTAATTGGTTCTTGTTTGATCAATAACCATGCTAGTGTCCAATGAGCTAGGTGGAATAGGCAGTGTTTCCCGTTTTCCCACAGGCAAGCTAGTAGATTAAAGGGAAGAGAGAAAGCATGTGCCATGCTTCTGAAAGAGTCATCAGCCATGTGAGATATAGGGCAGAGTGTCCTTTAGCCCCAGCCCTAACTGGACCTGGGGTAGAAGAAGAGAGATTAGTGACCAACTGAGCTGAGGACAGATTTAGGGTACTGAGCTAGAACTAAAAGTAACTGAGCAGCTAATGTTGAGGGCATGTTTAGGATGCTGAGTTGGGAGTGGAAAGGTTGGGATAGCTAAAGAAGGGTTAGAAGATCTTGGCCATTGAGCCAAAGCATGGCAAAAATAAGCTAATATATATGTGGTTTTTTTCATCTGTGGATCCAAGGGAACCTGGAAGAAGCTAGTAGTGTGGTCCACCTGGAACTTAAAGTAGGGTAGTAGGAACTACACACTACATCTGCCTGCTTCTGGGGGTAGAGGAGAACCTGCTTCCATTAGAGACACTCAAGTGAGACACTCATCCCCAATCCCCACCTGCTGATACCCCAGCAAACCCAGCAGTCATGAGCTATCCCCCATCCTATGGGAGCTCCACTTTCCTTCTGGTCCACACTTCTACATGCAATCTCAGGATTGGTACCCAACACCCCAGCCTAGAGTTCTGCCTGCACCCAGGGAGTCCTGCTCCTACCTGTGAAACCCAAGACAACCAGCTCCATTTTCCTTCTGGTCTATACCTCTACCTGCAATTGAGGATCTAAACACCACACCCCTGTCCACAGCCATCTCTAGCTTTTGGGATGCCTGCTGCAATCTGAGACAACCAGTCTTAGAGGCTTGCTGCTCTCAGGGAATATCACAGGCAATACCAGAGACAAGACAACCAGATGACTAAAGGCAAGCACAAAAACATAATCAACAGAAGTCAGTGAAATATGGTACCATCAGAACCCAGCTCTCCTACTACAGCAAGCCCTGGATATCCTAACACTCCTGAAGAGCAAGACCTTAAATCTCATCTTATGAAGATGATAGATGCCTCTAGACAGGATATAAATAAGTCCCTTAAATGAATACAGGAAAATACACTCAATCAGGTGAAGTAAATGATTAAAATGGTCCAAGACTTAAAAATTGAAATACAAGCAATAAAGAAGAAAAAAACAAGAACTACAGGTGCAAGAATCATCGACAGAATACAGAGATAAAAGAGAGTCTCAGGTGCAGAAGACACAATAGAAGAAATTGATACATAAGTCAAAAAATATGACAAATCTAAAAAAATTTCTAACATAGAACATCCAGAAAATTTAAGAGACTATGAAAAGAACAAACCTAAGAATAGTAGGGATACAAGAGTATGAAGATTTTCAGTTTAAAGAAATGAAAATATCTTCAACAAAATCATAGAAGAAAACTTCACTAACATAAAGAGATAACCATAAATATACAAGATTATAGAACACCAAATAGATTGGACCAGAAGAGAAAATCCTCCTACTGCATATTAATCAAAACACTAGATATACAGAACAAAGAAAGAATATTAAAATCTGTCAGGGAAAAAGACCAAGTTACATATAAAGGCAGACCTATCAAAAATTACTCCTGACTTCTCAACAGAGATTCCAAAAATCAGAAGATCTTGGACAGATGTCTTGCAGACACTAAGAGACCACAGATATCAGACAAGACTACAATACCCAGCAGAATTTTCAATTACCATAAATGGTGAAACCAATATATTCCATGAATGAACCAAATTTAAACAATCCAGCCCTCTAGAGGATACTAGAAGGAAAATTCCAAGGCAGATAATTTAATCCATGAAAACACAAAAAATTAAACATCTCACAGCAAAACCAAGAGAAGTGAAATACACACACACACACACACACACACACACATATATACACACACATTACCACCACCAACATCAAGATAAAAGGAACTGACAATCATTGGTCATTAACATCACTCAACATCAATAGACTCAGTTCTCAAATGAAAGACATGGGCTAACAGGCTGGATACATAAATAGGATTTATCATTATGTTGCATACAAGAAATACACCTCAGCAACAGACAGACAAATTAACTAAAAGGCAGAGAAACAAGATTCAAATTAACAAAATTAAAAATGAAAATATAACAACAGAAACTGAGGAAATTAAAAAAAATCATTTACATCTTCAAAAGCCTGTACTTAATCAAATTGGAAAATCTAAACAAAATGGATAATTTTCTAGACAGATATACTTAAGAAAGTGAGTGAGGTAACCCAATCACAAAAGAAATCACTTGATATGCACTCACTAAGTGGATATTAGTCCAGAAACTTAGAATACCCAAGGTACAATTTGCAAAACACAAGAAAATCAAGAAGAATGAAGAAGAATGTGTAAATACATCATTCCTCCTTAGAGTAGGCAACAAAATACCCATGGAAAGCTGGGTGTGGTGGCACACGCCTTTAATCCCAGCACTTGGGAGGCAGAGGCAGGCAGATTTATGAGTTCAAGGACAAACTGGTCAACAAAGTGAGTTCCAGGACAGTCAGGGCTATACAGAGAAACAGTGTCTCAAAAAACAAAAAACAAAACCAACCAACCAAACAAACAAACAAAAAAACATGGAAGGAGTTACAGAGACAAAGTTTGGAGCTAAGACGAAAGGATGGACCATCCAGGGACCATCCACAGACTACCCCACCTGGGGATCCATCCCATAATCAGGCACCAAATGCAGACACTATTGCACATGCCAGTAAGATTTTGCTGAAGGGACCCTGATATTGCAGTCTCGTATGAGGCTATGCCAGTGCCTGACAGATACAGAAGTGGATGCTCACAGTCACCTATTGGATGGAACACAGGGTCCCCCGATTGAGGAGCTAGAGAAAATACCCAAGAAGCTGAAGAGGTCTGTAACTCTATTGGTGGAACAACAATATGAACTAACCAGTACCCCCAGAGCTCATATCTCTAGCTGCATATGTAGCAGAAGATGGCCTAGTCGGCCTTCATTGGGAAGAGAGGCCCCTTGATCTTGCAAACTTTATATGCCCCAGTACAGGGAAATGCCAGGGCCAAGAAGTGGCAGCGAGTGGGTAGGGGAGCAGGACGGGGGGGTGGGGGTGGGTATAGGGGACTTTCGGGATAGCATTTGAAATGTAAATGAAGACAATATCTAATTAAAAATTGAAAAAAAAAGGAAAGTTAAATCAAGATCAGGTAAACTATATAAATAGTCCAATAATGTGAAATAGAAGCAGTCTTTAAAGTCTCCCAACCAAAAAAACTCAAGACCAGATGGTTTTTGTGCAGAATTCTCTCAGAATTTCAAAAACAAGCTAATTACAATACTCCTCAAACAATCACACAAGTCAAATAACCAAATTAAACAAATAGGGTACAGAGCTAAACAGAAAATTCTCAATAGAGGAAAATTGAATGGCTGAGAAGCACATAAAGAAATGTTCACCATCCTAAGTCATCAGGGAAATTCAAATAAAAAATGACCTTAAGATTCCATCTTATACCAATCAGAGTGGCTAAGATCAAAAAGCCAAGATACAGCACATGCTGGTGAGGATGTGGAGCAAGAGGAACACCCTTCCATTGCTGGTGGGATTGCAAACTTGCACAGCCATTCTGGAAATCAATCTGGTTGTTACTCAGAAAATTGGAAATAGTTTTACCTAAATTACTCAGCTATACTGCTCTTGGGCATATACCCAAAAGATTCTCTGCCATAGTACAAGGAAACATGCTCCACTAAGATCACAGCAGCCTTATTTGTAATAGCCAGAAACTGAACAACCCAGATGTCCCTCAACTGAAGAATTGGACAGAAAATGTGATTCCTTTATGTTGAGGTTGGCCAGTAGCTCACATGTCTGGGTTCTAGTCTGGAAAGGCATCTTGGAATCTGCAAGAGAAAGGGGGGGGGGGTTGGTGGCGCAATAAAGATGGAACTAAGACAACCAGTCTGATCAAGGTTTGATTTTACTATTCCTGACACTCGGTTATGAAGCAGGGGAAGGGGCCCTTTCCTGCCAAATTATCCTGGAGTAAAGTTGCAGGTGACCACGTGTTTGATTCCGGAACAGCAAGGCAGCAGGAAGAGGCAGTGGGAGTGGCAGAACGATAGGGCAGCAAGCTCTGTCCCGATGCTCTCTTCTGAAACCTGAGCAAACAGGTTTTAAGCTGGGGAGGTTACATCTCTTCCCTGTTGTTAATATAAAAAAGAAAAGGTTGGGTCGAGGCATAAAATTTATTTATGCCCTATAGTTCTGCCTGAATTCTTTGGGCCTAATGAAGAAACCTGTCTCAGTGGGATTTCTTAACTTTTCTTATGGAAAACTGTATCTGGATAAGACTGTCTTTTCTGTCCTAGTAAATATCTAGCAGATTAGCTCTGAGCTGTTGGCTCCGTCTTTTAAATGTCAAATTGTTTCGGAATAGGTAACTTTCTAGTTGAAATTTTTTACTGAATACCAAGTAGTCAGCTACATGGTCTTTCTAGAGCATTGGAACCCTGGCAAAGACTGACTGTACAAATTTGAAAGGCACTTTATTATGAATAACACTGAAGGAGAATATGTGGATTTTCCTCAGCAGTCTTGGATGACAGGTGGGGAACAGAGAGGAGGGGGTGACGACCAGCTCTGTAGTACAAGGCCAATTGGCTCTTTAGGGTGGGAGGCTGTGAATCGTTTGCCCTTCTAAAGGTACGGTCTCCAACCTCTCTCCCCCCATGAATTAAGCTTAATAAGACCACGCTTTACTGAGGTGATCAAATGATTTTCTCATCTTTGGATGAGTGGGCTTTTACCATGGCTGGGGGGATATTGACCCGATTCCTCTCATGGGTGGTGTCACGATCCACAATCATGGCTCTTGGTATCTTTTGGGGAGGGGAGGAAGAGCCTTAGAAAGATATTCTTGGTTGTAACTGGAACTAGATACCAACCTCCATCAAAACCAGGTGTATCTCACAGGGAACTCAGGAATGGTCAAGCTGGATCTTCCCCTGAGGTAAATTTCTGTACCCAAGCTGGTACCCATACTGTATTCATATGATCACGAATCAATATGCACAGTTCTGAGTACTATGCAGCTCCAAAAGGAGAATTGTCAACCTTAGATTTAGCAAGGCCTTGACAAGAATTATGTCACTAGTAACACCACAATTTGTGGCTCTTAGGCTATATTGGGAGCTGGAGGTCACCCTCTTCATCTCTGTTATTTCCACAGCCTGAGGAACTAAGGGGACCTTGCAATAACAGCAAGCGTGGAAAACCAGAGACCAGCTAAGGGACTAAGCCCGTCTATCAGAATAAAAACCAATCTCTTCTAATATTTGAAACTTCTGCCTTTCTAGCCCTCAAAGCAAACCTAAATCTCAAATCAGACCAAAAGCCACAATACATGCTGGAATATCTTTAGAATGAAAATAGTAGTTGTTTCCTGCACACTCTTGGGGGCGGGGATGCATGCCCGCTGCAGTCCAGCTGGAGGGTGTTGATTGACCTGCTTGAAAAACAAGATCCAGACAATGAGAAAGTAACAATGCAAAGCTTTTATTGGGGAAGTCCAGGTACTTTATTCAGTTGCAAATTAGTAAGGCTCAAGCTCAGTCTCCTTGTGGGGGAGCTGGTTTTTAGAATTAGTAAAAAGGCTAGAGATTCTCTGGAAGTCGGGGCTGTGCTCAGAATTAACTTTGTTAGGCAATTAAGAATTTTATTTATTTACAATAGGAATCTCTAATATTGGACTAAATATTAGACCAGTCTAAAATTGAGTTAGAATGACTGGTCACATTGAGAAAAAAAAAAAGAGAGAAAAATCATTATGACTCTATTCTATCTTACTAAGTCAGAATATACAGTCACTGATGATTTTTTGCCATAAAGTTAAAAGGCTTGAAGCTAGTCCAAACTGGAAAAATTGGCAATCAAGGATGGATCTAAAACATGAATCCAATTTAGTTTCCTAGTCACTTCAATCAGGGCACTGAGTCAACTTACCTGCCAGCTCATCACACGAATTAACCACCATGCTTCTGCAGCGTTTTGTGGAGAGAACCTGTTTTCCCCTTCCCTAATAAAGTAGCTGTTTAGGATCTATCTATAAGCCAATAAGTAGATCCTTTTAAGATACTATAAAGCATTTATTAAATTCTTTAATATCTACATTTCAAAATTTGAAAATAAAGGTATGATTTAAATAGTGTGCATGATAATGTACTAAATAGTATGTACAGGGATATAATTTTCCTCTTCTTTGTCTTTTAAGAAGTTAAAGTTTTAAAGTTTTACAATATCTAATCCTTCGACTTAATAACTTGTTGACAAAACATTTTAAATACTTGACCGTAAAGGGGCAGTGACTAATTGCACTTTCAATCGTTTCTTTTAAGGAGCGGTTATAACTAGAAAGCTTGAAAAGTTATTAAGAGTCACATATGCATAATTTATTTATTAACTAGAAATAAGAGCATTTATTTGTAGCAAATTATTAAGTAAAAGTCCTCAAGAATTAACACTATTATGTGGAAACAAGTAGTAACTGAGGACACTAGAAGGAAAGAATTATACATCCACAATTTTCAAGAATACTAAAATATTATCTTAAACTATAACTGTTATGAATATACAAAGAACGAGGCTATATATCTAATTTATCTTATATGTATGACCTATAGACTGTCTGAGATATAACTCTAGCCTGGCATTGTTTTAAAATGTCCAGGCAATTAGAACAGTTTAATAAATGTCTAAAGACTGCCTTCTTAAGAGGACAGCATTTTTTCTATGAGTTGTATACACATAAGCAATTGCAAATTTGAGAATTAATAGCATCTGAAGGACGAACAATCAAGCAATTGTGAGCATTGAGATATAACATTGACTATTAATATACAAATTAAGGTTTGATTGTTCAGCATTTTAAAAAACCATCTATAGCACACAACTAGAAAATTTGTGTTGAAACAGGGGGAAACTAAGAGACTAAGCATGTGATCTAATTCACATTTACTTACGTCTCATATAGGGGTTGTTATTAAACACAATAATTGGGATGTATGTATGTATGAATTTATAAAGATATAAAAGCATGCATAAAAACAATTTTTAACTCATCTTTGGGATATTGGTTGTTAATCTATTTAAAATGATGGTATGTAATAGGTCAATTATTAATATTTGGTAATAACCAAATAAATTGCTGTATTGAACAAGGAACATGCACTAGTCAGGTTTATAAGACACAATTTTTGTTATAGGTTTTCTAAAAATATACGAATATACTTTACAATTCTTTATTAGTACCACAGTTGAAACTGTGTTTTGAGGTGAAAACCACTTTGACCTTTACCGTCTGACCTTGGCCTTTCTATCAGGCAGAAGAGGCTGAAGGCAGCCCAATTTATTGTAGGCCAGAAAACTTACTCTGGATCTTAGGGAGAACAATATGGCTACTCTGGTCAGGAAACTGTGTGTCTTAAGGCCCCACCCCACAGCAGCCAGCAGCTAGCTGGGTCCACATGGGCCAACAATCAGCGGGAAGGATGAGAAAAATGACTTTACAATGTTTTCTCTGGCCAAGGAATTGTCTTGGGCACAGCTAATATTTAATTATCAATGATTATAATTAATAACAATTATAAAAGCTTTATTTTTTGCAAAACCTTTTGTGGTAAACTAAAACCTTAAGTAATAAAAAGATATTGTCTCTGAATCTTTTGAGTGAGAGCAAGGATTTAAGGTAAACTTCCCTTGAGAAGCATTAGCTAATAAAACATTTTCTACTTAGGAAACAATCTACACTGAAAGATTAAAACTCTTGGCTTCTTGTATAGAAGCAGAAATGATAATTTTTTTACATAATGTAGATCAATATTCAGCCATGTTAGAGGCAAAATATTTTAGTTATTACAAACTCACTAGAAGCAAAACCTTTACAATCATTAAGATGCAAAGGAAAGAGAAAAAGAAACAAACCTTTGGATCTATAATAACTATATAAAAGGTAGACAAACCAGATTGTAATGCCTTGATAAATTTTATGGTCTGATTGATTCTTTATAAACTATGAATTTGAACTTCATTAAAACAGCATCTGGCTAGATTTGTAAAGAATTATTAAGTTTCTTTTGTAACATCAACTTTGGGAAAGTTAAACCCAATTTTAAAACAATTTATTACTTATAGAGTTAATATTAGAAGTATTACTATCATTATGAAGTTTGGCTACCAATTAATACCTATGAATACATGCAAGCTTTAATGCTTTATTAAAGAGACATTGTTTTAAATCTTATCTTTAATTTTACTTTTTAGGATAGGAACCACATTAATTATTATCTCAACTAGAAATATCTTTAGAGACCCAGCCTCTTGGCCTTCCTTATGCCACATGTTGGAAGGACTCTAAACTTGAGTTATCCATTTTAAGGCTAACCACCTGTTACCAATGTAACAATTATTAATCTTAACTAATAACTTATGAGCTGATTGTGAAAACACGCAGAGCATATTACCAATACAAAAATGAAGCAGTTAAATTTAGACCAATCAGAGAACATTAATTTTTCTAGCTACAATCATAGAATAAAAAGCACCTTTGCCAAACACATTAATCACTGTTGCAGAGAACCCTCCAGGAAAAAACCATTTATCAGCTTTTAACCCTGAAACTTAAAGGCTGTAGACTCTCCTTTTTTCCTATAACAAACAGTTTTTCCAGCAGGGGCCCTCCTGCTGTGTGCCTGTTTCCTGGTTAAAGCATGTGGCCGCTCTCGGCTTTGCGGATAAAGTTTTTTAGCCATCTTTATTATCCAACATAACACATAGAACATTCATTCATACAGACTGGACACGAACATACATGAATTGAACACGTGAATGGACTGGTGCACCAGACATTAGACAAAGACACAAGGAGGGCAGAGCACTTCTGATGTATGACCCAGAGAGAACAAAGCATGGCACCCCTGAAATTTTTCTCCGCTTTTTGGGACATTTTCCTCTCGCATGATGCAGTTTTTAACTGCGGTCATCTGCCTAATTATTAATTTCCTTTTAATAAACCCTTTCTTTTCTCACACCTAAAAATGTAGCTTCTGGGAGCTATGGCTAACGGCCTGCTACATTCCTAGTCCCTGATAAACCTCACTGCTGAACCTAAGTGAATTAGTGCTCAGGTTTAATGCTGTTTCAACTTAGCCCATACCAACCTTCTCTGGTACGAATTTCCTTTAATTATTTTCTTCTTTCATGGAGCTCCAAATCAGCAGTGCTTCTTCCAAATGTCTTCTGCCATTTCCCAGCCCTACGTTGGGCGCCAGATCTGTTGCAGCCAGCCAGCGGTGCACATGTCTGGGTTCTAGTCTGGAAAGGCATCTTGGAATCTGCAAGAGAAGGGGGATGGCTAGGCGGCGAGATAAAGATGGAACCAAGACAACCAATCTGATCAAGGTTCAATTTTACTATTCCCGACACTCGGTTATGAAGCAGGGGAAGGAGCCCTTTCCCGCCAAATTATCCTGGAGAAAAGTTGCAGGTGACCACGTGTTTGCCTCCGGAACAGCAAGGCAGCAGGCAGAGGCAGTGGTAGTGGCAGAATAATAAGGCGGCAGGCTCCGCCCCGATGCTCTCTTCTGAAACCTGAGCAAACAGGTTTCAGTCTGGGGAGGTCACACCTTTACACAATAGAATACTAGGCAGGAGAGAGTGAGTGGGTGGGGGAACACCCTCATAGAAGCAGGGGCAGGGGGATGGGATGAGGGTTTCTGCGAGGTGGGGAAACTGGGAAAGGGGATAACATTTGAAATGTAAATAAAGAAAACATCCATTAAAAATAAAATTAAAAAAATGAGCTTCTGGTCACCATCTGCACCTAAGAGCTAAGGGTGCTCCACAGTCTGCTTTACACAGGTTCCACCAGGAGAGAGCTGTTCTCCCAGGAGCATAAGATAAGGTAAGATAGCCACTTTCTCTTCAATAACAGTCCAAAGTGGGATCAGCAAGGAGTGCACAGGGCACAGGAACAGTGTAGTAGCTGGGATAGGATCCTTTCAGTCATCACCCTGAGGTAAGGCTGATCCACAGCCCCTCTTGTACACAGGTTATGCCAGGAGAGAGCTGGTTTCCCAGGAATGCTGACACAGGTTTGCAGGCCCTTAGGAGGGACTATCTCCAGCCAGAGACAGCAAGACCAACTAACACCAGAGATAACCAGATGGCTAAAGGTAAGCACAAGGTTACTAACAGAAACCAAGGCTACTTGGCAGCATCAGAACCCAGTTCTCCCACCATAGCAAGTACTGGATACCCCAAAGCACCGGAAAGCAAGACTTGGTTTTATCATATCTCATGATGCTGATAGAAGATTTTAAGAAGGACATAAATAACTCCCTTAAAGAAATACAGGAAAACACAGGTTAACAGGTAGAAGCCCTTAAATAGGAAACACAAATATCCCTTAAAGAATTACAGGAAAACACAACCAAACAAGTGAAGAAATTGAACAAAATCATCCAGGATCTAAAAATGGAAGTAGAAACAATAAAGAAATCACAAAGGGAAACAACTCTGGTCATAGAACACTGAGGAGAGAGATCGGGAGTCATAGACACAAGCATCACCAACAGAATAAAAGAAATTGAAGAGAGAATCACAGGTGCAGAAGATAACATAGAAAACACTGACACAACAGTAAAAGAAAATACAAAATGCAAAAAGCTCATAACCCAAAACATCGAGAAAATCCAGGAAACAATGAGAAGACAAAACCTAAGGATAATAGGTATAGAGAAGAGCAAACATTCTCAACTTAAAGGTCCAGTAAATATCTTCAACAAAATTATAGAAGAAAACTTCCCTAACCTAAAAACGAGATGCCAATGAACATGCAAGAAGCCTACGGAACATTAAATAGATTGGGCCACAAAAGAAATTCTTCCCATCACATAATAATCAAAACACCAAAAGCACTAAACAAGAAAGAATATTAAAAGCAGTAAGAAAAAAGGTCAAGTAACATATAAAGGCAGAACTACACCAGACTTCTCACCAGAGAATATAAAAGCCAGATGATCCTGGGCAAATATCATACAGGCCCTAAGAGAATACAAATGCCACCCTAGGCTACTATACCAAGCAAAGCTCTTAATTATCATAGATAGAAAACCAAGATATTCCATGTCAAAAAAAATTTAAAAAATATCTTTCCACAAATCCAGCCTTTCAGGATAATAAATGAAAAACTCCAACACAAGGAGGAAAACTACACCCTAGAAAAAGCAAAAAAGTAATCTTTCAACAAACCTAAAAAGATAGCCACACAAACGTCCAGGGATGGAGGAGGCTCCTTGGAGTCAATATGGGTAACCTTAGCTGAGGCACCTAACAGTGGAGATATGGAACAGTGGAGATATGGAAGAGACCACCTTCTGTAACCAGGCAGGATCCCCGGTGGAGGGACAGAAACATCAACCCACCCATTAAACTTTCAATCCCAAATTTGTCCTGTCTAAAAGAAATACAGGGGCAAAGATGTAACAGAGACTGAAAGAATGGCCCTCCAATAACTGGCCCAACATGAGACCTATCCCATAGACAATCACCATTTAATGGTGACTATTAACTTAGAAAACTTATATGACTATTAACTTATTAAATACCAATTAATGACACTATTAATGATGTTGTTATAGTTGTAGACAAGAACTTATCATAACTGTCCTCTGAGATGCTCTACCAAGCAGCTGACTGAAACAGATACAGGTACCCACAGTCAATCATGGGTGGAGGTTGGGACCTGTTATGGAAGAGTCGGGAGAAGGATTGGGGGCTCTGAAGGGGGAAGAAACTCTATAGAAGACCAACAGAGTCAACTAACCTGGACCCCTGTTCCCTCTCAGCAACTGAATCACCAACAAAAAAGCATAAACAGTGTGGACTGAGGCCCACAGAATATATGTAGCAAATGTACAGCTCAGTCTCAATGTGGGTCTCCCAACAATGGGAGTAGGGCTTGTCCCTAAAACTATTGCCTGACTGTGGAATTATTCCCCAACAGGGCTGCCCTGTTTGGCCTCAGTGGGAGAGGATATACCTTACCCTACAGACACTTGATGCACCAGGGGGACAGGATACTCAGGAAACCCCACCCTCTCAGACAAAAAGGGGAGAGGGGCTCTGGGAGAGGGAGATACAGGGTAGCATTTGGAATATGTATATGTACGTGAATGTGCATGTATATGTATGAAAAAAAACTAAAATCTATATGAGAGAATATATAAAATATGTGTATGAAAACATATGTTCATCTATAGATTGAACGTGCTTCTACATTCAAAGGAAAGAATATACAACTTGATGATAGTGCTAAAATTCAAAATTGAAGGGAATTTTTTGAATTTAAACAATAGAAGTATCATTTTAGTATCACTGTTTTTTCCAACTGAAAAAAATTGTAGAGGAAATGAAGGAATGTCTGCACAGGTGGATAGGAACTAAGAGAGCATCCTACACCCAATCAGCTGTTTATTCACAGTTGCCCTCCAGTTTCCATATGTGTATGTGTACATTCACAAACATCTATACATATGTACATGTGTATATATATATATATATATATATATATATATATATATATATATATGAAGAAACAATAAAAATTGCTAACAAAAAAGGTAAAAATGTAAATACTTGATGAAAATGTTTTTGTTTAGATTTTACTGAGGGAAGAGTAACAGGTTATTCTGTTGATCATTAATCATTAGAAAAAATAAAAGACTCTTCTGTGTTTGAAAAACATCAATGTTAATTGCCACTAGAGATAAAATCAGGATGTACACCTGTTTCCCAATCACTAGAACAAAACCAGCAAGATTTGGGAACCTGAAAAAAATAAAAATAGCTAATATTTACTTAGCTCTAACTTCATGCCAGGTGATAAATTTGTTTTCTCCTCATTTTTCCCAATTTATTCTATAAAATTATTTTATGAAGTAGATACTATTCTTAATTCACTTTTGAAAGGTAATATTAATGATGAAAAGATGTATTTAGTTATTCAAAAGACATATAGCTGACAAGTCTTAGAACTGGAATTTAGACTCAAAAGGTCACTTCTGAAACTAATATTACACTGCTGCTTGCTATATTAGTTTTAATGAACATGACCCCCATAGGCTCATAGGGACTGGTATTATAAGGAGGTGTGTTCTGTTGGAGGAGATGTGACCTTGTCAGACAAAGTGTGTCATTGGGGTGGGCTTTGAGATTTCAGAAGCTCAAACCAGGACCAGTATCACACTCTCTTCCAGCTGCAGGCCAATCCAGATGTAGAATTCTTGGCTCCTTCTCTAGCATCATGTCTGCCTACCATGATGGAGTAAACTTCTAAACGATAAGCCACTCCTAATCAAATGTTTTCTTTATTAAAAGTTGCTGTGGTCATAGAGTTTTCTCAGAGCAGTAAAACCCTAAGACACTTTCTATGCAGGCCTTGCTGGTCTTCCCTGAAAGCTGATGCTTTTCTGGGAGCCCTGATCTTAATTCATGCAAATCTTTAACAACTCTGCAAGACCAACAGGAGATAGACAGGGAGGGTTAACACAAGTAGTCATCATATAATGACTTAAACACCTTTCATTAAAACACTGAGGAGTATGCATTTCGTTTTCGATTTATCTTGCTTTTCTATAATTTCGTTTTGGATCCTAAATTAACTTACACAAGAGAGACATGTAGAGAATGGAAGAGAGAAGGAGAGTAGGAGAGAGGAGGGGGGAAGAAAAGCAGAAGGAGGCAGGAAGATGGGAGAAAGGACAGAGGGAGAGGAAAGAGGGAGGAAGAGGGGGGAGAAAAATTAAGATAAAAGGAGAGTGAGAGAAAGGGGATGAGAGAGGAGGAGAGAGGGAGGAGTTCTTAGTAAGAACAAGACAGTGTGTAATGGCCTATAAGGGAAGCAGAAGCAGAAAACTCCAGAGCAAATTAATGCCAAAGAACCCCTCATTAAATATATTTAAAGCTAACAGGAGATATATCACACTGACATGGGCACACGAATTTAACCTATAATTTAAAATATAGGTATAAAATCACACTTCACATAATAAATATCATAGTTTATAAATTAGGAAAAATTCCAATGTTTGTACTATATATTATTACATTTTAGATATATATAATTCTCTATTAGAAATATACAATATTATGAACACCAAATTGAAATCCAATTTTTCTCTTCAAATATACGAATATCAATTTGTGATACATAAGATCAAAGGTACATGGCGTTATAAATTTATGTTTTTATCTTAGCGAAGCTAATAACTTTGTATTGTACATAAAAATCATTAACAAACTAATGTCAAACTCAGTGAGGTAAGATTTATTGAAGATAGATTAACGTATTATAAGACTATGTTTTAAAAATTATTTTATTAGTGTAAAACAAAATTTTAGATATTCTTTTTTATTTTCAAATGTTCTCTTTTTGAAAATTTCATACCTGAATACAAAAATATCACTATCATATTCTTCCATATTCTCTTTTCCCATTCCCTATATCCTCTTGCTATGCCCTTCCTATCACTGTGTGTGTGTCTGTGTGTGTGTGTGTGCGCGTGTGTGTATGTGTGTGTTGGGTATTTTCTTTAACAAAGTAAAACATGAAAAATAAAATAAATTTAATATGATAATAAATCATATTAAATTAGACAAGTCCAACCAACAGAAAGAAAAAAAAAAGCCCCAGGAGAAGGCACAATAATCAGAGACCTAGTCATTCACGCATTCAGGAGTCTCATTAAAATACTAAACTGAAAGCTGTCATATATATGTGGAAGACTTGGTGAAGACCAATGCAGGCCCTAGGCTTGCTGCCTCAGTCTCTGTGAATTCATATGTGCTCTGCTCAGTTGATTTAGACAGACTTGTTTTTCTGGTGTCCTCCATCCTCTCTGGCTCATGTACTCTTTCCAGCCCCTCTTCTCCAGGGTTTCCAGACCTCTGAAGAGAGGGATTTGGTGAGACATACCATTTAGAGGTATGTGTTTTAATGTCTTTTTCTCAGCATAATGTTTGACTATAGTTCTGTGTTTGTTCCCATCTACTGCAGAAGGAAATTTATCTGTAGATGGCTGAATAAGCTTCTGATCCTGGTATAGTAGAATATATCATTAGGAGTCATCTGATTTTACTTTTTTACAAACCAGTAGTATTAAGTTTTACACTAGTTCTCTGGGCTATCTAGTCTCTGGTTATTGATCACCCAAGAAATGTGAGATATCGGCTCCATCTTGTGGAGTAGGCCTTAAGTCAAATCAGACATTGCTTGGCTACTACCAAAAGCTTTGTACCACCATTGCCCTAGCATATTTTGCAGGTATGGCAGATTGTAGATCAAAGGTTTAGCTGGGTTGGTGTTTATGTTCCTCTTTTAAGACTGCCGAGTACTTTCTTGTACAAAAGACACTAGAATGTAGAAGTAAAGAGTCTATGTGGGAACCAACTCCACTTTTCCATGCTCAATGAGCTGTGTAAGTGATGTCTTCAGCATTAAGAACTGGCTTTCAGTTTGTGGAGAACAACCAAACAATTGTCTTGGCAACAGCCAGGGTTGTGTGGGGAATTCCATGGGACTTGTTTGTCAAAAAACTCAATTGAATGTAACCAAGTCCCAGTACTGCCAGCTTTGTTAGGTGGCAAAGGATGACCAGTTGGCAATCCAACTCCTTCACTACTTCATTAGGATCATCTTCACATATTTTTGGAAGTTCATGCTACACTAGATTTCCATATCATCCCTGAAAAGCCCCTCAGTTTTGTCTCTCCCCACGTTCCTTTCCTCAACCCCATCTCTCCTCTCTACCTCTGATATTTTGGTTCTCATGGTCCCCAATACCCAGTCCACCCATAAAACATATTCTATTTCCCTCTTCTGGAGATAACCATGTGTTCCCTTTAGTCCCTTCCTCTATATATAACCTCTCCAGGTCTATGGATTACGACTTGGTTATTATTTATTATTTAATAGATAACAATTATATACAAGTGAATACATACCATATTTATGTTTCTGAATGTAGGTTATCTCACTCGGGATGAATTTTTTTCAAGAGTTATCCATTTGCCTGCAAATTTCATGTCGGTATCTATCTTTAACAGCTGAGTAATATTCCATTGGATAAATGTACAACATTTTCTTTATACATTCTTCAGTTGAGAGCTATCTCAGTGGTTTCCTATTTCTGGCTATTATAAAGAGAGAAACAAAGAACATTGTTGAGAAAGATATCAGTTGTGTTATTAATTTTAGCCATTCTGACAGGTGTATGTAAATTTGACTTCATTTGAGTTTCTTCTATTTATAATTCTGCTTAGATTATTACCTCATTTTTCAATTGCACTACTTGTTTTCTTGATATCTAGTTTCTTGAATCCTTTATGTACTTAGTATAATGCTGACATACAGAATCTTTCAGTTTCATGAGGTCCCATTTATTAATTATTGATCTTAGGCCCTGTTCTCATAGAGTTCTCTTCTGAAAGTCTAATCTTATGCCAAAGAGTTCAAGGCTCTTCCCATGTTTCTCTTCTATTAGGTTGTGTGTATCATATTTTCTGTTAACTTGATCTTTATGGAGTTGAGTTTTATGCAGGGTGATAAGTATAGATCAATTTAGATTGTTCTACATGCAGTTGTCCAGTTTGATCAGCACCATTTGGTGAAGATGCTGTCTTTTTTCCACTGTGTATTTTTAAATTCTTCATCAAAAATAGGTATGTGTGTTTATATCTGGATCATTGATTCCATTGAGCAACATGTCTGTTTTTATGCCAATACCATGCTGTTTTTATTACTATAGTTTTGTAGCACAAATTGAAATCAGAAATGATGACACCTTTAGCAGTTCTTTTATGGTCCAATATTATTTTAGCTAACCTGGATTTTTTTTTTCAGTTCAAAGACATAATAGACAAAATAGGAAGGGAGCATACTGCCAAATAAAACTAAACAACCAAAATAATAGTCACAATCAAAATATACTAAGATAGTATTTGAAATATTTGGAAAAAGCCAGTAGAATACCAAACATAAGGAAGAAATTCTAATACTAATAATTTAACCATAGAATTAGTGATGCATTAAAATAGGACTAGAATAAAATGTTAACACAGGAAAAAATTTGAAGTCAGTGTGTACTAAGATAATATTCTGAGGAAATAAATTAAATAACAAATATCAAAAAATCAAAATTAGAAAAAAATAAATCACGAATGTGGAACATTTTGTATATTTTCACAGCAAGAATTTCTCATACTGTAAACACATGACAGTTATTCTGGAACAATTTTAAATGACAAACCTAGAGTTCAAAGAGCTAGAAGATATCAACATGTCTAAAACCACAGAAAACTTGGAGGAAAGAACCCTTTCAGAAATGTATCTTTGCGAGGAGTTGAATTCCTTCATACTGCAGCATGCTGCATCACTCTGGCCATTTACACATCTTTTCCACTCTGACTAAAAGTAAAATTTTAATTAGAAACAAAATAAGATCCAGTGGAAAACTGAAAATAAACATTGGAACACAGGGGGAGAAACATGAGTAGAAATTAAATAAATGTATATTAGATTATACAATGCTAGCCTTGACCTGTGAAATTTGCAATATATAAAACTTTTAAATAAGATAAAATGGCATAAGAGTAACTCCAAGTTATAAATAGCTATTTTGTTCTTGAGTCAGTATTCAGTTTCCCTCATTTATTACATGTTTGCCTGGTGTTTAGTTAATTTCTGAAATATATTGAGCTATCAAACAAATAACTGGATTACCTTGCTATGTAGCCTAGTCTCATTTCCTATCATTCTTAAAAGTGAATTTCCCTTCTATGAACTTTAAATTTCTATCTCTTCAAGTAAATTTTGGCAGTGCAACTATATTTATGCTTATTATACATTTTAGTAAGAGGCAAACAAAGAAAACAAATATCTAAATAAATGCAATATGTTCAGGCATCTAAGTTTTGAAAACACACTATGAAGAGCTAGGGAGATGGCTCAGTGAGTAAAATGTTTGCCATAGGCATGAGGACCTGAGTTCAAATACTTATGTATTAATATATAAGTAAAGTACATATGTATTAATACATTTTTGTAGCAAGTCTAGTATAGCAGCCCATAATCTTTGTGATGGGTAGGCAGAGACTGTAGGACTTATGAGATTTTCTGAAAAGTCAATGATAATTATGTCACTATTTATGGATTTAGTAAAAGACCTGTCTCAAAAATATATATAAGATGGAGAATGAGCAAAGAAGATATCTCACATTAACCTCTGGTCTCCACAGTCATGTGAACACATACATAAAAGAACATGTACATGTAGAGCACACATGGGAAGAAAGAGAGACAGAGAGACAGAGAGAGAGAGACAGAGACAGAGACAGACAGACAGACAGACAGACAGACAGACAGACAGAGACAGAGACAGAGAGAGCATTTTTAGATTTGTTTGGACTTGAAAAAGACCCCAAGCAAGTAGATTTTAGAGTTGTGTTAGATTTTCCTATTAATTTGTTCAGAGGAAACAAATAAAATCAGTTGTGCATCAATTTTGTATTTATTATTGCTAATATGATCAGTGATTGTTTTTCTCTTTTGAAAATAAAAAAGTTGGTTATCATTGTAAGTAATCTTTAATTGTGCATATAAATAAAGAGGGAAAAATCAATAGAGAACCTAGTAAAAGGCAGCTGAGCTAAATTATAGTCTCAAATCAGGCTTCTTAGTACCCATGAATTGAAGAATTGATGCAATTTTTTTTTAAACCTTGATTCAATTATTTTATTTTATATTAAAGCATGAGCTGCTGGGCGGTGGTGGCGCATGCCTTTAGTCCCAGCACTTGGGAGGCAGAGGCAGGCAGATTTCTGAGTTTGATGCCAGCCTGGTCTACAAAGTGAGTTCCAGGACATCCAGGGCTATACAGAGAAACCCTGTCTCGAACAACAAAAACAAACAAACAAACAAATAAACAAACAAAGCATGAGCAACAACTGGGTGTTGGTGGTGCATGCCTTTAATCCTAGTACTTGGCAGGCAGAGGCTGGCAGATCTCTCTGAGTTTGAGCCCAGTCTGTTTTACAGAGTGAGTTCTAGAACATTCAAGGTTATACAGAGAAACCCCGACTCAAAGAAAAAAAGAAAAGAAAAGAAAAGAAAAGAAAAGAAAAGAAAAGAAAAGAAAAGAAAAGAAAGGAAAAGAAAAGAAAAGAAGAGAAAAGAAAAGAAAAGAAGAGAGAAAGAAAAACAAACAAACCAACAGAGAAACACAGAAACAGAGAAAAAAAGGAAAAAGGGGTGGGCAACAAATCTTTTTGATCATTTCAAAAAAAAACCAAAATTCAGTTGGCAAGTCTGTCAGCCCCATTTCTCCTTTATTGGATCATTTTCAAGTGAAATTTCTCTATTTTCATAGGCATTCTTTATTCTTGGGGATGTTAGGGGAGTATCCTCAAAAATTTACTTACCTAGTTCCCAGAAAAGTAAGAATACTTTGGGGAGATTATATCTTAGAATACAAATTTCAATATTTCCATCTATTTTCAATTCTAAATTCTCAACTGAATTAATCATTGTTTTTTTCTCTTGTGGAACTAAATTAATATGATGACTGTACAATTCTAAATAAATCAGGTCAACTACTGGCAATGACCTTAGAGACAGTGAGGATGCTTTTCCTTCTTTGAATTGTCTCAGTGGGGGAAAGGAGGAAAAGACAACAGAGAAGGTACCTTCCTTTTAAGAGTCCTTTCTGAAAAAAATCCCTAATCCACTTCTGATCTTTTAGCATTGTCTAGGATTTAATTGTATAGCCATGCTACCTATAAATAGTGCTTTGGAATTTTTTCCTTAGGAATGTATGTTCCCGGCTAGTATTTGAACATTTTATAATTAAAAAAGACAGAAAATGGATGTTGAGAAAAAGCTATTATTGTCAGCCAGACAACCAGTTAATAAATAATGATAAGAATAATTTAATGACACATTAAACCTGAGTATCTCCTCTTCCAGCTTCTCATATTTTGGATCTGACTAGTTTTGTTCTGAAAACCAGTATTGTGTAAGGAATAACATTAGACACACTATCAACATTTATCATGAGTATCATAAGCATAATTAATGTAACACCCACTAAATGACCTATGTAAAAAATTTCATGTTGAACATTGTTGAAGTTTATGAAAACTGATTACTTCAAGTAACATTCTGTAAAAATTTTTAGTTCTGACAAAATTCTAGTATTGTCTGGGAAGTTGAAATTTTCCCTATTATTTTTCTTCAATTTTCAAAATTTTGATGCCCAATATGTATCTGAGATCAATCAGTCTTGAGTTTAGAATAAGAAAGAAAAGTATGACCCAGGAACATGTCTCATTTAAAAGTTCCTGGGGTGAGATGTGTAGGAGAGCATCCTCTCAAAAGCAAAGCAGAGTGGAGATGGGGTGAAGAACTTGAATAATTTAATTTTAAAAAATGAGCACTTTTAAAGCACAGGACTCCACCAGTTCCCGACACCAAAGCTTGAGAGCATAAGCACTTGATAGTTTGATTATGTTGCTTGTAACTGCACTCAAGAGTAAGATACAATTAAGAGAACCCTTGATGTGATTGATCTCTCTGTGTGTGGAATACTATTTTGCTAAATAAAGTTACTAAGGTGAATTAAATACATTCCCTGACAGCTCTAAAACTACTCACCTTCCTTTTCTTCCATGTTAATTATATAAAGCAATTACATTGATATAATGTATAGCAACAAAATACATTTTAAGTGCAGAAGAAAAGGAGGCTAAACATTCACTGTGTTAGAAAACATACAGCGATTTAATGGAGAGCTAAGGATGTAACTTAGTAATACATTTGTCTGCCATGTATAAACCCTGTATCTTTAGCACCACCCCAAAATTACAATGGAATAACCATAATAAAAATGAAATAATCATAAAGACTCATCAGTGGTTTCACTAAAGCTATTTAGTGGAAAGTAGCTATTTAGCTACTTTAGTTTCACTAAAGTACTCTCTGTTGGTACAGGTGCCTACATATTACAAAGCCACCAACTATTGTTTCTGAAAGTGAAGGCTTTGACAATTCAGTTTTGCCAGGTAAAATAGTCACATGTTGAAGAAAAAAGACACTTCTCAAAAAAAAAAAAAAATCTGGGACCAGTGTCCTGTGACATGGCACATAAGAACTCAGCATCAGAATCTAGAAATGCCTCGCTTTCTTCATGACTTCAAATGATTCCGATGCTCTGTAGCAATATATTACGAGGTGTGAAGTGCAAAGTTTTGACCAGTGTTCCCTTTCTTGGTCCTGAATCCTGAATTTCCAGCCAATAGTTGGCCTACTTAAAAAGAGAATTACTAATTCAGATTTCTTGTGCAAAGCATCACATCGGTCCTCCCTTGATCATCAACCATCCCAGAATAGCAGCAATGACTAGAGGGAAAATCCTCCATTTGAACCTTGTGTGAGTCCCCTGATGATTCAAAAACAACCAAAGATATGTGATTAAAGTGCATCCACAGCTATGCACTTAACCCAGAAAGCACCTGACATGAAGACCTCCCTTAATGGCCTCCAGGTAAGACCACTGTTGAAAGCACTTGAGACTTCAAGAGTATAGAGCTTTTAAAACTCCAAAGAATAAAACTGACTTCAGAGTTGTTGGCAGAGGTACTGAGGATCTATATCATGAAATTATCTAAAACTGAAAATACCAAAAATTAATAGTGAAAACTATATTGGTATTTTAGGGTGCTTGTGTATATGAAGCAAACAATTATTATTCAAATGAGGCACAGGAGATAAAGTAAGGAGTCTCTGACCCATAGTATTGAACTTGGAATCAAAGAGATTTGGTTTTATTTCAATCTAGTGCAATCATATTAGGACTCTGATAAATGCCCTGATGTTGCTTAGAAGAGTATTATGGAATCTTGTGGGAAACAAACAAACAAACAAACAAAACACCTCAGCTAGACAGAGGCAAAGGAAGATAAAAGAATTCAAGAGAATTAAGATAACATCTTAGGCTTTACTTCCCTGAAGATTCTTAAGCCAGCTGCTTACCAAAATTTCTCTTTATTATTCACTGAAGGTTCCCTTAGGCTTACTAGAAACACTGCTTTGCTGTCCTCACCTTTTGTACATCAGCAGCATCAGGAAGTGACTGTGGCCTGTGAGAGGTAGGTGGAACACCATGAATTTCTCACCCTATCTCAAATAATAGAAAACAAAGTGACTCTGAGAAATGCAGCCTCCTGGTCCTTTCCAGTTCTTTACCCTGGAGGAAGTGACAGCTGAAGCCACCCTGAGTAGACATGAAGTGTTCAATTAGAGTTGAAAACCAGAAGGCAAAGATGAGAGAGAAGATAACAGGGGCCTAGGACATGAAATATCATGAGACACTAACGGGATCACCCAATACAGAAAAAATAAGCCAGCATTTGACTGAACCATTTCACAGGCAGACTATAGCCTTCAATAGGACAGGAACTCAGTAATGGCAGTCCAGTGCCATCACGACTCTTGAAACCTGAGGAATCCATAAACCTAAATATCTTGTAAGTAGCCAGTGTGTGCTCATAGCACCAAGCATATACCTTACAGGGGCAACATAATCTTCACTGAGATTTTAAAAGTAATTGTTCATGTAGCTCTAAGTACTTCTACCTATTTAGATTCTTTTCACCCTGGTACTCTATTCCATATGATACATTTTCATATGTGTCTAATATCTGTTGTGGTTTCTCTACTTGTTCTATTTCTTTGGCCTGAAATGTCATATAAACTACTCCAAAAATTAAAACATTAAATTTTATAAAATAATTACTAATAATGATAAAAAACAATAAACAACCCAACCTTCCTTAAAAGAGCCTGATGGACTCAAAATATAAAGTTTAGAAATGCTTCATCCGTCCTCACCTGAGCAGCAGAATGTTTGTGCCCTGTTGATAAACAATGCAGAAAAGACAGAAAGGAACTAAAATTAGAGCTGTTCTAGAGCCCTGACATTTCAGATGATATTAAAACCACAAACTGGCACTTATAAATGACAAGAAACACACAGGAGACAAACACATCTGCTGATTAAAGTTTGAAAGCCAAAATTAAGAGTCAGAGATACAGGCAATACCTGAAGAATTGCAGATAAGTCAAAGACAAAGAAAAAATATTTTTCCAGCTCTTGGAGTGGTATAAAGGTGCAAACACTTGGCACCCGAAATATGATCCCCAGGAGCCAGCTTTAAATTCAAGATCTCCTGGCTTCACCTTCTCAAGTCATGTGATTATAGGCACTAACCACCTTATACAGCACTGCATTTGTTACATAAAGTAGGTAGCATCTGACTATAGCATGGACCGTCCTGAGTGCATAGCTTAATCTGGGTTATTTCATGTAAGTAAAAGGAAGTACCAAGGTGTTCAAGTTTCTGTGTTGTTGCTGCAGTAGAGCATCATGACAAAAAAGAAGAGTGTATTTTATCTCACAATTTCAGGTTATAGTCTATCGTTGTAGGAAAGTCAAGCCAGGAACTTCACATGACTAGTCACATAGAGTTCACAGTCAAGAGCAGAGAAAGAGAAATATATTCATGTTCAGTTGGCTGCATGTTTATTGTGCACAGCTTGATTTCCCTACTTATCCATTTCTGGAGAGCCTACTTAGGAAGTGATGCTTACCACAGTGGGATGAACTTTCCCATGTCAACTACATTAAAGCAATCATCACAATATGCTCACAGGCAAACCCAGTGTAGTTGATTTTTCACTGAGATTCTTACATGATTCTAGATTCTGTCAAGCTAACAATTAAAACTAATCATCACAAAAGAAAAGCTTCCTCTTTACTAAAGAGCTTCTTCCAGCAAAGCTTTCAAATTGGTGTCTAGCCAGGACTATGTTGAGCAACACTTTCTAGCTAAGATGAACATTCTCCATTCACAGGATCATGATGCTGTGAAAATTGATTAAGTCTGATCCCAGAGCTCAATACTGTCTTATCATTGCTGACTGAGAACAGAGAGCAGCATAGACATGACATCTTAGTCCATACTTAGAGGGTAAATATCTATTGTAGTACTTAGTACTTGTATTGTTGACCTCTTCTTCATCACATGGACAAATGAATCCAAGCCACACATATATGAAATGTGATGGAACTGAGACAAAACAAGACTTTATAAAAATTACCTAGAGCCTACTGAGCATCTCCAGCCAGAAATGCTGTGGGTCATCTGAACCTTAAAAACAATACATCATTTATTTTAAAGAATTTTGAATCTTAATTATGGTTGTATTCAGTAGATTAAGAAACCTCCAACAACATGCTCCTTTGGAAAGAGAGGCATTCTTTGGAACTCAAACTCTTCACAAAGTTCTATGTCCTGAATACATTCCTCAGAGTTGCTAAATTGTAGGTCTTGCATTCAAGGGCATTCTGTAACTAACAGGGGATGAATCAAGAAAGATTAATGAGATGCTATCTGCAAGTTTCATGGATATACTTACATTAACAGTAGTTGCAAGGGTATCATTAGAAATCCTTAAACCATGGTTTCTCTGTCTTTGAGAAAAAGATAAAATCAAGACCTCAGTGTAGTTTAGATGAATAGTTTAGATGAATCGTTGAGAATTTCTGGTCATAGACTTGAGAATTTCAAAGCATAACGAGGTAGGAAGATATTGGCTTACTCCAAACAACAAGGTATCCAAAAACAAGTCCTGCTTAGTCTTAGTCTCAAGGAACAAAAACTTCTAAGGGAACATCAAAGAGTTATTTGAGGGCCTGGAGATATAACTCAGTCAGTAGATTAACTACCTAGTATTTATGAAGTCCTTAGTTTAGTGCCTTGCACCCTCATAAACTACATTTGTAGGCATATCCCTGTAATCTCAGTACTCCAGAGATGAATGAAGAGACAGAACCATAAGTTCAAAGTCATCCTCACCTAGATCATGAGTTATAGTCAATTGTGCCTGGGATATGTGAGACCCTGTATCTAGAGAGGGGAGAGAGGGAGAGGGAAATGGAGACAGAGACAATAGAGAGACACTTGACAATCATATCTGGATACCAATGTCACACACACCCCCATTACAACAAGTATTGGCTGAAAAAAAAGGTTTTCAGCTCCAAGAATCACAATAACAACAACGTGTATTACTGAACCTGTCCACTGGAGTTCATTTTTCCAGTGACACTCACAGCAAAATTATAAGGTGAAATTGGTTGATCCTATTTTTATAAGCAATTAGGTGTTCAAGATAGTTCAACCATTTGAGTCATGCAAAGGTCTCTGATAAAGGATAAAATGTTCTTGTCATTATGGTTTTCAGTTTCTTTAAAAGTAATGGGGAATCTGCTGGCTCCAGACTAGTTCAAGGCTCTTAGAGTACCTATATTTTTGTGGGCAATGTGGGTCTAATTTTGCTCTTTTGTACTACTTTTGTTCTTCAGGAACTTCTGATTTCAGATCCTCGAATACAACCTGAGTATTTTGCTCTTTCATGACAAAGGTTCTCCAATGATGATAATTTGATCAGTACTGTTTTATAGTACTAAGCCTTCTACAAATAAAATTGCTACATTTTAAGGAAAATATATTACAAATATTCAAATATGAATATCTTAATAAGTCTGTCTGCCATTGATTTCATGAGAACATGGCTGTTCCTCTCACAACTCAATGGATACACCGTCCTTTCTGGGAGGAGGCAAGTTTAGGAGACATGCAGGTCTTTGTGTTCATAGATAAGCACTAGGAAAGCCATGAATGTTAAAACACATTGTTGTCTTTTCAAAAAGAGAGATGTATAACCTGCTTTCTGCCCTGAAAACTGGAAATATATGTGGTTAGTAGCCTGTTAACCTCTGCACTATCTGTTTGGCCATGAGTTTGTTTATCTCAATCAGTCTTTGTAATGGGAAATATTAAAAATGATTGGCATATTCCTGAGCTACATTGAGCACCAGTGGGCCACATAACTCCAGTGTGGTGTTCTCATTTTGGCAGACTATCTTGCCTAGAGCTCCCAAGGCATCTCCACCTGACTGGCTAAGTTCCCTTGGCAAGTCCCTGCCATGCCAGCCCCATGCAATGACTACCCACCTCGCAGTTAGCTGTCACAATTACCAGTAACCTGGTAAAATCAGAATTCTAGAAGCTTATAATTAATCAGTCAGATTCATATATCACTAAATTCTCAATTCACAAGATGCCCACACAATAATTTCAAAGCCAATTGATAATGATACAAGCTGCCCAGCTAGATTAGACAGGTTACCCCAATTATTTTATCCCTATATGATATTATAGTTACCTGTGGCCATTTAAAGCCAAGCAGAATGTGAATTGTCATGTTCCTCCTCCATTTTTCTCCTCCTCTTCTGTGTCGCTCCCTGTCTCTCCGACTCTTAGCTCCGCCTCACTTTTCCCTGTCCAATCACAAGCTTCTTATTGTATTAATATTTAAATTAATTGGACAGGGAAAATCCTACTACAATCTGTAGCACTATCCTCCCAGACCTTTATCATAGACTTTGTTTATCTGAGCCTGCTTTCTTAGTTTCTAAAGAACCGGTCTTTATGGAAGATGGTACTTGTTCTTCACAACTTTCAATGTAATCATGTCTTAAGCTTTGGTGTGCTCATGGGATTGAGTTAATAATCCCCAGGAACATTTTTCCAAATCGTGATATCCTTAAATATACCTAAGGTTGAGGTCTCCCTGCCCCCACTCCAGCATAACTATAGCCATTTTGTTCTATGCCTGCCAGCTATTTATTATTGCTGTAGTATGCCTGCAAGTCATTAACACAGAAAAATAACTTGACTCAGAGCAAAGTCATGCTCATCACATATCCTGTTATGTTCTGTATAAGATTGGTGACTCTTAAGAAATTCAACAAATCTTTACATAAGACCCATCACATTAAAGGTCAATATGAACTGTTATATCTAAAATGGCTTGAGTCAGAACTGACCACTTAGAGGCATTTCCTGCACCTGTGTATGAGCTCATCATGGGTTTTGCAGTGTTTTGCATTTATAAGCTGACAGAGAAAGATCTTCAGCCTCATAGCTCAGTCCAGAATTCTGTGATCAATCAATCTTAGGGTGTGCATTCAATAAATGATTCTTGTCTGGCTGAGATCAATGTTTTGTGTGGTTTTTGGGGTGAATCCTGAACCCTAACACCTAAAATAAACTATAGAGTATCAAACTATCAAAGTTGTCATCAACACTGTCTATTGAATCCTGCTAAACCATTCTTGCCTCTCTGATCCACATGCTGCTGGCAGAGTTTCCCCAATAGACCAATGCTTTCAGAATTGGAAGATTCACAACATACCTACTTCCTGTTAAATCACATGGAATATGTTTAATATACTCTTTAGTATTAAACTCTGAGACTCAATAAAATCTTAACTTTTTATTACTTCACCATGGGCTTATTTCAGTGGAAGTTTTTGTATTTGTTTCTTTGTGTTTATCATGAGTGTATGACAGAAGAGAGCCTGAGAACTATAGCTTAGTTAGTATAGCTTGTTGTCACTACCTTGGTCTTGTTCTATGCATCATTGCATTTGTACCATCAGTGAAAATGTCAATATAGAAAAAAAAGAAAAAGGTGAATTCATTTCCAGTGATAAAATTTGACCTTTATAGAGAAAAATGGAAATTTAGAAAGCTTAAATCCCTCATGTGAGCTTTCCAATTCTTACAGATTTCTCTGATGAAATTAGTGGTGATATTAATAAATGTGGGCTTTTTTGTGTTGTAGTATAAAATGTAACAACAATTAGAAACCTTTGAAATTCTGGAAACCAATATTTAACAAATTAACACTATGTGCTACTATAAAGTCATGCATGAATGAAAGCTGCTTGAAGTTCAAGGCCACTAGATTTTGCAGGAATAAACGTCAAGATGTTCAGTGATGTTTTCAGATTGCCCCTTGCAATTGACCTTTTAAAATCTGCCATTTGTCACACCCATCAAATTTTGTGTAGTATTAGATAAATAAATATAGAAACCCCTGTTCAAGTCTGGTGGTTGCAGCATGTACTTTAAATCCCAGCATTCAGGAGGCAGAGGTAGGCAGATACCTGTGAGTTCAGTTCAAGGCCAGCCTGGTCTACAGAGCAGGTTTTCAGACTGTTAGGGCTACACAGAGAATCACTGTCTCAAACACAAACAAACAAAACAAAACAAACAACAAAATAAAAGAAAAATACTGTTTCATTTTAAAACTAATATTTCATCGGAATGGTTATTTTTCAAATACTTCAAACAAAAGAGTGTATTGCAACTGATTAAATGCAAAATAATGGATGCCAGCCCTCTCTCTCACCAAGCCAGACAAGGAAAGATTTCAGAAGCATGAAGTAATGCTATTTTCTTACTAAAATTTTGTTTTAGTAAATATGGTTGTTTTTAATAAGCATATAAACATATGGTTAATTTATTATTGACATTCAAAATGAACCAATACATGTGTTTAAGGCATTCTCAATTTTATTTCTCAGTACAGTAAATATCAATAGATGTAACTACCTATGTGAATAAAATCTCTGAGGGTCTTCAGGGAATTTTAGGAGATTGAAAGGACCAAGATAATAAGATTTCAGAGTTACTGCCTTAGGTTAAAAGAATTTTAAGGACTCAAAATCTTTGTCTTTTATGTTAAATAATCATAATATCTTCATAATAGCCCAAGTTCTGATTCTCTGAACCTATGGATTAGTTTATATATATTAGTTTGACAATAGTTAAATTTAGGCTTGCATTCATAAATAAGGATTCTCATCCACTACATCCTGGATAATCCAGGAGTACTTAATAAAATCCTAAGGGGAGTTATATGTAAAAGAATGAAAGAGAAAGTTTGTGTACTATCAATTCAATATAAAGAAGACTCAAGCAGCCACCGAGAGCTCTACAAAGGCAAGGTTCATAAACCCCATGCTTCAGCTGCCTCTGGTAACTAGAAAAATGCAAGAAAAGATTCTTCCTTAGAATATCCAGAAAACAGCCAAGCCTTCCATAAACTTTTAACTCAATAAATCTCATTTTGGATTCTGACTCTCGGAACTTGAAGATAACATGGTCAATGTCAATTTTACATAAAGCATATGATCCTAGAAATAAGATAATATTGAGAAACTCTTCCAAGAATTTGTGTGCTGGAAAATAATTTACCTCAAAGAATCATATTTTCTTAGGTAAGACTCAGGGATGCCCCCTAATCTACTCAGAGCCAAAACAGGCACAGTGCCAAATTCCCATCTATGTCTCATAAGTAAAAGTCTGAACTGTGTGGTCCACTCTGTCAATGGGAGCAAAACATGTTTAAGCAAATTTCAGTCAAGCCTCTTTTTTCTGTGCCCTGAACCTCCATCCACTTCTGACCATAGCCAGCATATATTCCTGCATTAATGCTGCCACCTATGAGTGGGGTGACCTCAGGGTAAAGAATTCTTTTATGGACAGTTCTGTTTATGGTATCCACTTCTCCATACTATATTCTATGTTTGTGTATAGGCAAATTTGTCCTTCCTTATTGAGGAAAAACCTTCTTGACATTCTGACTTTTGATGATTTCATAATTAGTATTGGCCCTATTCTGCTGGTTCTCATTCATCTGACAATAATTTTTTCTTTAAAAAGTATGTCCCTGATTCTGAAGTTGATTATCATCTGGTGCCACTGACATTAAGGTGACTTATGAAAGCAAGAAGAAACTCATATACCTGTCTACCTCAGCAAATAGCACCATACCTCAGCAAATAGCACCCTCAAACTAAGCCTAAGAGAATGGACAGAGTGGGAGTGGAAATAATCACAAGGTTTCCTACTCACCATTTCTGTCAGATAATAATTCTGCCATTTCTGTCAGATAATAGAGTGATGGTACACATACCAAAGATGGGAAAATATGTGGTTGAACAGAGATTTTGAATTGAGAACTTTTATGCAAACCACCAATCATTCAATGAAAGCTTACAAGTGACATGATAGAAGGATTCAAAGAATCATCTTCAAATCCCTCTATGGACTGAAATATAGATCACCTCTACCCAGAAAGATTGTCCTGTACGGCAAATATACAAGAGCACTTTGGCCTTCTGTGGCCACTTATTATGGTACAAGTCTGTAAATGAGAATTCAATTCACTTAAAACACAAGACAATAAAGTGAGAATCACCATTCCCTAGCTGGAGAGTGACTAACAAATGACCCATTAAGGAGTTCTTCATGAAAGTTAGCTTTTGCAATGTTGTTCTTATAGTGAAATTGACTTTGTTATTTGTGATTTCAGCATCAGGATGCACTGCACAGTCAATACTGGTAGCTTACATGTTAAAGTGTAAAATTATATCCTTTACTTAAAAAGTTAATTTTTACCTCTGAAAATAAGTCTGGTATACCAGATGTATAATGAACTTCTGGTGCTATTTTAATTCCTTCCATTTGTCATTCCATAGTTGGAAGTTTAAATGGAGACATGTAAGGGATCAATGGGATTCCTCAGCAGACAGAGATAAAACAATGATTAAGTCACACATGTGTAGTCACACAACCATACCAGCAAAATTCCATTGTGATTTATGGCTCCAATTCAGAGTTTTTCTCAACCCTCTTTGTATAAACCATGGGTTGGAATTTTTCTTTCTGAAACACCAGCTCCTGAGAAAGAAGTGAAGCAGAGTAAAAAATTTAGAATACCTCATATAATGTGAAGGTTTTAAATAGAGCAACCTACCTATAGATTCACCTCTAGGCAGTTTAATAATCATTCCCTTCCTTTTTACAATCACAGCAACAGTCTGCATTTCCTACTGCAACTTGCAATTTGTATGATACCTTTCCCAGCAGAGTGGCCTGTGACAGGGGCTACAACTCTTCTAAAAGAAGCACATAAGACTGCAAAATATTCTCAATGTTTTTAACTGACGGACTCACAAAATTGTACTTGTCCTACCATAAGACTTGTAGGTTATAGAAGGGAGCTCAAAAAGCTGGAAAAATAGAAAATCAGGTGGTACTCAAATCTACCCAATATGTCCATAGAGAGACTTAGAGTCTCTGGCCAACTTTTTATCCCTAGCCACATGTAGAGGCTTCCTAAACTATGATTTCTAAGGTGTTTTAAGAGATAAAGATAGTTTTTTGTCATTAGATGTCAATTTCTGGTAGATGGGTAGGAAGAGCTGTTATCACTAAAATCATCCTAAAAGGTCAAACCTTTTATAATAAAGTTGACAGTTCAAAAGAACCAAGAAACCCTTCTTTAAATCATCTAGTACAGTTCAAGTTACTTAAAATAATCTCTCTCATTTCTGTCTTAAATCCAGCTGTAATCAAAGGAAAGTTTGATCCTTCCCTGCCCAAGTAACATATTAAAGAAGAATAGGGTGTACAGGTGGGAAAAAGGTAAAAACAGTTGGAATGCATGACAAATTAACAAGCAAGATGAAAGTAGGAAAAAAAGAAATTATGGTTTTTAAATTAAGATAAATAAGAAATTGCTATAGTCCTTGAGTGTGAGGACCTTATGTCATCCTGCTCTTGTAGAAACTATTCACAATGTATTTATCTTATGCAGCTGAACTTGAGTCTAGTCACTCTGTTGTACTTTAATAACTAGCAAGTAAGGATGGGTCAATAGACAAAATGCCCAGAGAATAGAAAATGCCTGATCAAGATGAACTGGATATGAGAGCCATGGTTCATAGGTAAGGATATCCAACTCTAAGACCCTATCCATGTTCATGATGTCAAACATTAGTCTCTGTCAGCTTTCCTGCTTTGAGAAAGTTTTCAGAGCAGCCATATTTATGACCTGGGCTATGCTATTGCACTCCCTGCCTCTAGAGAGGCTGCCCCTACTCTGGAGTGCCTTTCCATGCCTGTCTTTCCAGAGAATCCTTCTTTGGTGCTCCTCTTTCATCCTTATCCTATTACTGAAGGACTCTCACTTCCTAGTGACTTCACAGACCTTGAGGTATTGTCAATGTTTAGTTTGTTTGTGTAGACCCAGCAAATGGCTGAGGTTCTTGGAAACAGAAAGACACCTCAATAATGGTTGAATTATAACTCTAATGGATTCAGAATTTATTAATCTGGAAGCAACCAGATTAATAAGATTCCTTGTTGTGTGCAAATCTATGCTAGAAGGCACATTAAAGAGACCAGGTCCCAGATTCCATTCCCCATCTACTACAATAAATGCAAATCTGTCAGTTTCTTGAGGAGGATAACTAAGTGTGTTTCATTCTGATTATATGACATAGATACCATATTCACAGATGCAGAATTATCTAAGTATATGTGAACAAAGTCACCTGACTACAGATTATAACCATACCTAAAGTTTAGTAATTTAGGATTTTTGAAGTTATACTCATACACACATATACAACAAAGACTAAAAGGTACTAGAAGTACTCAGGAGAAGTACCCTGAAAAAAACTGAAAAAAGCTATAAATGAGTAAAAATGATAACCAGATTCTATGATGGAAGATTTTGCTCATTTTTTTGTTCCCAAGTAGACTCTTAAGAGAAGAATTTTCCTTTATTCCTTAAATTTTTTATAACTGGACCAGGAGACCAGAAACATACTCTGTTCCCATCACAAGACTTTATCCATAGCATTCTACTATTTCACAAAATTTCTGTAAAATGTTTCATAATGTGGACTAGTTTCTTTCAAGACTGCTTCTGCATTGTCACAGCTTTAAAAAAGACATTAATAACTTCTCCATTAATGGAATTTTTCAGAGTCTCCAAAGATTCACCTTGTAACTTATACCTTCCTCCCACTTAGCCCCAGGCCAAATTTTCATTACCCTTGGAAGACATCTTCAGGACACAATGCTTAAGGGAAAAAATGTGTCCTTATGACAAATGACTTCTCTTTGCACCATGTACACACACAAAACAGTGTAGGTCTGTGCAATCATTCCTATGTCATTTGCCTGTGTCTTTCTTCAGAGAGGAGCTGACATTGCCTGGTAAATGAATTTCAAGGATAAAGTCAGTATCCTATTGCTGTGATGAAACATCATGACCATAACAACTATTAAAAAAATAAAAGAAAGCATTTAATTGGGACTTACTACAGTTTTAGAGGTTTAGTCCATTATCATCATCATTACCATTTAGTGGGATGGGGGACACTATGTTACACAAAGAGACATGGTGCTGAGAAAGTTGAGACTTCTACAGACAACAGAAAGAAAGCCATGGGGCTTGAACTTTTGAAATCTCAAAGCCTACTCTCAGTGACACACTGTATGCTTAGATTTTCCAAAACCTACTTTAATAAAGTTTCTTAAATGCTTTAACCTTCCTTCTAGCCCACACCCACCAGAGGTAGTGGAAAGGAAAGGTTAACAGGACAAAGGGGGATTCAGAACTGTTGAGAAATAGTTCTTTTGGGGGATTCCGATCCTCATTGTCAGGATTCCAACATTTCAGTTCACACAAATCAACAGCAGTAGCTCAAATCACTCACAAACACTAGTCATAAATCTGCAACAGCAGTTCAATACAGAAGAAACTGCAAGGCTCTGCAATTGGCCAGTCTGTAGAAGTGGCAAGAAAACACCAGAGTATCACAAGAGGTTCTTTGGGGCATTTCTTTCTATAAAGTCACAACAATTGATGATCAGTGAAGAAGGCAAACCAATGACAGAGCATCATCAGTGAAGACTAGCATCAGCAAAACCAAATGAAGATGAGCAAAGACTGGCAAAGTGAACCAGTGCCACAGCATCATCCACTGTCTGTTGGGTTACACTTACACACTTTCCAAACATCTTGTGTCCTCTAAAGCATCCACTCCAGCAAAACACCACATGCACTTTTGCCAAGTAGCATTCAGAAAAATGCCAGGAGTCTGTTCTCAGCAAATCATCTTCCCACATGGCTATTTCAGCAAAACATCCTCTCTTCTGACAGCCTCCAGAAAAATATCACATGATACAACTGAGTCTTCAAACATAACAGAAATTTCCACTTCAACACACTTCCTCCAACAAGTACATACCTACTTTAATGACTAAGCATTCAAATATATGAGGCTATAGGAGCCATTCTTATTCAAACAATGACAGACTCAAAAAGACTTTATGCCCAACATCACAGATGACATTACACTGGTTATTGTATGTCTGTCTCCTTTTCCAGAGCTTTCTGTTCCACACCCCAGCCATTGTCTGTATAGGGTGAGGTGAAGTTTCCACAAAATCATTGTGCTGTTTTGAATTTAAACCTAGATGAAAAGACACCATAAAGTCATAATTCTAATCTAGACACAGTAGGTCAATCCTGCTATTCTAATACCTAGGGAGTTGAGGCAAGAGGATCAGAAGTTGTTCAAGGTTACTTTTGTCTACAAATCAAATTTTAGGCCAGACTAGGCTACATGAAACCTTGTCCCCTAAAAATAAAAACTTAATTATATAACTGTACATAAAAGGTATATATGTAGTCAGATAGCATAGAATGAAATTCATGAGAAAGCAGAGAAGCAGAGTCAGGGCTGATTCACGCTGCTTGATGCTTCCAGACTTCCACAGTCAGCCATTCCTAGCCCTAGTAGAAAACTCAGCCTGCATCTCTCTTAGTGTCTACTATTTTGATTAGTAACTGGTATCAACCTGTGTTATCTTGACAAGCAGCATCCTATGACTCTCTCTCTCTCTCTCTCTCTCTCTCTCTCTCTCTCTCTATCTATCTATCTATCTATCTATCTATCTATCTCTCTGTCTTTTATATATATATATATTTATTTAATTAGATATTTTCTTTATTTACATTTCAAATGTTATCATGTGTGCATATCATGTGTGTTCTTTTGTGATTGGTTACCCTTTCCTAGTTTCCCCTCTGAAAATCCCCTATCCACCCCTCCGGCTCCCCAACCCACCCACTCCCATTCCCAGTCCTGCCATTCCCCTATACTGTAGCATAGAAACTTCACAGGACGTAGGGCCTCTAATCCCACTGATGACTGACTAGGCCACCCTCTAATACATATTCAGCTAGAGTCAAAATTTCCACCATGTGTTTTCTTTGATTGGTGGTTTAGTTCCAAGGAGTTCTGGGGGTACTGGTTAGTTCATATTGATATTCTTCCTATGGGGCTGCAAACCTCTTCAACTCCTTGGATACTTCCTCTAGCTCCTTCATTGGGGACCTTACGCTCTGTCCAATGGATGATTGTGAGCATCCACTTCTGTATTTGCCAGGAACTGGCAGAAACCCTCAGGAGACAGTTATATCAGGATCCTGTCAGCAGGCTCTGGTTGGCATCTGCCATAGTGTCTGGGTTTGGTGGCTGTTTATGGGCAGGATCCACAAGTGCGGCAGTCTCTGGATGGTTGTTACTTCATGGGTATTTTGTTCCCCCTTCTGAGAATGAGTGTGAGCTTCTGAGCTAATATCCACTTATAAGTGAATGCATATCATGTATGCTTTTTGGTGATTGGGTTACCTCACTCAGGATGATATTCTCCAAATCCATCAATTTGTCTAAGAATTTCATAAAGTCATTGTTTTTAATTGCTGAGTAGTACTCCATTGTGAAAAAGTACCACATTTTCTGTATCCATTCCTCTGTTGAGGGGCATCTGGGTTCTTTCCAGCTTTTGGCTATTATAAATAAGACCTATACGAACATAGTGGAGCATGTCCTTATTACAATGTTGGAGCATATTCTGGGTATATGCCCAGGAGTGTTAATGCTAGATCTTCTAGTAGGACTATGTCCAATTTTCTGAGGAACAACCAAACTGATTTCCAGAGTGGTTGTACCAGCTTGCAGTCCCACCAGCAATGGAGGAATGTTGCTGTTTCTCCACATCCTCGCCAGCATCTGCTGTCACCAGAATTTTTGATCTTAGCCATTCTGACTGGTGTGAGGTGGAATCTCAGGGTTGTTTTGATTTGCATTTCTCTGATGATTAAGGATGTTGAACACTTTTTTAGGTGTTTCTCAGTCATTCAGTATTCCTCACTTGAGAATTCTTTGTTTAGCTCTGTACCCCACTTTTTAATAGGGTTATTTGGTTTCCTGGAGTACAACTTCTTGAGTTCTTTGTATATATTGGATATTAGCTCCTTATCGGATTTAAGGTTGGTAAA
Organism: Mus caroli; assembly: GCF_978045245.1. Taxonomy (NCBI): domain Eukaryota; kingdom Metazoa; phylum Chordata; class Mammalia; order Rodentia; family Muridae; genus Mus; species Mus caroli. Next base: position 124,267,634 of record NW_028227265.1, read on the forward strand.
GATCTTTTCCCAATATGTTGCTCACCTTTTGGTCTTATTGACAGTGTCCTTTGCCTTACAGAAGCTTTGCAATTTTATGAAGTCCCATTTGTTGATTCTTGATTTTACAGCACAAGCCATTGGTGTTCTGTTCAGGAATCTTCCCCCTGTACCCATAACTTTGAGGTTCTTCCCCACTTTCTCCTCTATGAGTTTCAGTGTCTCTGGTTTTATGTGGACTTCTTTGATCCACTTCGACTTGAGCTTTATACAATGATATAAGAATGAATCAGTTCCCATTCTTCTACCTCCTAACTGCCAGTTGAGCCAACACCATTTGTTGAATATGCTGTCTTCTTTTCACTGGATGGTTTTAGCTCCTTTGTCAAAGATCAAGTGTCCACAGGTGTGTGGATTCGTTCTAGGTCTTCAATTCTGTTCCATTTATATACCTGTCTGTCACTGTACAAATACCATTTAGTTTTTATCACAATGGCTCTGTAGTACAGATTGAGGTCAGGGATGGTGATTCCACCAGAGGTTCTTTTATTTTTGAGAATAGTTTTTGCTATCCTAGGTTTTTTTGTTATTCCGATGTATTTGCAAATTGCCCTTTCTAACTCTGTGAAGAATTTGGTTGGAATTTTGATGGGGATTCCGTTGAATCTGTACATTGCTTTTGGCAAGATAACCATTTTTACTGTATTGATCCTGACAATCCAGGAGCATGGGAGATCTTTCCATCTTCTGAGATCTTCTTCAATTTCTTTCTGCAAAGACTTGAAGTTCTTATCACACAGATCTTTCACTTCCTTAGAATCACACCAAGGTTTTTTATATTATTTGTGACTATTTTGATGGACGTTATTTCCCTAATTTCTTTCTCACCCTGTTTATCCTTTGTGTAAAGAATTACCACTAATTTGTTTGAGTTAATTTTATATCCAGCTATTGCACCGAAGCTGTTTATCAGGTTTAGGAGTTCTTTGGTGGAATTTTTGGGGTCACTTATGTACACTATCATATCATTTGCAGATAGTGGTATTTTGACGTCTTCCTTTCCAATCTATACTCCTTTGATGTCCTTTTGTTGTCTAATTGCTCTGGGTATGATTTCAAGTACTATATTGAATAGATAGGGAGAGAGCAGGCAGCCTTGTCTACTCCCTGATTTCAGTGGGATTGCTTCCAGTATCTCACCATTTAGTTTGATGTTGGCTACTAGTTTGCTGTATATTGCATTTAGTATGTTTGGGTTTGGGTCTTGAATTCCTGATCTTTCTAAGACTTTTTTCATGAAAGGGTGTTGGACTTTGTTGAATGCTTTCACAGCATCTAATGAGATAATCCTGTTTTTTTTTTCCTTTGAATTTGTTTATAGATTGGATTGTGTTGATGGCTTTTGATAAATTGAACTATCTCTGCACCCCTGGAATGAAGCTTACTTGATCATGATGGACGTTTGTTTTAATGTGTCCTTAGATTCAGTTGGCAAGAATTTTATTGAATATTTTTGCATTGATATTCATGATGGAAATTCATCTGAAGTTCTCTTTCTTTGTTGGGTTTTTGTGTGGTTTAGGTATCAGAGTAATTGTGGCTTCATAGAATGAATTGGGTAGAGTACCATTTATTTCTATTTGTGGAATAGTTTGAGGCATATTGGTATTAGGTCTTCTCCGAAGGTCTGATAGAACTCTGCACTAAATCCATCTGGTCCTGGACTTTTTTATTTTATTTTATTATTGCTTCTTTCATAGTATATTGACCAATAAAGCAAAATTATGCATGCTTAGTTTCTAGAATTATTTTCTTGAACATTCAAAATTTCCCTTCCAAACCTATAAATTAATTTAAACTGACACATATACTGTATCTGTATTCTATAGTATTTATTATCCATGTTTCAATAACAAAGTGTCAATACTTAATTGCTCAATAAGCACTTATTATTTCATATTTGTTTGGGTAAGGAATTCAGAAATATCTTATCATTGTTTTCCATGAGAATTTTATCAAGGAACCATCTCAAGACTTACTAAGGCTATGACATCTGCCTCCAGTATGGCTTATTCATGTAGTTGTTGGGTATAAAACTAGAATTTTCTATCCTATATATAACTTCAATCCCTCACCATATGTATCTCTCAAAAGAAGCCTTTAAGAATCTTCTCATAGGCTACTTGTTTTCTCCAAAATGAGATTTCTGAGAAGAAAACAAGAAATAATCGATGACCTTTATGACCTCATCTTCAAAGTGAATCCTATTATCTTGTCTCATTAAAGTCATTAGAAATAAGTACAGGTTACATATTCAAGAGAAGTAGAATTTTCTCTAAATGTGAAAGGGAAGTGTATGAACAGGTTGTCAAAAGGTGCCCAGGCCCCTGTGAAGACAGGCAGACTGCTGCGACACACAAGACTACACACTATTTGCAGATGACCAGTGTGCTCTGCTGATTTTACAAATAAATTTGGGGCAAGATCTACATTTTTAAAAAACTCCAGACAGGATTTTGAGACTTCTGGTGAGTGGAACACAGCTTCTGCTCTAGTCCAATCACGCGGGACCTGAGACTGCTTTGGTTGGGGAGGCAGAAATCCGGCCTGAGTAGGGCCAAAAGCCTCTTTCGGTCAGAAGAGCACCGGGGTAGCTAGGGCCCAGGGTCGGCTGACACTCACCAGCTACCCACAACACCCGCCACAGGATCTTAAGACTTCTGGTGAGTGGAACACAGCTTCTGCTCCAATCCAATTGCGCGCGGGACCTGAGACTGCATTAATTAGGGAAGCAGAAAACCGGCCTGAGTAGGGCCACAGGCCTCTTCCGGCCTGACCAGCACCGGGTTAGCTAGAGCACAGGGTCGGCTGACACCCGCCACCTACCCACAACACCCGCCACAGGATTTTGAGACTTTGGGTGAGTGGAACACAGAGTCTGCTCCAATCTTTAAACAGTGACAACGATAACAACTAACCCCAGAGATTACCAGATGGCGAAAGGTAAACGTAATAATCTTACTAACAGAAACCAAGACCACTCACCATCATCAGAACCCAGCACTCACACTTTGCCCAGTCCAGGGCACCCAAACACACCGGAAAAGCTAGACACGGGTCTAAAAGCATATCTCATGGTGATGGTAGAGGACATCAAGAAGGACTTTAATAACTCACTTAAAGAATTACAGGAGCTCATCCGGCCAGATAGCTAGAGCGCAGGGTCGGCTGACACCCGCCAGCTACCCACGACCCCCGCCACAGGATTTTGAGACTGCTGGTGAGTGGAACACAGCTTCTGCTCCAGTCCAATCACTTGGGACCTGAGACTGCTCTGGTTGGGGAGAGAGAAATCCGGCCTACATAGGGCCACAAGCCTCTTCTGGTCAGAAAAGCAGCAGGGTAGCTAGGGCGGAGGGTCAGCTGACACTTGCCAGCTACCCACAACACCCGCCACAGGATCTTAAGACATCTGGAGAGTGGAACACAGCTTCTGCTCCAATCCAATTGCGTGCGGGACCTGAGACTGCATTAGTTAGGCAAGCAGAAACCGGCCAGAGTAGGGCCACAGGCCTCATCCGGACGGATCAGCACCGGGGTAGCTAGAGCCCAGGGTCGGCTGACACCCGCCAGCTACCCACGACCCCCGCCACAGGATTTTGAGACTGCTGGTGAGTGGAACACAGCTTCTGCTCCAGTCCAATCACACGGGACCTGAGACTGCTCTGGTTGGGGAGAGAGAAATCCGGCCTACATAGGGCCACAAGCCTCTTCCAGTCAGAAAAGCACCGGGGTAGCAAGGGCGCAGGGTCGGCTGACACTCGCCAGCTACCCACAACACCCGCCACAGGATCTTAAGACTTCTGGTGAGTGGAACACAGCTTCTGCTCCAATCCAATTGCGCGCGGGACCTGAGACTGCATTAGTTAGGGAAGCAGAAACCGGCCTGAGTAGGGCCACAGGCCTCATCCGGCCGGATAGCTAGAGCGCAGGGTCGGCTGATACCTGCCAGCTACCCACGACCCCCGCCACAGAATTTTGAGACTGCTGGTGAGTGGAACACAGCTTCTGCTCCAGTCCAATCACTCGGGACCTGAGACTGCTCTGGTTGGGGAGAGAGAAATCCGGCCTACATAGGGCCACAAGCCTCTTCCGGTCAGAAAAGCACCAGGGTAGCTAGGGCGCAGGGTCGGCTGACACTCGCCAGCTACCCACAACACCCGCCACAGGATCTTAAGACTTCTGGAGAGTGGAACACAGCTTCTGCTCCAATCCAATTGCGTGCGGGACCTGAGACTGCATTAGTTAGGCAAGCAGAAAACCGGCCTGAGTAGGACCACAGGCCTCTTCCGGCTGGACCAGCACCGGGGTACTGCCAGCTACCCACGACCCCTGCCACAGGATTTTGAGACTGCTGGTGAGTGGAACACAGCTTCTGCTCCAATCTTTAAACAGTGACAACGACAACAACTAACCCCACAGATTACCAGATGGCGAAAGGTAAACGTAATAATCTTACTAACAGAAACCAAGACCACTCACCATCATCAGAACCCAGCACTCCCACTTCGCCCAGTCCAGGGCACCCCAACACACCGGAAAAGCTAGACACGGATCTAAAAGCATATCTCCTGATGATGGTAGAGGACTTCAAGAAGGACTTTAATAACACACTTAAAGAAAAACAAAGGAACACTGGTAAACAGGTAGAAGACATTAAAGAGGAAGCACAAAAATCCCTTAAAGAATTGCAGGAGAACACAGCTAAAGAGTTTCAAATCCTTAAAGAAAAACAGGATAACCTAATCAAACAGGTAGAAGTCCTTAATGAAAAACAGGAAAAACATCCAAACAGATGATGGAAATGAACAAAACCATACTAGACCTAAAAAGGGAAGTAGACACATTAAAGAAAACCCAAAATGAGGCAACACTGGAGATAGAAACCCTAGGAAAGAAACCTGGAACCATAGATACGAGCATCAGCAACAGAATACAAGAGATGGAAGAGAGAATCTCAGGTGCAGAAGATTCCATAGAGAACATCAGCACAAAAATCAAGGAAAATGTAAAACGCAAAAAGATCCTAACTCAAAACATCCAAGAAATACAGGACACAATGAGAAGACCAAACCTACGGATAATAGGAGTGGATGAGAATGAAGATTTTCAACTCAAAGGACCAGCAAACATCTTCAACAAAATTATAGAAGAAAACTTCCCAATCTAAAGAAAGAGATGCCCATGAACATACAAGAAGCCTACAGAACTCCAAATAGACTGGACCAGAAAAGAAATACCTCCCGACACATAATAATCAGAACAACAAATGCACTAAATAAAGATAGAATACTAAAAGCAGTAAGAGAAAAAGGCCAAGTAACATATAAAGGCAAGCCTATCAGAATTACACCAGATTTTTCACCAGAGACTATGAAAGCCAGAAGATCCTGGACAGATGTTATACAGACACTAAAAGAACACAAATTCCAGCCCAGGCTACTATACCCGGCCAAACTCTCAATTAATATAGATGGAGAAACCAAAGTATTCCACGACAAAACCAAATTCACACATTATCTCTCCACGAATCCAACCCTTCAAAGGATAATAACAGGAAAAAAACAATACAAGGACAGGAACCACGCCCTAGAAACAACAAGAAGGTAATCCCTCAACAAACCTAAAAGAAGACAGCCACAAGAACAGAATGCCAACTTTAACAACAAAAATAACAGGAAACAACAATTACTTTTCCTTAATATCTCTTAATATCAATGGACTCAACTCCCCGATAAAAAGACATAGACTAACAAACTGGTTACACAAACAAGACCCAACATTTTGCTGCTTACAGGAAACTCATCTCAGAGAAAAAGATAGACACTACCTCAGAATGAAAGGCTGGAAAACAATTTTCCAAGCAAATGGTATGAAGAAACAAGCTGGAGTAGCCATTCTAATATCTGATAAGATTGACTTCCAACCCAAAGTCATCAAAAAAGACAGGGAGGGGCACTTCATACTCATCAAAGGTAAAATCCTCCAAGAAGAACTATCAATCCTGAATATCTATGCTCCAAATACAAAGGCAGCCACATTCATTAAAGAAACTTTAGTAAATCTCAAAGGACACATTGCACCTCATACAATAATAGTGGGAGACTTCAACACACCACTTTCACCAATGGACAGATCATGGAAACAGAAACTAAACAGGGACACAGAGAAACTAAGAGAAATTATGAATCAAATGGATCTGGCAGATATCTACAGAACATTCTATCCTAAAACAAAAGGATATACCTTCTTCTCAGCACCTCATGGTACCTTCTCCAAAATTGACCACATAATTGGTCACAAAACAGGCCTCAACAGATACAAAAATATTGAAATTGTCCCATGCATCCTATCAGATCACCATGGACTAAGGCTGATCTTCAATAACAAAATAAATAATAGAAAGCCAACCTTCACGTGGATACTGAACAACACTCTTCTCAATGATACCTTGGTCAAGGAAGGAATAAAGAAAAAAATTAAGGACTTTTTAGAGTTCAATGAAAATGAAGCCACAACATACCCAAACTTATGGGACGCAATGAAAGTATTTCTAAGAGGAAAACTCATAGCTCTGAGTGCCTCCAAAAAGAAACTAGAGAGAGCACACATTAGCAGCTTGACAACACACCTAAAAGCACTAGAACAAAAGGAAGCAAATTCACCCAAGAGGAGTAGAAGGCAGGAAATATTCAAATTCAGGGGCAAAATCAACCAAGTGGAAACAAGAAGAACTATTCAAAGAATCAACCAATCAAGGAGCTGGTTCTTTGAGTAAATCAACAAGATAGATAAACCCTTAGCCAGACTCACTAGAGGGCACGGGGAAAGCATCCTAATTAACAAAATCAGAAATGAAAAAGGAGACATAACAATAGATCCTGAAGACATCCAAAACACCATCAGATCCTTCTACCAAAGGCTGTACTCAACAAAACTGGAGAACCTGGATGAAATGGAGAAGTTCCTAGACAGATACCAGGTACCAAAGTTGAATCAAGATCAGGTTAAAGATCTAAACAGCCCTATATCCCCCAAAGAAATAGAAGCAGTCATTACTAGTCTCCCAACCAAAAAAAGCCCAGGACCAGATGGGTTTAGTGCAGAGTTCTATCAGACCTTCAAAGAAGATCTAATCCCAGTTCTTCACAAACTATTCCACAAAATAGAATCAGAAGGTACTCTACCCAACTCATTCTATGAAGCCACAATTACTCTGATACCTAAACCACAAAAAGACCCAACAAAGATAGAAAACGTCAGACCAATATCCATTATGAATATTGATGCAAAAATCCTTAATAAAGTTCTTGCTAACCGAATCCAAGAACACATCAAAACAATCATCCATCCTGACCAAGTAGGTTTCATCCCAGGGATGCAGGGATGGTTCAATATACGGAAATCCATCAACGTAATCCAGTATATAAACAAACTCAAAGAGAAAAACCACATAGTCATCTCGTTAGATGTGGAAAAAGCATTTGACAAGATCCAACACCCATTCATGATAAAAGTCTTGGAAAGATCAGGAATTCAAGGCCCATACCTAAACATGATAAAAGCAATCTACAGCAAACCAGTAGCCAACATCAAAGTAAATGGTGAGAAGCTTGAAGCAATCCCTCTAAAATCAGGGACTAGACAAGGCTGTCCACTTTCTCCATACCTATTCAACATTGTACTTGAAGTCCTAGCCAGAGCAATTCGACAACAAAAGGAGATCAAAGGGATACAAATTGGAAAAGATGAAGTCAAAATATCACTCTTTGCAGATGATATGATAGTATACATAAGTGACCCTAAAAATTCCACCAGAGAACTCCTAAACCTGATAAACAGCTTAGGTGAAGTAGCTGTATATAAAATTAACTCAAACAAATCAATGGCCTTTCTCTACACAAAGAATAAACAGGCTGAGAAAGAAATTAGGGAAACAACACCCTTCTCAATAGTCACAAATAATATAAAATATCTTGGCGTGACTCTAACTAAGGAAGTGAAAGATCTGTATAATAAAAACTTCAAGTCTCTGAAGAAAGAAATTATAGAAGATCTCAGAAGATGGAAAGATCTCCCATGCTCATGGATTGGCAGGATCAACATTGTTAAAATGGCTATCTTGCCAAAAGCAATCTACAGATTCAATGCAATCCCCATCAAAATTCCAACTCAATTCTTCAACGAATTAGAAAGTGCAATCTGCAAATTCATCTGGAATAACAAAAAACCTAGGATAGCAAAAACTCTTCTCAAGGATAAAAGAACCTCTGGTGGAATCACCATGCCGGACCTAAAGCTTTACTACAGAGCAATTGTGATAAAAACTGAGTGGTACTGGTATAGTGACAGACAAATAGACCAATGGAATAGAATTGAAGACCCAAAAATGAACCCACACACCTACGGTCACTTGATCTTCGACAAGGGAGCTAAAACCATCCAGTGGAAGAAAGACAGCATTTTCAACAAATGGTGCTGGCACAACTGGTTGTTAACATGTAGAAAAATGTGAATTGATTCATTCCTATCTCCTTGTACTAAGGTCAAGTCTAAGTGGATCAAGGAACTTCACATAAAACCAGAGACACTGAAACTTATATAGGAGAAAGTGGGGAAAAGCCTTGAAGATATGGGCACAGGGGAAAAATTCTTGAATAGAACAGCAATGGCTTGTGCTGTAAGATCGAGAATTGACAAGTGGGACCTCATGAAACTGCAAAGCTTCTGCAAGGCAAAAGACACCATCAACAAGACAAAAAAACCACCAACAGATTGGGAAAGTATCTTTACCTATCCTAAATCAGATAAGGGACTAATATCCAATATATATAAAGAATTCAAGAAGGTGGACTCCAGAAAGTCAAATAAACCCATTAAAAAATGGGGCCAGAACTGAACAAATAATTCTCACCTGAGGAATACCGAATGGCTGAGAAGCACCTGAAAAAATGTTCAACATCCTTAATCATCAGGGAAATGCAAATCAAAACAACCCTGAGATTCCACCTCACACCAGTCAGAATGGCTAAGATCAAAAATTCAGGTGACAGCAGATGCTGGCGAGGATGTGGAGAAAGAGGAACACTCCTCCATTGTTGGTGGGATTGCAAGCTTGTACAACCACTCTGGAAATCAGTCTGGCGGTTCCTCAGAAAATTGGACATAGTACTACCGGAGGATCCAGCAATACCTCTCCTGGGCATATATCCAGAAGATGTCCCAACCGGTAAGAAGGACACATGCTCCACTATGTTCATAGCAGCCCTATTTATAATAGCCAGAAGCTGGAAAGAACCCAGATGTCCCTCAACAGAGGAATGGATACAGAAATTATGGTACATTTACACAATGGAGTACTATTCAGCTATTAAAAAGAATGAATTTATGACATTCCTAGGCAAATGGATGGACCTGGAGGGCATCATCTTGAGTGAGGTAACACAATCACAAAGGAATTCACACAATATGTATTCACTGATAAGTGGATATTAGCCCAAAACTTAGGATACCCAAGATATAAGATACAATTTACTAAACGCATGAAACTCAAGAAGAATGAAGACCTAAGTGTGGACACTGTGCACCTTCTTAGAATTGGGAACAAATCACCCAGGGAAGGAGTTACAGAGACAAAGTTCGTACCTGTGATGAAAAAATGGACCATTTAGAGACTGCCGTATCCAGGGATCCATCCCATAATCAGCTTCTAAACGCTGACACCATTGCATACACTAGCAAGATTTTGCTGAAAGGACCCAAATATAACTGCCTCTTGTGAGACGATGCTGGGGCCTGGCAAACACAGGAGTGGATGTTCACAGTCAGCTATTGGATGTATCACAGGGCTCCCAATGGAGAAGCTAGAGAAAGTACCCAAGGAGCTAAAGGGATCTGCAACCCTATTGTTGGAACAACATGATGTACTAACCAGAACCCTGGAGCTCTTGTCTCTAGCTGCATATGTATCGAAAGATGACCTAGTCGGCCATCAATGGAAAGAGAGGCCCATTGGACTTTCAAACTTTATATGCCCCAATATAGGGGAATGCCAGGGCCAAAAGAATGGGAATGGGTGGGTAGGGAAGTGGGGGACTCTATGGGGGACTTTTGGGATAGCATTGGAAATGTAATTGAGGAAAATATGTAATAAAAAATATTAAAAATTTTAAAAAAAGAAAAAAAAAACTCCAAATCAATTAATGATAAGCCAATACCTCCTAGTTATTGTTGTTTGAGTCACTACATATATAATGTCATGGGTTCCACATCATATAACCAACATTTGTTTTTCTCTATCCTTGCATGGACATAAGAATTTGTCTTTTTGATCTGTAAGTTTCTTTGCACATACATATTAAAATAATAGCATATCAGCTTGAGCATTTATTTAGGTTTGCTACCTTTTCTTGCATTCTATCACTTTGACCTCAGTAGAACAAGAAGTCTCTTTCCTACTACAGTTTTAATGAGGTTGTTAGCTTGTATATCTAATGAAATGATGGCTTATTCCATGAATTTCTAACTTCAAAATATATTATTTTAGCTATTCAAAGAATTAACTTTTTCTCCTTTCTAACTGGGTCTGCCTGGAGCACAGCCAGCAGAATGGGTTGGGTGGAGCTCCCTGACCTCTATTGTCTGGCCCTGAGCTTGCTCTTTGGCTCTGAGGAGCCTTATGGGATCCGATGAGTTTCCTGCTTCCCCTAGAAGGCTAGGAGACCCCAAAAACTACCAGATTGGAACATTGCCTCACCAGTTACTTGCCAGTGGAATCTGGCTGTGGCACAGTGAGCAGAGTCAGTTTTCCTGACCTCCATTGTCTGGCCCATCGCTGCCTCTGCTTTCCCAAGAAGTCAAGCTGTCATAAGGATGATCCAAGCAACACCAGGGAAAACCAGATATCTAAAAGACAGCACAATCAAAAATATTCAGGGCATTATAGCACCACCAGAGACCAGCTACCCTGCTACAGCAAGCTCTGGATATTTTAATGAAAATGAAGCACATGATGATCTGAAACCTAACCTTATCAAGATAATAGAGACCTTTAAAGGCAAAATGAATAAGTCCCTTAAAATACATTCAAACGAGTAGAGGTATTTAAAGAGGAAACAAATAAACATAAAGAAATACAGGAAAATATAAGCAAACAGGTGAAGGATATGAATAAAACTCTAAGATCTGAAAATGGAAAAAGAAGCTATAAAGAAAACATAAACCTAGTCAATCCTGGAGCTAGAACGTCTAGAAAAGAGAACAAGAACTACAGACTTGAGCGTCACCAAAAGAATCCAAGAGATAGAAGAGACAACCTCAGACATAGAAGATATGATAGAATAAATCAATACACTGGCCAAAGAAAATGCAAAAATCTAAAATGTTCATTTAACAAAACATCCAGGGAATCTGGGACACTGTGTAGAGACCAAATATAAGAACAATGGGAATAGAAGAAGGAGAAGATTCTCTCCTTAAAGGCTCAGAAATCATCTTCAAAAAAAAAATCATAGAAGATAATTTTACTAACCTAAAGAAAGATGCCTATAAATGTACAAGAAGCTATCAAAAGATGGGAAGATCTCCCATGCTCATGGATTGGTAGGATTAACATAGGGAAAATGGTCATCTTGCTAAAAGCAATCTACAAATTCAATGTGATTCCCTTCAAAATCCCAACACAATTCTTTACCTATCTTGAAAACATAATTTTCAACTTGGTATGGAAAAACAAAAAATACAGGATAGCTAAAACAATCCTGAAAAATGAAAGAACTGGAAGTATCACTATCCCTGACTTCAAGCTGCAATACAGAGCAAAATAATTCAAAACTGCATAGTATTGTTTTTGAAACAGACAGGTTGTGCTGTTTCAATAAACCCTAACAGATATGCTTGACAATGACAAAGAAGCCAAAATCATGAAATAGTAAACAGTGTATTGTCAATCAAATGGTGTTTGTCAAACTGGATGTTTGCATGTAAAAGAATGCAAATAAGTCCATATTTATCACCCTGAACAAAACTCAAGTTCAAATGCATCATAGCTCTCAACATAAAATCAAATCAACACTAAGTCAAATAGAACAGAAAGTGAGGAATAGCCTTGAACACATCAGTACAAGAAACAACTTCCTGAATAGAACACTAATGGTTCAGGCACTAATGCCAAGAATTAATAAATGAGACCTTGTAGAACAAAAAAAAAAAGAAGAAGAAGAAAACTTCTGTAAGTCAAAAGATACCACCAATAGAACAAAACAAGAGCCTTCAGATTGAGAAAAGATCTTCACCATCCCTAGATCTGACAGGGGACTAATATCTAAATTATAAAAATAATTCAAGAAGTTAAACTCTAAAAACCAAAATAATTAAAAATTGGAGTACAGAGCTAAACAGAGAATTCTCAATAGAGGAATTTCTAATGGCTGAGCAGCACTTAAAGACATGTTCAACTCACCCATCTCAAAAATTTTAACCCAGAATTGTTTCTGTCTAAAGGAAACACAGGGACAAAAATGGAGCAGAGACTGAAGGAAAGACCATCCAGAGACCACCCTCACCTTGGGATCCATCCCATCTTCAGACACAAAACCCTGACCCTATTTTGAGTGCCAAGATGTACTTACAGACAGAAGCCTGGTATGGCTGTCCTATGAGAGGCTCTGTCAGCACCTGACTAAGGCAGATGCAGATACTTACAGCCAACCATTGGACAGAGCCTGGAGACCCCAATGAAAGAGTTAGGAAAAAGACTGAAGTTGCTGAAGAGAATTGCAACCCCACAGGAAGAATTAGCCCAGACCACCAACCAGACTATACATTTTCCAGTCCAGCTATATATGTAGCAGAGAGCTGCTGTACTGGCTATTTTTGTGTCAACTTGACACAGCTGGAGTTATCACAGAGAAAGGAGCTTCAGTTGAGGAAATGCCTCCATGAGATCCAACTGTAAGGCATTTTCTCAATTAGTGATCAAGGGGGAAAGGCCCCTTGTGGGTGGGACCATCCCTGGGCTGGTAGTCTTGGGTTCTATAAGAGAGTAGGCTGAGCAAGCCAGGGGAGGCAAGCCAGTAAAGAACATCCCTCCATGGCCTCTGCATCAGCTCCTGCTCCCTGACCTGTTTGAGTTCCAGTCCTGACTTCCTTTGGTGATGAACAGCAGCATGGAAGTGTAAGTCGGATAAACCCTTTCCTCCCCAACTTGCTTCTTGGTCATGATGTTTGTGCAGGAATAGAAACCCTGACTAAGACAAATTGGTACCAGGAGTGGGGTACAGGCATCTGGAGCCCAGAGGACAACGTGTGTGCTACAAAGGGCATGGCTGGAGAAGTGACCCAAGCCCTTGGAGGAGCCCAGAAGATCGTGAGTTGGATCCCAGACATTGGACGGTTGGAGAATGATTTTTGCTTTGATTGTGAGTGTGCCCTGATATTTTCCCTCTTGAAGGAAGAAACTGTTTTAGTGGAGCCCACAGTTAAGAGACTTTTAATTGTAAAAAGACTTTGGATTTTAAAAGAGATGCATATTTTAAAGAGATTGAAAATTTAAGAATATGTAAAGACTGTGGGACTTTTAAAGTTATTTAGATCTTGGGGATGAATAAGAATGTAAGGGTTGAGGCTTACTAGTGATGTGTTTGTGTGTCAAGTTGACAAGGGGTCAATTGTACTGGCTATTTTTGTGTCAACTTGACACAGCTGGAGTTATCACAGAGAAAGGAGCTTCAGTTGAGGAAATGCCTCCATGAGATCCAACTGTAAGGCATTTTCTCAATTAGTGATCAAGGGGGAAAGGCCCCTTGTGGGTGGGACCATCCCTGGGCTGGTAGTCTTGGGTTCTATAAGAGAGTAGGCTGAGCAAGCCAGGGGAGGCAAGCCAGTAAAGAACATCCCTCCATGGCCTCTGCATCAGCTCCTGCTCCCTGACCTGTTTGAGTTCCAGTCCTGACTTCCTTTGGTGATGAACAGCAGCATGGAAGTGTAAGCCGGATAAACCCTTTCCTCCCCAACTTGCTTCTTGGTCATGATGTTTGTGCAGGAATAGAAACCCTGACTAAGACAGCTGCCTTATCTGGAATCAGTGGAAAGGGAGGCACTTGGTCCTAGCAAGCTAGATGCCCCAGAAAAGGGAATGTTAGAGTGGTGAGGCAGAAGTGGATGGGTGGGTGAGGAAGCACCCTTTTAGAGGCAAAAGGGATGGGGATAAGGTGTAGGGCTCAAAGAAATATCATACAAGAAAATTAATTTTTAAAAAAAAAATGTTCAGAGTCCTTAGTCATCAGTGAAACACAAATCAAAATGACTGTTATCCCACAGTATCCCCATCAGGATAGCTAAGATCAAACACTCAAGCAAAAGCTCATGCTGGTGAGAGTGGAGAAAGGGAAACACCCCTCCATTGCTGGTGGGAGTGCAAACTTGGGCAAACATTCTGGAAATCAATTTTGTGGTTTATTGGGAAATCGGGAATATTTCTACCTTCAAGACTTAGCTCTACCACTCCTAGTCATATACACAAAAGGTGCTCCACAGTGCCACAAGGATATTTGTTCAGCTATATTCATAGTAACTTTACTTGTAATATCTAGAAACTACACAAGGGACCTGAGACTGCATTAATTAGGGAAGCAGATAACCTGGCCTGATCAGCACCAGGGTTCCTTGCCCGAGGAGTCTCCAGATACCCGCAAGGACCCCCACAGGATCCCCACAGGATCTTAAGACCTCTGGTGAGTGGAACACAGCATCTTCTCCAATCCAATCGAATGGCAACTGAGACTGCATTAATTAGGGAAACAGAAAACCCGGCCTGATAAGGGTCACAAGTCCCTTTCGGTCCAGCCAGCACTGGGGTTCCTTGCGTGCAGAGTCTCTGGAAACCCCCAAGGTCCCCACAGGACTCTCCACGGGATTTTAAGACTTCTGGTGAGTGGGACACAACTTCTGCCAGGAGGCAGGTTCAAACACCAAATACCTGGGCACCGCCCTGCAAGAGGAGAGCTTGCCTGCAGAGAGTATTCTGACCACTGAAACTAAGGAGAGAGCTAGTCTCCCAGAACTGTTGATAGAGGCTAACATAATCTCCTGGGGAACAAACTCTAAACAGAGACAAATACAACAACTAGCTCCAGAGATTGCCAGAAGGCGAAAGGCAAACTTAAGAATCCTATTAACAGAAATCAAGATCACTCACCATCATCAGAACGCAGCACTCCCACCCCACCTAGTCCTGGGCACCCCAAAAAAACCTGAAAAACTAGACCCGGATTTAAAAGCATATCTCATGATGATGGTGGAGGACATCAAGAAGGACTTTAATAACTCACTTAAAGAAATACAGGAAAACACAGCTAAACAGGTAGAAGACCTTAAAGAGGAAACACAAAAATCCCTTAAAGAATTGCAGGAAAACATGAAAAAACAGGTGAGAGAATTGAATAAAACCATCCAAGACCTAAAAGGGAAGTAGACACAATAAAGAAAACCCAAAGTGAGGCAACGCTGGAGATAGAACCCTAGGAAAGAAACCTGGAATCATAGATGCGAGCATCAGCAACAGAATACAAGAGATGGAAGAGAGAATCTCAGGTGCAGAAGGTTCCATAGAGAACATAGGCACAACAATCAAAGAAAATACAAAACACAAAAAGATCCTAACTCAAAACATCCAGGAAATCCAGGACATAATGAGAACACCAAACCTAAGGATAATATGAGTAGATGAGAATGAAGATTTTCAACTTGAAGGGCCAGCAAATAT
Organism: Mus caroli; assembly: GCF_978045245.1. Taxonomy (NCBI): domain Eukaryota; kingdom Metazoa; phylum Chordata; class Mammalia; order Rodentia; family Muridae; genus Mus; species Mus caroli. The sequence goes on from NW_028227265.1 coordinate 124,283,436, forward strand.
CTTCAACAAAATTATAGAAGAAAACTTCCCAAACTGAAAGAATGACATGCCCATGAACATACAAGATGCCTACAGAACTCCAAATAGACTGGACCAGAAAAGAAATTCCTCCCAACACATAATAATCAGAACAAAGAATGCAGTAAATAAAGATAGAATATTAAAAGTGGTAAGGGAAAAAGGTCAGGTAACATATAAAGGCAGGCCTATCAGAATTACACCAGGCTTTTCACCAGAGACGATGAAAGCCAGAAGATCCTGGACAGATGTTATACAGACACTAAGAGAACCCAAATGCCAACCCAGGCTACTATACCCAGCCAAACTCTTGATTACCATACATGGAGAAGCCAAAGTATTCCACAACAAAACCAAATATAAACATTATTTTTCCACGAATCCAGCCCTTCAAAGGATAGTAACAGAAAAAAAAAAAACAATACAAGGACAGAAACCATGCCCTAGAAAAAGCAAGAAAGTAATCCCTCAACAAACCAAAAAAAAAAAAAAAAAGCCACAAAAACAGAATGCCAACTTTAACAACAAAAATAAAAGGAAGCAACAAAAACTTTTCCTTAATATCTCTTAATATCAATGGACTCAATTCCCCAATAAAAAGACATAGACTAACAGCCTGGCTACACAAACAGGACCTAACATTCTGCTGCTTACAGGAAACCCATCTCAGGGAAAAAGACAGACACTACCTCAGAGTGAAATGCTGGAAAACAATTGTACAAGTAAATTGTCTGAAGAAACAAGCTGGAGTAGCCATTCTAATATCGAATAAAATCGACTTCCAACCCGAAGTTATCAAAAAAGACAAGGAGGGACACTTCATACTCATCAAAGGTAAAATCCTCCAAGAGGAATTCTCAATTCTGAATATCTATGCTCCAAATGCAACGGCAGCCACATTCATTAAAGACACTTTAGTAAAGCTCAAAGCACACATTGCACCTCACACAATAATAATGGGAGACTTCAACACACCACTTTCATCAATGGACAGATTGTGGGAACAGAAACTAAACAGGGACACAGTGAAACAAACAGAGGTTATGAAACAAATGGACTTAACGGATATCTATAGAATATTTTATCCTAAAGCAAAGGAATATACCTTCTTCTCAGCACCTCATGGTACCTTCTCCAAAATTGAGCATATAATTGGTCAGAAAACAGGCCTCAGCAGATACGAATATATTGAAATTGTCCCATGCATCCTATCAGACCACCATGGACTAAGGCTGATCTTCAATAACAACATAAAAAATGGAAAGCCAACATTCACATGGAAACTGAACAAGACTCATCTCAATGATACCTTGCTTGGTCAAGGAAGGAATAAAGAAAGAAATTAAAGACTTTTTAGAGTTTAATGAAAACGAAGCCACAACATACCCAAACCTATGGGACACGATGAAAGCATTTCTAAGAGGGAAACTCATAGCTCTGAGTGCCTCCAAAAAGAAACTGGAGAGAGCACACACTAGCAACCTTGACAACACACCTCAAAGCTCTAGAAAAAAAGGAAGCAAATTCACCCAAGAGAAATAGAGCAGGAAATAATCAAACTCAGGGGTGAAATCAACCAATTGGAAACAGGAAGAATTATTCAAAGAATCAAACAAACAAGGAGCTGGTTCTTTGAGAAAATCAACAAGATAGATAAGCCCTTAGTTAGACTCACTAGAGGGCACAGGGACAGCACCTAATTAAGAAAATCAGAAATGAAAAGACATAACAACAGATCCTGAAGAAATCCAAAACACCATCAGATCTTTCTACAAAAGTCTATACTCAACAAAACTGGAGAACCTGGATGAAATGGACAAATTTCCAGACAGATACCAGGTACCAAAGTTAAGTCAGGATTAAGTTAATGATCTAAACAGTCCCATATCCCCTAAAGAAAGAGAAGCAGTCATTAATAGTCTCCCAGCCTAAAAAATAAATAAATAAATAAAATACCAGATGGGTTTAGTGCAGAGTTCTATCAGACCTTCAAAGAAGATCTAATTCCAGTTCTGCACAAACTATTCCACAAAATAGAAGTAGAAGGTACTCTACTCAACTCCTTCTATGAAGCCACAATTACTCTGATACCTGAACCACAGAAAGATCCAACAAAGATAGAGAACTTCAGACCAATTTCCCTTATGAATATTGATGCAAAAATACTCAATAAAATTCTCGCTATCTGAATCCAAGAACACATTAAAACAATCATCCATCCTGACCAAGTGGGTTTTATTCCAGGATGAAGGGATGATTTAATATACAGAAATTCATCAACGTAATCCATTATATAAACAATCTCAAAGACAAAAACCACATGATCATCTCCTTAGACTCAGAAAAAATAATTCGACAAGATCCAACAACCATTCATGATAAAAGTCTTGGAAAGATCAGGAATTCAAGGCCCATACCTAAACATGATAAAAGCAATCTGCAGCAAGCCAGTAGCCAACACTAAACTAATTGGTGAGAAGCTGGAAGCAGTCCCACTAAAATCAGGAACTATACATGCTGCCCACTTTCTCCCTACCTATTCAACATTGTACTTGAAGTCCTAGACAGAGCAATTCGACAACAAAAGGGGATCAAGGGGATACAAATTGGAAAAGATAAAGTCAAAATATCACTTTTTGAAGATGATATGATAGTATTCAAAGTGACCCTAAAAATTCCACCAGAGAACTCCTAAACCTGATAAACAGCTTAGGTGAAGTAGCTGGATATAAAATTAACTCAAAAAAGTCAATGGCCTATCTCTACACAAAGAATAAACAGGCCGAGAAAGAAATTAGGGAAACAACACCCTTCTTAAAAGTCAGAAATAATATAAAATACCTTGGTGTGACTCTAACTAAGGAAGTGAAAGATCTGTATGATAACTTCAAGTCTCTGAAGGAAGAAATTAAAGAAGATCTCAGAAGATGGAAAGATCTCCCATGTTCATGGATTGGCAGGATCAACATTGTAAAAATGGCTATCTTGCCAAAAGCAAACTACAAATTCAATGCAATCCCCATCAAAATTCCAACTCAATTCTTCAATGAATTAGAAAGAGCAATCTGCAAATTCATCTGGAATAACAAAAAACCTAGGATAGCAAAAACTCTTCTCAAGGATAAAAGAACCTCCGGTGGAATCATCATGCCTGACCTAAAGCTTTACTACAGAGCAATTGTGATTAAAAACTGCATTGTACTGGTTTAGTGACAGTCAAGTAGACCAATGGACTAGAATTGAAGACCCAGAAATTAACCCACACAACTATGGTCACTTGATCTTCAACAAGAGAGCTAAAACCATCCAGTGGAAGAAAGACATCATTTTCTTTTTTTTTTTTAAATTAGGTATTTTCCTCAATTACATTTCCAATGCTATCCAAAAAGTCCCCAATACACCCCCCCCCAATCTCCCACCCACCCACCCCTTGGCCCTGGCATTCCCCTGTACTGGGGCATATAAAGTTGGCAAGTTCAAAGGGCCTCTCTTTCCAGTGATGGTCAACTAGGCCATCTTTTGATACAAATGCAGCTAGAGTCAAGAGCTCTGGGGTACTGGTTAGTTCATAATAATGATCTGCCTATGGGGTTGCAGTTCCCTTTAGCTCCTTGGGTACTTTCTCTAGCTCCTCCATTGGGGGCCCTGTGATCCATCCAATAGGTGACTGTGAGCATCCACTTCTGTGTTTGCTAGGCCCCTGCATTGTCTCACAAGAGACAGCTATATCTGGGTCCTTTCAGCAAAATCTTGCTAGTGTATGCAATGGTGTCAGCGTTTGGAAGCTGATTATGGGATGGATCCCTGGATATGGCAGTCTTTAGATGGTCCATCCTTTCTTCACAGCTCCAAACTTTATCTCTGTAACTCTTTCCATGGGTATTTTGTTCCCAATTCTAAGAAGGGGCACAGTGTCCACACTTTGGTCTTTGTTCTTCTTGAGTTTCATGCGTTTAACAAATTGTATCTTATATCTTGGGTATCCTAAGTTTTGGGGCTAATATCCACTTATCATTGAGTACATATTGTGTGAGTTCCTTTGTGAATATGTTACCTCACTCAGGATGATGCCCTCCAGATCCATCCATTTGCCTAGGAATTTCATAAATTCATTCCTTTTAATAGCTGAGTAGTACTCCATTGTGTAAATGTACCACATTTTCTGTATCCATTCCTCTGTTGAGCGGCATCTGGGTTCTTTCCAGCTTCTGGCTATTATAAATAAGGCTGCTATGAACATAGTGGAATATGTGTCCTTCTTACCGGTTGGACATCTTCTGGATATATGCCCAGGAGAGGTATTGCTGTATCCTCTGGTAGTATTCTGTCCAATTTTCTGAGGAACCACCAAACTGATTTCCAGAGTGGTTGTACCAGCTTGCAATCCCACCAACAATGGAGGAGTGTTCCTCTTTCTCCACATCCTCGCCAGCATCTGCTGTCACCTGAATTTTTGATCTTAGCCATTCTGACTGGTGTGAGGTAGAATCTCAGGGTTGTTTTGAGTTGCATTTCCCTGATGATTAAGGATGTTGAACATTTTTTCAGGTGCTTTTCTGCCATTTGGTATTCCTCAGGTGAGAATTCTTTGTTCAGTTCTGAGCCCCATTTTTTAACGGGGTTATTTGATTTTCTGTAGTCCACCTTCTTGAGTTACGTATATATATTGGATATTAGTCCCCTATCTGATTTAGGATAGGTGAAGATCCTTTCCCAATCTGTTGGTGGTCTTTTTGTCTTATTGACGGTGTCTTTTGCCTTGCAGAAGCTTTGCAACTTTATGAGGTCCCATTTATCGATTCTCGATCTTACAGCGCAAGCCTTTGCTGTTCTATTCAGGAATATTTCCCCTGTACCCATAACTTCGAGGCTTTTCCCTACTTTCTCCTCTATAAGTTTCAGTGTCTCTGGTTTTATGTGGAGTTCCTTAATCCACTTAGATTTGACCTTGGTACAAGGAGATAGGAATGGATCAATTCGTATTCTTCTACATGATAACCACCAGTTGTGCCAGCACCATTTGTTGAAAATGCTGTCTTTTGTCTACTGGATGGTTTTTGCTCCCTTATCAAAGATCAAGTGACAATAGGTATGTGGGTTGATCTCAGGGTCTTCAATTCTGTTCCATTGGTCTACTTGTCTGTCGTTATACCAGTACCATGCAGTTTTTACCACAATTGCTCTGTAGTACAGCTTTAGGTCAGGCATGGTGATTCCACCAGAGGTTCTTTTATCCTTGAGAAGAGTTTTTGCTATCCTAGGTTTTTTGTTGTTCCAGATGAATTTGCAGATTGCCCTTTCTAATTCGTTGAAGAATTGAGTTGGAATTTTGATGGGGATTGCATTGAATCTGTAGACTGCTTTTGGTAAGATAGCCATTTTTACAATGTTGATCCTGCCAATCCATGAGCATGGGAGGTTTTTCCATCTTCTGAGATCTTCTTTAATTTCTTTCTTAAGGGACTTGAAGTTATTGTCATACAAATCTTTCACTTCCTTAGTTAGAGTCATGCCAAGGTATTTTATATTGTTTGTGACTATTGAGAAGGGTGTTGTTTCCCTAATTTCCTTCTCTGCCTGTTTATCCTTTGTGTACAGAAAGGCCATTGACTTGCTTGAGTTAATTTTATATCCAGCTACTTCACCGAAACTATTTATCAGGCTTAGGAGTTCTCTGGTGGAATTTTTAGGGTCACTTATGTATACTATCATATCATTTGCAAAAAGCGATATTTTGACTTCTTCTTTTCCCATTTGTATCCCCTTGATCTCCTTTTGTTGTCTAATTGCTCTGGCTAGGACTTCAAGTACAATGTTGAATAGGTAGGGAGAGAGTGGGCAGCCTTGTCTAGTACCTGATTTTAGTGGGATTGCTTGCAGCTTCTCACCATTTACTTTGATGTTGGCTACTGGTTTGCTGTATATTGCTTTTATCATGTTTAGGTATGGGCCTTGAATTCCTGATCTTTCCAAGACTTTTTTCATGAATGGGTATTGGATTTTGTCAAATGCTTTTTCAGCATCTAACGAGATGATCATGTGGTTTTTGTCTTTGAGTTTGTTTATATAATGTATTACATTGATGGATTTTCATATATTGAACTATCCTTGCATCCCTGGGATGAAACCTACTTGGTCAGGATGGATGATTGTATTGATGTGTTCTTGAATTCGGTTAGCGAGAACTTTATTGAGGATTTTTGCATCAATATTCATAAGGGAAATTGGTCTGAAGTTCTCTATTTTTGTTGGGTCTTTATGTGGTTTAGGTATCAGAGTAATTGTGGATTCATAGAATGAGTTGGGTAGAGTACCTTCTGATTCTATTTAGTGGAATACTTTGTGAAGAACTGGGATTAGTTCTTTGAAGGTTTAATAGAACTCTGCACTAAACCCATCTGGTCCTGGGATTTTCTTGGTTGGGAGACTATTAATGACTGCTTCTATTTCTTTGGGGGATATAGGGCTGTTTAGATCATTAACCTGATCTTGATTTAACTTTGGTACCTGGTATCTGTCTAGAAACTTGTCCATTTCATCCAGGTTCTCCAGTTTTGTTGAGTATAGCTTTTTGTAGAAGGATCTGATTGTGTTTTGGATTTCTTCAGGGTCTGTTGTTATGTCTCCCTTTTCATTTCTGATTTTGTTAATTAGAGTACTTTCCCTATGCCCTCTAGTGAGTCTGGCTAAGGGTTTATCTATCTTGTTGATTTTCTCAAAGAACCAGCTCCTTGATTGGTTGATTCTTTGAATTGTTCTTCTTGTTTCCACTCGGTTGATTTCACCCCTGAGTTTGATTATTTCTTGCTGTCTACTCCTCTTGGGTGAATTTGCTTCCTTTCATTCTAGAGCTTTTAGGTGTTTTGTCAAGCTGTTAATGTGTGCTCTCTTTAGTTTCTTTTTGGAGGCACTAAGAGCTATGAGTTTTCCTCTTAGAAATTCTTTCAATGTGTCCCATAAGTTTGGGTATGTTGTGGCTTCATTTTCATTAAACTCTAGAAAGTCCTTAATTTCTTTATTCCTTCCTTGACCAAGGTATCATTGAGAAGAGTGTTGTTTAGTTACCACATGTGTGTTGGCTTTCTATTATTTATTTTGTTATTGAAGATCAGTCTTAGTCCATGGTGATCTGATAGGGTGCATGGGACAATTTCAATATTTTTGTATATATTGAGGCTTGATTTGTGACCAATTATGCGGTCAATTTTGGAGGTGGTACCGTGAGGTTCTGAGAAGAAGGTATATCCTTTCGTTTTAGGATAAAATGTTCTGTAGATATCTGTCAGATCCATTTGTTTCATAACCTCTGTTAGTTTCACTGTGTCCCTGTTTAGTTTCTGTTTCCATGATCTGTCCATTGGTGAAAGTGGTGTGTTGAAATCTCCCACTATTATTGTGTGAGGTGCAATGTGTGCTTTGAGCTTTACTAAAGTATCTTTAATGAATGAGGCTGCCCTTGTATTTGGAGCATAGATAGTCAGAATTGATAGTTCCTCTTGGAGGATTTTACCTTTGATGAGAATGATGTGCCCTTCCTTGTCTTTTTTGATGACTTTGGGTTGGAAGTCAATCTTATCAGATATTATAATGGCTACTCCAGCTTGTTTCTTCCTACCATTTGCTTGGAAAATTGTTTTCCAGCCTTTCATTCTGAGGTAGTGTCTATCTTTTTCTCTGAGATGAGTTTCCTGTAAGCAGCAAAATGTTGGGTCCTGTTTCTGTAGCCAGCCTGTTAGTCTATGTCTTTTTATTGGGGAGTTGAGTCCATTGATATTAAGAGATATTAGGGAGAAATAATTGTTGCTTCCTTTTATTTTTGTTGTTAGAGTTGGCGTTCTGTTTTTGTGGCTGTATTCTTTTAGGTTTGTTGAGGGATTACCTTCTTGCTTTTACTAGGACGTGGTTTCCGTCCTTGTATTGGTTTTTTTCTGTTATTATCCTTTGAAGTGCTGGATTCGTGGAAAGATGTGTGAATTTGGTTTTATCGTTGAATACTTTGGTTTCTCCATCTATGGTAATTGAGAGTTTGGCTTGGTATATTAGCCTGGGCTGGAAATTGTGTTCTCTTAGTTTCTGTATAACATCTGTCCAGGCCCTTCTGGCTTTCATAGTCTCTGGTGAAAAATCCGGTGTAATTCTGATAGGCTTGCCTTTATATGTTACTTGACCTTTTTCCCTTACTGCTTTTAGTATTCTATCTTTATTTAGTGCATTTGTTGTTCTGATTATTATGTGTCGGAAGGAATTTCTTTTCTGGTCCAGTTTATTTGGAGTTCTGTAAGCTTCTTGTATGTTCATGGGCATCTCTTTCTTTAAGTTTGGGAAGTTTTCTTCTATAATTTTGTTGAATATATTTGCTGGTCCTTTGAGTTGAAAATCTTCATTCTCATCTACTCCTATTATCCATAGGTTTGGTCTTCTCATTTTGTCCTGGATTTCCTGGATATTTTGAGTTTGGATCTTTTTGGATTTTGTATTTTCTTTGATTGTCGTGCCGATGTTCTCTATGGAGTCTTCTGCACCTGAGATTCTCTCTTCCATCTCTTGTATTCTGTTGCTGATGCTCGCATCTATGGTTCCAGATTTCTTTCCTAGTGTTTCTATCTCCAGTGTTGCCTCAATTTGGGTTTTCTTCATTGTCTCTACTTCCCTTTTTAGGTCTTGGATGGTTTTATTCAATTACATCACTTGTTTGGTCTAGTTTTCCTGCAATTCTTTAATGGATTTTTGTGCTTCCTCTTTAATGTCTTCTACCTGTTTAGCAGTGTTCTCCTGCAATTCTTTAAGGGATTTTTGTGCTTCCTCTTTAATGTCTTCTACCTGTTTACCAGTGTTCTTTTGTATTTCTTTAAGTGTGTTATTAAAGTCCTTCTTGATGTCCTCTAACATCATCATGAGATATGCTTTTAGATCCGGGTCTAGCTTCTCCGGTGTGTTGGGGTGCCCTGGACTGGGCGAAGTGGGAGTGCTGGGTTCTGATGATGGTGAGTGGTCTTGGTTTCTGTTAGTAAGATTCTTACGTTTACCTTTCGCCATCTGGTAATCTCTGGGGTTAGTTGTTATTGTTGTCACTGTTTAAAGATTGGAGCAGACTCTGTGCTCCACTCACCAGAAGTCTCAAAATCCTGTGGCGGGTGTTGTGGGTAGCTGGCGAGTGTCAGCCGACCCTGCGCCCTAGCTACCCCGATGCTGGTCTGACCAGAAGAGCCAGCATTTTCAACAATTGGTGCTAGCACAACTGGTGGTTATCATGTAGAAGAATACGAATCAGTCCATTCCTATTTCCTTGTAATAAGGTCAAATCTAAGTGGATCAAGGAACTCCACATAAAACCAGAGATACTGAAACATATAGAGGAGAAACTGGGGAAAAGCCTCAAGGATATGGGCACAGGGGAAAAATTCCTGAATAGAACAGCAATGGCTTGCGCTGTAAGATCAAAAATTGATAAACGGGACCTCATAAAACTGCAAAGCTTCTGCAAGGCAAAAGACACCATCAATAGAACAAAGAGGCCACCAACAGATTGGGAAAGGTCCTTTACCTATTCTAAATCAGATAGTGGACTAATATCCAATAAATATAAAGAACTCAAGAAGGTGGACTCCAGAAAATCAAATAACCCCATTAAAAAATGGGGCTCAGAGCTGAACAAAGAATTCTCACCTGAGGAATACCGAATGGCTGAGAAGCACCTGAAAAAATGTTCAACATCCTTAATCATCAGGGAAATGCAAATCAAAACAACCCTGAGATTCCCTCTCACACCAGTAAGAATGGCTAAGATCAAAAATTCAGGTGACAGCAGATGCTGGCGAGGATGTGGAGAAAGAGGAACACTCCTCCATTGTTGGTGGGATTGCAAGCTTGTACAACCACTCTGGAAATCAGTCTGGCTGTTCCTCAGAAAATTAGACATAGTATTACTGGAGGATCCCGCAATACCTCTTCTGGGCATATATCCAGAAGATGTTCCAACTGGTAAGGAGGACACATGCTCCACTATGTTCTTAGCAGCCTTATTTATAATAGCCAGAAGCTGGAAAGAACCGAGATGCCCCTCAACAGAGGAATGGATACAAAAAAATGTGGTACATTTACACAATGGAGTATTACTCAGCTATTAAAAGGAATGAATTTATGAAATTCCTAGGCAAATGGTTGGACCTGGAGGGCATCATCCTGAGTGAGGTAACACAATCACAAAGAACTCACACAATATGTACTCACTGATAAGAGGATATTAGCCCAGAAACTTAGTATACCTGAGATATAAGATACAATTTGCAAAACACATAAAACTGAAGAACGAAGACCAAAGTGTGGACACTTTGTCCCTTCTTAGAATTGGGAACAATCACCCATGGAAGTAGTTACAGAGACAAAGTTTGGAGCTGAGACAAAAGATGGACCATCTAGAGACTGCCATATCCAGGGATCCATCCCATAATCAGTCTCCAAAGGATGACACCAGTGCATATACTAGCAAGCATTTGCTGAAAGGACCCTGATATAGCTGTCTCTTGTGAGACTAGGCCGCGGCCTAGCAAACACATAAGTGGATGCTCACAGTCAGCTATTGGATGGATCACAGAGCCCCCAATGGAGGAGCTAGAGAAAGTATCCAAGGAGCTAAAGAGATCTGTAACCCTGTAGATACAACAACATGATGAACTAACCAGTACCCTGGAGCTCTTGACTCTAGCTGCATATGTATCAAAAGATGACCTAGTGAGCCATCACTGGAAAGAGAGGCCCATTGGACATGCAAACTTTATATGTCCCAGTACAGGGGAACGCCAGGGCCAAAAAGTGGGAATGGGTGGTTAGGGGATTTGGGGGGAGGCTATGGGGAACTTTTGGGATAACATTGGAAATGTAGTTGAGGAACATACGTAATAAAAAAAAATATCTATTAACTAGAAACCACCTAGATGGCCTTCAGCTGAAGAATGGATAAAGAAAATGTGGTTCATTATACAATAGAATACTGCACAGTGGCTATAATAAAAAAAAATTAAGGGTATCTTTAATTTCACAAGCAAATGGATGGAACTAGAACATATCATCCTCACTGAGGTAACCCAGACCCAAACGGTCATGCATGCTATGTACTCACTTTCAAGTGGATATTGGCCAAAAAGTATAAAATAGCCATACTATAATCACTAGACCCAAAAATCCCAAATTACATGAATGGCCCAACGGATGATTGTTGAATCTTTCTCAGAAGGGGAAATAAAATAGATATTGGAAGGGGAAGGAAGGAGGGAACTTGCTGAGAAAGAGGATTTGGGAGTGGCAGAGGATCTCTAGGATCAGCCAGAGACTTGGAATAGAGGAGGCCCAGGTGGAGACTCAAGCTGAGACTCCTAGTAATGGGGGATATGGATCCTGAAGTGGACAGTTCCCATAGCCAAGCAGGACTTCCAGTGAAGGGATAAGAGCAAGCAACCCACAAAACCTCAGACCTATAATGTGTCCTTCCTACAACATTTGCAGGGACAATGATAGAGCAGAGATAGAGGGATACGACAACCAATGACTGTCCCAAATTAAGACCTATCAATAAGTCTTGTGTAAGGCAAGTTTTTAATTATTTTTATTAACAGATAACCACATGATTTAAATTAATGAGCAAGTAACTGTATCTTAACTTCCAAAAGGTTTTCCTTTCAATTACCACAACATACCACATTTAATAGCTTCAGTCTGATCTCTTTTTTTTTCCCACTACTTCCACTACTCATACAACAAAGCACTTAATATGCTAAAAGGGATTATTCATTTCAAAATGAAATAGCAATCAACTATATTTGTATTGTAACAAATATGAAAATACACCATATGTGGTATTTATAAGTAATACACTATTATGTTAAAAAAAATAGTGCTTCAACTATACCATACATAGGGTTTCTCATTCATGATAAATGTCATATGTTTCATGCTGCTGAAAATTCACTGAAAAGGACTCCACATCCACAGGCAGGTAGTGGAGAGAAGTAGCAGGTCTAAATATTTTAGAACAGCTTTATCATCATTAATGGCTTGTACTGTTTTTTACCTGTTATGCTCACTTAATTTGAAAGAACCTTCCTTCTGCACCCACACTTCCCATTCCTAGTGTGGAGCTCATATCATCGTTTGCCATTCATTTTCTTTGCCGCACGTTCATGAATCCTGTGACCCACATGGTCTCCTACTGAGCATGGTCACTTCCAACTGAGGCTAGCAGCAATGAGATACACTGTATGGAAAGTTGAAAGTGGAAACGGTCAAAAAGGAAAATAGATGTATAATCCATAAGAGGTAAGAGATTTCCCTAGCCTTGGAAAGGGCTTATAATACCCTGCTCAAGGGAAAGGGTGATGTCACTGTACTGTCCTTAGAAACATTGCTTAGTGACTCACCACTATTAAAAACTAACCCAGTTTGTGTAGCAAGCCTATTCTTAGGTTACCATAATGGACAAATAAAATTCCACTGAAGTAATAAGGAAGGAATCCCCTTGGTAACTTGTGGAAGACATTTGTTTGTAAAAGATCAGATGTTCTATAAAAAAACAATATTACATTAACATGTATGGGACAAATTTGGTTAGCTAGTGTTTAATGGTTAAAGATTTTACTTTTCTCCTTTCTCTAGAAGGTGGGTATTTTTGCCTTGACATGCCCACCACCCCCACCCCCCAATCTGAAAAGTTACTCAAGTTATCTATCTAGCTTATCAGAAATGAAATGCAATATTTTTGTCTCAAGAAACAAGTATGTAATTTGATAACTGCTTCTCTCATAGCTTCTGGATATGTGTGTATTCCTGGAGGAACAGCTCAGTCCCATGCTCAACAGATGGGTCCCAAACAGAATGTAGTCATGGGTTCTCTTCTGAATCCATTTCACTAATGAGAACTGTATCTAGACAGAGCTGACTCAGAGGTTATGTGCCCTAGATCTTTAATGTCCTTCCAAACAAATGCCCAATAGCCGAGAATCCATTTATTGTGGAGACAATTGTATTTGTGTCCATTGTAGAGCTGCAGGCAAAGTCTAGCAATATGACAACAGAAAGAAATAAATTCTTTATTTTATACATCCTACTTTTATTCCAGTAAAACTAACAAGGCCAAATAAATGCACAGCAAAGTATTCCGAAGCTATTTTGATATTTTGTACATACAGCTTTTTTGTAAACATCTATTTTAAAGATTAAATCTTAATACCATGTATTCATTCTAAATTCTATTTATTAATACCTGTCTAATGGTCTTAGGTAACAACTATGTCTAAATTTTGCTTAAATATCTATGACTTGCATGTTAAATCACTAAACTTTTTGCTGTTAGGTTATTCTAAACTAATTGCCTTTACATATTCCTTTCCCTATTTTTATTTTATAAGCTAAAACTAACTTCCACTTTATGTACCTTCAAGCAACTTACTTCACCTTCTCTATCTAATGATTTTCTTTTCCCTGTAAAATTAAGCTACACCAGATGCTCCTCTTAGAGCTTGTGTTCATATTTTGGAAGCTAGTGCATGAAGTGAGCATAGTCCCACACTGTTGTAAGATGCAGTATCACCATCAGGAGAAAGGAAAATCTCAGGCTACATTTCTCTTGATGTTAATCAGTCTGGCAGTTCCTCAGAAAATTAGACATAGTATTACTGGAGGATCCCGCAATACCTCTTCTGGGCATATATCCAGAAGATGTTCCAACTGGTAGGAAGGACACATTCTCCACTATGTTCATAGCAGCCTTATTTATAATAGCCAGAAGCTGGAAAGAAACCAGATGCCCCTCAACAGAGGAATGGATACAGAAAATGTGGTACATTTACACAATGGAGTACTACTCAGCTATTAAAAAGAATGAATTTATGAAATTCCTAGGCAAATTGATGGACCAGGAGGGCATCATCCTGAGTGAGGTAACCCAATCACAAAATACTCATACAATATGTACTCACTGATAAGTGGATATTAGCCCAGAAACTTAAAATACCCAAGATATAAGATACAATTTTCTAAACACATGAAACTCAAGAAGAACGAAGACCAAAGTGTGTACACTTTGCCCCTTCTTAGAATTTGGAACAAAACACCCATGGAAGGATTTACAGAGACAAAGTTTGGAGCTAAGATGAAAGGATGGACCATCTAGAGACTGCCATAGCAGGGGATTCATCCCATAATCAGCCTCCAAATGCTGACACCATTGCATACACTAGCAAGATTTTGCTGAAAGAACCCAGATATAGCTGTCTCTTGTGAGACTATGCAGGGGCCTAGCAAACACATAAGTGGATGCTCATAGTCAGCTATTGGATGGATCACAGGGCCCCCAATAGAGGAGCTAGAGTAAGTACCCAAGGAGCTAAAGGGATCTGCAACCCTATACATGGAACAACAATATGAACTAACCAGTACCCCCCCCGCCCCCGCCGGAGCTCGTGTCTCTAGCTGCATATGAATCAGAAGATGGCCTAGTCAGCCATCAGTGGAAAGAGAGGCCCATTGGTCGTGCAAACTTTATATGCCTCAGTACAAGGGAATGCCAGGGCCAAGAAGTGGGAGTGGGTGTGGGGGGAGTGGGTGGGGAAGCGTGTGGGGGAGTTTTGGGATAGCATTGGAAATGTAAATGAAATAAATACCCAATTTAAAAAAAAAAGAAATTTATTTCTAAATGCCACTGTATTAGAAAGTGCCTAATTAAGGAATGGGGTGGCAGCATACAGGCAGAGCCCTGAAGGTTGATTAATCTGGTTACAATAGAACAGTGTTCAAGGAAGCCTCCTTTTTGCTGTCTTTTTTACACACACTCCCTTGATTTCTTCTTCTACCATGTAAGATACAAGAAGTGTTTAACAGGTGCTACCTGACATTGGACTTTCCCAATTGTAAGAGACAAATATGCTTTCATTGTGAACTATTCATGCTCTGATATTTTTCACTACACTACTACCACACTAAGACAGCCCACATGGAGTTTAAAATTCTCTACTGTCACACTGTAAATGTATATTTTTAATTTGAGTAATGAAATCTGGCATAAACATAGATCATGAATGCTAGTAGATCTTTAGTCTTCCCCAACTTTGTGTCTTGGTCTCTGTAATTTCTTTTCCAAATCTGAGACTTCTTTTCTGAAAGTTGAAAAAATAGAAAGCAAGACATTTACAGTAAATATAGTTGTGTACTGGGACTTTGTAGTCAATATTTTAAGTACAAAGCTAGATAATATTAATTTAATTTCAAAGCTAGATATATGTGATGCTTTAGCTTCTTTTCAAGAGGAACATCTGAAAAAAATGTACTATTCAAACTGCTACATTTTTAAATTTGTTTTGAGTCAGAGTCACAATCTGTAACCCAAGCTGGGCTGCAACCAACTCTGTAGCTCAGGCTATCATGATAAACATGAATATAAAATATGTGATAAACAGAAAACCTCTGATGTTTTTCTTTTTTTCAGATATTTTAGAAAAATATTTAGGAAAAGAGAGAGGGAGAGTGAAAACTATTGAAGAAAAGAGTGAGGAAGGGTGGGGACTGCCGATTTTGTGGGAGGAGGAGACTTTGAACTAATTTATACAACACTGCTCAAGGTCCAAGGTTGAGTCTATATAAAGAAAGTAATGTGGGCAGTTCATGCTTTCAAGAGCTCCAATAAAGCTATTGAATGTGTTAAAATGTGTGCTTTTCACTGAACTCACAGTCCTATATTTGTTGGTTATAAAGGCAGTGGCATTTAAGGAAACTGTACAGGTTCAATGACCAAAAGGCTAAATGTGTCAGAAGCTCTGTGACCTTTGCCTCACAAAGCACATCTGTGGAGGAGGGTGAGATGACAGGTTAGGTAGAACTGAAAAAAGATACCTGGAAAACTGTATCATGAATCCTTTTAAAAGATCAGTAAGCTTGGAAACTATTATTTTAGTCATTGCCCAACTTATTATTTCACTAATTCTATTTTTATTATTTATTTATATTTATTTATTTATTTAATTTACATCCCAATAATAGCTACCCCTCCTTCCTCTGCTCCCAGGTACTCCTTCTTACTCTCCCCTTCTACTTCTCCTCCCCTTTTCCTCAGAAAGGTGGAGGCCTCCCATGGATATCAACCAACCCTGGCATATCAAGTTTCAGTAAGATTAGGTACATCTACTGAAGTGAGACAAGGTAGCACAGCTAGGCAAAATATACCCAAATTCAGGCAATTCAGAAATAGCTCTGCTCCTACTTTAGGAGTCCCACATGAAGATCCAGCTGTACAACCCTTACATATGTGCAGAGGGCCTAGATCTGTCCCATACATGGTCTCTGGTTAGCATTTCATTCTCTGTGTGCCCAAGGTACTAAATTCTATAGGCTTTCTTTTTTTTAATTTTTAATATTTTTATTACATATTTTCCTCAATTACATTTCCAATGCTATCCCAAAAGTCCCCCATAGCGCCCCCCACTTCCCTACCCACCCATTCCCATTCTTTTGGCCCTGGCATTCCCCTATATTGGGGCATATAAAGTTTGAAAGTCCAATGGGCCTCTCTTTCCATTGATGGCCGACTAGGCCATCTTTCAATACATATGCAGCTAGAGACAAGAGCTCCGGGGTCCTGGTTAGTACATCATGTTGTTCCAACAATAGGGTTGCAGATCCCTTTAGCTCCTTGGGTACTTTCTCTAGCTTCTCCATTGGGAGCCCTCTGATACATCCAATAGCTGACTGTGAACATCCACTCCTGTGTTTGCTAGGCCCCGGCATCTTCTCACAAGAGACAGCTATATTTGGGTCCTTTCAGCAAAATCTTGCTAGTGTATGCAATGGTGTCAGCGTTTAGAAGCTGATTATGGGATGGATCCCTGGATACGGCAGTCTCTAAATGGTCCATTTTTTCATCACAGGTACGAACTTTGTCTCTGTAACTCCTTCCCTGGGTGTTTTGTTCCCAATTCTAAGAAGGTGCACAGTGTCCACACTTAGGTCTTCATTCTTCTTGAGTTTCATGCGTTTAGTAAATTGTATCTTATATCTTGGGTATCCTAAGTTTTGGGCTAATATCCACTTATCAGTGAATACATATTGTGTGAGTTCTTTTGTGATTGTGTTACTTCACTCAAGATGATGCCCTCCAGGTCCATCCGTTTGGATAGGAATTTCATAAATTCATTCTTTTTAATAGCTGAGTAGTACTCCATTGTGTAAATGTACCATAATTTCTGTATCCATTCCTCTGTTGAGGGACATCTGGGTTCTTTCCAGCTTCTGGCTATTATAAATAGGGCTGCTATGAACATAGTGGAGCATGTGTCCTTTTTACCGGTTGGAACATCTTCTGGATATATGCCCAGGAGAGGTATTGCTGGATCCTCCGGTAGTACTATGTCCAATTTTCTGAGGAACCGCCAGACTGATTTCCAGAGTGGTTGTACAAGCTTGCAATCCCACCAACAATGGAGGAGTGTTCCTCTTTCTCCACATCCTCGCCAGCATCTGCTGTCACCTGAATTTTTGATCTTAGCCATTCTGACTGGTGTGAGGTGGAATCTCAGGGTTGTTTTGATTTGCATTTCCCTGATGATTAAGGATGTTGAACAGTTTTTCAGGTGCTTCTCTGCCATTCGGTATTCCTCAGGTGAGAATTCTTTGTTCAGTTCTGAGCCCCATTTTTTAATGGGGTTATTTGACTTTCTGGAGTCTACCTTCTTGAGTTCTTTATATATATTGGATATTAGTCCCTTATCTGATTTAGGATAGGTGAAAATCCTTTCCCAATCTGTTGGTGGTTTTTTTGTCTTATTGATGGTGTCTTTAGCCTTGCAGAAGCTTTGCAGTTTCATGAGGTCCCACTTGTCAATTCTCGATCTTACAGCACAAGCCATTACTGTTCTATTCAGGAATTTTTCCCCTGTGCCCATATTTTCAAGGCTTTTCCCCACTTTCTCCTCTATAAGTTTCAGTGTCTCTGGTTTTATGTGAAGTTCCTTGATCCACTTAGACTTGACCTTAGTACAAGGAGATAGGAATGGATCGATTTGCATTCTTCTACATGTTAACAACCAGTTGTGCCAGCACCATTTGTTGAAAATGCTGTCTTTCTTCCACTGGATGGTTTTAGCTCCCTTGTCGAAGATCAAGTGACCATAGGTGTGTGGGTTCATTTCTGGGTCTTCAATTCTATTCCATTGGTCTATTTGTCTGTCAATATACCAGTACCATGCAGTTTTTATCACAATTGCTCTGTAGTAGAGCTTTAGGTCCGGCATGGTGATTCCACCAGAGGTTCTTTTATCCTTGAGAAGAGTTTTTGCTATCCTAGGTTTTTTGTTATTCCAGATGAATTTGCAGATTGCACTTTCTAATTCGTTGAAGAATTGAGTTGGAATTTTGATGGGGATTGCATTGAATCTGTAGATTGCTTTTGGCAAGATAGCCATTTTTACAATGTTGATCCTGCCAATCCATGAGCATGGGAGATCTTTCCATCTTCTGAGATCTTCTATAATTTCTTTCTTCAGAGACTTGAAGTTTTTATTATACAGATCTTTCACTTCCTTAGTTAGAGTCACGCCAAGATATCTAATATTATTTGTGACTATTGAGAAGGGTGTTGTTTCCCTAATTTCTTTCTCAGCCTGTTTATTCTTTGTGTAGAGAAAGGCCATTGATTTGTTTGAGTTAATTTTATATCCAGCTACTTCACCGAAGCTGTTTATCAGGCTTAGGAGTTCTCTGGTGGAATTTTTAGGGTCACTTATATATACTATCATATCATCTGCAAAAAGTGATATTTTGACTTCATCTTTTCCAATTTGTATCGCTTTGATCTCCTTTTGTTGTCTAATTGCTCTGGCTAGGACTTCAAGTACAATGTTGAATAGGTATGGAGAAAGTGGACAGCCTTGTCTAGTCCCTGATTTTAGAGGGATTGCTTCAAGCTTCTCACCATTTACTTTGATGTTGGCTACTGGTTTGCTGTAGATTGCTTTTATCATGTTTAGGTATGGGCCTTGAATTCCTGATCTTTCCAAGACTTTTATCATGAATGGGTGTTGGATCTTGTCAAATGCTTTTTCCGCATCTAACGAGATGACCATGTGGTTTTTGTCTTTGAGTTTGTTTATATACTGGATTACGTTGATGGATTTCCGTATATTGAACCATCCCTGCATCCCTGGGATGAAACCTACTTGGTCAGGATGGATGATTGTTTTGATGTGTTCTTGGATTCGGTTAGCAAGAACTTTATTGAGGATTTTTGCATCAATATTCATAAGGGATATTGGTCTGAAGTTTTCTATCTTTGTTGGGTCTTTTTGTGGTTTAAGTATCAGAGTAATTGTGGCTTCATAGAATGAGTTGGGTAGAGTACCTTCTGTTTCTATTTTGTGGAATAGTTTTTGAAGAACTGGGATTAGATCTTCTTTGAAGGTCTGATAGAACTCTGCACTAAACCCATCTGGTCCTGGGCTTTTTTTAGTTGGGAGACTATTAATGACTGCTTCTATTTCTTTGGGGGATATAGTGCTGTTTAGATCATTAACCTGATCTTGATTCAACTTTGGAACCTGTTATCTGTCTAGGAACTTCTCCATTTCATCCAGGTTCTCCTCTATAGGCTTTCTTGTGCTGTCCTTGACCTATCTGGTTCCTTTAGTTCATCCTCCCAATCTATACAGGATTCCTCAAGCACCTATTAATGTTTGGCTGTGGGTTGCTGTGTCTCTTTCTATTAGTTTCTTGGTGAAGCCTCTCTGAAGGCAGACTAGGCTCCTGTCAGCAAGTATAGCCGAATATCACTAATAATGTCAGGGGGTAGGCTCCTTCACATGGCATGGGACTCAAGCAGGGCCAGTCATTGGTTAGCCCCTCCCTCAAATTCTGCTCTATCTTTTATCCCTGCACATCTTGTAGTCAGGACAAATTGTGGGTCTAAGTTTTTCTGCCTGGGATAGTGTCCCAATCCCTTCATTGAAAATTGTGCCTGGTTACTGGAGATGGCTGGTTGAGGCTCCATATCCCCCATTGTTAGAAGTCTTAGTTAGAGACATCATCATAGAATCCTGAAAGTTTCCACTGTACTACATTTCTAGCTCATCCTAGAGTTGCAGCCCCAATACAGTTGTCTTTCCTAGTGCTCTCTCCCTTCACTCATCCCCCACCTCATTCCTCCTATTCACAATCCCATCACCTTTCCCTGAAAGGTCTGCTTCCTTCATCCATTCCCAATGGATCTATTTCCTCTTCCCTGGGAGTTTAAGCACACACACACACACACACACACACACACACACACACACACACTGGGTGTTTTTATTACTTAGCTTCTTTGAGTCTGTGGTTTGTTGAATAGTAATCCTGTATTTTATGGCTGATATCCACTTTAAGTTAGTACATACTATGATTGTCTTTCTGGATCTGGATTATCTCACTCAAGACAATCTTTTCTATCTCCATTTTTGCCTGGCTGCCCCAGGATTCTATGATGATGTCTCTAACTAAGACTTCTAACAATGGGGGATATGGAGCCTCAACCAGCCATCTCCAGTAACCAGGCACAATTTTCAATGAAGGGATTGGGACACTATCCCAGGCAAAAAGGAACTAGCACTGGCAGGTACACAAATGCAGCAGCAGGAGGCGCACCTTCCTCACATGCCTTGGGACTGACTGCCACCAGGTGAGGAAATGAACCAGAGATCATTCATGTTCCTGAAAATTTTCATGATATCATTGTTTATAATGGCTGAGTAATACTCCATTGCGTAAACGCACCACATTTTCTTTATCCATTTGTAATGGCTAGTTTTGTGTCAACTTGACACAGGCTGGAATTATCACAGAGAAAGGAGCTTCAGTTGGGGAAATGCCTCCATGAGATCCAGCTGTAAGGCATTTTCTCAATTAGTGATCAAGGGGCAAGGGGCAAGGGCTCCTTGTGGATGGGACCATCTTGGGTTCTATAAGAAAGAAAGCTTAGAAAGCCAGTGGAAACAAGCCAGTAAAGAACATCCCTCCATGGCCTCTGAATCAGCTCCTGCTTTCTGACCTGCTTGAGTTTCAGTCCTGACTTCCTTTGGTGATGAACAGCAGGATGGAAGTATAAGCTGAATGAACCCTTTACTCCCCAACTTGCTTCTTGGTCATGATGTTTGTGCAGGAATAGAAACCCTGACTAAGACACCATTCTTTAGTTTCAGGCCATATATGTTGTTTCCACTTTCTGGATATTATGAATAAAGCAACTATGAATATAGTTGAGCAAATGTACTGGTGGTATAGTGTACCCTCTGAGTATATGCTCAGGAGTGGTATAGCTGGGTCTTGAAGTAGATCTGTTCCCAATCTTCAGAACCACCTAACTGATTTGCAAAATGATTATACAAGTTTGCACTTCTACCAGCAATGAGGAGTGTTCTCTTAGTCCACATCCTTATCAGCATGACTTTTTGCTTTTAATCTTATCTATTAGCATGGGTGTGAGATGTAATTTGAGTGATTTTAACCTTCATTTCACTGATGACTAAGGATGTTGAATATTCCTAAATGGTTATCAGCCATTAGAGATACCTCTGTCAAGAATTTTCTTCTTATATCTGTACCCCATTGGTCTTGTATTTTGGTTATTTGGTTTGTTGATATCTAGTTTATTGAGTTATTTATATATTTTTCATGTCAACTTTATGTCACATGTGAAATTGGTGAAAATCTTTTCGAATTCTGTACGTTGCCATTTTATACTTTTTTTCTGTCTTTTTTTTCTTTTTTTTTTAAATTTATTATTTTATTAGGTATTTTCCTCGTTTACATTTTCAATGCTATCCCAAAAGTCCCCCATAACCACCCCCCCAACCCCCTACCCACCCACTCCCCCTTTTTGGCCCTGGGGGTCGCCTGTACTGGGGCATATAAAGTTTGCAAGTCCAATGGGCCTCTCTTTCAAGTGATGGCCGACTAGGCCATCTTGTGATACATATGCAGCTAGAGACAAGAGCTCCGGGGTACTGGTTAGTTCATATTGTTGTTCCACCTATAGGGTTGCAGTTCCCTTTAGCTCCTTGGGTAATTTCTCTAGCTCCTCCATTGGGGGCCATGTGATCCATCCAATAGCTGACTGTGATCATCTACTTCTGTGTTTGCTAGGCCCCGGCATAGTCTCACAAGGGACAGCTATATCTGGGTCCTTAAAGCAAAATCTTGTTAGTGTATGCAATAGTGTCAGCGTTTGGAAGCTGATTATGGGATGGATCTCTGCATATGGCAATCACTAGATGGTCCATCCTTGTGTCACAGATCCTAATTTTGTCTCTGTAACTCCTTCCATGGGTGTTTTGTTCCCATTTCTAAGAAGGGACAAAGTGTCCACACTTTGGTCTTTGTTCTTCTTGAATTTCATGCATTTAGCAAATTGTATCTTATATCTTGGGTATCCTAAGTTTCTGGGCTAAAATCCACTTATCAGTGAGTACATATTGTGCGAGTTCCTTTGTGATTGGGTTACCTCACTCAGGATGATGCCCTCCAGGTCCATCCATTTCCCTAGGAATTTAATAAATTCATTTTTTTAATAGCTGAGTAGTACTCCATTGTGTAAATGTACCACATTTTCTGTATCCATTCCTCTGTTGAGGGGCATCTCGGTTCTTTCCAGCTTCTGGCTATTATAAATAAGGCTGCTATGAACACAGTGGAGCATGTGTCCTTCTTACCAGTTGGGACATCTTCTGGATATATGCCCAGGAGAGGTATTGCTGGATCCTCCAGTAGTACTATGTCCAATTTTCTGAGGAACCGCCAGACTGATTTCCAGAGTGGTTGTACAAGCTTGCAATCCCACCAACAATGGAGGAGTGTTCCTCTTTCTCCACATCCTCGCCAGCATCTGCTGTCACCTGAAATTTTGATCTTAGCCATTCTGACTGGAGTGAAGTGGAATCTCAGGGTTGTTTTGATTTGCATTTCTCTGATGATTAAGGATGTTGAACATTTTTTGAGGTGCTTCTCTGCCATTCGGTATTCCTCAGGTGAGAATTCTTTTTTAGCCATTCTGACTGGTGTAAGTTGGAATCTCATGGTTGTTTTGATTTGCATTTCCCGGATGACTAAGGAAGCTGAAAATTTTTTCAGGGCCTCCTCAGTCATTCGGTATTCCTCAGGTGAGAATTCTTTTTTAGCTCTGGGCCCCATTTTTAGTGGGGTTATTTGATTTTCTGGAGTCCATCTTCTTGAGTTCTTTATATATATTGGATATTAGTCCCCTATCAGATTTAAGATTGGAAAATATCCTTTCCCAATCTGTTGGTGGCAAAACACATGAAACTCAAGAAGAACGAAGACCAAAGTATGATCACTTTGCCCCTTCTTAGATTTGGGAACAAAACACCCATGGAAGGACTTACAAAGACAAAGTTTGGAGCTGAGACGAAAGAATGGACCACCTAGAGACTGCCGCACCCGGGGATCCATCCCATAATCAGCCTCTAAATGCAGACATCAGTGCATACGCCAGCAAGATTTTGCAGAAAGGACCCTGATATAGCTGTCTCTTGTGAGGAGATGCCAGTGCCTGGCAAACACAGAAGTGGATGCTCACAGTCAGCTCTTGGATGGAACACAGGACCTCCAATGGAGGAGTTAGAGAAATTACCCAAGGAGCTAAAGGGGTCTGCAACCCTATAGGTGCGAAAACAATAGGAACAAACCAGTATCCCCAGAGCTCGTGTCTCTAGCTGCATATGTAGCAGAAGATGGCCTAGTTGGCCATCATTGGGAAGAGAGGCCCCTTGGTCTTGCAAACTTTATATGCCCCAGTACAGGGAAATACCAGGGCCAAGAAGTAGGAGTGGGTGGGTAGGGGAGTGGTGGGGGGAGAGTGTGGGGGACTTTTGCAATAGCATTTGAGATATAAATGAAGAAAATTCCTAATAAAAATATATATAAAATAAAGAAAAAAATTCTCCTAACCTAAAGAAGGAGAGGCCTATAAGTACAAGAAGCTTACAGAACTCCAAATATATTGAATAAAAAAAAAACTCCCTCTGCTACATAATAATCATAACACTAAACATATAGATCAAAGAAAGAATATTAAAAGCTGCAAAGGAAAAAATTCCAAGTAAGATATAAAGTCATACCTATTACAACTACACCTGATTTCTCAATGGAGACACTAAAAGCCAGAAGGACTTAGAGAGATGACTTGAAGACCCTAAGAGACTACAGATACCATCCCAGACTACTATACCCAATAAAAGTTTAATCACCATAGATGAAGAAAACAAGTTATTGTATGACTAAGCCAAATTTGCACAATATCCATCAAAAAATACAGCCCTACAGAAGATACTAGAAGAAAAACTCCAACCCAAGAAAGTAAAGAATACCCATGAAAACATAGGAAATAAATAATCTCACACCAGAAAAATCAAAAGGGAAACACACAGATACATTATACCATTACACTTACCAACAACAACAAAATAAAAGGAAATAACAATCATTGATTATTAATACCTCTGAATATCACTGAACTCAACCCCTTAATAAAAAGATGCAGGCTAAAGATGCACATCTGTTGAACAGATGTGAAAACAGAATCCACTTCTGCTATGTACAAGAAAAACCACTCAACATCAAAGATAGGCACTACCTCAGAATAAAGGATTAGAAAAAGATTTTCCAATCAAATGCAACAAAGAAACAAGCTGGTGGAATCATTCTGATATCTATAAAATAGACTCCCAAAATTAATCAAAAGTGATGGGAAGGATACTTCATACACATCACAGGAAAATCTACCAAGGTAACTTCTCAATTTCAAATATTTATACTTTGAACATAAGGGCATCCATGTTTGTAAAAGAACCATTACCAAAACTTTGAACACCATACAATAATAGTGGGAGACCTCAATATCCTATTCTCACCAATGGGACAGTCAACCAGACAAAAACTAAATGGAACAATAACTGAGTTAACAGCCATTATGACTCAAAAGGATCTAATAGATATCTGGAGAAAATTTGACCCAAACACAAAAGAATATAATTTCTCAGCACCCCATGGTTTCTCCAGAACTGACCACATAGTCAGTCGCAAGGCAAGTCTCAACAGACATAAGGAAATTGCAATAACTCTCTGTATCATATCAGACCACCACAGATTAAAGCTACATTGTGACAGCAGAAACAACAGAAAATCTACAAACACATGAAAACCGAATTGAATGAAAATGTATCAATACAGAAATTAAGAATGAAATTAAAGATGTCCTCCAATTCAATGAAAATGAATGTACAGCATTGGAGGCTTTGGTTTTTGAAAACCTACTTTAATAAGACTTTGTTTTTATTATTATTCATTTTTAATATTTTTTTACAGTCTAGACTGTATCTCCCTCTCAGTTCACCCTCCACATCCCACACCTCCCCCAAAATGATGCCTCTACCAATACTCCCCCACACCAGATCACCCCTCTCACTGAGGCCCCAAATCTTTCAAGGGTTAGGTGCATCTTCTCTGATTGATTCCAGACACAGCACTCCTCTGCTGAATATGTGTTGCGGGCCTCATATCAGCTGGTGTATGCTATCTGATTGGTTTCTCAGTGTCTGAGAGATCCCACAGACCAGGTTACTTAAAACTGCTGGACTTCTTATAGGGTTGCCCTGGTGGAACACAGCAGAAGATAAAGAGGAAATCATTTGAACTTTTGGGCAGACACACCGGCAAGTTATTAAAGCCCAGTCCCTATCAATTGACATGTTAGAAGGGAAACCTTAAGTGTAAAGTAAATGAACAACCTCTATGTCCCCACCAAGGATGCCAGGGCAATGAAGTATTGCTCTCTCTCACACATGCATGCAAGCATGTGTTCATGTGTGTGTGTGTGTGTGTGTGTGTGTGTGTGTGTTGTCTGCAGGCATGTCTGTGTAGCACATCTGCAGTGCCCACAGAGACCAGAATTGGGCCTCAGATCCCCTGGAACCTGAATTACAGACAGTTGTGGACTGCTACGGGGGTGCTGGGTTAGAACCCAGATTTTCTGGAAGAGCAATTAGTGATTTCAACTACTGAGCCAGCTTTCCAACGATCTGAGGTGCTGCTTTCTTTAGAATCACTGGAAACTGAGCTTCATGTGAGGAAACTGAGAACCATGACAATGAAAAACCAAGCTTCAACATGCCACCCTCCTCTGTCAAATGTGCACCTGTCCCACCATTCTGTACATGAGCAGTTATTTCTGTGTGTTTAAATATTTGCATTAGAGCTGTCTCTAAAGTTAAGGATATTCATTAATTGTGAATCATTCCAGCACTTGAGTATGGCCTCTCAAGCCTAATGTGAAAATTTATGTAAAAACAATGTGAAAATTAGATATGCATTGACACATTTTTTAAAGTCAGAATTGTAGCACTCTGTCTAGTCAAACAGACTGCTCATTTGCAAGTTGTCTACATGCAAAGCATTCTGCCCTTGGAAACTTAAGATCACCTCATCGAGCCGTCTCAAACTGAGTAGCAGCTTTGTTCTGGCCTAGCTTTCTGCACTCATTTTCTCTTCTCTGCTTCCAACACTGTGGCAATAAAATAAAATAAAATAAAATAAAATATAAAATCAGGGGGAGATTCCTCCAAAAGCAATGAAAAGAACTCCTTTATGTCCCAGCTAATCACTCCTGGGTGGGTATCCAGATGACACTAAGTCAACACATCACAAGGGCATTTTCAATCCATCTTTATTGCATCATTACCCACAATACACCAGTTATGAAGTCAGCCTAGGTATGTCAACAGAGAAATGGATAAAGAAATTGTAGAATTGCATTAGAGTTTTATTTAGCCAGAAAAAGGAACAAAATTACATATTTTTGTCAGAAAATGGATATAACCAGAGATCATCATATTAAACAAAATAGTTCAGATTCAGAAAGAAAAACATCGCATATTCTCACTGCAGATTCTGGAGTCTATACAGATATATAAACTCATCTATTCTTATGACAGAGAAACAAAGCTAGATTGGAAGAAATTGGAGGGAAGGAGAGGATGTGATAGGAGCCAACATATTTTATTTATATACATTTACATTTCAACTGTTATGCCCTTTCCCAGTTTCTCCTCCGCAAACCTCCTATCCCATCCCCTCTTCCCCTGCTTCTATGAGGGTGCTCACACACACACACACACACACACACTCCCACCTCACTGCCCTAGCATTCCCTGAAAAAGGGGCATTCACAGGACCAAGCGCCTCCCCTCCCATTGATGCCAGATAAGGCCATTCTGTACTACATATACAGCTGGAGCCATGGGTTCTGTTTGGTTGATAATTTAGTCCCTGGGAGCTTTGGGGGTTCTGGTTGGTTGATATTGTTGTGAGCCAGCATTCTTAATCTACTTAAAAGAAAATGTCCTTATAAATCCTGTCACCATGGACAACAAATATATACCAATTAAAAATATTTTGACAAATGTGTAGCCATAAAAAAATCACAATTAGAAAGCTTCTTTATTAGAAACAGTCTAGCCATTTAACATGGTGAGCAAGCCAAATAAACGCATTTATATGAAAAAAGGAGATGTGGATAGGATTGATTGCAGATGACCAGCCTAGCTACAAACTCAGTCCTAATCACAAAGTTTACTGCCCTGTCATTCAGTGGAGGAAGTCTGAAAGTGAGGTGCTTTGACCTAATAGTGAAGCCTTTCAACTTAGAAGAAATGTACAAATCTGAATCCTTCCAGGTTAGGGCTCAAATATCCTTTGGCAGAAGAGACATGATAAAATGAATAGGCTATATAGAGTTAGATCCTAGGTTACCTTTCTGACTATTTTTTCTTTTATTTTTTAATTTTATTTTTTATTTATTTTATTTTATTGGACATTTTATTTATTTACATTTCAAATGTTATCACCTTACCTGATTTCACATCCCCCAAAACCTCCTATCGCATCCCCCCTCCTCCTGATTCTATGAGGGAGTGCCCCCACCCAACCACCCACTCCTGCCTCCCTGCCTTCACATTCCCCAACATTGGGGCAGCCAGGCAAAAAGGAACTAGCACTGGCAGGTACACAAATGCAGCAGCAGGAGGCGCACCTTCCTCACATGCCTTGGGACTGACTGCCACCAGGTGAGGAAATGAACCAGAGATCAATCAGACAGGTACTTGGAGAGGCACAGCCAGGAGTGGGAGGAGAGGCCTTGCTGGGAAACCTAGCTAATCATTTAGCCACAAGGCAGGGCAGGTAGTGGGAGAGAAGAAAGAATCTTCCAGAACCTAGCCTCTAGCCAACTAACTTCAATCTAGGCAATCTGAGGCTGGATTTGGCAGGGCCAATTATAACCAACTAAGGGAAGAAACCACAAACAAAGCAACGTAACAGCTTAAAAGGACATTGCTGGAACAGAAGTTATATTAGCAAGGAGAATTAATCAGTTATCAGTCAAGGAAATGGCCCTGATCGTGACATTAACTCAAGCATAGATTAAAGGGGAAGGGTCCCCAGTCCTCCAGCTGCTAGGACCTAGAACTGTTTTTCTTCTGCCTGGTGGTCAAGTCGTGATAAGAAGGCCATTATTTCTGTGAGGAGTTTTTCTTCACACATAACTTCTGAGTGTGAGCAGTCAGACTTCACTATTGTGATATAACTAGAGACACAATCAAAGCCCTGCCCAATCTCAAAGGGGTGCCCTGTTCAGCATCATTACGTTCAACTGTGAGCTCCATAGAAAACAAAGTCAAGCCCAGAGTCAGAACCTAAATTTAAAAAATGCCTCCTGAGATCTTAAGCATACTGAGTTCTAAGAAACTGTTCTAAATTGTTTGTGTTGGTGTGTTTGTCTTCCTGGGAGAGAGAGATAGAAACAGGACCTCATTCTCTAGTCCATAGTGGTCTTGAACTTCACATTCTCATACTTCATGCTCTTCAGACTCCTAAGTCTATAGACATAAACTAGAACCCACCCTACTCTAGTGTTGGGTTTAAATACCCGAGAACTGGACATTTGTCTTCTGCCTATATTTGTGCCTTCCTTACATACCTAACCACAGTGTTCTGTTCATCCATCATAAAAATAACTACTTGATATTTCCAACAACCTCTTATAATACTTTCTATTTTACACACACACACACACACACACACACACACACACACACACACACACACAATTTTAATTCCTAGCTCTAAGCACAAAGAGATATACTGTCACTTTGACCTAATCTAGAGTTCATGCCTCTAACTAATTGTATTGTCTCTATCCATAAAACACCTTGTTGCCATGTCAATATATGTATAATTCGTGTGTAAGTAATTAAAGGTGGCTCCATATGACAGACTCCAGCAGAAAACATTCAGTACTCTCAAGGATTAACCACCCTTCCATAAGTTTTTTTTCAAGCCCTAGAAGTCTGTGAAACATGCATGTGTTTTGTGGACATCATAGTTCATGTAAGGAAGAACTATTGTAAGAAAGCTGAAAATCTTCTTCAGTCAACTTATAATGTAGTTTGGCACAGGGTTATTGTTTTTTGGTTTTAATATAATTTTCAAAGCTTTCATACCCCCTACTTAAAGTTGAAGGAGAGAATAATATACTTTCCTCCACTTCAATCTTAGAACGTTCTATACAATTCAGAGTTTAACTAAAATTATTCCCAGCAAACTTTCCTGGCATTAATTATTAACATGGATATTTCTGTATGGCATAGTTCATTATCATACCAATAAATGATTAATTATAACTTTCTGTCTTGGCCAGTAGTTTTTCTGGACTTTTTATGATTCATTATTTGTGCTATGTTGTAATGCAGCCTCTCGAAACTGACATACTAGCATTTATTGTTTTTTATTGCTTCTCTAAGGTGGCTTTTGAAAGAGACACCAAGTACTACATGTTGAGAAAGGGTTTAAAAGTTTGGCGTGTTGAAAGCATTACTCAGCTGGCAGTAGAGACAGAACTGGTGCTTCTGTGGACTTGGCCATTTGCACAGCACAAGCAGTGATGGATAACTCTTCTGTCTGTCCCCCAAATGCAACTATCTGCGAAGGTGATTCCTGCGTAGTACCTGAGAGCAACTTCAATGAAATTCTCAGTACAGTGATGAGCACTGTGCTCACCATCCTCTTAGCCATGGTGATGTTTTCTATGGGGTGCAATGTGGAAGTCCACAAGTTCCTAGGACATATAAAGAGACCATGGGGTATCTTCGTGGGCTTCCTCTGTCAGTTTGGAATCATGCCTCTCACAGGCTTTATCCTGTCTGTGGCCTCCGGCATCCTTCCTATACAGGCTGTAGTGGTGCTAATTATGGGTTGCTGCCCTGGAGGAACTGGCTCCAATATCCTGGCCTATTGGATAGATGGCGACATGGACCTCAGGTAAGATATAAAAATCTGTAACTGTTACAGCCAACTGGAGTTAAGCTTAGAAAAATCTGCATCTTTTTCAGCATCCATTTGATGTGCTGCACTGACTAAATGTCTAAGGAGTTAAATGGGAAGAGTAAGCGCATCCATGTGACTTTTGAAACAGCCGCTTTGCTATTAGAATTGGGGACTCTTATTTGTGTCTGTGTATTTTTTGTAGTTTTCATCCTAAACCAAACAGTAGTTTACATTTTAATTTTGTATTTCTAACACTTTTAGTTACAACACAAAGTAGTAGGCTTCTGAGTGACTTTTATATGCATGTTTATCATTGTGTTTTGTTCCTATCCACTCCCTGTCCTGCTTTCATGCCACATATATTCCATTATCTTCCCTATTTCCGCCCTGATCTGCCCTGATAGTTTCCTCTCTATCAAGTCCTGTGTGTATGTATGGCTATGTATGTATGTATATATAAATTTAAATCAAGATCAGCCTCTGAGAGGAAGACTTGGTATTTGTCTTCCTAGTCTGTATTAATATGCTTGCACTTTGAACTCTAACTCAGTTAACAAGAAGTTGTATTACTCGTGGAAAACATTCAAAGTTTTTCATTAAATAATTCTTCCACAAACTGCAACTGAGAAAGTCTTGTTGCAATGGAATTAAGGGTGAACGTTAACCCTTAACGTGTGATGACAAGTTGGTCTTAGTGCAAATACAAACTCAAACTTCTCATCAAATATTAAACTCTGGGCAACATCAGCTCCACCAAAAAGCCTGTTCTTTGGACAAATACTTCTTGGTTAAAAAGCTAATGAAGAATTCATAAATTCATTTTAAATCTGGTGACATTAAGAGGAAACATTCTTCAGCAGTATTTTTAATTATGCTTATTTTTTTTATAAAATAAGGAGAAAATAATGTCTCTCTTTTTCAACAGAGTAATCTCACTTTAACATTTGTCCAATACAACCTGTGCCAGTTTTAACTAACACTGGGTGTGAGGGAGGACTGGTAACTAATAGAAATAAGAAACATTACTGGGACTAGAGCAGGAGTTTGACGGTTGTTGTTCTGTTTTGTTTTGTTTTTACTTAATCACTTTACGTCGCTATCACTGCCCTGCTCTCAGTCACTCATTCCACAATCTTTCCCCCATGCCTCTGCCTCTTCTCATCTAAGCAAGTGGGTTCCCACAAGATATCTCCCAAGCTGGCCCATAGAAAGCCTCTGTAAGGCTAGGTTCATCCTCTCCCACTGAGGCTAGACAAGGCAGTCAGGAAGAACAACTGATCCCACATACAGGCAACAGATTTTGGGACAGACCCTATTCCCACATTATGTTTGGGACCCACATTAAGATCAAACTGCACATTTGCTACATATGTTCATGGAGGCCTAGGTCCAGCCATGTATGTTCTTTGATTGGCGGTTTACTCAATATGAACCCCCATTGGCCCCAGTTAGTTTACTCTGTAGGTATTCTTATGGTGTCCTTGACCCCTCCAGCCCCCACAATTCTATCCCTCACTCTTCCACTCTTCCATGAGACTCCCTGAGCTCTGCTTGGCATTTGGCTATTGGTCTCTGCATGTTTCCAGCTACTGTTCATTAAATGCTGGACAACCTGCCATCAGCTCTGTTAGTCCCGGGGAGCCTGGTGAGCAGTTGAGAACTGGCCACCAATTCCCAATTGGTGCTATTTAGAAAACAAAGAACATGTATTATTCATTTTTTGCATAAGTACATAGAATTACTGCCTAGCAACATATACTACTAGTCTTAAAGAAAAGCTCAGTGAAAGAACACAGAATAGTAAGTGCTACTGACATTTAGTTAATCTGTGAACCACAATATAGTAATCAGGATTTTTTTAGGCTTCTACACCATTGATCTGAACATGCACAGAGAATGAGAGTTCCAGGAACTACCAGACTTCAGGAAATGACCCTGAGGCTTTGACCTACACTAAATAGTTTCTTAATATTTTTAAGTTTTAAATAATATAGTCTTGTAACAGTACAACCTGAACCTGAACATACGTTATTGCTGAACATAAAATCAGTTGAATATGGAACCATATTAATTCCCCTACATCACTTATGCTGAGGTAAAAAATCACTCTGTAGTGTAGTAGTATCACCATACTATACACAGAGATTATAATGGATCTCTGTCATTAAGAGGTGGTCATGTCATAATGCAAGGTAACATTAGTGGTTAGACAGATATCTTAGGGAATAAGAGTACTTGCTGTTTTTGCATATGACCTAGGTTTCACTCCCAGCACCCATATGAGGAAGATCAAACTGTAACTCCAGCTCCAGGGCATAGAATGGCTTCTTTTGGTCTCTGCAGGTACCCATATACACAGAAGTATACACTCTTATACCAAAATACATGTGCAAATACAAACAGAGAAAGAGGGAGAGAGAAAGAGAGAGAGAGAGAGAGAGAGAAAGAAAGAAAGAAAGAAAGAAAGAAAGAAAGAAAGAAAGAAAGAAAGAAAGAAAGAAAGAAATGTTTTTAAAAGAGAATATTACATATTTCATGTTAAGAAAACATGTTTAAACGTTTCTTTAAAGAAGGTACAGGGTCAGCTACTAGGAAACAGCCCTTTAAAATGAAATTCTTCTGGAGTATTGGACAACTTAAGTTTCAGAATAATTTCTATAGATGCAGCATAATCTACTGTTTATATTTCTAATTTTGTATTCTTAAAACGTTGCCTGCTCCATCTTCACTTGAATTTTATTTTTACTAGCTACTGTTCTTTAGACACTGAGCCATTAAATATAAGACTAAGTTCTTAAAGAACATTGGTTTATTTAGCTCTCCAAAGAGTCTTAGGGTCCTCTGCATTGACACAAGAGAAAAAATGAGGCTTATAACCTTTGCCAACATCATTGGGTTGGTGACTGTCAGTGTCAAATTTGGGTTTCAGACAGATAATAGCTACTATACTCCTTTTGGCTCTTGACCTGTGATCATATTGTATCTATCACCTGCCTAGTCTACACACTTCTGCTGATAGTTCAGAGGTAAAGTTTTGCTTTGATGTGTTTGCAGTCTTTATATTTCCTTATGCTTGATTACACTGAATTCCTCAGCACATACAAGATTTTTACTTATGAACTTCTTTCCCTCAATTACATAAAAGTTTTCCCTAACAGTTAATAGATGAACCTGAAAAGATTTAAAACCAAATTATATTTTAATTTTCAAATTCATTAGATTTTATTATTCTAATGTGATCTCTTAGACGTATTTATATTTTCTACACCTATGCCCTTTATAGAACTTTTTTCTCATAAAATATGTTTTTGTTCCATGAAGTTATTATTCTCCCTACTGTTTATGAAAATTCTCTGTGGATCATTTCAACATAATTTTTGTTTGTTCTTGTTATTAGCTCAGATAACACCAACTTCTACACTCCTTTCATTTATTCTTCAACATATTTACAAGAGTTCTACCACACCTAAACACTTCATTTTCCAACTTCCATCTTTTTTTCTCCCTTAAAGTTTCACTGAGAAATTGCTCACATAAAACTCAATACCACAATAAAATTTCTTAAGTTGGACAATAATTCTCATTCAAACTTTTATGAAACAAGAGAGAATAATTCTGACATCCTTCTAATATCTGTTCTTGTAGTTTGGCCTCCTCCTCTTCACTATGAGCCAGTGAGGAGTCCTGTTACCCTGAATTCCGTCCTCACTATGAGGATGCACTAGATGACCAGAAAAAATGGGGGTTTTATTGTCGAGTAAGAATGTCAGATCAATGAAAGAAGGAAGCAGGTGGAGTAAATTTGCAAATTCCAGTGTGTTAGTTTCAAATAGGATGAAGAACTGCTAGTAATGAATGGATAACTTTATTTGTCCATATAAAGTTCATCTCTAGCAGAAATAAACTTATAAGAAACTCTTTTTATTTCATTTTAGTTAGTATGTAAAACAACACATATCATTATCACATCCAAGTTTATATATTATCATTGTGCTTTCACTAAGATTCACTTCCCAATGTCTTCCCCCACAGTTTTACCCTTGTGTTTAGTGCTACTCTGCTCTCAGATTGTTATATATCATAGTGCAACATTTTTCAGAGGAGATGAGAATAAACAACTACTCACCACAGATAGGACACCAACAACAGAAACAGATGATTTCATGAAAATCTAGCTAAAGGAACCTAGAAGTTTAACTGGGATTTCTTATAGGAGCATGAGTGAAATGTTACTTACAAGAGCATGGACTAGCTACCCTACTAAAGAAAATGTCTTCCATCATCAAATAACCATTGGCTGTATAAGTCCTTGGGAGATACACAGCTTTGTGAACATGCATACCCCAGACATGATCCAAAGTTAATAGGCCCAGTCATACGTATATTTCCTTCTGTTAAGTTCAAGAGAGAATTGGCTATATCATGTCTAACGTAGATAGATGATATAGATAGATGATAGATAGATAGATAGATAGATAGATAGATAGATAGATAGATAGATAGATAGATAGATGATAGACCTACAAACAGGGACTGAGACACAGACAGACAGGCAGACAAACAGGGAGACAGACAGACAGACAGGCAGGCAGGCATGGTTTTTTATGTAGGTAGAAACATATCATATTAGTCTCCCTGACTTCAGAAAGTGTTTTAAATGCATCTTTTTGTATTGGTTTACTTTCATGGTATTTCAGCTCTATTAACACAAACATTTTAATTGGAATCTTTTATACCTATTTTAAATTCATTCATTTAAAAAGATTTCTAAAGGAGTTAAGACCTCTGATAGACTTTGTTTCCAATATTGCCCAAATTATGCAAATTTATTAACAGATGCATTGAGATAAAACCATTTATCTTCATCTACTTTCCTTACCATGGCATATTTATTTGTTGTGGAGGAGACAGACAGTAAATACAACTGACTTTCCTCTTTATATTGTTATATTAACCAAACTCCACCAAGTGGCCATCTAATTCTTTGCAGTCTGTGAGGTAATGGTGACAGAGAAGTCCAATGCCTTGCAAACTAAGGGATATCACATTCTGCCAATCCAGTGTGTGCCTTCAAAGCACAGGTATTAAGACCCTCTATTTTACAAACAGAGAAAGTACCCTTGTGTCCAGAACATTTTGAAGAAGTCCAGGAAGATCTAGTGCTCAAAACCTCTCTTCCATTCTGTCATAGTGCTGAAAATAGCTTAATTTAATTTAAGAGATTCTTGCAGATCAAATGATAAAATCTTTCTTAGTCACCCATAGTAAACAAAGTGTTTGCTGTTCTTTGATTGTCAATTCAAACAGTGATAGTACATTAACTTTCCCAGCAAGAGGTGAACAAACACCTTGTTACCCTGATAAGAGACAGAGGAAAGGATTTCACCAAAATCCACTTGTGAATCCATGACTTTATTGAATTTACTTGCAAAGCACATGGAAGATGTTACTGCTAAAAGTGTGAACAACCCCAAAACATGTATCACCACAAAGTCTACCCCATTATGGTGAGAGTCCCACCTGTAATTCACTTTCTGCTTCCTGTGTACTGCAGCAGTTCCCAATATCTCTAGGAAGTAGGGATGGGGCAAAAGGAAATGGGCTTCACACTGGAATTCTGGATGGGATTTAATGACCCTCCCCACATGCTTTCTATAGGAAAATGATCACCACTTCCATTATCATTATCATAGACTAGTTAGTATCATGCTATTCTGCTTATTTCATTGTCATGGCTACTGTAAGCCAATGTAATTTCTATTACAAGACAACCTGGTATGACGATGTTATGCTTAAATGAAAAATTCATACACAACAGTTCACAAGCCCAGATCTTCTTCAATAGTTATTTTTAACCATCATTGACTGCCCTCTATTTTTCAGAACAAATACTGAGTGAAGTATTACATGAGACAACACCAGGTGCCTGTGACCCTGCCCAAAGTCAGGCACTTCAGAAATATAACCAATGTGTATTTCTCTCATAAAGAATGGTGTGCTAGTTGAGTCTGATGCTCACAGAACTTAAAAATAAAAGAGCATCTCCCCTAGAAAACACAGGTAGACACCTCAAGTTATTTGTTTCATTTCAGTGTTAGCATGACCACTTGCTCCACACTGCTTGCCCTTGGAATGATGCCTCTTTGCCTCTACGTCTATACCAAGATGTGGGTCGACTCAGGAACGATTGTGATTCCCTATGATAGCATTGGTAAGTAATTCCTCTGCAAGATACTTCTTATTACCCTCAAGTTATATGCTTAGTCCCTGCTAGGAACCCAGGTCAGTATCCATGCTCACATCTAAGTATCATTTCCCTTGGAACTAGGGGTAGATATTTTCCCACACATAATTTCTTTACAAATTTACCCTGGAGTTTGTAAGAGTGTTGATAGAATGTAAATTCCAAAACTTGACTCCACAAAGAAAAACTAAATTTGTCTCAGTTCAAATTAACATGGAAAAGAAACAGCTTTAGAAATTCAGCTTTTACCTAATCATCTGCCCTGAAGAGAATTAGGCTGCTGGCAGGTAGGAGCCACCATTTTTTCCTGTGGTGAGTTTATGGAAAAGGGGTCTATACACAACACATTCAAATTAAAGAAATACACAAATACACACAATCATAACAAGACTTAAGAATAGTAAGTAGTTGTGAGTGGCAAAATGGACACTCCTGAATAAAATGTATTGTTCTCTATCCTCAACTGTGAGCCATATCTTGATACAAAGATCAATTTAATGGTACTCTCCCATTTTCTTTTTCTTATTTTTTTTTAAGTTTAATTTTTTTAAATTTTAAAAATTTTATTTAATCTTTTTTTTTTACACTCTAGATTTTATGCCCCTCCTGGACCACCCTCTGACTGTTCCACATCTCATACCTCCTCTCCATATCTTCATGAGGATGTCTCTAGTCACCCAACCCCCACACCACCAGACTTCACCACTCCCTGGGGCCCCAAGTGTCTTGAGGGTTAGGTACATCTTCTCTGGCTGAACCTATACCCAGTAGTCCTCTGCTATATATATGTTAGGGGCCTCATATCAGCTGGTGTATGCTGCCTGGTTGGTGGTCCAGTATCTGAAAATCTTGGGGTTCCAGGTTAATTGATACTGCTTGTCCTCCTACTGGATCACCCTCCTCCTCAGCTTCTTCTGGATTTTCCCTAATTCAACCACAGGGATCAGGAGCTACTGTCTATTGGTTGGATGTAAATATCTGAATCTGACTCTTTCAGCTGCTTGTTGGGTCTTTCAGAAGGCAGACATGATAGATCCCTTTTTGGGAGCACTTCATAGCCTCAGTAATAGTGTCAGGTCTTGAGGCCTCCCCTTGAGCTGAATCCCACTTTGGGCCTGTCACTGAACCTCCTTTTTCTCAGGCTCTTCTCCATTTTTGTCCCTGCATTTTTTTTCTTCCAGACAGAATCAAAAAGTCAATTTAATGGCATTCTCCTATTTTCATGTCCTGGAAGTCAAATTTGCGAGTTATGACTCTCCCTCTCCTCATGTCAGTTCCTACACTGCCTTCCCATTTTGAAGAAGCTTCTTTTCTGTTTCTGTTTGGGGAAGAAAAGAAATGATAAAAGATTAAACAATTGGTATAACATGAAGATTGGGTCAGGGACCGACTGAAAGAACTACCAGCATGTGCAAAGCTCTCAGAAATACCCTGACATAAATGACTTATACAGAATATAGTAACTAGTACCAGTCATCAGGTACAATGCATGACACTTTTAAGCTGACTTTGCAAATCATTCTTCCCTAAGCTGTCTCAAAAAGGCTTAGATTTACTATTAACAGAAAGAAGGACACATCCAAGGTCAAACAGAAAGATATTTCTAAAAGAAATTCCTGTAGGAGTAGGAAACTAGTCTAAAAGTCTCTTCCATTTCAAAAAATATATATATATTATTTCAATGATTAAATACGGTTCATCCTAGAGACAAGTGAGAATAAACGTGGTGAGGACTGACTGTGAGCTAGACATCTGTAGTGCAGTTTTTCAGAATTTTTGCTCTCTTCTACCCCTATTATGTATATTTAGTTGTGGATTCCCCTTAATTTCAGTGGGGATGTTTGTATGTATAAGATTCTCCTATCGGCCCCTGAGAAACTCCCAAGTAACAACAGAATTTCCTTCAAATAGGATTTAGAATGACACCCAAGCCCAAGTATGTATGCTCCTGCTTGCATCTCATACTCTTCCCTTAATGAAAACCTTCCTTAAGGTTAAATAATCCCATCTGATTAAACACTAAACTAAACTGTAGGCATCTCAGAGCTGATTAAACAATTTTAATTCGACATTATTCATTGCTAAAACAATGTAAGCATTAATAGATAGATAGATAGATAGATAGATAGATAGATAGATAGATAGATAGATAGATAGATAGATGATAGATAGGTATTGATATTGATATTTAGTCCCTTCTGAAAAATGTCCCACAGGAATATTAACAAATCTGAATGACTATGTGGATGACTTGTACTATATATTTTAAGACAAATGAACTTTGAGTTGGATTTTGCTTTCTTTGTTTTGTAACAAGGTTTCACAACATAGCTCTCTGGCTGTTCTGGAACATACTATGTAGAGCAACGAGGCTGTCCTCAAATTCATAGAGATCTGCTTCTGTCTGCCTCCTGAATTCTGTGATTCATAGTGTATGCCATGGTGACCAGTAAGTCAAATAAATTTTGAAAGGAGAAAATAAAAAATGGATTGAAAATCCATGGGGAATGACCTCATAAAAAAAGTAAGAATAGAAAAACACAAGATATTTTATTAAATAAAAAAAGAGAAGAAAACAAAAATGGACTTTTGAACACAAAAATTATTTGCTTACAATGTCTTCTAGGCTGTTATCCAAACTGACATTTTCCCTTTGTTTTTAATCTTTTAATGAGTATAAAAATGAGCTGACAGCCTCATGAGATGTTGTCATCACTTATAAATGAGGTTACTGAGGCGTGGGGTGATAATTTAATTTGCCAAAGATTATTGGGGATCTGAGAATAGATACTGGCAAGCTCTCCAGTCTACTCTACAGGCACTGTGCCTCTGACAGCTTATATTGCTCAGTGTGTCTGTCCTACTCTAAAAGTGCTGCTGAACCCTGAAGATGCTGGCGTGTGACTAAAAATCAATCCCTGTAGAGCTTGAGCCACTGAACTGTACTGTATCAGTGAGTTCCTGATGTTAATTTCACTAAACATATCACCATAGCATGGTGATTCAGGCATCATTCCATCCCGTTGTTGTGTAGAGAAATCTAGGGAAGTTACACTGTTAGTCCACATTGTCTTCTCATCCTTCCTCTTCTGTTTGCCTTTCTTTCTTTGTATTACCACTGTGCAGTCTTAAATAAAAAGCACATGATAGTTTTTGGTATGTGTAAACATTTCTTTTTGGATATGTACAGACAGGCATCTTACACAGAGAGTATAAACAAGTCATGAAAATTATGTTTTTAGATTCATTTTACCTTAATATGTATGGGCTTTCAATCTATAGTCTGTTGCCCAGACCTGGGTCAAACTATCCAATACTAGGCACATATCTATTCTCAAAATTTTACCATTTGGTCTCACTTTTTCATACTTGTTTAAAAGAGTATTTGAAAAAGAAACTGCCCATGAGAATTTGAAAGTCTCCAGTGGTCTGTTAAACAAAGGGCAAACAAGTGTTAAATAATATAAAGACACAGATAGTATGTCACAGGAAAGGCAGTAAATCACCCATGGTGAAGTTGAAGTATGACTCTTTTATCTGGCTGGGTGAACACTGAGCTACAAAGAATTATAATTACATGAGAGAATCATAATTACATGAGAGGTTGCCAGGTATATTATCTCACAGAAAATTTAGGGTATGGTTTTTCATCTTATTCTCTCACAACTCTGTCATAAATTTGAACAGCTGAAATGAATTTTAACTAGAGTTTGTTAGCCTTCAAAATTCTTATGGCTATTAAGTAACATTTTTTAATATTTTCTTCTATTTTAAAATTTAGAAAGATTTATTTCTACTACCAGGAAGTAACAGGCTACTGTAAAATATAATCTACCTACACCTCAAGAACATATATAAACATGTATATATGACTAAGTTGTCAGAAAAAAAGACCTAATAGATTAAAGAAGCAAAAATTTTGACAAAGAGTGCGGCAGACTGACCTTAGTCAGTCCCTCCAACTGCGGGAAATCAGGGTTCTGGTACAGGTGGGCAGGGAGTCAGCAAAAAGGGTGACAAACAGACAGGGACACAAGGGAGTGTTGTACCTGAATGTCATTTCTCAAAGTGAGCACCAGTCTCATAATACAGAAGAAAAACAAGAAAGCTAGGCAAATACATCTGCCAAGGTACATTCATAAAGGTTCTTTACACAAAACAAAGAAAATGCATACATAAAAAGCTAGGGGGAGCCAGGCAGTGTTTACAACTGAGATAGGAACAGCTCTTTCTAAAATCAGCTAAACACAGGAGTCTGGTGAATGGTCTGATGCAATGTTAGTCTATTGTTAAACCCACAACCAGGGGTCCCTTAGTAAATACCTGATTATGCTATTCCTCTGGGCCTAGTGAAAAACATGCACCAGGGGAATTCTGTTCTACTAATCCTTTCGTGAATAATACTTCAGTTCCTCCTAAAACCACAACCTACCTTCTTCCTAGGCCATTGTAAATTCCTGTGTATGGGAGTGACTCGGCTATTGTTCTAAGTATTTACTATGTAGACTAACCCTAGCTCTATTCAAGTAAATTGTAATGTCTGATTTTTGTTCAGTGTCTCCCTTACAATACTAGAGGTAATTCTGAATGTTACTGAATAAGTAACATTCTTACTGAATTCCAAACCCAGGGTCGGCTCAAGGACTTCCTAGGACATTGGAACACTGATGGAGGCAATCTAACTTAGCTATATGTCAAAATCAATCCTTAAAGGCACTTATAATAAAACAATACTGAAAGAAAGCACACAGATCCATACACCTGACTAAAGCAAGGACAGATTTGGAGCATTCGTTTTACAGGATGCCACAGTTTCAGGACACTAAGTTTCCATGAACTTTTTGCCTCCGGACTGCATCGAGCTTTTGGGCCTGTCACATGAGTCACTACTGGAGTGGGTGTGGCAATATAGAATGAAAATAAGTTGTTAATATAAGGAAATAATCATCCCTAGATTTATATAAATTATATCATCATTTTTATACCTATTATTAACTGGAATGGAGAGAGATGTATAGATATATGTGGATGTGGGATTTTGTGTGTGAGCATGTGTGTATCTGTATGCACATAATTCTACATTCTGTTTTCAGCATTCAAGAAGACAAAAACACTGCTAAGCTTTCTCCAAGCTACTTACATTTTCTCTTCCCCACGTTAATGTTGTTTTCATCTTTGTTAGGTATTTCTCTGGTTGCCCTTGTTATTCCTGTTTCCATTGGAATGTTTGTAAATCACAAATGGCCACAAAAAGCGAAGATTATACTTAAAGTAAGTATCCCATGCATGGATCACACTGCACAATTCAGTGCTCTGTAGTCAGAACTGGAATGAGATGGTCTTCTCATCTCCACAGCTTTGCTATTCTCGCACTACCTTTGGGAAGATTTGCCTTGTCAGTCATAAAGTCTTTCTTTAGAGAATACCCTTTTTGATCCTATCTGAGGGACAAATTTCTATCCAGCCTTTAAGTCACAAATTTAATTGTGACCCTTTAATTTTAATCTATTCTCAAATTATCTTGATGTTATATAGGCTCAGTTTATGGTATAAAATATATTTAGGCAGCTTTTTTGAGACAGAATAGCATTCTCATACCTAAAATAACACAGAACTCGGTGCTCAAAAACTGGTAGATATTAGTTAGGGGGAGTGGAGGGGTAACATATTTGGTATTTCTGGTAATATAGGGAAAAACAAAGTTCTCATCTTCACATGTTTTAAGTTTAATAGAAAAAAAGAAGAAGAAAATGGAGGTAGCTCAGCCATTAAGAATGTGTACTCCCCTTGGAGAGCACCCACATCAGGCTGCTTAACGCCGTCTTTACCTCCAGGGGATCCACGGCCCTGGAGGTACATAGCAAAATTAAGTACACATTGACATACACATAGCAAAATTAAACTCTTTTAAAAGGAAAAATAAATAGAATAATTTATTTTAAATCTTATTGCACTTTTGTTAAAACTTTTATCCATTTCTCATGATGATAAAAGCATAAAATGTGACTAAGGAAGGATCTTATCCCAAATAACAAATAAAAATAAGTCAAAATTGAAAAAGGTTCATGGCTTAGAAAAAGTCTTATAATAGAAAGAAGTCCTCCTGGGGGTGGGGTGGAATAGATCTTCTAGGCTCTTATAATAATAGATTTTTCTTCCTTTTATATGGGAGTACAGGATGTTTTCAAAGTTCAGAAATCTTCCTTGGGTCAATTAAGCATGAATACATTGTCCTGATATTTTCTTTCTTTTTCTTTTCTTTTCTTTTCTTTTTTCTTTTCTTTTCTT
The DNA here is from genome assembly GCF_978045245.1 of Mus caroli. Classification (NCBI taxonomy): domain Eukaryota; kingdom Metazoa; phylum Chordata; class Mammalia; order Rodentia; family Muridae; genus Mus; species Mus caroli. The sequence continues at coordinate 124,326,385 of NW_028227265.1, forward strand.
TTCTTTTCTTTTCTTTTCTTTTCTTCTTTTCTTTTGTTTGTTTTTTTTTGTTTTTGTTTTTGTTTTTTTTGTTTTTTGTTTTTTGTTTTTCGAGACAGGGTTTCTCTGTGTAGCCCTGGCTGTCCTGGAACTTACTTTGTAGACCAGGCTGGCTTCGAACTCAGAAATCTGCCTGCTTCTGCCTCCCAAGTGCTGGAATTAAAGGTGTGCACCACCATGCCCAGCTGTCCTGATGTTTTCTTAATCTCTAGAACACAGAAGAAGCTCTTCTCTTCCTATGAAGCTAAAGGGACATACAAAGCTCTATTTTTTTTCCCCAAAGGACAGCCCAAACTTCACTCCTAACAAACATTTCTGGACTCACTTTGAAACAAGTATGTTTACTTATGCCTTTTCTTCCAGATTGGATCCATCACAGGTGTAATTCTCATTGTGCTCATAGCTGTGATTGGAGGAATACTGTACCAAAGTGCCTGGATCATTGAACCCAAACTATGGATTATAGGAACAATATTTCCTATAGCTGGCTACAGCCTGGGTTTCTTCCTGGCTAGACTAGCTGGTCAACCCTGGTACAGGTATGAGATTTAGATAAATGAGATTGAACATTTTAGTTTATAACATCTGTTGCATTAGTTTTCTGTGGTGCCATTACGAAACAACCATAGGGCATAGAGAAATAGCTCAGCAATAGGACTCAAATTTGTTTCTCAGCATCTTCATGGCTGCTCATAACCACCTGTAATTCCAGTTCTAGGGTAGTCAGCACTATTTTCTGACCTCTACAGACACCACACATGCATGTGGTACATAAGTATATATGCAGAAGAAATATCCATTCATATAAAATATTTAATTAAAAAATAAGAAAAACTATCCCAAGGTGAATCATTTTAGCAACAAAAAGGCACATTCTTACTGTTTCACAAGTCATAAATCATTAAGGCAGCATGGATCTGATTTCTGAGGTCTGTAGAAGAAGATTTATTGGAAGTCTCTCACTTCCAATAAACAGGTTTTAATGCCTATCTTCTCCTAGTGTCTCATCATGTTTTATTACTTCTGTGCATGCATTCTGAGTTCAAATTACCCCCATTTTATAAGTACATGAGTCACATTAAATTACAAGCCACCCTAATATCCTCATCTTAAATAATTATATATAAGTAACTCTGTTTCCACATAAGATCACATTCTTATATACTAAGGGTTAGATATAGGTTGGCAATATTTGAATTTGAGTGAGAGACATACTCACCCCATGGAAGCTGAAACTATTGGTGCCAAGTTCAAAACCCTTTATCTTCAATCACCGATTACATCATTTAATTAGCATAATTTGTTCAAAAATTATACAAATATTTAAATAGTACTGGCTCCTTTTGTCCTCAACTCCCTGATATTCTTCTTCATTAGTCCTTATCCCATGGAGTAAAGCTTTTTTTGCTACATACACTGGCTTAATAAGCAGAATAAGTTTCATTCAAACAGTCAATTTAGTCTTGTGATATATATACGTTCCTCCAACCATCTCCAAATAGACTCATCCCCTAAAGTTTTCAAACACTAAAGTATTTTTGTCATATATCTAAAATCATTTATTTCCAAATGCTCCCCCTAAGTTGATAGGCAGGAAATTAGATAAAGAAACAAGTAGGAGTATGCAGTTGAGAATGAGGTGAACACACTTGAATAGTGTTGGGCACAAGTGTTGGGCTTGAGCCAGGCAGACTGGGCTTCATTCTACCCCTGCTTCTCACTCACTGAAGGATTTTGGGCTATACATTTATTTTATCTTAGTTCTCTTTATTGAAGATTAAGAAAATTAATTTTTATCTTGCAGAGTTTTAATCAAGACTGAATTAGAACAAACTTTATTTTAAAATAAGTGCCTATAGCTCAACATTTTTTGAGTTGTGCTCTCTCATACACTTTTACTAAGGAAATAATTGAAAAGGGTGAAATGAACCTCCTTTGAAATCTCATTGGGAGGAGAGGCCCTTGGTCTTGCAAAGATTCTATGCCCCAGTACAGGGGAATGCCAGAGCCAGGAAGCAGGAGTGGGTGGGTTGGAGAGCAGGGCAGGGGGAGGGTATAGGGGACTTTCAGGGAAGCATTTGAAATGTAAATGAAGAAAATATCTAATAAAAATTGTTTAAAAAAAAGAAATGAAAATAAAGAAAATATCTAATAAAAAAGTGAAAAAAAATAAATTTAGGCAGGTCAGGCTACCAAAAAAAAAAAAAAAAAAAAAAAAAAGAACCTACCTCTCACATTATAAATATATTGGGAAGGGTGAAAAGGCTCAGTAGTTAAGAGCATGTACTGCTCTTCCAAAACAGCTTAGTTTTCTTCCTAGTATCACAACCACCTGTAACTCCAGTTTCAGGAGTACCCAGTGTCTCTAGTTACTATGTGCATTTGCACACACACACACACACACACACACACACACATGAATATACCCACATGCATGCACAACATTAAAGTTAAAATAATATATAATAGTATTTGTACATTAATGCACTTTCTCAATGTAAAGTTATATGTTAAAATAATTACACCAAATATGTATGTTAAAAGCAGACATAAAATTTAGGTATGTGCTTGTAATCTCAACAACATGGAAACTGAAGCATGAGAATTGCCACAGGTTAGAACCTAACTTGGTGAAACCTATCTTGAAAGGAATAGGAAGAGGGAAAGAGGAAGGAAAGAAGGACTGTAGGTAGGGACAGAGGAAGTGAAGGAAGGAAGGATTGGGAGGGAGGAAAGAAAAAAATCACAATTTGTGTATCCTTTTATACCTTTCCTTTTTGTTATATCATAATAAGACAAATAACAAGTCATATCCATCTTCCTCCCAGGTGCCGAACAGTAGCCTTGGAAACTGGAATGCAGAACACTCAGCTGTGCTCCACCATTGTACAGCTCTCCTTCTCCCCTGAGGATCTCAACCTCGTGTTCACCTTCCCACTCATCTATACTGTTTTCCAGCTCGTCTTTGCAGCAATAATATTAGGAAGTAAGGAATAATGCTAATCAAATTCTTTGATTTTTTTTTGTTTAAATTCTAGATTTGCTAAAAAAAAATAGACTTAAAATTCTCCATTTTTGGCAGTGGATTGTACAAATTGAAAGAAAATGTATTCACCAAAGTCACTTATCATGACTTCACATATGCTGATAAGAAGACTACAATTTTATATAGGTTATAGTGGGGATTTTTTAAGAGAAAAGCTAAGGAGATAGAGTCTCTTTCTTGACTTTCTTTTCCTCAGTAGTCAGACTTATTAACCTGTGAGGAACATTTCCTTGTGGATCTTTTTAAATGCTTCCAAGGAACCTGGGTTTTAGTGATTTTTTTCCCCAAAGCCTTGTCTTGATATGCTTTGTAAATATGGTATTTATCAGAACATGGAAAACCATATTTATCATGCTTAATCATAAGTCAGGTGTATGTTCAAGTTCATGCATATCAATTTTAAATATCCATATAGCTGAAGACGTGTAAGCAAAGATGTGCCAAAGATAGCACAGTTTTTCATTTTGTTCTGTTATAGCATAATTTCATCCTCATTTGGCCCATACCAACTGGCCTTCACCAAACGGAAATTTTCCTTACATTTGATTATCCAAAGCCTCATGCTACCTAACCCTCAGTTTTAAAGTTCTATTTAAAACAGAGAAAGAAACTTTCCTCTAACATTTCTTGACATTTTAATAGGAAATGGAAAGTAGAAGTGCATGACAAAAATCACTATGAAGATTAAGTTGTGAATTGCCCAGAGATAGTTTCACTTATCTTTGCCTTATTTTTCTCCCCAGCTCTAGTAAGAATCTATGTGCCTACAGGTGCCCATCACATTAATATCTCAGTGTTAATTTTCAAACAACATCACATGGATTCATTAGGGGTCTGGATTTGAGGAATTGCAGATAAGTAGGTGGCTTGAGCTTTCTGGACAGCCAGCCTAGCCTAACCAGTGGGTTTCAGGCTAGCAGAAAACTTGTCTTCCATGGGACAGCCCTGTTAGGGGTCAAGTACTGAGGTGGGACACAGAGTTGGATGAAAACCAAAGATTGATGATCTCTGGCCTTGTAACTCTCTCTCACACACACTGATCTGGAGGTCAGAAGCCATCTTCTGTCAATATAACTCTTACTGTTCTGGAGCCAAGAGCTGATGACTTTTGGCAATTTCACAGATAAAGACAAAAAAAAGTCAGATGTGTGCACACACACACACACACACACACACACACATTGGTCAGGCCTGACCACTTGTCTCATCAATTTTACAAGTGCAGATGTATACTTATATGCCTACATATGTATGTAAATGAATACATGTAGACAGACAGACATATACATATATACAGTTGGTGGATCGAGCTGAGCCCCAAATGTCACAGTTACACATTTTGTGGGTGGGGCAGAGCCCCAAAAGCCATACTTTACTTCTTCTCTCTGGCCTTTGTATACCTTCTTAGACAAAAGTTCTTTATAAAATTACCTCACTGACAAAATGTTACATAAAAGCTGAGTTCAAATCAGTGTTTCATTCTATAAACTGTAAATTCAAAGTAACAATTTTGCACAGCCTTACTTTACCATAGTGCATACTTGTGGCTTCTGACCTGTAATGAATGTTTTTCCTTGATCACAAACTTGTTTCAACCCCGTTTTCTTATCCTAGTGCAATTAGTCCATGACACATGAAGGTTTACAGAGCTCTGTTTACAACTTTATTCTACAGGGGGCTTGGAATTACTTGTATCAGTTTGAGTTCTATAAAATCATTATCAGGAATTGTGAAATCATCAATTCATCTATTATGAAATGAGAGTACATTGTCATGTTGATCTGCAGGAAATCTGCCAAATAGTGTGGGCTAATAATGCCCAGGGATCATTAGGCTATGTAATAGTGACAGAAAAGGCAGATCAGCAGCAAGAAGCAACCTAGGATAAAGTCTCAGAGCTCACCCATCACAGGCTATCCAAAATGGTACACCATTTCTAGAAAACTCATTTACTTGCCTTAGATGGCTTCTGACACCTGTTTCAACAAGCTAGATAAATAGCTCTTGAGGAGCAACATCCAAGAATGACCCCTGGACCTCTACAAAGTACATACATACATAGAAATGAATCTGAATTCACACATTACCTAAATACAACATATGCACATATAAGTGCACACAGGTTCAAATGGACACAAAGAAAGACAAAACATGTTGAGAAAAACTTGTACCACAGGAGAAATAAAGTCTGATCAACAACAGGAAGGAATAGGTAGAGACAAAAGACCAAGCATGCAATTTTGATCCAATTCTCTCCACAAGGAATGATCAAATCAAGGCCTTGGACATTGCACACGGGTATACATATATTTAGTTGAAGACTAGTACACTAACTGAAGTGGAATAAACACAAAATATTTTTTTCCTTACTGTTAAGTACCATATCCATCTTAAAGCCATGAGAAGATCCTGTACTTGTACTGAGCAAACATCCTCTGAAGCTCTCCAACCAGACTTTTTGAGTACAGTCATTGCTGCCATATCCGTAATCATAGAACAACAACAACAATAACAATAACAACAACAAAGAAAGTGAGTTTCTCACAATAACTCCAGTATGCAGAAAATGCAAACTGCTTTCTGAGCTGTACAATGCAATCATTGTTCAAAATAAGTTTTCAAGGTGCCATTCTGAAATTTACTTGTCATCTCCCCCTGCCATGTATTGTTTTTTGCAGTTTATGTCACATATAGGAAATGTCATGGAAAAAATGATGCTGAGTTTCTAGAGAAAACAGACAATGAAATGGACCCCAGGCCATCATTTCATGAGACAAACAAGGGATTTCAACCAGATGAGAAGTAGACAAGAAAGAAAAAGAAACTTCAGAACAATATTCATTAAACTAAAACTGAAATTATTTCTTTGGGTGGAATAATCATCAGAAAAACAAATTTAAAAGTTAAGTTCAAATTGAAATTATTTTTTTTTGTATAAAGGGACTAGTAATCCATTCTTTAGTGTGACAAAGATCCAAAGATGTGTGTGTGTGTGTGTGTGTGTGTGTGTGTGCACGCGCACATTCGTGCGCGTACATGAGTCAGTTTTTTGTATTCATAGTCAGATTGATCACAAGATATTCCTTGATTTCAAATTCACAGAAGCTTAAGCCTCTTTTAAAAAAAGGCAAAGTGTTTATATTAATCTCTTATTACTTCAGATCAATATTATATTACTAAAATATTTAACATGATGTAAATGTTGTGTAAATAGTTGTTTCACTGTATTGTTTAGGAAATGATGTTTTTTAAAGTCTATGATATTTTATGTTCAGTACAGGTATCATTTTTCAGATATTTTTGGCCATAGTGAGTTAAAATCATAGATGTCAAACTTATCCTTCGGGGGTCAAATGCATGTACATTGAATGTATAGATAGATGATAGATAGATGAAAGATAGATAGATAACTGATTATCATTAATATATTATCAGAAAAGATAGATCTATAGACTAATTTGATATAGGTCAAATTGGAAACTTGGTCATATGTAAGCTGAACTCAGAGTCAAGCACTTTAGTTTGTTAAAATATAACATATTATTGCTGTAAAATGATTATTTTCTTCAGTGTTTATGATTGTAAAATGATTGATGTGAATGAATGTATTCCTCTGACATTTTAATCATGAGTTTGAAGATTTGCAACATATTTGTGGTTTTGCACTATACTTCAACAAATATCTGTATTTGTATTTTAGAAAAGTAGGTCCTTCAAATGATATTCCAGAAATAGAAATGAGAGAAAGTATTGCTAATCAACTCAAGAACAAACTAGAATTGGATTAACTCATCAACATATTTTATATCCATTCATATGCCTCTAGGGTCCACTGATGCCCTTTTTATCTTTCAAGAAATAGAGCTCATTCAATACAGTTTGAATTTGACAACTAATTTGTGGAACTCTGGAGAGCTTTGTTCAAATATGATCTGTATGAAGCAGGTCTAAATGGGATAATATGATATATATTAAGCCCATATGAAGTGCCATACCAGTCACCATGAGCAGGGAGGTGTCAGAAGTTACAAAGGAACAATGGTATCAGTCTCGAAAATGACAAAATACAATGAAGAGTCAAAGAAATGTAAGGAAAAGCACAGATAAAAGAAATATTGTCAAAAATTTAATATGGCAAATCTGATGTGTGACAGTAAGTAGCTATAGGAAGATTCATGTCAGAAGTGAGATTTGAAGAAGATAAGAAGTCCCCAGACAACAAAGTAGGAAAATCATTTCTCAGATGTCATAGATATAGATATATACCTGTGTATATCTAAAATGATAGAAACCAAATAAGACTTGCTAAAAATCAGCAAGATTGTATGGCTGTCATAGGGATGGAATTTGTCAAGTGCTTGGATTTTTCCTTGAGACCCAACTTGATTTACTTTTCTTCATTTTGAAGTAGATATGTGTTTTCAACTAGTCTTTGGTTGTTGGTCTTATGGCAACTTTTGATATTGCCAAAGTCTTGTGGATTCCTTTAATTTATAATGTTTTTGCTCCAAAGACTATGCTGCATTTGAATGATCTGACTTTAGATCACAATAAGGGCTTCTCGTTGTAGACTTAAAATATTTGGGCTGGAGATATTGTCACAGTCTGTACACAGTCTGTACAGTGAGGATCTGAACTAGACTACCAACACTCATATAAAAATGCCAGGTATGATATTGTGCAGCTGTAATCCCAGTACTAGAAAGGAGAAACCAGGAGGATAAGAGCCAGTCTAGCCAATCAGTGAGCGCTGGGTTCAGTGAAAGACCATGCAAAAAACTAAAATAAAGAGCTACAAAGGAAGACACTTGCCACTGACCACATGCACATCACACACACACACACACACACACACACACACACACACACACACACATGCATACACACACACACACACATTTGGAGCATTTTTCCATCACTAGACAAAAGCAGTAAGTTGAACTCATAATGTCTTAAGGCATTGGGCATTTAATGGTAGATAGGAGAATGGATTTTCTTCTTGGTAATGTCAAGAAAGTACGTCCTAACATGCAAAATGAAGTCTAGTTCTTAAGTACCTCTTAACATTCCTCATCAAGAAGAAAATAGACAGATGCATTAAAGACACCATGTGAATTTCTATCAAATTTTCAACACCCCCAAAATCAAGGGTCTGGATGCCAGAAGCTGAATCAACTCGGTTTTCATCCCTAATGATTAAAGAATATGAGTGACATAGAACTTCATTTTCTTACCAGATATGGTGGCTTGTGAGTTTATTTTCCCCCTAATATTCTAGAAGGGAGAAAAAGAGTTAAGCTTTCTAAAATTACAAATCTCTTTTTCTTAATGATTTTGAAAAGTTGATGAAATCATGTATATTATTGCCTCTGTTTCATATTAAATGAATATTTTTATTTTAAACGCATAAATAAAAAAATGATTGTGTACTATCTGGTTAGTGGAGTCTTTGTGAATACTGCCAAGAGGTCCTTAGTACACAATATTAGGGATATAAATAAGGTGGAGTTTCTGAATTCTTAAATTTTTCTTTGAAAAGTGAATGAAAGAAACTCTTCTTTTTTATTTTATTAGATATTTTCTTTATTTACATTTCAAATGCTATCCCGAAAGTTCCCGATACCCTCCTTCCACCCTTCTCCTCTACCCACTTCTTGGCCCTGGCATTCCCCTGTACTGGGCCATATAAAGTTTGCAAGACCTAAGGGCCTCTCTTCCCAATGATGGTCGACTAGGCCATCTTCTGCTACATATGCTGCTAGAGACATAAGCTCTGGGGGTACTGATTAGTTCATATTGTTGTTCCACCTATAGGGTTGCAGACCCCTTCAGCTCCTTGGGTACTTTCTCTAGCTCCTCCATTAGGGGCCCTGTGTTCAATTCTATAGATGACTGTGAGCATCTACTTCTGTATTTGCCAGGCACTGGCATAGCCTCACATGAGACAGCTATATCAGGGTCCCTTCAGCAAAATCTTGCTGGCATATGTAATAGTGTCTGGGTTTGGTGGCTGATTATGGGGTGGATCCCTGGGTGGGGTAGTCTCTGGAGAGTCCATCCTTTCATCTTAGCTCCAAACTTTGTCTCTGTAACTCCTTTCATGGGTATTTTGTTCCCTATTCTAAGGAGGAATGAAGTATCCACACGGTCTTCCATGAAGGAAACTCTTAATTAAGTACACTAATAACTGGGTCTCCCACTGAAACTAAGGTTTTCCCAGAAGAAAATAATGCAGGAGAAACATTAATCAAAGGTTCTTAAAAGTGATGTGACAATGCTTGCTAATTTAAAATAATAATAAAAGTACTTCATGGACACAATAATAAAGCCATTGCCCTATATAAGAGATATATGCCTGTGTGTGTGAGAGAGAGAAATCAATTACCCATGTATTGAAATCTCTTATCAATGCCAATGAAAAGAAACTCAAAGTCTGAACCTTATTCAACTCCTCAAACAAATTATTCTATTATATATTAAAATGAAGGAGACACTCATTTTCTTCTAACAAAAAATATTTATCTTCCTTAGAACGCTTAATATCACACTGAGGCACCCGTAGAAAGACAGTGGGCGATTGAATATCTCTTCCTGAGACCATTTGACTAGGACTTACTTTTAAAACACAGGTCATCAGACTATCTCTTAGGTATTCTTAGGAACTCATGGAATTTTCCAAGGAGTATGAACACATGAAAAGATACCCAGCTTCCTGTTTTATGTTTTCCATATTTCTGTTTTATAAATCTGCCCTGTCTGATGCGCTCAGTGCTTGAGTTAATCTCTATCCTCCTTTCTCAACTCCTGTCCACAGCTAGCTCTCAGCATCCTTAATCTTACTACAAGACCCAAAGAAGAAAAAAAAAAAACATTTAATATCAACCAATACATTCAACATATTGATATCTGGGGGAAAGATTTATATCTTTTTCTAGTTATACACATATTGAAGAGTTATTAAGAAAAGAGGGTTTGGTTCTATTTTAATGTTAAATTCTTTTATTCTGTAAAAAGTAACAAAATATACAGAACAAAACTTTCCCTTTTTAAAGCTGTTACAAATCCATATTATCACTTATATAAAAATATTATTCTCTACAACAGATCATTCAGTATATAAGTCCAACAATGTGTGCTAATAGGTAAGCATGAGAATTTTGTATTGGAAAGTCCTGTACCATATACTCTGAAGGACCGCTGTAGACTCTGCCAATGGTCTGGAAGAAGGAGACTGTGTGAGGGCATGCTTCAGACTCAAATTTCAAAATCATTTTCACCCCTCAACACACCAAGATGGATCCTTCATAGAGATCAAGAACAAAATCTATTTGAGCTCTTTGTAAAACTGGAGAAAGTATGGCACCCATGTGTGAGGCACAGTGCTATCCCCAGTGACACTGAATCTTGTGTCATACCGGCCAGCTATCCAAATCCCTGCTCCAAAAAGGAAATGATTCGGTAACTGTCATAAAAATCTGGTCTGTTTGGCACTATGTGATACAATTGAAAGTAACCAGGGAGGATTCCACTGAGTCTTGGGGCAGAAAGTTGGCCCGGTACCTGCTCTTAAAGGAACTGGAACACCATAGCAAGGGAGTTTCTAGACTTGAGTAATAAAGAGCCAAGTGTGACACCTGCCTGCTATGAGGTACCCTCAGCCCTTGGTCCAGACCTGGCCTCTACATGGCCTCGAACTCGTCCATGAGCTGCTTGGTATTGCCCTGCCTGATCTATTGCTGCATCTTACTGTTCCGGTTTTGCCTCCATGTACGTGTTGTGGATGATGTCATTGTGGGTCCTCTTATTCTCATCCCGGGCCTGGAGCAACTCGTTGCTCAGAGTCAGCAACTGTCGCTGCACACACTCATTCTTCTCTGCCTCTGTGATCTGCTTCTCCTCCTTGTGGTCATCCAGGATGCCCTCACTAGAGAGCTTAGCGCTGTAGTCCATGGGCTCTGCTCCATTTTCCTGGGTCCTTTCTGCGCAAGGTAATTCACAGGTCAGTACACTGGAGGTGGTGAGGGTGAGGAAGCTGTCATTAACAGGTGCAGCTCCTTCTTGGTCTTTACCAGGTCGTCCCGGCCACTCCTCCACCTCTTATTCCTTGCATCTCTACACCTTCTCCAGAAGTGCAATCTTGGCACAGTACTCTGCCAGCTCTGCAGCCAGCTGTTCCTGGCTCTTTTTCTGATCCTGTGCCTATCTCTCCAGGTTTTCCTTGGTCCGCAGGGTCACCATGCAGACAGTCTCCAGATGTTCAGCCTCCTCCTGGGCTTGCCTCCTCTGTTCCTCCAGCTGGAGGGCCTTTTCAGTCTGCTCGGAGAGCTCTTTCTCCACCTTCTTGGTCTTCTGCTCATAGTCCTGCAGCCAAAACATAGCTCCTTCTTCTCCCGGAGCATCTCTTCCTTTCCTCTCTCTACAGTTTCTCTCCTCTTCTTGGTTTCCAACTGTTGTTGCTCCAGCTGCTTCTGGTGCTTCTCTTCCCAAGCCTGGGCCTTCATCTGCTGCACGCACCTCGATGGTGTCAGGCTGCCAGTGGCGCATGTACAGCTCCTGGTTCCCCATGCAAAGCTACAGGATCTGCTCAGGCCGGGAGCATAGAACACAGTCAGGTGCTGTCTTGTCGATGGGCTCGATGACAAACTGCTTGTCGTTCCTGACTTCACTCCAAGGGAAGCCGATCTGTGGGGTCAACTTGTCATCTTTCTCATAAATGTTAAGTCCAAGGGCATCAACTTCAAGCCAAAGGTTTGTTTCTTTCTTGTTTTTGATCTCGAAATAGTTGGTCCCATACATTTCCAGGTCCGGGCAATGGTCAGGTATTCCAGCATAGCACTGTCCTTGAGCATCCGTCAGTGTTCTGGGTGCCGCACCTGGATCCAATCCTCCCACTGATCCCTGCTGAGCTTGTGCTGGTCCAAGACTCTCTGAGGGATCATTCACTCGGAATTGAGGTACCCAGACTTGTGCATTTCCTTGTTATAACCTCCGACTTTATCGTAAACCGCATAGAACCCCAGGAGCTTGGCTATCTCTGAAGGGCAGTAGATCTCCTCACTGAGAATCCCTTCCTTGATGTGCAAGAAGAAGAGCTTCTGCATGATGTCCTGCATGAGCACCTCAGCCATGTCCTCAGGGTAGAACTTGGCCTGGAATTTGACCTGGACAGGGTTCTCCTTTCCAACCTCCTGTGCAAAGACCCTTTTATCAAGTTTCAACCAGGTAGGAAATCCTTTATTCTCTACATCCTGGGAGGCTGAAGTAGTACACTTCCAAGAGGTCTATAGTCTTTACCACATGATCTGCTGCTGGATGGTTTGGCTGGATGGCAAACTCCAGCTCTGCATCCATGGGGGTCACCCGGACGTTGATTGGCTTGGGCATCTTGGATGTCTGATTGTTCTGCATGGGTCCTCAGAAAGTTGGCTGGGTGATGATGGTGGAGATGTGCCAGGACCTGCAGGTGGAGGGAAGCCCACTATTTTTGAATATTTTTAATCTCAAAACACTATGTGGTGGGAGTGGAAATATTTTTGTCAACCAGAGCACAGCTGCTGTGATTCTCCAAAAATCTTGGAACATCACTTTTTTCCTGTAAAAAGAATGGCTAAACACTAAACAAATGGCTGAAGCTTATACCTCTCAGACTCAGCATTTAAATTTGAGATAGTTTCCATAGTGTTCTACAATGACACTTTTTTTTTTCAGTTGAAGACTGAATTCAATATTTTTTCTGTTAGAGAGATCTAATTTGGCTAATTGTTCTGATTTCATCAAATCCTGGCTACTGGAGCCAATGAGCAGAAGATAATGACAAACAATGAAAAGCTGCTCACCAGGACAGTTAGGCAAGCATGAATTAAATCACAGTGAGAAACCACTGCATGTCCAGAAAAGTAGCTAGCAAGATAAGACAGCAGAGATGACAAGAAACAAACAGTGGTTCTAATAGACTCCTGGTGGTGCTAAAAACAAAACAAAACAAAACAACAACAACAAAAAACTTTTTCAGTTTCTTTTAGGATGTGAAAACTAGAGAAGACAAGAATAAGCCAGCAATGTCATCCCTATGTACTCCAGCAGTATCACCTGAAACAAACATTAACACAAAAGGCCAATCTTCAGGCATGTGGAGAAGAGATTGGATGCAAGGAAACATGAGGGAGCAATTTAAGATCATATTGACTTTGGAGGGTGTTTTGTATCTGTCATAGTTTATGTAATACCCAGACACAATAGATTTTTTCGTTTTTTTGTTTGTTTGTTTGTTTGTTTTGTTTTGTTTTGTTTTGTTTTGTTTTGTTGATTTTTTTGAGACAGGGTTTCTCTGTGTAGCCCTGGCTGTCCTGGAACTCACTTTGTAGACCAGGCTGGCCTCGGACTTAGAAATCTACCTGCCTCTGCCTCCCAAATACTGGGATTAAAGGCCTGCACCACCACAATAGATTTTATGAAAAGAATGTAATCTATAGGAAAATAGATGAAACTGGAAATCGGAGATCATTGTGTTACAGAATATAAGCCAATTTCACAAAGAAAAATATTACATGTTTTCTCAGAATTTGGATTTTTAAAAAACAATGAGTTATGATAGCAGAAGTGGGAATATTTGGGAAAAATGAAAGGACATTTATTGAAATGAGTAGAAGTTAAGGGAAGGGAAGGAGGTTGGAAAAATGAGCAAAGCATGGTGCATGATAGGAATATATAAATGTCACAATAACATTCATTATTTTGTACAATGAACATAAACTACATTTTTGTAAAATATACTTTTAATTTTATTAGCATATGTTAATTATAAATAATAGTGGGTATTCTTATGGTACTTTCATATATATACAGAATATATCCCTTACCCTCTCTTGCTCCCTTCCCCCTTCTACTGATACCCTTCCTCTTCCAAGCAGTGCATCTGCTTTCATGTCTTTTTTATGTGTGAAACTCAATATATTTTTTATAGTTGTATAGAAGAATTTGGGAATCTTACCAATGTCTATACATGGTGATTTGAATGAAAAATGTACCACAAAGCCTTATGCATTTGAATTTGGTCCCAGGATAGTGGTGCTGTTTAGAGAGGTTTCACATCCTAGAACTTTTAGGATGTGAAAACTAGAGAAGATAAACATCATTTGGTATGGGCTTTAAGAACTTATAGCTTCATTCATCTTCAAGTTCATTCTCTCTGCTTTCTTTGTGTGGTTGGAAATGGTATCTCTTGGCTTTTTATTTCAGCAGCCTGACCCCCATGCTTCTCCCACTATTATAGACTCTCACACCATGAAACCATAAGCCAAATAAATTTTTCCATAACTTGTTTTTAATCATGGCATTTTTCCACAGCAACCAAAAGTAATTAATACAATACCACTAAAGAAAATGTTTCTCCCTTCCTCATCAAATATTAATTCTGTATGGATCTTCAGGGAGGAGCTAGGTCTTATGAACTCTTCCCCTTCTGTAACAGGGTGTTGACAGGCCCAATATTCTGAAGGTCTTAGGTAGGTAATCACAGCCATTGTGAGTTCAAGAGTACAACTACGTCATGCCAAGAAGTCAGCATTCTGTACCATACCCTCACCCTTCCTTCAGCTTTTGGCACCATCTTCCATCATGTTCTCTGGGCCTTAGAGGGAATGACATGAATGTCCAATTTATGGCTGTCCCTTCAATAGTCATTTATTCTTTGAACTTTGACCAGTTAGAAATCTCTGCAGTCACCACCCACCACAGCAAAATAAAACTTCCCTGTCCAAAGCTGACATTAACACTATTCTGTGGGCATAAACAGTTATTTTTTAAGCCAATTTGACAGGCACATCATGCCCATTTGGCAAGACAAAATCAGGAGTTTCAGCACTAATGGCCTACACCCTCCTTATCTAGAGATTTTACCTGAGTTTGTAGACCCAGACATTCAATCCTTCCTATAAATCAGGCCTCAAATCCAGTAACAATGTGATTAGTTACCTCAGTAACTGACTTGCCACTATTTTACTGGTGCAGCCATCTTGACTGGCCTCTCAGTATTACTGCATACAAGGTCCACAGCTGAAGAGGAGTATTGGTGACAATCCTTCCCAACACCTGCATAACACCACTTGGTGTTAAAAGTATAAAAGCTAGCTAGCATCAAGAAGGATGTTTTCAGAATAGTTCAAGCTAGATTTCTATATCTCATATGATGGACAGGCATATGCTGTCTTCAGTCATAATGTCTTACTGCCTAGAACAATTACACTTTTAAAGCTGGTGGATCTTGCTTTATATAAGTTTTGCCATAATAAATATGACTGAAAACTTCATTGGCAGAGACAAAGCACCAAAATTCAATCAGTATTTTTTCCAGCACCTTCGAGGGAACATTACACTAAATTTGGAGCCTTTGAGTAAAAGATAGCAGGAACTAAGAGCTATTTTTAAAAACAAAAACTAGTAAATTCTTTGACTGCCAACTTTCCAGAAATTGAAGTGATGAATACCTTTGGTTAGAGAAACAGTTTGAAAGCTCCAATTCTCTGTTTTTAGCAAAAATGGAGGAAAAAAAACTTTGAAAAAAACAGGTATGGCAGAACACATACACAGCCCCAGAACTTGCTATGTTGAGGCAGGAGTACAGAGAATTCCAGAGCATCCTGTGATAATGGTAAGAACCTGTCTCAAAAGCAAAAGCAAACATTGAATTGTTCTGATGATGGATCACAATGAGGATCTATCCTAAGATAGATCTCCGAGGCTTTTCCCCACTTTCTCCTCTATAAGTTTCACTGTCTCTGTCTGGTCTTATGTGGAGTTCCTTGATCCACTTAGATTTGACCTTAGATGGCCTATTCGGCCATCATTGGGAAGAGAGACCCTTTGGTCTTGCAAGCTTTATATGCCTCAGTACAGGGAAACGCCAGGGCCAAGAAGTGGGAGTGGGTGGGTAGGGGATTGGGGGGGAGGGTATGGGGGACTTTTGGGATACGAAGAAAATACCTATTTAAAAAAAAATTAAAAAAAGATAGATCTCCATATAACTTGAGAGGTTAAGGGATGAGAGATTATACATACACCCAAGTCTCCCATACCATCTAATTCTTTATGTAAACAACATTTACTCTCAATTAAATATAAAATATGTCTCCATCTAACAGCAACAGAAGACTTCAATATAGTTTTACCACTGCCCCTGACTTTCTTCTAGGTTATTTGCACAGAGCTACTCAATTCGTTCCCACAATAATTCCTTATCAAATTATCCCCTTTTATAGTTGGGGGAATTTAAGCACAGGAAGGCTAGGTAACATTTTTAAGATCTCTCAGCTGAAAAGTGACAAAACTTGAACTAAGTAAATCAGGCTCTGCATTCTATAGATTATTACTAAACTGTAGAATATCCACAGGTAAATGAATGCCAAAGCTTGCAATTGTGCATTGCATTAAAATAAAATTCTTTCCTGAATTAGAATGACAGGTGGTAAAGTGCTTATTTACCAGGCATGAAACTTTTTCAGTGCCACCTAAACCAGCTGTGGTGGCTGGCACACCCTGGCAATCCCAGCACTCAAGAAGGGGAACCAGCAGGGTCTGAAGCTTAGGTCATCCTCAGTTGGCTACCTTTGTGTTGATGCTATTAAAAGGCAATATATGCTGGCATTGATCCCCTTCTACCTTCTGCTTTTAAGATAATAGGCTGCCTGCTGATACCTTCCTGTGATTAGGAAGGGAGGAACAGAAACCCCTACCAAGTGAGCCACCATGGACTCACAGCCAGTAGCTACCTCTAACTATATTGACCCAAGAGCAAATTAAACATCTGTTTACTTAAGCTGTAGTTGCCCAGAGTCAATTCCACTCGAAACTAGTATTTTTCAACTTAAAATCTGCTGATCTCTTATAACCAGAGTTGCCTTAAGTAGCATGCACCTTCACAAATGCTTGAGGAATCAGTGAGGGCTGACAAGAGTAAAAACAGTGTAGAGGGTAATGTGAAGACAAAGTTCTCCTAAAAAAAAATTTGTCTGATGAACAGGATGCGAAATTCCATAAAGACAATGATTAACATTTAATGTGCCATATCTCTCATTATCACAAAAGGAGGTAATTGCATTTGTGAAATTGAGAATATTGGTCTTGAATTAGATTATCAAGTCCTGCCCACTTTTAAAACAATCCTCATAGACATGCACTTAAAGGTAATTAACATAAGGATTAATTTGTACTCTGAGCAGTTAATATTTCAAATTTATATAGAACAATAACCACTTCCCAAACTATACATATTTCTCTGAGGTATGAATACACAATTTGCTGTAGGGAAAATTAAGTTCCTATCAAATACCAACTCGATGGGGACGGACAGAACACAAAAAATAAAATAAAACTATGAATTCCTAATGCTTGATTGTTTCAAAGCTTGAAATGCTCATTTAGCACCTTAAATTTCTGTACATTTTTTTAAAAGACTTTTGAGTCATTTACATTAGATGTAGGTTTCAAGTACTCATTATTATAATCTCAGACAACCAGAACAAGACCATTAAAAACAGTAAGCCTATCTGATTTATCAAGTGAATCTAGACATGGTCTTTGGGAATGGCTCACATGTTAAATTGATTCATTAGAGTTCTATAAAATCCCAAAGTAATATCTTTATTATAACATGGATTTTTAGTACTGTGCCAAATAGTGGTCTTCAAAATTCTGAGGCAGTAGGGAATTCTTTATCCTGTAGCACAAGGGTCAATTTTATTTTTAAAGACCTTTTAATTTATAGTTATGGAGGTTGTGTATGCACATGTGTTCAATCCCCATAGATATCATAAGAGGTTATCAGATCCTCTGGATCTGAAATTACAGGTGGTTGTAAGTCACCATATGGGTTCTGGGAACCACTCAGATCTTCAACAATAGCAGTACATACTCTGAGCCATTTCCTGATGTAAGGAAATACTGTCCTCTGCACATAACAGAGCTGTTATCTTCTTAATCAGAGTTACTATAGTTATCTAAATGATACTCTAGCAAAATAGGACCTATTGGCATTCTTTCACATAAAGAAGAGGAATGAGGAAAGCCATTAGCTTTCTGACTAAGATTCTAGCTATTGCTGTCTTCTGCACCTTTCTTCCAGCTGTCCCAGCATTTCAGGAAGGGTTACAGGCATGTAGATTAACTGAAAGGTGAGACTTCATCAATACAGTTTGAGGAGGCTACCACCCATACTGGGATGGAACTTTTCAGTGATCCAACTATTGTGAGGTCATCAGTAGTCACAAGCATGCTCTCAATGATGGCTCAATAAGTTAGCACAATAAACATTCGTTCAGTAAGCTAGACCCTCTTTAGGTTAAATAGGTGTTCATTCATGCCTCCCCCATAGAAAGTAAATACAATGCCTATTAGTTTCTACCCAAACCCTTCAAAACTTTTATTATCTGCACAATCATTTTGATCTTCTCAAAGTGTTATTAGTTTTCTCACTTTTTCCAAACTTCATAAATAAAGTTTGATAAATAATCCCTGAATAATGGGTACTTTAAAGCCATAGCTCTCAACCTTTCTAATGCTGTGGTCTTTTAATATGATCCTTCATGTTGTGGTGACTCCAAACCATAAAATTATTCTGTTGTTCTTTCATAACTTCAATTTTACTAGTTATGAATCATACAGTAAATATATGATAAATAGGATATCTGATATGTGATCCCAAAGGTGTTTGATGACAGGTTGAGAAACACAGCTTTTTTTTTTTTAATATTTATTTATTTATTTATTATATGTAAGTACACTGCAGCTGTCTTCAGACACACCAGTCAGATCTCCTTAAGGATGGTTGTGAGCCACCATGTGGTTGCTGGGACTTGAACTCAGGACCTTCAGAAGAGCAGTTGGGTGCTCTTACCCGCTGAGCCATCTCACCAGCCCCCAAAACACAGCTTTAAAGTAATGTGGGTTTTAAAAGACTATTCTTAAATCATTTCTATAGCTGGTTTTAAAAAAAAAGTATAGATTTCAAAGGTAAATTGTCTTTATTTCTTTTCAATCACACATAGCAATATGTTCTTGTCTTTCAGACAATCATTATCCCTACAGTATATTATTTCATAACACAAAATTATATATTGGCTTCATACATATTAATCAGGAGGCCACTCATTGTTCCCCTTGCTATTTATGCAACGTTTTTCTGGCTATAAAAACAACATAGGGGCTGGAGAGATGGCTCAGTGGTTAAGAACACTGCTCTTCCAAAGGTCCTAAGTTCAAATCCCAGCAACCACATGGTGACTCATAACCATCTGCAATGAAATCTGATGTCCTTCTTCTGGGGTGTCTGAAGACAGCTACAGAATACTAACACATAATAAATCTTTGGGCCAGAGTGAGCAGGGCTAGAGCGAGCGGGGTCAGGGAGAAAAGAAAGTGTCTGAAGACAACTACAATGTACTTACATATAACAAATAAATAAATATTTTTAAAAAATAGAACATAGAACATATAATGGATCCTTCTTTAGATTAAGAAAGTCCTTGCAAAGTCTATGAAGTATGATGGTGTTTACCAATGAATGAGTGTTGAATGTGCCTGTGAAGGCATAGCTGTGCATGTATACAGGTGCATGCTTCATGTGTCTGGTTAGTATATACAGGATCCTGACAAGTGTTCTCCCAGAGATAAAATGCATATATAAAAAAGAAAGAACTCTCTATTATGAGTTTAGTACATCATACGTAAGTATTGTTTTCCTTATCACTTTTCTGACAAATCACTAGAGGTCAAAACTAGTGGTTAAAAGTGACTCAACAGCTTTATTTCTCAATGGAGCATGTCTTAAGTACCTTGTCTTAAGCCTTGTCCCTGCCGCACCCCTTCTTACAACCACCCCTTTTCAAGGTCTCAGGCATTTTATGGTCCTGTAAAGAAATTGCCTTCTATCTGATGATGGTTGAGATACATATCAGTCATAAACATAAAGTTCTGTACAATCCTCACTTCCTTATATCTTCTTTTTATAACTAGTTTCTTGTCATTGGTGTTACTGAATCATAACTCAAGTGGAAAGAATGTTTCATTTAAAAATATTTTTATATTGTTAGAGAGTTGCATGCTTATCTGAGTGTTCATAAAATATGCCCTGTCATTTAATTAAAATGTCTGTTATCTCACATGAGAAAGCAATATTCCATTTTTTCTTGAATTCACCTACATTGTATGCTTATTTGTGTAATCTTAACACTCAACATAATATTTCACCTGTATAATGCAAACAATAATATGTATTGAATGAAAATCTGAGACAATCTATTCTGAAATTTTCTTTCTCTATAATCCAATAGTGGCCCTCATTTTTCATATCAGATAGTTACATCATCCACCTAATTCTCCTTATCCCTTTCTTTCTCTTATGTAATTTTGTGCATTCAACACATTATATCTATCAAATATTAATAACCATGTACTATTTGTTTAATGTATGAAATAAATAACAACTGAGAGGCCACAATAGCACCATGTAAATTAGATGTGGAGCTCTCCATAGTCACTCTGATTCTAGTATGTCTTAACCCAGGATTCAAATATATCTAAAATGTCTCTAACTTCTGCCATATGTTTCCAAACTAAGATACTGTCTCAGGAAGCTTTCCCTAAGCAATGCAGACTGCAGCTTACAACCTCTAGAAAGTATGCCCCTTTCTTTCTACACTTGTAAAATGTGCCCTATTGCTTCCATTAGCAGGTGTCTAGAATGACTTCAACTCCTTCTCAGCCTTCATTCTCTCCGAATTATGGAACATTTTGCACATAATAGTAATCCATTCTGACATTCCAATCTGCTTATCACTTTGGTATTTCTTATACACTTATCTTTTTGCATCAGTGAGATCTGCATAATTGTGGCAGACCTAAACTGTGTCTCAAGGTCTTTTCTTCGCTTACTTCAATGATTTAAATGCCTTAGCATTTCTTTAACTGACTTCATACTTCATTTTACCTTCCTGTAGTTACTTGAAAAATAAAACTGAAACTAACTTCAAGGCAGGAAAAAAATCTGTACATAATAAACTACTGAAAGGAGAGAAAACCACACATTCTATATCAATGAATTATCATGGGTTGCATGGTTTACAAGGACCTTGAGAAACAGGCTTCCTAAGTGTTTACATTTCCAGCTACAAGATTTGGGACAGGGAAGTCAAACACCAGAATCTGAAATAGAATTTTTTTTCTCTTTTTACTATTCTTTTCTTACAAAAGTGCCCAAACTGACTGCTAACTCAAAATATTAACAATTAGATGCAATCAGAGGAAATATATGCTTTTGCTCCCATTTTTGTATAAAAATATCTAAAAGGATTTATTTTATTAGATTTTTTAAATACACTTAAGAATAAAATTTCACCACAACCTGTTTCCTAAAAGCATCCAGTAATAGTAAGCCAAAGGAAAGACAGTCACCAGAGATAAAATTCATGCAGTAAAGAATGAGTTACAGAACTTTTTAAGAATGCATTTTTTTACAGTGGGAAAGTAGAAAACACTCTTATGGGATACATCCCAAAAAATAAGAAGTATGGTCAAAGATAAAAGTTTATTTTTAATCCTCCAAAGACTAGTGGGCAGTTTGAAAATATTAAATATAATAAAGAAAATAGCTTACATTTTTAGCCACAGGATATACCATGCTGTTAAGGAAATCTTTCCTTGAGTTTTAATCCCTGTTTTGTTTGCTTTCAGATAATTACTACAGGATTCACTTAGCTTTGATACTTTATAATTAGAGGTTTTTAAAAAAATAAAAACCTGTTAGATAAAAACATAATCCTATGAACAGACTAAACTCAAGCTAACCTGTAATATGAATTTCAAATGCCCCCTTGCTTTATACCATGGTTCCCTCTTCATGCAAGGTTTTCACTATGATTATTAAATTATCTTGAACAATTTCATTAAACATGTTCCCTAGTAAGACAACCCACCCAGTGTTTTACAATCACCTTTCACACATGCTTTATGCTGCTTCTTTACCATCTGTGTCCTTTTTTGATCTCATTAGACCATGCTATAGGGCTCAGAGATGTAACATGCAGAGACATTCTGTGCCATCCCTTGATACTACACTGGCTGATTTGATGTCAATTTAACACAAGCTAGAAACATTTAGGAAGACGTTATTTGGGGAAATGACCCCATCGGGTTGGTCTTCAGGCAAGACCACCATGCATTTTGTTGGTTGATGTCTGCTGTGGAAAGGCCCTCGGCACTGGATCTTGACAAGGTTTTTCTTAAGTATGATTTATCATCATGAGGAGAACATAAGCACAGGTTCTTCTATTGGGGATTACCTTTTATTTTAGGACTCAGTGACCAGTGCTATTCTACATTAACATAGTAAGAAGAAAAAAGAACTTTATAAACGTCTTTTCAGTGCATATCTTGTGGCCATCTGAGTTGGAAAAGGCTAGAATCAAATCCTAGGTTCCCCACTTCTTCTATGTCCTCCTGTGACTGGCTTTGTTACTGTTCTAGTTTCCTTTCCATTGTTGTGACCAAATTTGCTAACCAAAAACACTTTTGAAGAAAAACATTTATTTCATTTTATAATTTCGAACCATGGTCCATCACTAGAGGAAATCAAAACAGGACCCAAGCCAAAGGCAAAAATCATGGAAGAACATTTCTTTGTGACTCACTTATCATGCTGAGCTGTACTCTTATACAACTCAGAACCATCTGCCTAGATCATGGTGCCACTCAGAGTGGATTAGGCCTCATATTTCAACAATTAAAACAATCCCCCTTAGATTTACACAAAAGTTAATTTGATCTAGGAAAATCCTCAGTTGTAATGTCCCTTAACAGAGGAATGGATATAGAAAATGTGATACATTTACATGATGGAGTACTATGCAGCTATAAAAACAATGACTTCATGAAATTTGCAGGCAAATGAATGGAACTATAAAATAGCATCCTGAGTGAGGTAACCCAGTCACAAAAGGACACACATAATATAGACTCACTGATCCATGGATATTAGCCCAAAAGTTCGGAACACCCACAATACAACTCACAGACAGTATGAAGCTCAAGAAGAAGGAACAGCAAAGTGTGGCTATTTCAATCCTACTTAGAAGAAGGAAGAAAGGAACCTCTGGTGGAATCACCATGCCTGACCTAAAGCTGTACTTCAAAGCAATTGGGATAAAAACTGCATGGTACTGGTATAGTGACAGACAAGTAGACCAATGGAATAGAATTGAAGACCCAGAAATGAACCCACACACCTATGGTCACTTGATCTTTGACAAGGGAGCAAAAACCATCCAGTGGAAAAAAGACAGCATCTTCAACAAATGGTATTGGCACAACTGGCGGTTATTATGTAGAAGAATGCGAATTGATCCATTCCTATCTCCTTATACTAAGGTCAAATCTAAGTGGATTGAGGAACTCCACATAAAACCAGAGACACTGAAACTTATAGAGGAGAAAGTAGGGAAAACCCTCGAAGATATGAGTACAGGGGGAAAATTCCTGAATAGAACAGCAATGGCTTGTGCTGTAAGATCGAGAATCTACAAATGGGACCTAATAAAATTGCAAAGTTTCTGCAAGGCAAAAGACACCATCAATAAGACAAAAAGGCAACCAACAGATTGAGAAAGGATCTTTACCTATCCTAAATCAGATAGGGGACTAATTTCCAATATATATAAAGAACTCAAGAAGGTGGACTCCAGAAAATCAAATAACCCCATTAAAAAATGGGGCTCTGAGCTGAACAAAGAATTCTCACCTGAGGAACACCGAATGGCATAAAAGCACCTGAAAAAATGCTCAACATCCTTAATCATCAGGAAAATGCAAATCAAAAGAACCCTGAGATTCCACCTCATACCAGTCAGAATGGCTAAGATCAAAAATTCAGGTGACAGCAGATGCTGGCAAGGATGTGGACAAAGAGGAACACTCCTCCATTGTTGGTGGGATTGCAAGCTTGTACAACCACTCTGGAAATCAGTCTGGCGGTTCCTCAGAAAACTGGATATAGTACTACCAGAGGATCCAGCAATACCTCTCCTGGGCATATATCCAGAAGATGTCCCAACCGGTAAGAAGGACACATGCTCCACTATGTTCATAGCAGCCTTATTTATATTAGCCAGAAGCTGGAAAGAACCCAGATGCCCCTCAAAAGAGGAATGGATGCAGAAAATGTGGTACATTTACACATACACACACACACACAGAGAGAGAGAGAGAGAGAGAGAGAGAGAGAGAGAGAGAGAGAGAGAGAGAGAGAGAGAGAGAGAGAGAGACTGTCTACTCTGGTAATTCTAACATGTGCCAAACTGAAAGGTAAAGTAACTATTACAGCTATGTACCTTAGACCCACATCTGTAGAATTTGCATATCCAAAACTATTGGCAGTACTATGGTAGAATAAATGATATTAGTTGTCCCCTTCAAACGTCTATTATAGAAAAGAAGGGCATGTCTGTGGCAAGAGACAACTTTTTATTTAAGAAATCTTAACTATGCCATTCAACACTCCTCAGAAATTATATTTTTCTAAAGTTTTTCATCCAAACTCATAAAAAGGGAAACATAGGAACAATAAAAGGGAGGGAAATATTTTAATATAAATGTTCTATCTTAAATTCTCCACAAATAGTCTATGGCCAAACCACCCTGAATGTGCCTGATCTCGTCTAATCTTGGAAGCTAAGCAGGGTAGGGCCTGGTTAGTACTTAGATGGGAGACTGTTTGGAAATACCGGGTGCAGTAGGCTTAAAAAGAAAAAAAAAAGATTCTCCACAAATAATGCCACAAAGATCTTTACTTTATAACAAACATTTGATGAGTCCCCAGCCTTATTTATGAGTAATATTCTTGGTTTGTGGAACGGTTTTATGGTACACTACTGCCTTGGCCAAAATCTTTAGCTTGTAACACTTGAACCAGTGGAAAAAGTTCAAAAGCATCCCTGGTCATTTCAAACATAACATTTACTTGCTCTTGATATTTATGTGTTCATAATCCTGAGGTATACCAAAAAGTCCCCTGAGCAGCCAAGTGATAGCTTTCCTCTGGTGGCTGAAAGGTTAATGCCTATGTGATTCTTATTTTCAAATTTTATAACAAAGAAACATGATAGGGCTAAAAGGTTTTCCATCTAGGGCAAGAGAAATGGTTCAAAATGTAGGAACAATATTTTATCATGAGTACTTGAATTCAAATTCCAAAACTCACATGAAAACCTGTATTTGTGCACCTTTGAATCTGTGATCCCAGCACTGAGTGATGCAGGGACAGAATTGCTTGCTTGAACTGAATGGCTGACAGCCTAAGCGCGGTTCAGAGAGAGATTGTAGTTCAATAGAATAAAGAATGATAAAGCAGGACCTCCAACACATTCCTGTGGTATCTTACCTACAAGCAGTTACCACATATACAACACTGCTTTGTCAGTGTTCAATCCTTTCTCTCATTCTAAGGTAATAGGACACAGCTTCTGTGAATATATTTCACACAGGCTTTAATGCAGTGTTCACACTCTGGGATGCTTCTATACTGAACAGTTTCTAGATTTCTATGAATTGTTTGAAAATAATATTTAAGACTGCAAAGTGAATGTATAATGAAAGAGAAATTGAACAACAGTCAGTCTGCTCAGAAATTTCCAAAAAGAGGACGAGGTAATATATCTAGACTCCTCATCCATCTGAGCATCAATTGTTTATTAGGCAAACAGGGTGTTCCAGGAAGGGAAAATAGGTCAAATGGCTTTCACTAAAACACTATAAATCATAGTTTATTTTCCATATGCTTAATTAGCACAATTAAAGAAGAAATCACCGCTACTCCAGAAGATTCATTTATTAAGCATTCATTTTTTTCTTGATGTAAGAAAATACGCAATATTTTATCTCCAGTGACTCTCTAAAGGGGGTCCACTAAGGAGGATACAGGTTGCAGAAGCAGCAGAGCAGCTGGGATGGGCTCCTATGGACCTACATCTGCACCCAGGAGGTGGAGCTGATCCTCAGCACACAATAATAATGGGAGATTTCCACACCCCACTCTCATCAATGAATAGATCATGTAAACAGAAACTAAGCATAGACGTGGGGAAACTAACGTAACTTATGAAACAAATGGATGTAACAGATATCTATAGAACATTTTATCCTAAAACAAAAGGATATACCTTCTTCTCAGCACCTCATGGTATGTTATCCAAATTGACCATATAATCAGTTATAAAACAGGCCTCAACAGATACAAAAATGTTGAAATAATCCCATGCATCCTATCAGATCATCATGGACTAAGGATGATCTTCAATAACAACATAAATAATAGAAAGCCCACATATGCATGGAAGCTGAACAACACTCTATTCAATGATAACTTGGTCAAGGAAGAAATAAAGAAAGAAATTAAAGACATTTTAAAGTTTAATGAAAATGAAGCCACAACATATCCAAACTTATGGGACACAATGAAAGCAGTCCTAAGATGAAAACTCCTAGCTCTGAATGTCTCCAAAAAGAAAATGCTGTAAATAGCATTTTAAACTTTGAGACACTTTCTCTTTATTATGAATCTGTTTGGTATGTTAAAATTCACACAAAAACAGAACAATAGTAGACTAGAAAGACTTTTCAAATAGAGATGGGAAGCTAAAGGAAATTTTATGCACTTATTAGTTGTTAATTCTTATTTATTTATTTATTTATTTATTTATTAGATATTTTCTTTATATACATTACAAATGTTATCCCGAAAGTTCCCTATACCCTCCCTCTGCCTGGCTCCCCAACCCACCCACTCCCACTTCCTTGCCTTGGCATTCCCCTATACTGGGGCCTACAATCTTCTCAAGACCAAGGGCCTCTCCTCCCACTGATGGACAACTAGGCCATCCTCTGCTACATATGCAACTAGAGACACAAGCTCTGGGGGGAGGGGGGAAGTTACTGGTTAGTTCATGTTGTGTCTCCTATACGGCTACAGACCCCTTCAGCTCCATGTGTGCTTTCTCTACCTTCTTCATTGGAGATACTGTGTTCCATCCAATAAATGACTGTAAGCACCCACATCTATATTTGCCAGTCACTGGCATAGCCTCACTAGAGAGAGCTATATCAAGGTCCTGTCAGCAAAATCTTGAAAGTATATGCAATAGACTCTGGATTTGATGGTTGTTTATAGGATGGATCCCCAGGTGGGACAGTCTCTACATGGTACTTCCTTCAGTCTCACCTTCAAACCTTGGCTCTGTAACTCCTTCCATGGGTATTTTGTTCCCCATTCTAAGAAGGAACAAAGTATCCACACTTTGGTATTCCTTCTTCTTGAGTTTCATGAGTTTTGCAAATTGTATTTTGGATATTGTTAAGTTTCTGAGCTAATATCAACTTATCAGTGAGTGTACGTCATGTGTGTTCTTTTGTAATTTGGTTAACTCACGCAGGATGATATCATCTAGATCCATCAATTTGCCTAGGAATTTCATAAATTCATTCTTTTTAATAGCTGAGTAGTACTCCATTGTGTAAATGTACCACATTTTCTGTATCCATTCCTCTGTTGAGAGACATCTGGGTTCTTTCCAGCTTCTGGCTATTATAAATAAGAATGCTATGAACATAGTGGAGGATGTGTTCTTATTACCAGTTGGAATATCTTCTGGGTATATGCCCAGAATCAGTATTAGTGGATCTTCCAGTAGTACTTTGTCCAGTTTTTTGAAGAACTGCCAAACTGATTTCCAGAGTGGTTGTACAAGTTTGCAATCCCACCAGCAATGGAGGAGTGTTCCTCTTTCTCCACATCCTTGCCAGCATCTGCTGTCACCTGAGTTTTTGATCTTAGCCATTCTAACTGGTGTGAGGTGGAATCTCAGGGTTGTTTTGATTTGCATTTCCCTGATGATTAAGGATATTGAACATTTTTCAGGTGCTTCTCAGCCATTCAGTATTCCTCAGTTGAGAATTCGTTGTTTAGCACTGAACTCCATTTTAATTGGGTTATTTGGTTTTCTGGGACTCAATTTCTTGAGTTGTTTATATATATATTGGATATTCGTCCCCTAACTGATTTAGGATTGGTAAAGATCTTTTCCCAATCTGTTGGTGGCCTTTTTGTCTTACTAACAGTGTCCTTTGATTTACAAAAGCTTTGCAATTTTATGAGGTCCTATTTGTCATCCTTGATCTTACAGCACAAGCCATTGTTCTGTTCAGGAATTTTCCCCCTGTGCCCATATCTTCGAGGCTTTCCACACTTTCTCCTCTATAAGTTTCAGTGTCTCTGGTTTTATGTGGAGTCCCTTGATCCACTGAGACTCAAGCTTTGTACAAAGAGATATGAATGTATCAATTCCCATTCTTCTACATGATAACTGCCAGTTGAGACAGCACCATTTGTTGAAAATGTTGTCTTTTTTTCCACTGGATGGTTTTCCCTCCTTTGTCAAAAAACAAGTGACCACAGGCGTGTGGGTTCATTTCTGGGTCTTCAATTCTATTCCATTGATCTACTTATCTGTTACTGTACCAGTACCATGCAGTTTTTATCACAATTGCTCTGTAGTGCAGCTTGAGGTCAGGCATGGTGATTCCACCTGAGGTTCTTTTATTGTTGAGAAGAGTTTTTGCTTGCCTAGGTTTTTTATTATTCCAGATGACGTTGCATATTGCCCTTTCTAACTCTATGAAGAATTGAGTTGGAATTTTGATGGAGATTGTATTGAATCTGTAGATTGCTTTTGGCAAAATAGTCATTTTTACTATATTAATCCTGCCAATCCATGAGCATGGGAGATCTTTCCATTTTCTGAGATCTTCTTTAATTTCTTTCTTCAGAGTCTTGAAGTTCTTATCATACAGATCTTTCACTTCCTTAGTTAGAGTCACACCAAGGTATTTTATATTATTTGTGACTCTTTTGATGGGTGTTGTTTCCCTAATTTCTTTCTCATCCTTTTAATCTGTTGTGTAGAGAAGGCCACTGGTTTGTTTGAGTTAATTTTATATCCAGCTACTTCACTGAAGCTGTTTATCAGGTTTAGGAGTTCTCTAGTGGAATTTTTAAGGTCACTTATATATACTATCATATGGCAAATAGTGATATTTTAACTTCTTCTTTTCCAATCTGTAGCCCCTTGATCTCCTTTTGTTGTCTAATTGTACTTTCTAGGTCTTCAAGTACTATATTGAATGGGTAAGAAGAAAGTGGGCCACCTTGTCTAGTCCCTGATTTTAGTGGGAATGGTTCAAGTTTCTCTCCATTTTGTTTGATGTTGGCTGGTTTTCTGTATATTGCTTTTATTATGTCTAGGTATGTCGCTTGAATTACTGATCTTTTCCAGACTTTTATCATGAATGGGTGTTGGATTCTGTCAAGTGCTTTCTCAGCTTTCAAATAGATAATCATGTGGATTTTGTCTTGAAATTGTTTATATAGTGGATTATATTGAATTATATTAGACCATCCCTGCATCCCTGGGATGAAGCCTTCTTGATCATGCTGGATGATCATTTTGTTGTGTTCTTGGATTCAGTTTGTGAGAATTTTATTAAGTATTTTTGCATCAATATTCATAAGGGAAATTGTTCTGAAGTTCTCTCTCTTTGTTGGGTCTTATGTGGTTTAGGTATCAGACT
This sequence comes from Mus caroli, assembly GCF_978045245.1. Taxonomy (NCBI): domain Eukaryota; kingdom Metazoa; phylum Chordata; class Mammalia; order Rodentia; family Muridae; genus Mus; species Mus caroli. The sequence goes on from NW_028227265.1 coordinate 124,356,134, forward strand.
AATTGTGGCTTCATCGAATGAATTGGGTAAAGTACTTTCTGCTTCTATTTTGTGGTATAGTTTGAGGAGAATTTCGATAGGGTATATGGGACGATTTCAATCGTTAATCTGATCCTGATTTAACTTTGGTACCTGGCATCTGTCTAGAAAATTGTCCATTTTATCAAGGTTTTCCAGTTTTGTTGAGTATGGGCTTTTGTAATAGGAACTGATGATGTTTTGGATTTCCTCAGATTCTGTTGTTCTGTCTCCCTCTCATTTCTGATTTTGTTAATTAGGATACTGTCCCTGTGCCTTCAATTAGTCTGGCTGAGGATTTATCTACCTTGCTGATTTTCTCAAAGAACCAACTCCTGGTTTGGTTGATTCTTTGTGTAGTTCTTTTTGTTTCCACTTGGTTGATTTCAGCCCTGAATTTGATTATTTTCAGCCTTCACTTCTCTTGGGTGAATTTGCTTCCTTTTCTACTAGAGCTTTCAGGTGTGCTGTCAAACTGCTTCAGTATGCTCTCTCTAGTTTCTTTTTTGGAGACACACACTTTTGTTTTAGGATAATATGTTCTGTAAATATCTGTTAAATCCATTTGGTTTATAACTGCTGCAAGTTTCCCTGTTTCCCTGTTTAGTTTCTCTTTCCAGGATCTGTCCATTGATGAGAGTGGAGTGTTGAAGTCTCCCACTATTACTGTGTGTGGTGCAATGTGTGTGTTGAGCTTTAGTAAAGTTTCTTTAATGAATAGGGATGCCCTTGCATTGGGAGCAAAGATGTTCAGAATTGAGAGTTAATCATGGCAGATTTTTACCTCTGATGAGTATGAAGTGCCCCTCCTTGTCTTTTTTGATAAATATGGGTTGAAAGTCGATTTTATTTGATATTAGAATGGCTACTCTGGCTTGTTTCTTGTGACCATTTGCTTGCAAGATTGTTTTCCAGCCTTTTACTCTGAGGTAGTGTCTGTCTTTGCCCCTGAGGTGGGTTTACTGTATGCAACAAAATGTTGGGTCCTATTTATGTAGCCAGTCTGTTAGTCTATGTCTTTTTATTGGGAAATTGAGTCCATTGATATTAAGGAAAAGTAATCATTGCTTCCTGTTATTTTTGTTGATAGAGTTGGGATTCTGTTCCTGTGGATATCTTCTTTTAGGTTTATTGAAGGATTACTTTCTTGCTTTTTCTATGGTATAATTTCCTTCCTTGTGTTGGAATTTACTCTTTTTTTATACTTTGAAAGTCTGGGTTCATGAAAAGATATTGTGTGGATTTGGTTTTGTCATGAAATACCTTGGTTTCTCCATTTATGGTAATTGAGAGTTTTGCTGGGTATAGTTAACTGGGCTGGCATTTGTGTTCTCTTAGGGTCTGCATAACATCTGTTCAGGATCTTCTGTCTATCATAGTTTCTGGTGAGAAATCTGGTGTAATTCTAATAGGTCTGCCTTTATATGTTACTTGGCCTTTTCCCCTTACTGCTTTTAATATTCTATCTTTATTTAGTGCATTTGGTATTCTGATTATTCCGTGTCAGGGGGAATTTCTTTTCTGGTCCAGTCTATTTGGAGTTCTCTAGGCTTCTTGTATGTTCATGGGCATCTCTTTCTTTAGGTTTGGGAAGTTTTCTTCTATAATTTTGTTGAAGATATTTACTGGCCCTTTAAGTTGAAAAATCTTCATTCTCATCTACACCTATTATCCTTAGGTTCAGTCTTCTCATTGTGCCCTGGATTTCCTGGATTTCCTGTGTTGAGTTAGAATCTTTTTTGCATTTTTTTCATTTTCTTTGATTGTCATGTACTTGTTTTCTATGGAATCTTCTGCACCTGAGATTCTCTGTTCCATCTCGTGTATTCTGTTGTTGATGCTTACATCTATGGCTCCTGGTATCTTTCCTAGGATTTCTATCTCCAGCATTGTCTCCCTTTGGGTTTTCCTTTATTGTTTCTACTTCCATTTTTAGATCTTGGATGGTTTTGTTCAATTCCTTCACCTGTTTGGTCATGTTTTCCTGTAATTATTTAAGGGATTTTTGTCTTTCCTCATTAAGGAGCTCTACCTGTTTGTCTGTGTTCTCCTGTATTTCTTTAAGTGAGTTATTGTTGTCTTACTTAAAATCCTCTACCAGCATCATGAGTTATGACTTTAAATCTGAATCTTGTTTTTATAGTGTGTTGGGGTACTCAGGACTTGCTGTGTTGGTAGTACTGGGTTCTGATGATGGTGTGCAGTCTTGGTTTATGTTAGTAAGATTTTTATGTTTGCTCTTTGACATCTAGTAATCTCTGGTATTAGATGTTCTCGGTATCTCTGGCCAGAGATTGTTCCTCTTGTGAGTCTGTTAGTCTCTGTCAGCACTCCTAGGAGACCAGCTCTCTCCTAAACCCTGGGGGTCAGATCACTCCCTGTAGGCAAGCTCTCCCCTGGCTGGGAAGGTGCACAGAGGTCTGAATATCAGCTCTCCCTCCAGCCTGAGGATGAAGGCCCGAAGGGTCCCTGTCCAAGAAGCTCTGTTCCTTCTGATGCCTGTACCTCTCCTTGTGGAACAGCCTCAGAGAGACCCTGGATAGAAAATGGTAGGTTGGAGAGCAAGGTGAGGGGAGGGTATAGGGGATTTTAGAGATAGCATTTGAAATGTAAATGAAGAAAATATCTTTCCAGGACTTTTATCATGAAGGGGTGTTAGATTTTGTCAAATGCTTTCTCAGCATCTAATGAGATGATCATGTAGGGTTTTTTTTCCTTTGAGTTTGTTTATATAGTGGATTACCTTGATGAATTTCCATATATTGAAGAATTGTAACTGAGGAATATCGAATGGCTGAAACAATGTTCAACATCCTTAATCATCAGGGAAATGAAAATCAAAACAACCTTGAGATTCCACCGCACACCAGTCAGAATGGTTAAGATCAAAAATCCAGGTGACAGCAGATGCTGGAGAGGATACAGTGAAAGAGGAACACTCCTCCATTGTTGGTGGGATTGCAAGTTTGTACAACCACTCTGGAAGTCAGTCTGGTGGTTCCTCAGAAAACTGGACATAGTACTACCGGAAGATCCAGCAATACCTCTCCTAGAAATATACCCAGAAGATGTTCCAACTGGTAAGAAGGACACGTGTGCCACTATGTTCATAGAAGCACTTTTTATAATAGCCAGAATCTGGAAAGAACCCAGATGTCCCTCAACACAGAAAATGTGGTACATTTACACAATGGAGTACTACTCAACTATTAAAAACAATGAATTTATGAAATTCTTAAGCAAATGAATACATCTGGAGGATGTCATCCTGAATGAGGTAACCCAATCACAAAAAGAACTCACAGGATATGCATTCACTGATAAATGGATATTAGCCCAGAAACTTAGAATACCCAAGATAAAATTTGCAAAACACATGAAAATCAAGAAGAAGAAAGACCAAAGTGTGTATTCTTCATCCCTCCTTAGAATGGGGAACAAAATACACATGGAAGGAGTTATAGAGACAAAGTTTGGAGCTGATGCAGAAGGAAGGACCATCCAGAGACTGCCCCACCCGGGGATCCATCCCATAATCAGCCATCAAATGCAGACACTATTGCATATGCCAGCAAGATTTTGCTGACAGGACCCTGATATAGCTCTCTCTAGTGAGGCTATACCAGTGCCTGGCAAATACAGAAGTGGATGCTCACAGTCATCTATTGGATGGAACACAGGGTCTCCAATGCAGCGTCTAGAGAAAGTACCCAAGGTGCTGAAGGGTTCTGCAACCCTATAGGAGGAACAACAATGTGAACTAACCAGTATCCCCAGAGCTCATGTTTCTAACTGCACATGTAGCAGAAGATGGACTTGCTGGCCATCATTAGGAGTAGAGACCCTTGGTCTTGCAAAGATTATATGCCTCAGTACAGGGGAATGCCAGGAAGTGGGAGTGGGCGGGTTGGGGAGTAGGGGATGGGGAGGGTATAGGGGACTTTTGGGATAGCATTTGAAATGTAAATGAAGAAAATACCAAATAAAAAATTGGAAAAAGAAAAAAAAAACAAACTTCAATGTCAAGAAAGAAAGAAAGAAAGAAACTGATAGAGCACTTGAACTCACTCATCTGTAGAATATAAAAAGTCACATGTGGTATTTAGAAGAGCTGATCTAGAGAGTCAAGTGGTCAAGTGGTGAATACCAATTATACCATTTCATAAGGTACATAAAAATAAAAACATCGCGTTGTACATGATAATTGTGTATAATTTTAATTGTCAATTAAATTTACTTTTTGACTGCATGTGGCTTGAAAGGCAAAAGTAAAAAAATAGTAATTTAATAACAAGGTTCACTTGAAAGGAGCCTTTGTTTTTATAACTGAGTTCTAAAGTTATATACTAGAAACAAAGGCATTTGGCAAAGAAGTCTCTAGTTTTCTATAAATTAAAAAAAAACTATAAACAAAAATCCATAAATGATCAGATCATAGTCTCTTGGAATTCCTGTCACACGTGACAGCTCCAGGAAATGGCACAGAAGAAAGATATATTTTGGGGACAGATAACGCAAAGAATGGGGAAACAGGTCAGTGACAGCCTATAGCTGTCTTTCAACCCTCCCCCAAAGATGCCTTCTTGGCCCGAAGTGGAGAAGGCATCAGACACTCTTCAGATTATGCCAGAATCCTACACCAAACTGGAACCAGACAGGCACTGGAGCAAAAGCTGCCTGTTCACCTGCCAACATTTACCTCAGTGTGAATGTCAAGTAAACTTGCCAACAAAACTTTAAGAGAATAATTTTTAGCAACAGGATGACAAGAAAAGTCTGCATAAGGATTAAAATGGATATATCTAGAGAGCACCTAAGATTCAAGAGCTTAATCATGACCTATGTTCCACAGTAGCAAACAGCCTTTCCTCGGCTTTCAGTCCCAGGATTAAATCACCAATCATATCACAAGATGTCATTGATGCCACTTCCCACCTAGAAGCAGCAAAGTGGAAAAGAAATTCTAACATTAAAAGGAAAGAACAGTCATAACGTAGATGTAGAAACTATGACATAGCATCTTACTTATTTAGCCTTGCATTCCTCTCAACTACATGCCTTGCTAAAATAAAGGGGTAAAAACATAATTACTTATTTATTTACTGCAAAATGCAGTATCATCTTGCTATATAAGTGAGAGTCTATAAGAGGTCACTTGAGATGGTGGCCTCAGGTTGGATGCACAAGGAATTTCAAATGGGAAGCCCTTATTTATGCAATGCAATAAAGTATTAAGTTAATCAAGTATCATAAATTTTTTTCTTCAGACTCCATAGAACCAACACTGCATTGGTGATCAGGGGTTTTAACCTGCAGCTTCACAGGAAGGGGAACATACTGACAGTTTTATCCAAAACATCTTAGCAACAAAACAACCTTCAAAACTATTCCTGTCCTGATCTTTCTGTCTCCCAGAAGCATGCATAGTACTAAGGATGTCCAGTTCCTCAGAAATGGCATGCAACCTGTTAGCTTCAACCCAAGGCTGTTGCAAAGCAGTCTTTGGATTTAGCTACAGTACCTGTTTCCTGTGCACCTCTCAACTCATCCCTATTGTTCCATGTGCTCTGCTGTGCCTTTTAAGCATGTGTGTTTAGTCATTCATCTTTAGAGAGTGGAGACTAGGCTTGAGAATTCCTCCAGATAGCCTCTGTGTTGATCTGGACCACTATTATACAGCTCAACCCCTAGACTAGAATGAAAACTCTGTGTCCCTGGTAGACTAATTACATTGTTAGGTCAGCATATTCTTCCCTTTTCCATATTTTGCTTTTGTCTTTCACTCTTACTAAGCTTAATAACCAACACCACATCTAACTTTTTAAAACTTTTATGTATACCAAAAAGTCAAAGGAAAAGGGCAGACACACAAAAAGTGTGATATCTCCAATCTGAGCCAAATTCCTAAAACGTTAGCCCATTAAGTGGCCAAGAAAAATAAGACAAAATTGGTGCAAACTTCATTTTCAAAAGTTCTCACAGTAGTTTTATAAGTGCCTAGAGGGATGAGTTAACCTTGGTTGTGTCTTGTTTAATTTGGCCATTTAGAGAGCTAACTCTTTTCTGCCTTGGCTCTGATTGCAGATGTCACACCTCTACATGTCTGGACTTGATTCTTCACCTGCCTTTTTTGGAGTACAGTAAATGTTTCTGATTTGGTATCATGCTAAAAGAATTTGTAAGTGGTTTCTTTGCTCAATGTCTGAATGGATTGGGATCAGGTGTGTTGGTAGGTTTCCACTGTTAAATTATTTCACACCCCTTCAACACTATATAATAGCCACAATCCCAGATTTCATCTTCCATGTGGGAGGTCAATATATTCTGTGACATGCATTGAAAAAAGAAAATTTAAACATTGCACTTACACACCTAACTAGAAAATATGTGTTACCTTAGCCATGAATTTCTAATTAGCATTTTTACTTGAGAAGCAGCAATTACCTAACCTACCAAACAATGCAGAAATCATTATTATCATGAGTTTGTTCATTTATGAAATGGGTGGGCCACTGCTTATCACATGATCACTGTGTTTATGGTTGAGGATGAAGAAATTAAATTGAGATAAACTCCTTATGGAAATTCACTGCATTTGCTGTTTCTCCTCACCAAAAAGTATTAAATACAGCCTATAGAGACAAATAAAGATGATATAAATTAGAAGCGATAAGAAAGAAAACACAAAGAGTCATAATTTAAATGAGGAAGAAAAATGTGAACTATGGATCATCAACTCAGAAATTCATATATCCCAACCTACTACATCCATAACCATAAGTCTCTTAACATAACCAAAAACATGGTTTATAATCATTTTTCCTCATAAGGTTTTTGAGAAGATCACAGAAAGATATGGATATAAAAAATATCCTGCAGATTAAAAACACCAATAAAGTATTAGATAATAAAACACTATACTATAGTGTGATCACAACTATTTCGAGCTCAGAGAGATAGAAGATCTATACAAACTAGAAAAAAACTGAAAAATCACCATAGCATCTGAAACTTGAGATGGGCTTTAAAGAATCTGTACAATTTGAAAAATGTCTTCTGTATAACAAGTTAAGAAAAGGTTTTGGAAGATGAAGAATGTTGGCAGGCAACAGATGCAGAAACATACAGGTAATTGTCATTTCATGCTAAGAGGACCATTGAGAGTGAGAATCAGTGAAGTTACACACCAAGGACTGTTGCTGGATATTTGATTACACTGAGGGTATGTTATTTAGTGGAAAAAAGTTTCTACTTGTTGTGCAGCCTAGCCCTTAGCATAGACCTTTAAACCCTATGCCTAGAATATATACAAGCCCTTAGTATACAACTTAATCCCAAACAATGAGGGTAAAGTTAATTTGTGGAAGCACCCATGCTTAAAAATTATCTATAATTGAGTAGTAGACAAAGCGACAAATCAGGGAAAGATTTGGGAGAATATGATATGCCCAACTCTCAGGAGAAGAGAGAGAAAGAAAAGTTACAGAAGAGGGAACAGCACAGAGGATGAGAGGAGGAGGCAATTTTACCAAGAGAGTTTTACAGAGATGGATAGAAGAGAGAACAGGCTGGACATCAGGGAAAACAGAATGAGTCAGAGATTGTGAAGAAGCCAGAAGATTATACCGGATTACCAGAGTTAGTTTGAGGCCAAGCAGAGCAAAAAACTGGACTCTGAAAGAGAATCCCAAATTGAATCAGTCAGTTTTGAGAGGAGTTTGAATCAGACAGCCATACATCAGAAAGAACTAGGAAATAGTGAGCTTAATCAGCAGTAAGTCGCAGATGCTGAAAATATTGTAGGCCTAGATTAGATTGTACAGAGGCTAAAAGCTTCCAGGAGTATGTCTAGGTTAGCAGATAGAGGCAATAATCCTCAGAGATATTTACCTCAGTCAGGTGAATAAAAGATGCTTTAACAAAAGAGAAATAGAAATGAGGCAACAGAGATGGAAGAAATGATCCATCTTAGGAACAAAATTTCTATGACACACATTCACACACAGCATCCACACTCATATATTAAAGTCATAATTAATAAATGATGATATTTTAGTCACAAATAATATAAAATACCTTGGTGTGACTCTAACTAAGGAAGTGAAAGATCTGTATGATAAGAACTTCAAGTCTCTGAAAAAAGAAATCAAAGAAGATCTCAGAAAATGGAAAGATCACCCATGCTCATAGATTGGCAGGATTAATATAGTAAAAATGGCTATCCTGCTTAAAGCAATCTACAGATTCAATGCAATCCCCATCAAAATTCCAACTCAATTCTTCAACGAATTAGACAGGGCAATATGCAAATTCATCTGGAATAACAAAAAACCTAGGCAAACAAAAACTCTCCTCAACAATAAAAAGACCTCTGGTGGAATCACCATGCCTGACCTCAAGCTGTACTACAAAGCAATTGTAATAAAAACTGCATGGTACTGGTACAATGACAGACAGGTAGATCAATGGAATAGAATTGAAGATCCAGAAATGAACCCACACACTTGATCTTTGACAAGGGAGCTAAAACCATCCAGTGGAAAAAGGATAGCATTTTCAACAAATGGTGCTGACACAACTGGCAGTTATCATGTAGAAGAATGTGAATTAATCCATTCTAATCTCCTTGAACAAAGCTCAAGTCTAAGTGAATCAAAGAACTCCACATAAAGCCAGAGACACTAAAACTTATAGAGGAAAAAGTGGGGAAAGCCTCGAAGATATGGGCACAGGGGGAAAATTCCTGAACAGAACAACAGTGGCTTGTACTGTAAGATCAAAAATCGACAAATGGGACCTCATAAAATTGCAAAGCCTCTGTAAGGCAAAAGACACTGTCAATAAGACAAAAAGCCCACCAACTGATTGGGAAAGGATCTTTCCCTATCCTAAATCAGATAAGAGACTAATATCCAATATATATAAAGAACTCAAGAAGATGGACTCCAGAAAATCAAATAATTATTTTAAAAAAATGAGTTACAGAGCTAAACAAAGCTAAAAAAAATCTCAACTGAGGAATACTGAATAGCTGAGAAGCACCTGAAAGAATGTTCAATATCTTTAATCATCAGGGAAATGCAAATCAAAACAACCCTGAGATTACAACCTCACACCAGTCAGAATGGCTAACATCAAAAATTCAGGTGACAGCAGATGCTGGTGAGGATGTGGAGAAAGAGGAACACTCCTCCATTGCTGGTGAGATTGCAAGTTTGTACAACCACTCTGGAAATCAGTGTGGCAGTTCCTCAGAAAATTGAACTTAGTACTACCAGACGATCCAGCAATACCTCTCCTGGGAATATACCCAAAAGATGTCTCAACTGGTAATAAGGACACATGCTCCACTATGCTCATAGCAGCCTTATTTATATTAGCCAGAAGCTGGAAAGAATCCAGATCTCCCTCAACCAAGGAATGGATACAGAAAATGTGGCAAATTTACACAATGGAGTACTACTCAGCAATTAAAAGCAATGAATTTATGAAATTCTTAGGCAAATGGATGTATCTGGAGGATATCATCCTGAATGAAGTAACCTAATCACAAAAGAACTCACATGATATTCACTCACTGAAAAGTGGATATTAGTCCAGAAACTTAGATTACCCAGGATACAATTTGCAAAACTTATGAAAATCATGAAGAAGGAAGACCAAAGTGTGGATTCTTCATCCCTCCTTAGAATGGGGAACAAAATACCCATGGAAGGAGTTACAGAGACAAATTTTGTAATTGAGACAGAAGGAAGGACCATCTAGAGACTGCCCCACCTGGAGATCCATCCCATAATGAGCCACCAAACATAGACACTAATTGCATATACCAGCAAGATTTTGCTAACAGGACCCTGACGTAGCTCTCTCTTGTGAGGCTATACCAGTGCATGGCAAATACAGAAGTGGATGCTCATAGTCGTCTATTGGATGGTACACAGGGCCCCAATGAACGAGCTAGAGAAAGTACCTGAAAGAGGAAAATTACTGACCACCAGAACTTTCACCCCAGAGTACATTCTGAACTCTCACACCAGAGTCAGACCCCCTCTCAAATGAAAACTGTTCCGGGGACATTTCTGAGATAAGGGTTTCCTGGAACGAACCCAGTCCTACCCCTCCCAACTAAGGACTGTGCCAGGGACATTTTTGAGATAAGGGTGTGAGTAAAAACCTCAGTCCCAATGAATCAAGTACATGACCAAAGTGTGGGACGCGGTTGCAAAAGCACTTTGGAAAAACCCTTGGTTGAATCACTTAGTGACGTAAAAACTGTATTTTCCCTGCCCTGCTCCCCCCCTTGCCCTCCTCTTATAAAAGCCTGTGAAAATTTGGGCTAGGGGCCGGATCTCCTCTGCACCTTGCAGGCTGCATGAGGTCCGACCCCAGATATCTGGTTTATGTGCTTTTTGTTTGTTTTGTCTGCTTTCTTGTCGTTGCTGTATTAAATCTTGCTATCTATACATCTTAAGTACCGGTCTCAGTGTCTTCTTGGGTGCGCGGCTGACCCGAGGCTTGAGTAAGTGCCTCCCTTTGGGAGTTTTGGAGTCTTTCAGTACCCAAGGAGCTGAAGGGGTCTGCAACCCTAGAGGAGGAACAACAATATGAACTAACCATTATTCCCAGAGCTCTTGACTCTAGCTGCATATGTAGCAGAAGATGGCCTAGTCGTCCATCATTGGGAAGAGAGGCCCTTGGTCTTGCAAAGATTATATGCTCCAGTATAGGGGAATGCCAGGGCCAGGAAGACTGAGTGGGTCAGGGAGCAGGGTGGGGCAGTGAGGTGTATTGGAGACTTTTGGAATAGCATTTGAAATGTAATTGAAAAAATATCTAATAAATAATTGTTTAAAAATGATATATGGACATAGAGTCACTGGAAGGTTATTACAGTTTAACTGTGATAACGTGAGGGTATAGGTGTGGTGTGATAGGATTAGTACCTTTGTAAGAAACAATATGGGTCTCATGAACACATAGCAAGTTGATGCCACCTATAAGCCAGGAGATAAGATTTTAGAGTGAAATCAGTACTACCAGGACCTTGGTTTTGGACTGCTGGTCTTCAGAGCTGTGAGGAATTCTGTTATTTAAGCCACAAGAAATGACTAAGAAGAGCCCATAATATGGAAAGCCTCCAAATAGAGACAGAAACATGGAGTTGAGTACAGATTGTTTGAGACAAACACAAATTAAAAATATTAAAACAAACAAACAAACAAAAGACCAAAAAAAAAATTAAAAAAAAAAAAAAACGCAACAACAACAACAAAAAACCTCTGGGTTAAGAGAAAGGGAGTGGCCCTGAATGCAGAAGGGCAAACTAGGAAACTGAAGTTAATATAAATTGTGATAAGATAAGGAGTAAAGCATTGAAGCAAGAGAAGAGAGAGGAGAGAAGCATTGACTGATGTCTCTCAGTTCAGTGATTGGGAATGAGAAGGGAGAGTCTCACTCTTCAATTTTTAACCCCGTATTTCCTCTACTTTATAAAATGGATAAGAGACTTATCGCGAGCAGCTGTACCTGTTCAAAACATTGTTGTAAGCATTATTTTCCTCACTGAAGGCTAGACACAATGGGTGATGAAAACTGTATGGTTTGGGCTTAATTCCAAGTTATATCCCTTCCTTCAATGTTTCTTAGGATCTCTTCTTTCCATCTTGCTTTCACCATCAAGAAAGCAAATAAATCATATAACACTCTCTAATAAATATGCTTGTGAGTTGCTGTGATAGCATTTGTGAATAATTGGAGCCTCGTAGAAATATTGACATAAAAGCATAAACTACTATGCCCAGACACATAGCTGGATTCACTTACTTTTAATAATTAAATGGTTTCAATCAGAAATTTCAAGAATCTTAACTCAGAGTTTCATTATCAAACAATACATCACTTATCTAAACAGAGTTAGTTAACATTGAGGTGTATAAATACCAAAATTCTCCTTAATCAAATTCTACCTAAAAATGCTATCATATTAACTCCTACCCCTTTAGACTCCATTTTATACAAATATATTAACATATCAGAAATGTATCAAGCTGAGTTTCACATGTCTACAAGCCCAGAATTCAAGAGGCCAAAACAAATCAATTAGGAGTTCAAGGCTTGCCTCAACTAAATAGAGAGTTATAGATCAGCTTGAACTAGATGAGACTGTCTCAAAACAGCCACAAAATAATGTAAACTAGAAGATATTATATTCATCAGAGTAAGAATTATTTTAGAATTTGTCTTTCTTGGTTCCTGTTGGTCCTTTCCCAGGGAACCAGCACCCTATAGCAGGAATTAAGCTCTGATCTACTCTCATAGATACTTGCCACTCCCAAAATCAGAACTCGAGCTCCACATCTGTTATAAAGGTAAGCCAAATTGTGTCTCTCTGATATCAAGGGCCTCTTTGTGTTCAGGTAAATTTTAGAAATGCTTTCACTGTGTTCCCTTCAGGGAAATTCATTCAGCATACATGAAAGCACTGCAGAAATCTATGGTTTCAAAAGGAAGTCAGAGGAGATGCATGAAAGTGATAGAGGAAGAAGGAAGAATGAAAGAGGCAGTGTAAGCACTGTATTAATGCAGAAATTGCCAAGCTTATCTGGCCAGAATAACAGTCTGTAAAAGACATTTTAAGAATATTTGCATTGAGCTGTTTATGCTTATAATTGAATTTACATGTTGTTTATCCCTGCTGATATACTTGTAATTTTAACTTGACCTTTCTAGAAAAATACTTTAACCCAAAGCAACAATTATTGCATAGAGTTTTATTAAATATGAATCCCTTCAGAAGGACAGAGGCACAGCCTTTCCTACTCCATAAAATGTCATTAGGAGACAAAGCAAGTCAGCTGGACATCCTACAGTGAGTCTATGCTTGGCCCCACTGGGAAGAGGAATCTTAGGGGCAGAACTATTTATTAATCACATTTTTCTACTTAAAAGTATATGGTTATAAAATCCCTGAGGAGAAAATTGAAATGATTTGGTTTATCACATAGTTTTCTCTCTGAGTCACTTACAGAAAGGAGCAATATTACACAAGATCCTTTTGAATTGTATTTTGACTTCATAATTTTATTTAGTCATGATTTTTTATCTCAACAGGTTATGAGAGTTTAAAACAATTCTACTTCGCATCCTCCTAATTGCGTTTGAAAAGATTTATGAAAAGAGTTCCCTCATCTTGGCTTACCTGTTGTCTGTATGCTGGGTGATGGTTCCAAGAGCCTTCTGCAGGAGTCTCAGCAGACTGTTCCTGCTATTACTATCATATTCTTCAATAACTGCTCAGCTGGAGTTTCTTAAAACTGATTTGCAAATCTTTGAAAGGGTAATCTCATTCATCAAAGCACCACTGCCCTATAGATCACACGATTTCACATGTTTTTAATTTTATTTTTTAAATTTATTTAATTTTTACTCTCCATATTTTATCCCCCAGCCATCCACCCTCTGACTGTTCCACATACCATACCTCCTCCCCAGACCTATGCCTCCATGTGTATGTCCCCACCCAACACACCACCTGACCTCTAAACTCCTTGGGGCCCCCAGTCTTTTGAGGGTTAGGTGAAATCTTCTCTGAATGAACACAGACCCAGAAGTCCTCTACTGTATGTGTGTTGGGGGCCTCATATCAGCTGGTGTATCCTGCCTGCTTGGTGTTCAAGTGTTTGAGAGATCTCAGGTGTCCAGATTAATTGAGAATTCTGGTCTTCCTACAGGGTCTCCCTTCTCCTCAGCTTCTTTCAGTCCTCCCTAATTCAGCAACAGGAGTCAGCTGCTTCAATCCACCGGTTGGGTACAAATATATGCATCTGACTCTTTCAGCTGCTTGTTGGGTCTTCTAGACTGCAGTCATGATATGTCCCTTAGAAGGAAACAGAGATTTCACAACTAAGGAATCTCAAATGGCTGAGAAGCATTTAAAGAAATGTTCAAAGTCCTTAGTGATCAGAGAAATGCAAATCAAATGACCTTGAGATTCCACCTTATACCAATCAGAATGGCTAAAATCAAAATCTCAGGTGACAACACATGTTGGAGAGGATGTGGAGAAAGAGGAAAACCCTCCATTGCTGGTAAGATTGCAAATTGGTGTAACCACTCTGGAAATCAATCTGGAGATTCCTTGGAAAATCGAAAACAGATCTACCTGAATACCCAGCTATACCACTCTTGGGAATATACCCCACCATGCCACAGGGACACTATGTTCATAGCAGCCTTATTTGTGATAGTCAGAAGCTGGAAACAACCTAGATGTCCCACGACAGGAGAATGGATACAGAAAACATGTTTCATTTACACAATGGAATACTACTTAGCTATTAAGAATGAGGACATCCCATCTATTGGATGGGACACAGGATCCCCAATGAAGAAGCTAGAGAAAGTACCCAAAGACCTGGAGGGGTCTGAAGCCCTATAGGAGAAACAATATGAACTAATCAGTACCCCCAGAGCTTGTGTCTCTAACTGCATATGTAGCAGAGGATGGCCACCAATGGAAGGAGAGGCCCTTGGTCTTGTGAAGATTCTATGACCCAGTATAGGAGAATGCCAGGGCCAGGAAATAGGAGTGGGTGGGATGGGGATCAGGAGAAGGGGGAGGGTATAGGGGATTTTCAGAGAGGAAACTAGGAAAGGAGATAGCATTTGAAATGTAAGTGAAGAAAACATCTAGTAAATATATTCTCTCTCTCTCTCTCTCATATATATATATATATATTATATATATATAAAAAATGAGAACATCCTGAGTTTTGCAGGCAAGTGGATGGAACTAGAAAATATCATCCTAAGCGAGGGAACTCAGGCCCAAAAGGACATTCATGGTATGTACTTACTAATAAGTGGATAGGAGTCAAAAGAAATTACAGAATACCCAAGATACAGTCCACAGAATTCAAAAAGCTCAACAAGCTGCAATGCCCAAGTAAGGACGCCTCAGTTCCACTTGGAAGGGAGAAGAACACTGGAACTTGTGTTTTCTTTACTATTCTAGAAGTCTGTATGCCCATCCTCCATACTCTTCTCCCCAACTCCTTGGTTATAGGTATGCCAGGACACTCAGCTTGATATATGAATGCTGATATCCAAACTCCATTCTGCAGGCTTGTAGCAAACATTTTAGCACTGTGCTATCTCTTCAGATCTCATGTAGAGAGGTCTGGTGGGGTGAGGAGTGGGGGTTGTGGACATCCTCATAAAGATTATTCAAAGGAGTCCCAAAAAGGAAAAGTGATTTGGGAGAAGTCTGCCATCAGGCAACATCCAAAGCCATAGGAGGTACTGGTTGTTATTAAGCAAAGTGTAAACTATTTGATTGATTACATTTAGCTATCAAACGTGGAGGCAGTGATTATGGTATTCTTGATCCATGAAATGATCACTTTTTACTTTACAGATTGGGAAGAAAGACCAAAAGTTTTGGAATTTAAGTGCCCATTCAGGTATAAGAGTGTGGCCAGATTAAACCCTCACCAGCTTCCCATACAGGCATTCTCCACTGCATTCCACTGGTTTTGCACTTTTTTGTTTTAAATCCTTAAAACTATGCCTTCCAAATTGGTCCAAATTAAATCTAGATTGTCTTCAGAAATTGATGATCATCCTAAAATAAATGGAAATCTATTTCACAAAGGAATTTGTAAAAACAAACCTGAGAGGCTGTTTAGTTGTTGTCACTGTGAGATTCTTTTGTCTGCCTCTGTTATTTGGGGAGGTTAGATATCCAAAAACTAATGAAAAGTGAAAATTTGAGCACTGCCACCAAACCTGAGAGAAATGCTACTCAATAACATTGGTCCTTCATATCTTAACTAAAAAGTGACCTGGGGAGTGAGAGTTGGGGAAGTCCTGATGAGTACCAGAAATTCCCTGCATAAAACTTGCAAATACTGCTTTATAACCATTTAATATGTTCAAAAAAAAAAGCCTAGAAATATCCTAGAAGTTATTGATCTAAAAGATGGTATCTTTTGTGGGTCAAATTATCATATATTTCTTAGTAAAACTGAATATGAGATTAGGATGCTGAACAGATTGGGTCAGATTAAAGAAGCTAGTTTAATTCAGAAAATAGCTTTAAAATAAGAAGTGTGAGGAGCAAAGCATGCTGGGCTCAGGCGGGCCGACTCAAGCCCTCTCGGTGGCATGTGAGCTAAGTAGAAATGTAGCCAGGGTCTCTGCGGTGTTTTCCTGGGTCGTGCAGAGCTCTGGGTATGGTGGCCTCAGGGCAGGACCTGGTGTTCAAGCTCTAGAGCTTCGCTAACAGGTCCTCAGCGCTTTACGAGAAAATTGGCGCAAACCCCGCGGAGAATCATCTAGAAAGAGTAGATTTATTTATTGTATATGAGCACACCACTGCTTTCTTCAGACACATCAGAAGAGGACATCGGATTCCATTACAGATGGTTTTGAGCTACCATGTGGTTGCTGGGAATTGAACTCGGGACCTCCCAGTCGGTGCTCTTAACCGCTGAGCCATCTCTCCAGCCCAGAAGAGTTTGAGTATTATCTATGGGCCAGATCTAGCCAGCTGGTAACCATGAGCGAATGGATGAAGAAAAGCCCCTTAGAATTGGAAGATTACGTTTATAAAGAAGTGATGATGATAGCTTGTGAGAAGGAATATAAAGGATGGCTTTTAACCACAGACCCAGTCTCTGCCAACATTGTCCTCGTAAACTTCCTTGAAGATGGCAGATTGTCTGTGACTTGAATCATGGGCCACTCTGTGCAGACTGTGGAAACCGTAAGTGAAGGGGACCACAGAGTACGAGAGAAGCTGATGCATTTGTTTACTTCTGGAGACTGTAGAGGATACAGCCCCGAGGATCTGGAAGAGAAGAGGGCCAGCCTAAAGAATGGCTGGAGAAGAACCACATCCCTGTCACAGAGCAGGGGGATGCACAAAGGACTCTCTGTGTGGCTGAGGTTCTGACTATAGACCCACCATATACTCCAGAAAATTGCAGCAGCTCCAATGAGATCATTCAGTCCCGAATTCAGGATCTTATTCAAGGACATCTTTCAGCTTCCCAGTGAGAGGCCAAGCACTGTGAACATGCTAGCTTCACCGTTTGGTTTTGTATTCAATTCTTCCAATGTAAGTCGATTATATTACAAGACATCAGAAGCACATGAGGGTTATAGGTGTATATGAGTATTTTAAGGTTTTGTTCAGGTCAGATCAGGTGAGTAGATCATGAGTGCTGGGTTCCTTAGGAATTGAAGGTACAAGAGCAGTGCCCCTGTGAAAATAGCACAGGGAAGTCAGATTTGAAAGGAGCTCTTCTTGTGTGTGACTTAAGATAAATTGCCCTTTTTTGTGAGACAAGAATACATTTTGAATAGGTGTAACAATGAAATAAATTTATAAATTTCAATATAAGATATTAAAGTAAATATCCGTTTCAGGTTCCTTTAAAAAGAAGAAAAAGAAGAAGAAGAAGAAGAAGAAGAAGAAGAAGAAGAAGGAGGAGGAGGAGGAGGAGGAGGAGGAGGAGGAGGAGGAGGAGGAGGAGGAGGAGGAGGAGGAGGAGGAGGAGGAGGAGAAGGAGAAGGAGAAGGAGAAGGAGAAGGAGAAGGAGAAGGAGAAGGAGAAGGAGAAGGAGAAGGAGAAGGAGAAGGAGAAGGAGAAGGAGAAGGAGAAGGAGAAGGAGAAGGAGAAGGAGAAGGAGAAGGAGAAGGAGAAGGAGAAGAAGAAGAAGAAGAAGAAGAAGAAGAAGAAGAAGAAGAAGAAGAAGAAGAAGAAGAAGAAGAAGAAGAAGAAGAAGAAGAAGAAGAAGAAGAAGAAGAAGAAGAAGAAAGATGTTAAAAAGCACTGGCTATTCTTGCAGAGGGCCTGGATCATATTCCCAGCACACACATGACAGCACACAGCATGCGTAAACACACAGGTCCATCTCCTAGGCTCCAGGCATGCATTTGATGCACATAAATTCATGCAAGCTAAATACCCATACACATAAAAAGATTTTAAATAAAAACATAATTTTAAAAAGTAAAATGAAATAAGAAAATAAAAGTGTCATGGAGATGAAATATATGTAACACAAAAACAGGAAATATATTTGAGGGTAAGAGGGGGACCAGAAAGAAAGTAATGAGAAAGGATGCCTGAAAAATAAGAATACAGTATATGATGCATGAATAAAAATGTCACAATCATAATATAACTTTCTACTTTGTATGGTAACTAAAAAGTTAATAAAAGTTAAAACCTTCTGAGAAAAAAAAGTTTCATAATGTGTCCCCAGTGACTGAAATTGTTACTCCACTCAGAAAACAGCATGGCTCAAAACTCATTATCAAGTGGCATTTCCACAAGTAGCCAGGGAATATGCAGTTTCCTATCAGACATTACATTCAGAGTCTGGGTAGATTTCTTTCCTGAATCAGAGCCTAAGAAACTACTTCATTTCCTTACCTCTTCCCAGCACTAGTATGTATCCAAGCTTCAACAGCAGCCATAGGTTATAGACAAAGTACTTAATTCCCCATGCTATAAAATTTAGATTTAAAAGTAACTTGTAAAGTCAGCAGCTTACTTCAGTTTCTTCCTGTCAACCGGTAATGGCCAACAACTCTAATTCTTAGGGACAGACAGGGAAATTATCATAGCCAAGAATAATTTTCTTTCTTTCTGTCTTTCTTTCTTTCTTTCTTTCTTTCTTTCTTTCTTTCTTTCTTTCTTTCTTTCTTTCTTTCTTTTTTTAACTAGAATAGATCATTTGGAGTACAATCCTGCCTCAAAATCTTCTCCCTCTGGAGAAGTGTTATAGAATTTAGTGTTGTTGGCTTGAATTATCAGCTTTCATTTTTGCTTCAGGACTATCAGTATGAGTTATCAAGGACATTAATTGTGACATTCTTTGATACAGTGATGCCTTCCTTCCAAATCAAGGCAGTACCTTTTAGGTTTTTATCTCTTATGTTATCAGAGGAAAAGTAGAAAGAGTTCTGTATTAATCTATTTTTTTAAACATGACGATGTTTATATCATTGCAAAAATTCTTCCCAGTAAAGCACAATGCCTTCCTGCTTCACAATCCAGACAGCAATAGTTTACTCCTGATAGTTCATCTTTATTATGAAAGGCATTGTGTTAGTTACTTCATGAATGTGTATGCAAGAATCTAAACATATCTTATGTTTTCCTCTCTTATAATTTAGAAAACAATGAATAAATAAAAAGGGAGAGGCTGGTGAAAAGATTAGTAGATGAATAGGGGAAATATATGAATGGAAAGATGATCAGGCATTAGATAATTAGTGAGTTTAAGAATTAAAGTGTGAATAGATGAATACATAGATAAATAGAAGATTTGTTCTGCTGATCTTTAGCAAAAACACCATATTAGAAAACCCACAAGAATTTCAAATATGTCTACTGGTAATTTTTGAAAATAAAATATCTACATAAACAAAGAAGGAAACAGATTGAGTTATTAAGTAATGTCAACTATCAAAAGATTTTGTAAAACAAAGTATAAGAAGTTGATCCTACTTGTGACTAGATCAAAAATAGTGTACTGTTTCTTGAATCCTGAAAAGATTCCCATATTGATGCAGGAGGAACAAGAAGCTAAGGAATGAGCAAACAATGCAGTGTCAATCCATTATGTACAACCCAGATGACCCAGTACATCTTAAGGCAGCCATGTTCATGTTCCATCTCTCTATACAGTATTTTAAATACAGAAGTTCCTAAATTTGGAAAAGATTAGAAAATTATTAATGAATTACCATTAAATAAATTTCTAATAGATCTCACTACAATAATATTTATTGATAGATGAACCAATAGTATTCATCATTTCTTTATTTTTAGGTATTTTCTTCATTTACATTTCCAGTGTTATACCAAAGGTCCCCCCATACATTCCCGCCCATTCCCCTACCCACCAACCCCCACTTTTTGGCCCTTGCATTCTCCTATATTGAGACATATAAAGTTTGCACGACCAATGGGCCTCTTTTTCCAGTGATGGCCGACTAGGCCATCTTTTGATACATATGCAGCTAGAGTCAAGAGCTCCAGGGTACTGGTTAGTTCATAATGTTGTTCCACCTATAGGGTGGCAGATCCCTTTAGCTCCTTGGGTACTTTCTCTAGCTCCTCCATTGGGAGCCCCGTGATCCATCCACTAGCTGACTGTGAGCATCCACTTCTGTGTTTGCTAGGCCTCGGCATAGTCTCACAAGAGACAGCTATATCTGGGTCCTTTCAGCAAAATCTTGCTAGTGTATGCAATGGTGTCAGCTTTTGGAAGCTGATTATGGGGTGGATCCCTGGATATGGCAGTCTCTAGATGGTGCATCCTTTCGTCACAGCTCCAAACTTTGTCTCTGTAAGTCCTTCCATGGGTGTTTTGTTCCCAATTCTAAGAAGGGGCACAGTGTCCACACTTTGGTCTTCATTCTTCTTGAGTTTCATGTGTTTTACAACTTGTACCTTGGGTATTCTAAGTTTCTGGGCTAATATCCACTTATCAGTGAATACATATCATGTGAGTTCTTTTGTGATTGGGTTACCTCACTCAGGATGATGCCCTCCAGGTCTAGCCATTTGCATAGAAATTTCATAAATTCATTCTTTTTAATAGCTGAGTAGTACACCATTGTGCAAATGTACCACATTTTCTGTATCCATTCCTCTGTTGAGGGGCATCTGGGTTCTTTCCAGCTTCTGGCTATTATAAATAAGGCTGCTATGAACATAGTGGAGCATGTGTCCTTATTACCAGTTGGGACATCTTATGGATATATGCCCAGGAGAGGTATTGCTGGATCCTCTGGTAGTACTATGTCCAATTTTCTAAGGAACCGCCAGACTGATTTCCAAAGTGGTTGTACAAGTTTGCATTCCCATCAACAATGGAGGAGTGTTCCTCTTTCCCCACATCCTCACCAGCATCTGCTGTCACCTGAATTTTTGACGTTAGCCATTCTGACTGGTATGAGGTTGTAATCTCAGGGTTGTTTTGATTTGCATTTTCCTGATGATTAAGGATGCTGAACATTCTTTCAGGTGCTTCTCAGCCATTCGGTATTCCTCAGGTAGGAATTCTTTGTTAAGCTCTACATCCCATTTTTAATGGGGTTATTGATTTTTTGGAACACACTTTCCTGAGTTATTTGTATAAATTAGATATTAGTCCCCTATCTGATTTAGGATAGGTAAAGATCCTTTCCCAATCTGTTGGTGGCCTTTTTGTCTTAATTGATGGTGTCTTTTGCCTTACAGAAGCTTTGCAATTTTATGAGGTCCTATTTGTTGATACTCGATCTTACAGCACAAGCCATTGCTGTTCTATTCAGGAATATTTCCCCTGTGCCCATATCTTTGAGGCTTTTTCCCACTTTCTCCTCTATAAGTTTCACTGTCTCTGGTTTTATATTGAGTTCCTTGATCCACTTAGATTTGACCTTAGCACAAGGAGATAGGAATGGATCAATTCACATTCTTCTACATGTTAACTGCCAGTTGTGCCAGCACTATTTGTTGAAAATGCTGTCTTACTTCCACTGGATGGTTTTAGCTCCCTTGTCGAAGATCAAGTGACCATAGGTGTGTGGGTTCATTTCTGGGTCTTCAATTCTATTCTATTGGTCTACTTGTCTGTCGCTATATCCTATCATGCAGTTTTTATCACAATTGCTCTGTAGTACAGCTTTAGGTCAGGCATGGTGATTCCACCAGAGGTTCTTTTATCCTTGAGAAGAGTTTTTGCTATCCTAGGTTTTTTGTATTCCAGATGAATTTGCAGATTGCCCTTTCTAATTCTTTGAAGAATTGAGTTGGAATTTTGATGGGGATTGCATTGAATCCATAGATTGCTTTTGACAAGATAGCCATTTTTACTATATTGATCCTGCAAATCCATGAGCATGGGAGATCGTTCCGTCTTCTGGGATCTTCTTTAATTTCTTCAGAAAATGTTCAACATCCTTAATCATCAGTAAAATGCAAATCAAAACAACCCTAAGATTCCACCTCACACCATTCAGAATGGCTAAGATCAAAAATTCAGGTGACAGCAGATGTTGGCGAGGATGTGGGGAAAGAGGAACACTCCTCCATTGTTGGTGGGAATGCAAACTTGTACAACCACTTTGGAAGTCAGTCTGGCGGTTCCTTAGAAAATTGGACATAGTACTACCAGAGGATCCAGCAATACCTCTCCTGGGCATATATCCATAAGATGTCCCAACTGGTAATAAGGACACATGCTCCACTATGTTCATAGCAGCCTTATTTATAATAGCCAGAAGCTGGAAAGAACCCAGATGCCCCTCAACAGAGGAATGGATACAGAAAATGTGGTACATTTGCACAATGGTGTACTACTCAGCTATTAAAAAGAATGAATTTATGAAATTTCTATGCAAATGGCTAGACCTGGAGGGCATCATCCTGAGTGAGGTAACCCAATCACAAAAGAACTCACATAATATGTACTCATTGATAAGTGGATATTAGCCCAGATACTTAGAATACCCAAGATATAAGATACAATTTGTGAAACGCATGAATCTCAAGAAGAACGAAGACCAAAGCGTGGACACTTTGCTCCTTCTTACAGTTGGGAACAAAACACCCATGGAAGGAGTTACAGAGACAGAGTTTGGAGCTGTGACGAAAAGATGGACCATCTAGAGACTGCCATATCCAAGGATCCACCCCATAATCAGCTTCCAAACGCTGACACCAGTGCATACACTACCAAGAATTTGCTGAAAGGACCCAGATATAGCTGTCTCTTGTGAGACAATGCCGGGGCCTAGCACACACAGAAGTGGATGCTCATAGTCAGCTAGTGGATGGATCACGGGGCTCCCAATGGAGGAGCTAGAGAAAGTACCCAAGGAGCTAAAGGGATGTGCAACCCTATAGGTGGAACAACATTATGATCTAACCGTACTCTGGAGCTCTTGACTCTAGCTGCATATGTATTAAAAGATGGCCTAGTCAGCCATCACTGGAAAGAGAGGCCCATTGAACACGCAAACTTTATATGCCCCAGTACAGGGGAATGCCAGGGCCAAAAAAAAATGGGAATGGGTGGGTAGGGAAGTGGGGAGGGGAGGATATGGAGGACTTTTGGGATAGCATTGGAAATGTAATTGAGGAAAATATGTAATAAATAAATAAATAAATAAGCTTCACAGTAAAAAACAATATTTCTTTCTTCAGAGACTTGAAGTTCTTATCATAAAGATCTTTCACTTCCTTGGTTAGAGTCACGCCAAGATTTTTTATATTATTTGTGACTATTAAGAAGGGTGTTGTTTCCCTAATTTTTTTCTCAGCCTGTTTATCCTTTGTGTAGAGAAAGGCCATTGACTTGTTTGAGTTAATTTTATATCCAGCTACTGGACTGAAGCTGTTTATCAGGTTTATGAGTTCTCTGGTAGGATTTTTATGGTCACTTATATATACTACCATATCATCTGCAAAAAGTTATATTTTGACCTCTTCCTTTCCAATTTGCATTCCCTTGATCTCCTTTTGTTGTCGAATTGCTCTGGCTAGGACTTCAAGTACAATGTTGAATAGGTAGGGAGAAAGTGGGCAGCCTTGTCTAGTCCTGATTTTAGTGTGAATGCTTCTAGCTTCTCACCATTTACTTTGATGTTGGCTACTGGCCTGCTGTAGATTGCTTTTATCATGTTTAGGTATGGGCCTTGAATTCCTGATCTTTCTAAGACTTTAATCATGAATGGGTGTTGGATTTTGTCAAATGCTTTCTCCGAATCTAACTAGATGATCATGTGGTTTTTGTCTTTGAGTCTGTTTCTATAATGGATTATGTTGATGGATTTCCGTATATTGACCCATCCCTGCATCTCTGGAATGAAACCTACTTGGTCAGGTTGGATGATTGTTTTGAAGTGTTCTTGGATTCGAATATCGAGAATTTTATTGAGTATTTTTGCATAAATATTCATAAGGGAAATTGGTCTGAAGTTCTCTATCTTTGTTGGGTCTTTCTGTGGTTTAGGTGTCAGAGTAATTGTGGCTTCATAGAATGAATTGGGTAGAGTAACTTCTGCTTCGATCTTGTGGAATAGTTTGTGAAGAACTGTAATTAGATCATCTCTGAAGGTCTGATAGAACTCTACACTAAACCCATTTGGTCCTGGGCTTTTTTTGGTTGGGAGACTATTGATGACTACTTCTATTTCTTTAGGGGATTTAGGACTGTTTAGATCATTAACCTGATCCTGATTTAACTTTAATACCTGGTATCTGTCTAGAAATTTGTCCATTTCATCCAGGTTTTCCAGTTTTGTTGAGTATAACCTTTTGTAGAAGGATCTGATGGTGTTTTGGATTTCTTCAGGATCTGTTGTTATGTCTCCCTTTTCATTTCTGATTTTGTTTATTACGATGCTGTCCCTGTGCCCTCTACTGAGTCTGGCTAAGGGTTTATCTATCTTGTTGATTTTCTCAAAGAACCAGCTCCTGGTTTTGTTTATTCTTTGAATAGTTCTTCTTGTTTCCACTTGGTTGATTTCACCCCTGAGATTGATTATTTCCTGCCGTCTACTCCTCTTGGGTAAATTTGCTTCCTTTTGTTCTAGAGCTTTTAGGTGTATTGTTAAGCTGCTTGTGTGTGTTCTCTCTAGTTTCTTTTTGGAAGCACTCAGAGCTATGAGTTTTCCTCTTAGAAATGCTTTCAATGTGTCCCATAAGTTTGTGTATGTTGTGGCTTCATTTTCATTAAACTCTAAGAAGTCTTTAATTTCTTTCTTTATTCCTTCCTTGACCAAGGTATCATTGAGAAGAGTGTTGTTCAGTTTCCACGTGAATGTTGGCTTTCTATTATTTATGTTGTTATTGAAGATCAGCCTTAGTCCATGGTGATCTGATAGGATGCATGGGACAATTTCAATATTTTTGTATCTGGTGAGGCCTTTTTTGTGACCAATTATATGGTCAATTTTGGAGAAGGTACCATGAGGTGCTGAGAAGAAGGTATATTCCTTTGTTTTAGCATAAAATGTTCTGTAGATATCTGTTAAGTCCATTTGTTTCATAACTTCTGTTAGTTTCACTGTGTCCCTGTTTAGTTTCTGTTTCCACGATCTGTCCATTGATGAAAGTGGTGTGTTGAAGTCTCCCACTATTATTGTGTGAGGGGTAATGTGTGCTTTGAGCTTTACTAAAGTTTCTTTAATGAATGTGGCTGCCCTTGCATATGGAGCATACATATTCAGAATTGAGAGTTCCTCTTGTAGGAGTTTACCTTTGATGAGTAAGAAGTTTCCCTCCTTGTCTTTTTTGATAACTTTCGGTTGGAAGTCAATTTTATTCGATATTAGAATGGCTACTCTAGCTTGTTTCTTAGTACCATTTGCTTGCAAGATTGTTTTCCAGCCTCTCATTCTGAGGTAGTGTCTGTCTTTTTCCCTGAGATGGGTTTCCTACAAGCAGCAAAATATTGGGCCCTGTTTGTGTAGCCAGTCTGTTAGTCTATGTCTTTTTATTGGGAAATTGAGTCCATTGATATTAAGAGATATTTAGGAAAAGTAATTGTTGCTTCCTATTATTTTTGTTGTTAGAGTTGGCATTCTATTCTTGTGGCTGTCTTCTTTTAGGTTTGTTGAAGGATTACTTTCTTGATTTTTCTAGAGCTTGGTTTCTGTCCATATATTGTTTTTTTTTTCCTGTTATTATCCTTTGAAGGGCTGGATTCATGGAAATATAATGTGTGAATTTGGTTTTGTCGTGCAATACTTTGGTTTCTCCATTTATGGTAATTGAAAGTTTGGCTGGGTATAGTAGCCTGGGCTGGCATTTGTGTTCTCTTAGTGTCTGTATAACATCTGTCCAGGATCTTCTGGCTTTCATAGTCTCTGGTGAAAGCAACTTAAGAAAACAGAAATCAATTTAGGTGAAGATGTGTGAATGCTTTATGAGTAGTTCACCAGCAGAATTTTATGTTCACATAAAATATCTGTAAAATTAAAATAATTTCTAAATATAATCAATAAATTTTGAGGAATAACAAACTATTTTTCCATGGGATTATTAAAACAACAAATGCTGTTATCAGTAAAAAAAAAATGTATTTATATATCACAAAGACCTTAACAATTAGGAACTGTTACAAAAACTGTAGAAAACCAAAGATCTGTCACTTACGGAATAATGTATTAATCTTAGTATCCCTTTTTGTTTACTATTTTCTTTTCTCAACCATTCATTTGGTCACAGATCTACCAAGCCTCCAGGCTCAATCTTTTCACAAAAGTTGTGGTCCAAATACAGATTCTCCTTTCCTCTATTCATTTTATTCCTTAAAGATATTATGACTGTGAGTAGTACAAGATTAAGAAAGCACTGGTTGCAGATGAAAGGGCAAAGGAATGTATAACTTGGTGAGAAAAAGCTATGCAAGACCAATGTTGTGCTTTGAGTGAGACAAGAATAAAATCTAACCTTTTTATTTGCAACTGAAATGCATAGGCCATTCATTTAAGGACTGTAGTGTTTTGATGAGAATAGCCATTATAAGCTCATATATTTGAATACTTAACCTTAGTAAGTGGAACTGATTGGTAAAGATTAAGAGGTGTGGCTTTGTTGTAGGAGATGTTTCACTGTAAATAGGCTTTGAGGTTTAAAAAGACTAGTGTTTGCAGTTAGATTGCTCTCTCTCTCTCCGTCTCTCTCTTGTGGATGAAGATATGATCTATACAGGTAGAAAAATGCTTAATAGTTAAGAGCACTTGCTCCTTTTCCAAAAACCTGTGTTTTATTTCTAGCACCTATGTCAGGTAGTTCACAACTACCTATAACTTCAGTTCAAAGATATATGACTCCCCTTTCTGTTCTCACAGGCATCCCCACAAATGTGGCACATATTGACATAAAATGGGCATGTATATGTATACATACATACATACATACACACAGAGAGATGTGCATGAAAATTAAATTTAAATTTAAAAATTATGTGAGCTCTGTCAGATGTTAAACCAGTTGTTCCTGGAAAAATGTCCTTGCTCCACCATCATGAACTTTAACTCTGCAAAACGACAAACCAATTAGATACTTTCATTAATAAATTGCCTTGATCATGCTGTTTTATCACTGCAATATAAAAGTAAGACAGGGACACTTGGAAGTAAGCTATTGAATCTTTTCAATATAAATTACTTTAAGTAAAATCTTAACTAGTATAAGAGGAAAAGGGTTCTTCCAGGTGCCATGCTACATGTTCAGCTCTGCATCTGAGCAGGCATGAATAATTTGATATGATGTGCTCTAAGTAGCGCTGCTGGTGGCTATGAGGAGAGCTCAGGTAAGCTCCAAAGTAGTGACATAAATGTAATGACCTATAATGATGGGTATGTGAACTGCACTCAGGAAGAATGAGCTTGGCTGGATCCTTCCCAGAAGAGTCAAAGATGTGATACAGGAGACCTACAAGAACCTCACTGCTATAGGCTATAATTGGAAAGACCAAAATATTGAAGAACATTGTCAAAATTGTACAAGATATGAAAGAATAGTCTCAAGTCAGGCCACATGGGCAACCTGTAGACACGTAGAGGCCTGCTTAAAACCATACCACATGGCACAGTTAGAGTAGGTCACCTAGAGGCCTGCCAGCCAGATGGTCTGCTCACAGTGGGAGCCATTACAATGTACAAGTATATTGTGGAGAGATGGAAGAGAAAGAGAAGCTGAAGAGTTTGAGCATTATGAAGAGAGACAGAACAGGAGACATGAGGCTGGAGAGTAATTTATAGACTGTTGTGAATAGCCAGCACCACTACCTGAAGTCATGGTAAATTCCCAGTCCTTGCTACTGCTGAAAGCCATGTCTGGGTCTATGATCATGTGACAACAAGAGCCAGTGTCAACGTCCATGGCTCATCGTACCATTAGAGACCATGCAGACATCCCTGGTCTGGCCAGCTACCTGGGACCATTCAAATGTCCAAGGACAGTATGGAACTAGCCCCACCTCTCATTGGCTGCAGCATTCTTGGAGAGCTGGCCCCATTTCTCACCTACTGCAGCAGTCAGGTGAATGGTGAAGGTGCAGGTGAGCCAGCCCCAAAGGTGTGAGAACAGGAGACATTGAGGGCAGATAAGCCTACCCAAGAGCATGTGAGTGGGAGAGCTGAGTCTGTACCTGCTAACAGCTTCATTGGGTTAGCTAGCCAGGGCAGTGCTGATGAGCTTACCCTGGTGGTGCAGATAAAAGGTAGCTAAGTTGACTAACAAAGCTACCACCCAGGCCCAGATCTAAGGCTTTTACATTGGCCCACCCCAAAGTCTACCTCATTTTTGAACTGTTGGAACATGTGAAAGAGCCAGTCATGCTGATCCAAAGCTTCAGGGTCTCCCCGACACTAGGCAACAACAGGTTAACCATGATTCCTGTATGGCAGATGCCAGAGGCCTAGAACAAGACCAATGACTCATTGCAATCAACATTTACATGTAAAGATACATGAACAAAAGGGTGTACTATGGGACACACTACAGCTTCCATGGCAAAATGTTTTCCATACTTTATTCTGTTTCGTTTTTTGTCTGGTGATTTTTATTTTCCTTTGGGTAAAAGTTGCAAGGGCGGGGATAGATATGAAGGGATGGGGAGATGAGTAGGACTGGGGTGCAGGATGTAAAACTCGCAAAGAATCAATAAAAACTTTTAAAAAGCTCAACTAGGAGCTCCTGTGCTATGCACACTCCAGTGAAGTTTGCTTGGCAAGCCAAGAGGCCTGGAAGCACTCATAAGGCAAAGAGTTTCACTGAAACTCACCTCCTGGACTTGGGCATTCTCATAACACATATACTCATACCCTATCCCCGCTTTAGTCTGGTGTATGGATCCACGTGCTCTCTTTTAGTATTATCTTATTATAGGTGCCTTTTAAGATTGAATTCTGACATAGCTAAGCCTTCGCCAGTGTTCCAAAGCCCCAGAAAATACTTGAAGCCGACAAACTTGGAATTCTGTAGGAATTCAGTAAGAAAGTTACCTACCTATTCAGTAACTAGTTAAGCATTACAAAGGACGGGCAGGCAGAGCAGCTCAGGGCTGGTCTGCAGAGTGTTTACTTGGGACAGCAGCCAGCCTCATCAAAAAAAAGGAATACACAATTGGCCTAGCTAATAGGTAGGCTTACCATGAAAGAGCTAGGGAATCCCACTGAGATAGAAATCTTCAGTACAGGCTACATTGCATATTAGAAGCAAGTTGGTGAATTCTTCTGACAAATGGAGATTCTCCACAGATACTTAAAAGTTACACTCATACAAGAAATTATCAGGGCCCAGGAAATAGGGGGGTTGTGGTATTGCATTATTCATGAGAAGGTCTGCTAGAGCAGAACCTCTGGTGGTGGGCTTAACAATAGACTAGCTTTACACCTGGATCCCTTCTTAGTGGCAGCGGCCTGGTCCCCGCCTTCTTTTGATGTATACATTCCTTTTGTATTGTGTCACTGTAACACAGTGGATGTATCTCGCCTGGTTTCTTGTTATTCTTCTGTATAAAAAGTTCGATGCTCGACTTGACAAATTACATTCAGATCCACACTCCCTTGTGTAGAGTCTCTCTGTCATTTTTGCCAACTCCTTGCCTACCTGCAACTAGAGACCCCGTTCCACGCAGACAAAGGGACCCAGAGGGTCTGCGGCACTCCTGCATGCCCAAGAGCAATTCAAGCCCTCTTAAAAAGCAAGAATTTAATATATATTTCAGACTAGATCTTTTTATGTTTTAATATTTTGAAATTATTTTTATCTATTGTTATGTAACAAGTCATCCCAGTACTGGTTGCTTTAATTTAACAGTAATCATTTTCTACCTTCCTTGGTTGAGTAGACAGAGTTGAAAATTATTCCGTGGTGAGCCTAAGTGTCTCTAGTAACCTTGCACTTAGATGTTCCTTAGAGACAGAGTCTTTTCATAGTTTAATTAGAAAGGCAAATGAGCCCTACTCCCCTTGCTTCAGAAATTGAGGATTTCTATATGGGTCTCCAGAAGAATAAGTTGCCTCAAGAGTTATCAAAAGTACTTGTTTGAAAAATAAAAAAGCAGAAGCTATGAGTCTCTTAAAAGTTAGGCAACCATGGACATAATTCTATTCCTGTTGCATCCACAGTCAACATAAACCGCATAGCATTTCAAAAATACAATTTGGAAGAACATGCAAACATATGGGAGTCAACTAGGGAAGATGTCACTGCAGTTACCTTTGGAAATGCAATGTCACATGTGACATTATTAAGAAAAATCTTTTGGCAGTTCCTCAGAAAATTGGACATAGTTCTACTGGAAGATCCAGTAATACCACTTCTGGGCATATACCTAGAAGATGCTCCAACTTGTAATAAGGACACATGCTCTACTATGTTCATAGCAGCCTTATATATAGTAGCCAGAAGCTGGAAAGAACACAGATGTCCCTCAACAGAGGAATGGATACAGAAAATGTGGTACATTTACACAATGGAGTACTACTCAGCTGTTAAAAACAATGAATTCATAAAATTCTTAGACAAATGGGTGGATCTGGAGGATATCATCCTAAATGAGGTAACCCAATCACAAAAGAACACACATGATATGCACTCACTGATAAGTGGATATTAGCCCAGAAGCTCAGAATACTCAAGATAAAATTTGCAAAACTCATGAAACTCAAGAAGGAAGACCAAAGTGTGGACACTTTGATCCTTCTTAGAAGGGGAACAAAACAACCATGGAAGGAGTTACAGAGAAAAAGTTTGGAGTAGAGACTGAAGGCATGACCATCTAGAAACTTCCCCACCTGGGGATCCATCCCATAAACAACCACCAAACCCAAACACTATTACAGATGCCAACAAGAGATTGCTGACAGGAGACTGATATAGCTATCTCCTGAGAGGCTCTGCCAGTGCCTGACTAATATAGAAGTGGATGCTCACAGTCATCCATTAGACAGAGCACAGGGTCCCCAGTGAAGGAGTTAGAGAAAGTACCCAAGGAACTAAAGGGGTTTGCAGCACCCTAGGAGGAACAACAATATGAACAAACCAGTAACCCCAGGGCTCCCTGGTACTAAACCACCAATCAAAGAAAACACATGGAGAGACTCATAACTCTGGCTGCATATGTAGCAGAAGATGGCCTAGTCGGTCATCAATAGGAGGAGAGGCCCTTGGACCATTGAAGGTTCTATGCCCCAATATAGGGGAATGCCTAGGCGCAAGAGTGGGTGTGTTGGGGAACAGGGGGAGTGGGAGAATATAGGGGATTTTCAGATGGGAAAGTAGGAAAGGGCATAACATTTGAAATGTAAATAAAGAAAATATCTAATTAAAATAATTAATTAATTAAAAATAAAAATGTTTATTTTTATTTTTCAATGATTAAGAAAAAGTAATAAAGAAGAGCATCATCTAGCACACATGCATTATCATCTTTTTAACAACAAAGATCTAAAGAACCTGCCTAGAGGATGAAGATCCATTGCCATACTTAAGGTGAGTACCATATCTCAATGGTTATAACCATCAGAAGTTAGCTGAAGGGGAACGTACTACCAACAAAGTAGATAAAAAATATAGTCTTTATAATCTTAAATTACATTTCCAATTTTACAATCATTTTGTTGCTAAGAAATAAGAAACAAGCACTTAATCATGTGGCATTACATATGCAGTCTTTAATTGATCTAGCTCTAGGTATATCACTGAACTTACATCTTTTGATTTATTCAGAGATACCCCACCCCCACTAATGAAATGGGTTTATGTTCTAAACATTCACATAGCCCTGCCTTGATGACCATTTGTTATTTAATCCAAAATGTACATGGGCTAAAAAAGGGATCTAAGTAGTATTTCATCTTTATATAACAAAAAGAGAATGGAAAGTATAGCCTAACAGCATAAGAAGAAAGAAACATCTAATAAATGTGGCAGATAAAACTCTCACCTAAACTTCCACATAACAACAATGGAGTATCTTCCAATACTAAAACCTGCAACAGAGTCAGACTCAAGTTCCTATTTTCTATCCACTTCTCTGAACTTTTAATTATTCTGCTTTTGTGGTGGCAATTGATAATATAATCACATACCTTTCCTATTCAAAGTCACTGCGGTCATAATGACTCTCAGAACCATGAGAAAAACTTCACTCTTCACAAAAAGGCAATAAATGGTAATGTGAGCAAAGTAGTTGTAATTTTACTGTATCTCAACTATAGATCCTATTTTGAACAGCAATTGATAACTTGGAAAGTCTGTCACTATGACAGAAGTTTTTGTAAGGACATTTACCATCCTCTGTCTTTGTGACATCCCCAACGACCTTTCTTCAAAATATTACTTCAAATAATGCCCAAAATGCAGCCAAATTACTTTTAAGCATTTCTACTGAGAAACTTGGAATATAGATCAGTGGTGAGAGCACTTGCCTACCATGCACTGCATCCAATCCCCAGTCCCCAGAAAATGTTATATTCAAGATAATAATTTCCAAATCGTATGCTTTGTAACTTAAGAAGATGAAATATAGCCAGGCGTGGTGGCACACGCCTTTAATCCCAGCACTCGGGAGGCAGAGGCAGGCGGATTTCTGAGTTCAAGGCCAGCCTGGTCTACAGAGGGAATTCCAGGACAGCCAGAGCTATACAGAGAAACCCTGTCTCGAAAAACAAACAAACAAACAAAAAACAAAAAAAGATGAAATATGGTATGGTACATCCTTCCTTTATTGCACTTTTGAGTGACATCAAAGGAACCATTCTTTCTACAACCACTGGAAAGCTTACCATGTGCCCGGCATAATGATGGATATCTCCTCCATTAAAATGTTTTATGACTTACTAGAGAGAGAGGCCATAAAGATATTATGGGTGGCACCATGGTGAGATTTACAGGTATGGTGAGGCCTAAAATGACAGATACCCTCAGCCTGTTTCAGGGAACCAATAGAAAGAATTTATGCATGAAGGGTCGGGGAAAGACTGCCATCCCAGGAGCAGACCATGTTTAAAAGAATGACAGATCCAACCAAAAGTCTAGATTTGTAAGAATTGTACAATTACTGAAAGCAAAATGACTTAAGCAAAAGGGCAACGATGAATAAGACATATGGTATAGGACCAAGTTGGCAAGGGCCATATTTGCCTTGCAAAGGAGAATAGACTTGATTCTGTAAACTGTTTAATTGCCATGAGACAAATATTTCTGATATATTTTCTCACAAAAGCCACCAGACATATTGCTTTTTCCCTACAGAGATTCCAGCCAGTCCTTACTTCAATTGCTATACTGTCTGCATGATGATCTTAACTAAAAATGCAAGTGAATATTCCAAGAACTCCCCAAAATTTTACCCCAATGTGTTCTAATTTTATTATCACTCAACACTTGCCAAAATGAGATTACTCTTATTGGAGAAGTTATTAAGTATTATTATTTAAATGAGAAAACACAATTGCACATGAATATGCCATGTCAATTTTGCCCAAACTTACACAAAAAAAGAAAAACTTAGTACTTTTCAAAAATGATATATTTTAAATTTTGTAAATGGAATTCTAAGGATTGTGTTCTAACCTCCAGTTCAAACTTTTCCCAAGCACCTATTCCTAACTCTTGTTCCCAGGGGACATGGACAGTCTTCTACAAGGCATGTATATACATGGAAATGCCTGGAAAATCCAGACTCTCTCAATTATGTATGAAGGATAATTACTCCAAAGAAAAAACATATTCTAGAAAAACATACAGATTTTATATTTTGATTTAATTTCATGTCAGCCCATACATGTTAACACCAAACATTTAAAGACAGGAATT
This sequence comes from Mus caroli, assembly GCF_978045245.1. Lineage (NCBI taxonomy): Eukaryota > Metazoa > Chordata > Mammalia > Rodentia > Muridae > Mus > Mus caroli. The sequence continues at coordinate 124,389,999 of NW_028227265.1, forward strand.
AATGGCACACTGGATTTTCTTTCCCACTATTTAGGCTCTTTCAACAGCTCTGCCTATTTTACAAGGTTATTTTAAGGATTAAACAAGGAAATGAAAGTACTTTGTAAACTGTAAAGTGCTACCCTGATGTAATGTTTCATTAACAAATTATTTTACAAATAGCTAAGAGTAGGTGCCTTTCTTTCACAAAATCAAGGGGAAAGTTCTCTAGTGTGGTCTATTGAGCAAATCAGACTGTGGAGGTGTTAGCTGATGGTATGGCACAGATGTACAAAATTTCCATGTTCTACATCAAACAGTAGCAGTCAGGTGGCGGGTGCACACTCATCTGGTTCTCATATTGCCAAAATGAGGTGCTGATGTATGGGATTTACTTAGCTGAATGTGAACAAATCCTCCCAAACTTATGTCAATTGATGACAGATAGTGTAACCCGTCGTCCTCCCAATGGGCCTCATTTCTTGTCTTCTGTTAGCAGACCCTAAGCTGTCACCTCAGAGAAAGACATCAGTAGTGGGTGATGCAACTTTAATTCCAGAGCTTGCAAGTGACTTTGCTGACTAATCCATTGAGATGAAAAGTCCAGAGTAACACCTTCAGAAGTGAACCAAACATAAACCAGACCCACACAACTTTTAATGCCGCCAGCTAAAAGCTTGTGGGAAATACATTTATTGGAGGTGTGCCACTTCTTTGTTGAATGCCATGGCAACCGGGGCTCCTATTTCAGAGGGAGTAAAGCTAAATTCTGGAGCTAAACACAGAAGCCTCTCAAAAAAATAAGTAAATAATGAAAAAAAACACACTCACTCAAGAAGACACACAATTAATTCCATCTGCTAAAAGAAGGCAATTATTAAGTCATTTAAGACAGGTGATTTTGATGTCGAAAGCAAATTATTTTACTTGAACTTCCTTCCAAGACCATGCTATATTCTTATTAATAGAATATTGTGTGAGTGTAGGACAGACAGACAGCAGTTATAGAGGTAAGGAGTCCAGGGGCACTTTAGAGGATTTATCTTGTTCCTGAGTACCAGTTTTTTCTATGGTAATTACCCAACATAGTCCAAAAGTATAGAATGAAGTCATTTATACTGACTCAAGATGCTATCTGATCACTGTAGTATACATGCCAAGACCTAAGAAACATAAAAAAATAAGACTTTCTTATTAATCAATACATATAATTTCTACTAAAAGGCACATCTTAGCCAGTGCCTCCTTACTATTAGCAACATGAAATGTTGGGGGCATATACTGACATCAAAAATGTTTCTTATACTTGTTCACCTAGAAAAACTCTGAGAAGGTTCAATGAGATCTGATTTATGAAAATGACGTCTTTGAATTACCGAAGCTCAGGACTGCCTCAAACCAGGTAGGGAACTCTGGTTGTGAAGTTACATATTTGTGAAACTGGTTATAGGCTGAGTTCCAAGTGGGTTTTTTTTGACAGTGTTCTGGATGCAACAGCTCCTAAATCCAGATCATTTTTATTCCATGTATCACAGCTACACTGGTTTTAATGTGCAGCATACTTTCCCTTAGTCCTGATTTGCTTCCTAAAGTTCTGGTTGGTTGATTGGTTGGTTGGTTGGTTTTGGTTTTTGCCATATTTGTCTGTATAATCATGTGTCATCTTTCTTTGGGTTACAGATATAGTAAAAATAGGACTGGACTCTATAACTCTGGAAAGTCAGTAAAGGTTTTAGTTTTATGAGTCTTGTTTCATTTGTTGTAAAGCAATAGGTGACCCCAGACTTTCTCATCCCATTAGTGGCCTACTACTTTAGCTATCTGCCTCCTCCAAAAGCAATCAGGTTTCTTTTGTTTCACTGTCTAGAAGCCTTACAGAGGAGGGCCACTCCAGGAAGAACTGGAATAGGATGACTTCTGACCCACAGATTTGATAACATCATTTAGATTTCTTCTCAGATACTCTAACCCACAGGCACTTCAAACCATACATTCCTCCTCAGGAAAAAAAAAACAAACTTGATCATAAATATGAAACAGGAAGTCCAAACTGATAATAAGTTGGCTGCTTATCAAGCAATCATCTTGTAGACTAAAGATCATTGGTCAGCATGACTCATTGGTGAGAACCCATTCAGCCCATCATTGTACAAGGACAGTCAAAGAAACAAGGAACTTCCTGTCATTTAGTAGGCTTATCACTCAGAACAGAGATAAGCAAGGCTGAAGAAAAAAAGTGAAAAGCTACCTCAAATTCTTCACATAGTTCTGCCCACTACAACTCTTTTCAGGGATGGTGGCTTCTGTGTACTGTTCATTCTGTATCATTGCAGGGAGCGACGAACTAACTGGAGGCCTGAGACAAGCCTCTGCTGAGACATAGATATGATGAGCAGAAAATACTGTCAAATACTCTTGTGGAAACCAAGGTGCTGAAAAAGACCACAAACTCTGACATTGACTTTCTCTCCTCGTGAGGAGAAATATAAACAGGTGAAGAATAGTGTCTTCATCACTGCTCAGTTGCTTGGAAGAACACTATGAAAGCTCTTATGAAAGATTTAATTGGGGGCGTGCTTACAGTTTCAGACGCTTAGTTATCATAGTGGGAAGCATGGCAGCATGTAAGCAGGTGCTGGAGCAGTAGATGAGAGCTACATCCTCATGCATAGGCAGAGACAGAGAGCCTGTGCCTGGCATGAGCATTAAAAACCTCAAAACCCACCCCTAGTGACACATTCTTCCAACAAGGCCATGGCTTCTAATCCTTCTAACACTTTCAAATAGTGTCATTCCTTGGTGACTAAGCATAAAGACGTATGAACCTATGAGATCCATTCTTACTTAAACCACCACTAATAGATAGGAAGAAAGGGCGCCTTCTTAACATTACATAAGCTTGATTTTGGCACCTGTCTTACACTGTCACCAGGTAGTCACCTACAAACTCTGTGCTAATTATGTATTTCTTGAAAGAAAAATGTTTCATGATCCTCAAACAGATGTCTTAGATTATGTCAACCCTGGAACCAAATGAAGACCACTGTTCGTTGGCAATTTGTATGGTCCAAGGAAGGAGCTCTGACTTCATATAAGGAAGAAGAGCAAATGTTGATAGGAGCTGAGAAGCAGAAAACTACCTGAACATATCACCTTCCTAAGAAACAGATTAATGCAGTTACTAATGTGGTCTCTCATAGCATAGAAAAGTACTTAGTATAGAGGTCTGAGGAAATGGCTTAGTGGGTATGAACACTTGTTGAACAAGCATAAGGTCCTTTGTTTAAATTCACAACACTCACATAAAAACCCTTGTGGTTGAATATGTTGATAATTCCAGCACTTTTGGCAAGTAAAATTAGTGGGGCTAGCAGGCCACCAACCTAACTCCAGGTTCAATGAGAGATCATGTCTCAAGAAATTAGTGTAGAGTGATAAAGCTGATATCTGGTATGCATTCCATGCTCATGCTTCTAAGCTTGCTCCCGATATACCATGCACACACATACACCATACTCACACATGTGTACATTTATACAAAATCATACACATCTAAAAGGAAAGAAAGTTTCTGGTAGATCAGGAAACATTTAGTTAATCAGATATTAAATGTAGTGACCCAAACAATACCTGCAAAGAGGATCAGAGAATAGAGACCAGCCTCAGCTACATGAATCCATGTGTCAAAACCATACCAAACCAAAACAATCTATTCTTGTTTCAATCCCCTTTGTGGAGACAAGACTGGAAAGCTTCCGTTACAAAGTATTGAGTCATATAGAAACACTGCTTCCCAATTTGACATCACAATTGCATAGAAGATACAGAACAGGTTTCTATATAGCGCCAGGGGTGCAGCTCTCAGGTCTGTTACTCCATGAGGAAGTATTCTTGATGGTCAGATTGCTGCAACCACAGGATGCCCTGAACCACTGACTCACTTTCTTCTAGCCAATCTTCAGTGTTTACATGACAAGGTCGCTGTGCATCTGACAAAGCAAGAAAAGGTTAACTGTGCTAATTGATGGTAATTGTTCCCACACACACACATGTTGAAGGAAATCAGAGAACATTTTAAAAGTTATGGCTTATCATGTGGGGCTGATACCAACCAGAACCAGACATGACCAGATGCTCTGGCTTGATTTGTATCTGAGTTCTTTATTTATGAACTTCGGGACCTCCATATAGAGACAACCAACCCCTGATGTCCCTTGTCTCCTTTTCCCTTAAACAGTACCATTAACCCTGAGTGCACGTAGGATTCAGACTTGCCGTGTTCACCACAAGTACAGATACTGCCTATGGAGATCAGTGTCAAGGAACACTAGAAAATCCTGGCATTCAAAATCAGACTAAATGGAGAGAAACTCGAAGTAATCCCACTAAAATGAGGGACTAGACAAGACTGCTAACTTTCTCTCTACCTATTCAATATAGTACTTGAAGTCCTAGCCAGAGCAATTCGACAACAAAGGAGATCAAGGGGATACAAATTGGAAAGGAAGAAGTCAAAATATCACTTTTTGCAGATGATATGATAGTATACATAAGTGACCCTAAAAAATTCCACCAGAGAACTCCAAAGCCTGATAAACAGCTTCAGTGCAGTAGCTGGATATAAAATTAACTCAAACAAATCAGTGGCCTTTCCCTACACAAGGGATAAACAGGGTGAGAAAGAAATTAGAAAAACAACACCCTTCACAGTAGTCACAAATAATAAAAAATACCTTGGTGTGACTCTAACTAAGGAAGTAAAGATATGTATGACAAGAACTTCAAGTCTCTGAAGAAAGAAATTGAAGAAGATCTCAGAATTTAGAAAGATCTCCCCATGCTCATGGATTTGCAGAATTAATATAGTAAAAATGGCTACCCTATATGCCAGTGCCTGGCAAATACGGAAGTGGATGTTCACAGTCATCTATAGGATGGAACACAGAGCCCCCAATGGAGGAGCTAGAGAAAGTACCCAAGGAGCTTAAGGGGTCTGCAACCCTATAGGTGGAACAATAATATGAACTAATCAGTACCCCCAGAACTCGTGTCTCTAGCTGCATATGTAGCAGAAGATGGCCTAATTGGCCATCATTGGGAAGAGAGGCCCCTAGGTCTTGCAAACTTTATATGCCCCAGTACAGGGGAACGCCAGGGACAAGAACTGGGAGTGAGTAGGTTGGGGAGCAGGGTGGAGGAGGATGGTATAGGGGACTTTTGGGATAGAATTTGAAATGTAAATGAAGAAAATAGCTAATAAAAAATTTTAAAAAGAAAAAAGAAAAAGAAAGGAAGGAAGGAAGGAAGGAAGGAAGGAAGGAAGGAAGGAAGGAAGAAAGAAAGAAAGAAAGAAAGAAAGAAAGAAAGAAAGAAAGAAAGAAAGAAAGAAAGAAAGAAAGAAAGAAAGAAAGAAAGAAAGAAGATAAATCCTGGCATTCTACTTGCTTACATTTAAAGCTGAGACTCTAGAAGTGAGGTCTGGACCAGATGTCATCAGAGGGTTTCAGAGACCACATAAAGTCTAAGGTGTACTACAATTAGGAAAGTATCTGAAAGAAAGGAGTCTTTTCAAGACTGGAAAAAATGAGAACTATCTCTGAATTCATGTTAAGGAGTGAATTTGAATGAAGGGATCAGAAGACTGGACCAGGATGCTCTTTCAAGGGAAAGCACTGGCCTTAGTGGGAGGGAGAAAGCTGATCAGAGCCACACAATCACACATCTAGGGTGAAGCCAAGGGCAAGAATGACTCTAAGTTTGTTAATTGAGTCACTTCTCTAACATAACATTGTTATGATCAGCAATAGGGAAATAGCATATTGATTTTGCCATATATATTCTTTTACATATGTCATCTTAGATTGGCCTCATGCTTTGTTAAGGCATAGCAAGAAGTTGTGAGTCTAATTTCTGTACAGCTGCCTTTACTTTGCCATTAACCATGCTACAGAGGTAAAGAAAAAGAAGAGTGCCATGATTTTCATTACAAATCTCACTCTTTTCTTCTCCACTGTTCCCTCCTGCTCAACCTCCCTCAATGAATCCTAATTCTGTTAAGAAGTGAATCTTCCATCTAACTAGTATTTCTCTCCTCTCCAAGAGCTTGCTCTCTAAGACCCCACAGGCTCAACAACCTCACCATCACACACGCACAAATTTAAAATGTAGTCACTGGATGTGAAGCCATGCTGTAACTCAGTCACATCTTATCTCTTTTCCAGATGCTTCATATGTTGAGGCTGCAGCAAGTAAATGACCCAACTAGATATGATTTCTGGTAAGGCATGCAAAGACAGTATAAAGACCTCTCCCTCATTCAACTAAGAATATTGATATCCAAAAACATGCCCTTTCAAAAATTATCTGTAAGTGTTCAAATAAAATGCAAACAACTCTGGTTAATTAAAAATTGGCAGCATGATATTGGGTAAAACACAAACTCTGAGAAGAATCAATTGAAATTCATCAATGCATCAACAAACATTTATTGTATATACTTATGATCTCATCATTGTATTTATGCCAGTTTTTATGAAATACACCACCATACAACTTATATTGCCTTTTTCAAACCTACAGGGAGTGATATTTTGCCCCAGTATAGGGGAATGCCAGGGCCAGGAAGCAGGAGTGGGTGGGTTGATGAGCAGGAGGAGGGGAGAGGGGATAGGGAGTTTTCAGAGGGGAAACCAGGAAAGGGGATAACATTTGAAGTGTAAATCAAGAAAATATCTAATTAAAAAAACACATTGAAAGATAACTCACATGAAAACAATGAAAAAATATAGAAAGAAAAAGATATGCAGACTTGACTTCATGAAAATGTAAATTTTCAGCCTCTAAAAATGTAAGCTGATCTGATGATATTCATATACATGATATATATCATATGTATACACACACATAAATACACATACACACATATACATATATATAATACATATACATACACACATATGCACCGAGGAAAGTGTATTTTGTATATCACAAGGTTGTATATGATAAGAAATTAAGATTCAAATTATAAATGATCTATGAATATGACATCCACAAATGAAGACCTATTTAAATATTTGAAAAGTCATGAATATTTCTTTAACATTTGAAAATTAATATCAATTTGTAGAGAGCTGAAAATTAAAACAACAATAAAAAAAACTGTGAAACGGATTAATGAGCAAATCATTTGACACACAAGTCTGATGGCCTGCGTTGCATCTGTGGATCCTATAGTAAAAAGAGAAAACCAATTTCAAATGTTGTCCTCTAACCACAACCCCCCAACACACATGTAATGGCATGTTCACTCTCTCTTTTACACACACATTAACCATAAATATTTTAAAGATGATTTAACTTACAATTTATTTTTTATTGACTAATATATGTTTAATGATAACCAAGGGACTATTCTTATATGACCTTTAGGTTAATGGATTAACTTTGGTTTTCTGATCATTACTTTAGTTGTTTTATTTGGTTTTGTTTTGGTGTATTTGAGTTTTGTACTTTACCACTGATATATCCTCAAACACTGAATCTTTGTTGTTGTTGTTGTTGTTGATGTCGTTGCTGCTGCTGTTATTAAGAGAATATCTTTTATTGGGAATAGATATTTCATTTAATTTTAGTTTTCACTTATTCACTCTATATCCTGCTTACTGCCCTCCTCCAAGTATTCTCTTCCCACAATCCTTCCCTCATCCCCTACTCTCCTTCTCCTCTGAGCAGGTAAGTATCCTCCTGGGTATCCTGGCACTTCAAGTATCTCTAAGACTAGGCACTTGCTCTCCTGCTGAAGCAGGACAAGTCAGCCCAGCTAGAAGACCATATCCCACAGACAGGCAACAGCTTTTGGGATAGCCCACTCTCCAGTTGTTCAGGATCCACATGAAGACCATGCTGAATATCTGCTATATATTATATATGCAGGGAGGCCTAGTATATGTTCTTTGGTTAGTGGTTCAGGCTCTGAGAACCTCAAGGTTCCAGGTTAGTAGGTACTGTTGGTCTTCCTGAGAAGTTTCGATCCTGTTCAGGGAACAATCCCTCCTCCTATTCTCCCATAAGAGTCTCTCCAAGCTCCATCCACTGTTTGGTTATTGGTGTCTGAATCTGTCTGAGTCAGCTGCTGGGTGGAGCCTCTCAGAGGACAACATGCTCCTGTCTGCAAGCATAACAAAGTATCGTAAATAGCAAACACTGAATCTTAAAAGTAAGACTGCACGACAGCCCTTCTACCCCACAAAACAAAAAGGGAAATCCATTTGCATAAATTGAGAATTATAGTTGTGGATGAGAATAGGTTATAGTCTGGAAAATGTTTCTTCTCCAAAGTAATCAAGATATAATTTTCTTAATGTTAAGCATTAGATAGCATGCAAGAGACATTAAGCAAGTTCTTATATTAAACAAGATATTACGTCCATCCTTACAGTACACACAGTTGTAAGTTCTTAGTGTCTTTTTCTTTCTGGCTAAATCATCTTGTAAGACCTTCATAAGGCAATTTGCAGAGCCATAGTATCAGGCAGACAAGACCTATGTGGCTTAGGCTTGTCAATTTGAGAATGTCAGCAGGAATAGAAGAATAACATAGGCTTCAAATGTCTTGCCAAATGAGTTTCTAAAATGGAAACTGTCCAGATAGGCTGTCTTGGTCACCAGCACAAAGATCATTATCCTGAACAGTAATGCAGAGGGTAAAGTTTGTGACTCTTCTGGAAATAGTGGAGTGTAATGGGCACTTACACTAGACAAACAAACCTTTGTCCCTTCAATACATGAGCAGCAGTTGAGCTGCAGGCTAACTAATAATTCCTGTGCAGGATAGTTGGCAATTAAAAGCAGATGAGTTTCCCAGAGCAAAGAGTTCTTTTCTTCACATAAGTTCAAACCATTACAGCCCAGTGGACTTTGGAAGTGAATACAAATTGTAAGTATAACTGAAATTCCTCAAAAGAAAAAAAAATGCCAGCAATGTACATTTCTTAGAAGCAATGCAAAGCACCCTCCAAATTTGTTATTAAATGAACATTTCAGTGGAATACTGCAAAATATGAACTCAAAAGAATATTGACTTTTGAATACTACTCCATGGTCCCTCTGACAATAACTAAGGTTGTTACCTTTGCCGTGCATTGTCAGCTAAAATTAATAAATGTTCAGGTCCAAGGAAGTATTCCTGTCTTCCAAAGATGGAAAGTTCCCAACCCAGTCAAGAGTACTATGTATTTTTAAAAGAATTCTGTACGATATTTAGAAGACACCAGAAATCACTGCATTTAACATCATGGAATAGTTTTACATCTCCATTAAGTAGGATTTCTTTACATCATTTAATATAACCAGGAGTTTATACGTTGGTGTAATTCACATATTTAAATTCCAAACCAAGACTTAAAAACTCAAAGCATAAGGAAAGGTTTATATAAGTGAATCAATAAACAGTGAGCCAGGCATTGAGAAAATAAAATGATACTAACTTGTGAACTATACTTGGAACATATCCAAGACAAACCGTTTGAAGATAGAATCCTGTAGTTGAGAAATTGGCACAAAAGGAATCATAGACCTACATAAAACCGATAAATATCAAACGGTTAAGAAATATTCACAATATTGAATTAAGCAATGAATCTTCATTTTCTACAAAATGCTGAAGTGAACACCAAAAGATAAAAAGTATTTGCAGTTTTATAAGTATCATTAAGAAAATGAGTTCCTGGTAAACTCAGGCTACATAATAAGACACAGTCAAAAAAAAAAAAGAATGAAAGAAAGAAAGAAAGAAAGAAAGAAAGAAAGAAAGAAAGAAAGAAAGAAAGAGAGGAAAGAAAAGAAAAGAAAAGAAAAGAAAAGAAAAGAAAAGAAAAGAAAAGAAAAGAAAAGAAACAAACAAATTAGGAAGAGAGGAGAACAGATGTAAAAAGAAAGACAAAGAAAGAGGGTGTGTGTGTGTGTGTGTGTGTGTGTGTGTGTGTGAGAGAGAGAGAGAGAGAGAGAGAGAGAGAGAGAGAGAGAGAGAGTTTGTGTGTGTTTGTGTACGTGTGTGTGTGATGTTGCCAAGAGTTTATGAAGGTGAAAAACTGGGAATATCCACAAGGACAAGACATTTCAGGAAACCAAGCACAACTTGTAATTCCTTGAAAAGTGATATACATATATGGCCAGCTTTCAAAAAAGAAAAAACAACTCTCTCATCTCTTCAGTAAAACACAGACACAGAGAGAGAAAGAGAGAGAGGGAGAGAGACAGAGACAGAGACAGACAGACAGACAGACAGAGACAGAGAGAGACAAAGAGAGACAGAGAGACAGAGAGAGAGAGCAATGAAGATGTGCCAGCTGATCCAGAATCTCACTAAATTTCAAAGCATGCTTCCATTTCTTTACATGAGACTTTCCATGCCAAAATGATATTTACATATAGAATAGACTTCTATATGAAATCATTTCTTGTTGTACACGTTTCCCCAATGCTATCTGTATTCTTTTTTTTTCTAAAGGCAATATGATATATTTCAAAGGAAGATTGTTTCTCTTAGCTGAATGGTAGAACAGGGTTTTTTTGTTTTGTTTTGTTTAATTTTTTATTAGATATTTTCTTCATTTACATTTCAAATGCTATCCCGAAAGTTCCCTATACCCTCCCCCCTATCTATATTCTTAAAATCTTTAGAGGTTGATTCCATTCTAACTCAGAAATTCTTGACTCCAAAATATAAATCTAGCCATTATTAGGGTTTGATAATATTGTGGTTTCCTCAAAGTACTTCTGTGTGTTGTGACTTTCAATACCAGAAATCTAGTTCATGGTCTCTGTGAGCAAGGGATGTCCTTCAGAACCAGCTGCAGATATTTAATCTCTGATCAGCCTGGTTAGGCTGGCAGGGCTGAACTACCTGAACTAACGTTTATACTCCTATGAAATGTGAATTTTTACTTTGGAAGTTCAAAGGCTATTTTTCAGAGTGGATGAGTCAGAGTTCTCACATAGGGTATCAACTCAGATTGTCTGACAGGACTTAAGGAATAAAACCAACAAAGATTCCACTAAGATCTTCACCAGACAGCTAGCTGTTTGCTGGAGAATCCAGAGTCAAAGTAACCTAAGTTCAATCTTGTCTTTTAAAGACTTGAATTAATAAAAGAAATATAGGTGGCCCTGCCAACTTTATCATGATTTACGTATAGTAATGGCAAAAGGTGCCAAATATCATGATTCTCAGCATGTATCAGGTATATTTCATGCCTCACTTACAAATAGAAATTGGCCAATGGTCCCAAATCCTCTGTAAGTATAATATGAAGTGCACAGACACTCATGGTAAAGGCCTCACCATCCTCATAACAGTCATTCCATCAGTATTCACTGGAACACATTTATTATAAAAACATACCATAGAGGTAGGCAATAATACCTGTATGACAGACTTATCCCAAGATTTCTGAGAAAGACATACTATTATGGCTGAATGGAAGCCTCTTTCTTCATGTAGCTAAGCCTCATGTTAAGAATAAATGCAGACAATATTATAGATTTACCACAGAGAAGATAGCATAGCTCATGGCCAATTACCTTGAGTGAAAATATAAGTTCATGGGGGCTGGAGAGATGCCTCAGGGGTTAAGAGCACTGGCTGCTCTTCCAAAGGATGTAAGTTTAATTCCCAACACCCACATGGCAGCTTAAAACTGTCTGTAATCCAACTTAGAGTGATTTGATACCTTCACACAGAAAGGCATGCAGGCAAACTACCAAAATAAAAATTAAACAAAATTGTTTAAATAGATATTATTTGTGTATGTGTGTGTACGTATATGTGTATGTATGTATGTACGTATGTATTCATGGTTCAAAGAAGTTTCTAGAATATAATACAGTACAAACTTGGGTCAAGTCCAGATCTTTCCATCATAACACTTATCCCAAGTCATAAAGAAGGTAACAGTCTCTAATCTAGGGATTTCCATCCTGAGGAAAAAAAATGGCAAAATGGGCTGATATAATATGACATAGCAATTCACTCTGCATTTGAGCAACGGCATCAAAGTGGACATGACAAAGTATCCCAGCTCTGTTTGTGTATTTGATGAGTAATAGAAGTTATACTCTGCCCCTGACCTTGGTTTACATATCAGAGACCAGATGTAGATATAGACTAACACTCAAGGATAGAATGGACATGTCTGTTTTTACATCATCTAAAACAATGTTTTAGTTAGTTTACAATAAAATAATTCCTTATAACATTTACAGACATGCTACATTTTCCTGAAATGTTTATGATTTCACTTTTCATTATAGCTGAATAAAATTTGATTTTGTATATGTACCACAGTTTTATTATTCAGTCAACTATGTGTAGGCTTGTTCCATTTCCTTGTTGTTGTGGGGGGAAAAGCAATTAACACAGATGTCCTAGTTTCTGCCATAAGATGTAGATGCCTTTGGTTGTATGCCCAAGAGTATTATAGCTAAGTTACATTGTCATTTTTAAAATAAAAATAAAACACTATTAAAAAAAAACATAGTATTTCATGATTTTCTAAGGAGCTGAAAATATCAGTATTACATGACCTACCATAGAACACTCTCTTAAAAACTTAATCCTAGACTTTTTTTCACATTTTACAACCTTTCCCCAACTTCCTATCTGTATGAGGGAAAGAAATTTTGAATTTTGTTAAGTATCCTGAGTCAGCACTGAAGAGAATGTCATCTATGGAAGATGCCTTGTGATTGGTCTAGAAAAGATCACCTGTCATGTATTTAAAAGGCTTATCTGATAAATCACAGGGTTTTGATATTGAGAACCATGTTAAATATTAAGCATTCCTTGGAATGTGATCACTGTGCTAGAGATTACAGTATCATAAGAAATGAAACCTCCAAGAAGCTCAAGGTCTTTGGCACCAACACTGTGCCAAAGCACTAAACTGTCAACATTTATCACATGACTCCAGAAAGACATAGCATAAAGCATAGCTATTGGTATTCTTACACACTAATACTTGCTGTCCAGGCTCTGTAGCCATTGATTCCTGAGCCATGCACTCTAGAGAAATATGACTAAACCATTATACAGGAAACCTTCCAATGAAGGTTTCCTTTGCCTAAGGATTTGTTCTTGGTGAAAATGTTTTTCTTTTTCTTCTATAAAAATAATCAAATTTTTCTGCTCTTTACTGATTCTACCACAAATTTTTAGTCCATCTATTTGTTCTCTAATATTTATTAAGAAACTCTAGTAGGCATTTGGAGAGGTGAATTCATGACTAGTAATTGTATCCCTGTCAAATTCTAGAACCATGACCACAGAAGTGTTCTAATTTTCCAACTTCTGAGTCTATACTACTTCATATCCCTGGACCAATCAGTGTCTACCACAAATGTTGTATAACTCTATCCCTCTAGCCTACAAGAATTTCAGTTCCTATATCACCAGACTGTACCCCCCCTCAAACAATAATGCTCAAACTTGCTAATTTGCTTTTCAAGAATTCCCATTCTCAACCATCAGTCATCTCCAGTTCTCTATGTATATTCAGCTTTCTGTCTTCTCATGATCTCTCATGATCTCTATATAATGCTTGAAAAAACATATTATTGTGTTGCTTCTAACTGACCCTAGTACTGTGAGATGACTGTTCTCTTGTGGTCCAATCAATCTATGGAAAATCACTTGTCTGCTATCTTTGCCTCATTCAAATACTGTCCCCTTCTTCCTGCAAAACTTCCTGAAAACCTAAAATCTCTTTTAAAAAAAAAAATTGATTCCAGTTTCTTCAAGAACTATCATTTTCAAAAGCCAGCACTGTTTTGGCAGCAATATCTAAAATACCTACATTTTAAGTATATTCTATATGTTTATACATATGATGTGTGTTACCTCATTCTATTGTCACATAGATAATTGTATGTGGATAATGTAATTAGTATTATGTAAATGGTCAATTACATTTGCTACTTGAAGAACAAACAGTAAGAGATATGATGTAAAGTATAGGGCAGCCTTCTGATATTTTGCCTTTTGTATGGAAATTATGAGTTTGAAGGGAAGGAGAAAGAAGAAGAAAAGAAACTAACAAATACAAAGTTCTCAACTTGTGTAGTTGATGGAGTTAAGAGATAATTAAGAGACTTGAAATGAGTGTTTTGAGAGATTGGAGCTCTTTGTGTGTTTTTATTGACTAGAACACTGAGTTTAAGGTACAGAAGTTATGCTAGAGCTTGGTCTCAAGATCTTGAGAAGCCACACCACATCCCTGGAATACAGCTTCCCTCACTTATAAAAGAAGGGCTTGAAGGTTGCATGATGCCCTCAGAATGCTACTGCTAATTGGGAAAAACCTTGTCAGACAAACCTGAAAACTTGGGTACAATCCCAAGGAATCACGTTGTTAAAAAGAGAAAACTGACTCCAGCAAGTTGTCTTCTGGCCTCCATGTGCAAACCATGGTACATGTGTGCCCACAATCCTACACAAAATAAGTAAATAGACATGAAATAAAACTGTTTGGCAAGGCATGGTAGTTTACACCTTTAATTCCAGAACTCAGGAATCAAATGTAGATGGATCTCTATAAAATCAAAACCAGCCTGATCTACATAGAAAATGTAACCAAGTCTCAAAAAACAAAGACAAACAAAAAGCAAACAAAAAAGTAGTTGTTATTCAGAAACAATTCTACAACGTGTCTGTAAAATGACCTAGGAAAATGTGCCAAGGTTTATAATCACCTAACCAGTTTGTATTGAATCATATCCCAGGAGCTAGCTGGAACATATCCTGAAGATTTCAGAATACTTCACTGAGAGTGTTAATTTAAAATTAGAGAGAGAGAGAGAAAGAGAGAGAGAGAGAGAGAGACAGAGAGAGAGAGACAGAGAGAGATAGAGAGAGACAGAGAGAGACAGAGAGAGACAGAGAGAGATAGAGAGAGACAGAGAGAGAGAGATTGATTTTGCATGGCTGAGCCTTGATTCACACCCAATAAATGCTCTGAAATAGTATGGGAAAAACTAATGTGTTATTAGTGAATAACTTTAAATTTTCTCCTGAGAAACTTTAACAATAGAGAGAAGCAGCCAATGTATTTATAGATATTTGAAAAGCATCTCATTGGTACCATTTTAGTTATATAAACAAGGGCTCTGGGAAATTAAATGTCGCGTAAAGCTTGCAATTCTATGTAGAGTCATAGAAAGCCAAGATACAGGATCAGTATAAGTGCAAGGATTACAGTCCAGACAATTAACTTCAGTTGAAACTTAGGAGTACAAAAGAAAAGTATAAAATGCTTGTGGGAAAGATGTACATGTGTTGAAATGACATAATAAAGTTTAGTTTTACCCAAATGTTGTTTTCCCATTAGGAATTTATTAATTCCCAACAATGTCTTGGGCACATCTCCTATTTCCAGTTAAAAGAAAATACAAACTCAGCCTAAGCATAATGTTAGTTGCAATAAAGTGGCTGGGATGACAAATCAATGCACAATACAGACTAGGAAAATAACCAAATATCAAACTTTTACAGACCATGAAACACACAAACCAAAAATTAGAGAGGAATAAGATTCTATACTCTGGAGTTATCAGCTTCCCTAATAAAAAATGGAATAATTTGGGAAATCTGTGCTAGAATTTTGATTCTGACCAGTCCCTGCATTGCTCTGTTGTGAAAATATACATTTTTAAGAAACTATCTTTTCAAATTTTGCTCATGGGAAAATACTGTCATTCTTTTCAATGGAAATTCTAGTTACTAAGAAAAAAATGAAGTAATTTTAAAAGATATGTTACTAGCATGTATTAATTGTACAAATGATAGGGTAGCAAGTTTGCCATAAGAATTTTCATTTAAAATGTTTTTATCCTAGCAATAACATTAATTCTTTCTACAATTA
This sequence comes from Mus caroli, assembly GCF_978045245.1. Classification (NCBI taxonomy): domain Eukaryota; kingdom Metazoa; phylum Chordata; class Mammalia; order Rodentia; family Muridae; genus Mus; species Mus caroli. Next base: position 124,405,892 of record NW_028227265.1, read on the forward strand.
AGATACAGACTCAAATATGTGTGCTTTTGAATATAGGTGCAATAGCTATCCCAGAAATAAACTGCCCTCATTTAATACAGAAAAACAACAAAAAGAACTGCTGTTATACATCAAGCTTATAGCTCAATTCACCAAGCCTGTAAAAGATTGATAAGAATCAGTGTCTAAAACATAGGCACATCCCATCAGCAGTTGGGTCAGACATAGTTTTTAATACCATGAATGGTTTAAAAGATGCATCTGCATTGAATCTGCCTTCCATCTGCTCCAAGGTCCAATTCTCTGATGAGTGAAATTGGTATACATTTTTCAATGCCCACATGTTCTGCCTAGATCTATATCCTCATCGCTGTGACCATGCTTCTACCCTGCTCAAAAGCTCTGTGCAGTTTCAACCTGGTAGAGTTAAGTATCTTTGCTCTGTATCATATTGTTACCCTAGTTTGAAGTTGTTTAAACAGAATTACACAGAGTACAGTGTAGTTCACCTGGTCCCTTCTACACAATCACCAGGTTGAGTATTTTTCCTACGTCTTCCCCAATCATAGAGACAAGTTTAGAAATACATTTATAAATTCTTTGATAGCCTTCTTTTGGGGAAATTAGAGCCTAATTCCTCTCATTGAAAGTAGAATGTGCATATTGACTCAATTCTAACACTAAGTAAAGCACAATTAGAAACACTCTTAAAATTAGGACACAAAAAGATGCTGCCTTACTTGAATTTATTATATTCTTCCCTCTACTAATCTCCCATGATTGCTTCTGCAGGAAGCCATCTGCCACATCATGAGGACACTGGGACAGGGTAGTGTATGAACCCATGTAATAAACGACAGAGTTCTTCTGACAATTACCAGTAAAACATAGAAACTTCTTGCCAATAACTATAGGAGTATGACACTTGGGGTTGGTTTCGTTAGGCCCTTCAGGACTTCAGAAAACTGCAGTCATGGACAACAGTATGATTAAACCTTCCTAAGTAGAACCCAGCCTGATCTACTCTAAGATGCCTGACCTACAAAAACTTTTCAAAATATCTGCTCACATGTTGAAAGTAACTTGTCATGCAACAGTAGAATTAAAAAACTACTAGTACTAACTAACTGCCAGTAATTATTACATACTGATCTATTTCCAAATACCTAAACTCTGAATTCAAGATCCATGTCATGGGTGTAGGATGTGACTACTACATAAACATAAGGAAGTGAGTTTTGATATCCTCTAAACCCATGTTAAAAACTGAGCATAACATACATTTATAAACCCAGAACAGGGATGGAGAGGAGACAGGCAGATCTTTGAAGTTGATTGATGGGTCAGCCTAGACAAATCTCCATGAACATCGATAAAGAGAATATCTTCTGTCTGTATGGATGTGGCACCTGTTAATAATAAATCTGATGACCAATTAGCTGAGCAGGAGGAAGGTGGGACTTCATTAGAGGGAGAAAGGAACTCTAAAAAGAAGAAAGATGAAAAAATGTCACAAAGATGTGACTATGGGCCTAGAAGGTATAGCTTGCCATGTGGGCTAGGTGGTCAGGTTAACTTAGATATGCTAGTTGAGAGTCTGACCAAATAAAGCCTAAGGCTTTGAAATATTAAAAGGTTTTTGTGTGAGTATGTTAGGAAAAGCTGGTTAAGGAATAATTGCCACCATATTAATTTCTAGCATATATATATATCATAATAATCCTTAATATACAAACATCAGGCTTATTTATCAAATGATCTTATCTCAGCAAATAAGGAGAGAGAGCAATCAAGGAAAGATGTTGAACATCTACCTATAGCCTTCAAATGCACATGTATAAATGCACACATCTATACTACTAATAAAACAAAAGACCCAAGTTCCCCTCCTTGCTTACTTCCGAAGAAATTGGGTCTATTGATAGAATATAGGATCTTCTTCCCTAAAGATACTATATCTCCATGCTATAGATGTGCATGAGTCGTACAATTTTCTCTTTTTAGAGGATAAGCTCTATGATAAAGTGGTCCCCAATGTTTCTTATTACTATGCTTATTATTGTTGTTATAAAAATATTTTCCAATGTTTCTTACTATTATGTAATTATAAGAGATACATGAAAGAGGAGGCAGGCTGGAGATGTAGTACAATGCTAGAAAAATAACCCAGCAGGTACAAAAGCCAAGTTTGGTCCACAGGACTGAAAATAGGAAGGACAGTCTGCTAAGTGTGTAAGAATTGATATGTTGGTGGTGATGAGTGATCAGATTCTTGAAATTTTCTTCTTTGATTGTTTTGCTACTTTATTACTAAGAAGATCTATGAGCCTAAAGAAGGAGAGAATGTTATAACTACTTAATGTCTTCCTTTCTTTTACAGAAACAAATATGTTGCTTGGAGTAAAACGTGCAAGTGCCCCAATGTGCCATATTAGGTAAAAAGAAGTATCAACGTTGGTTCTTGTCCAAAACTAGTACATAATTAAAATATGGGAAAAACAAATCAAGAAATAGGTAAGTTTTAACAAAATAGAAAAATCCTTTTGATTTGTCTTCAGTTGAAGGTAGAAATTTTTCTCTTTAAAACTATTGGTGAGATGACATCATCTCTCTTTTACTGTGGTGTTCCTCAATTTGTACAATTTTAACCAAGCATCTAGAGCAACATGGAAACGTGAATAAACATTTTTGATTATTTGTATCTAAATTCCAGATTTTCCATTTCCTCTGAAAATGGAAAATATAAAAAAAAATTATGAATTGTGCATGCAATATTTAGAGCATTTGACTATTAAAAATGAAAGTACAAAGTTATTATGATTGCTGGAGGTCTGCAGACATAATTACAGAGAGGGATGGATTCTTTCTGCCAAGTCCTGTCTTTGCGACTAGTAAGAGGGAACACTGTCAAGGCCCTTCTCCCTAATTCTTCTGTAAGATAGTTATCAACCAGTGCTCAGCACTCAGTACTCAAAAAGCATATTGGGCAGTATCAGCTCAAGTGAACAAACCATAACTATTGCAGTCTATGCAAGCAAATTTGATATCAGTCTAAGACAACAATAATAAATCCAGGAGACCTTTCACATAGGATAATTGCTTTATTATAAATATGTATCCAGTTACAGATTACTTTATATGGCAAAATTTTTATTCATGTGTAGACTATTGTGCTTTCTTGACATCTAAAGAAAGTCAGTGAGCTCTCCTTTGTTAAACAACAAAAAAAACAAATAAGCAAATGAATCTCTGAATGCAAGTCCTTCACAACTTCCTCTCAGATCCTAAAAACATATTTTTCCATTCAAAATTATAACAAAGTTAAAAACATGTCACACTCTTAGACTGCTAAGAACACCCCTGGATTCTGTGACTGCTACTGTTTCCTCAACTTGGGGGTTATTCATATGACTAAACATTGGGTTACAGATTGTTTCTGCAATATTTTCTTCAGTAGAGAAATGAAATAAGGATGTAAGCAATACTTCAGGCAATTTAATCAATGTGAGCTATCAGTGGAGGTGACTTAAGACAGCATAATTTTAGCCTTTAGTAGTAAAAGTGGAATTTTCAGATAAATGACTATATTTCTCTTAGTGTGGATGAATCTGTATGAAAATAGGGCAAAACATTGTGCTTTGTGTAATAAATAACCTGTCATTCAAGTTTTCATGCCTACAATAGCAAATCTAAAACATCCAATTGACCCCACTATTAGTATTAATTGTCTTTATGAGTAGTAAGACTAGGGTGTTCCACCTGGGAACTAGTTATTTTAGTAAAATTTACTTAATTCTAAGTGGTAGGAAAAGCTCTTCAACAGCACAACCATTGGTTAAAGCAACACCCCTTCAGGTACAGCTTCTGTAAAATGGATGTGTAGAGAAACATGAATACAGGAAGACAACACTCAGAATATTCACAGAGAACTCAAGGGAGAGAAAGGGGTTGCAGAAGAAGCAAGGGGGAACTCAGAGTGAGGTAAGTCAATGGTCTGTAACCTACATGGATCTAGACTCCCCTAGTATGTGAAATAACCATCATGGGCCACTGACTGCATTTCTTTAAAAAGCAGATTTTTCAGAAAGCAATATAAATTAAACCTAATATATTTTCAGTATAACATAAATTCAGCCATTACAATAGTCTTTTGAGTGCTGCCCACAGAGATGATAATGTCCAGGAGATTCCATATAGCATAGTGCCTGAATAGCCCTGCCTTGGGTTTTTGCTATAAGAAGTAAGGTAGAGTCGGTTTCTATCTATGCCCAGAACTAATCCTGTGCCACAGCACTCCATACCCAAATATCAGTGGAAGAGAGTTGGTCTCCCAGGAGTGCTGAAATACCTGTGAGCACAGATAAGACCACCACTTTTGCTCAGAGGGACCCAACCAAAGACCTCAGGACACAAGAACCAAGGAGTAGCCTGGGACAGGATCCTTCTAGTTTTGAATTGCACCCAAAGCTGATCCTGTGCCACAGTGCTCCATAATCAAATACCGCCAGAAGAGAAGTGATCTCCCAGGAGTGCTGGTACACCTGTGAGCACAGGTAACACCATATCTTCTGCTCAGATTCCTAGCCCAAGAGAGACCACTGTCATCAGGACACAGGAAACAAGAAAGAGCTAGGGACAGGATACTTCAGGTTTCTGTCTGCACCCTGAAGCTGACCCTGTGCCACAGCACTCCATACCCAAATTCATCCAGGAGAGAACTGGTCTCCCAGGAGTACTGACACATAGGCTTGCAGGAGGGACAAGCCACAGGCAGAGTCAGAAAGACCAGAAAACTTTAGAGATCACCACATGACAAAAGGCAAGGGCAACATAAGCAAAAGAAACCAAGGGTACTTGGCATCATCAGAACCAAGTTTTCCCACCACAGTGAGCCCTGGATATGCTAACACATCAGAAAAGCAAGACTCTGATTTATCATAATGATGATAGAGGACATTAAGAAGGACATGAATAACTCCCTTAAAGAAATATAGAAGAACACAGGTAAAAAGCTAGAAGCCCTTAAAGAGGATACACAAAAATCCCTTAAGAATTACAGGATATCACAACCAAACTGGTGAAGGAATTGAACAAAACCATCCAGTATCTAAAAATGGAAATAGAAACAATAAAGAAATAACAAAGGGAGACAAACCTGAAGATAGAAAACCTACAAAAGATATCAGGAGTAATACATGCAATCATCACCAACAGAATGCAAGAGATAAAAGAGAGAATCTCAGGTACAGAAGATACCATAGAAAACATTAGCACAACATTCAAAGAAAATGAAAAATGAAAACAAAAAAAATCTAACCCAAAACATCCAGGAAATCCAGGACATGATGAGAAGATGAAACCTAAGGATAATAGGTATAGAAGAGAGCAAAGAATTCCAACTTGAAGGGCCAGTAAATACCTTCAACAAAATTATACAAGATAACCTCCCTCCCTAGCATAAAGAATGAGATGACCATGAATATATAAAAAAAAAAAAATCCCACAGAACTCGAAATAGACTGGACCAGAGAAGAAATTCCTCCCATCACATAACAGTCAAACACCAAATGCACAAAACAAAGAAAGAATATTAAAAACAGTAGGGGGAGGGGGAGTCAAGTAACATAAAATGACAGACCTATTAGAATTATACCAGACTTCTCAGCAGAAAATTTTAAGGCCAGAAGATCCTGTACAGATGTCATACAGACCCCAAGAGAACACAAATGCCAGCCCAGGCTACTATACACAACAAAACTCTCAATTACCATACATGGAGAAACCAAAGTATTCCATGAAAAAAAAAAACAAATTTACATAATATCTTTCCACTATTCCAGCCCTACAAAGGATAATAAAGGGAAAACTCCAACACAAGGAGAAAAAGAAAGAAAGTAACCTTTCATCAAACCTAAAAGAAGATTGCCATATGAACAGAATCCCAACTTTAACAACAAAAATAGGAAGAAGCAAAAATAAATATTCCTTAATATCTCTTAATATCAACGGACTTAACCCCTCCCCCCAAAAAAAGACAAAGACTAACAGACTACATAGGTAAATAGGACCCAGCATTTTGCTCCATACAGGAAACACACCTTAGTATCAAAGACAGAAACTACCTCGAAGTAAAGATCTGGAAAACAATTTTCCAAGCAAATGGTCCCAACAAACAAGCTGGAGTAGCCATTCTAATATTGAATAAAATCGATTTTCAAACTAAAGTCGATTTTATCAAAAAATAAAATAAGGAAGGACACTTCATACTCATCAAAGAAAAACATCTACCAAGAAGAACTCTCAATTCTGAACATCTATGCTCCAAATGCAAGGGCACCCACATTCATAAAATAAACGTTACTAACTCTCAAAACACACAATAATAGTAGGAGACCTCAACATTGCACCCTCATCAATGGACAGATCATGGAAACAGAAGCTAAGCAGAGACACAGTAAAACTAACAGAAGTGATGGACCAAAGAGATTTAATAGATATCTATAGAACATTTCATCCTAAAACAAAAGAATATTCCTTCTTCTCAGCACCTCATGGTACCTATTCCGGAAATGACCATATATCGATCACAAAACAGGCCTCAACAGATACAAGAAGACTGAAATAATCCCATGCATCCTGTTGTAAGACCCCCTTTCGGAGACCCACACTCTAGTCCCGGGAGAGAGAGAGCACCCAAAGAAACATGAGAATCCTTCTTGCTGTAAACACACAAGGTAATTTAATGACGGAGCTCCAGGTCAAAACATATCTCATAGAAGATATGGGCACAGGGGAAAAATTCTTGAATAGAACAGCAATGGCTTGTGCTGTAAGATCGAGAATTAACAAGTGGGACCTCATGAAACTGCAAAGCTTCTGCAAGGCAAAAGACACCATCAATAAGACAAAAAAAACACCAACAGATTGGGAAAGGATCTTTACCTATCCTAAATCAGATAAGGGACTAATATCCAATATATATAAAGAACTCAAGAAGGTGGACTCCAGAAAATCATATAACCCCATGAAAAAATGGGGATCAGAACTGAACAAAGAATTCTCACCTGAGGAATACCGAATGGCAGAGAAGCACCTGAAAAAATGTTCAACATCCTTAATCATCAGGGAAATGCAAATCAAAACAACCCTGAGATTCCACCTCACACCAGTCAGAATGGCTAAGATCAAAAATTCAGGTGACAGCAGATGCTGGAGAGGATGTGGAGAAAGAGGAACACTCCTCCATTGTTGGTGGGATTGCAAGCTTGTACAACCACTCTGGAAATCAGTCTGGCGGTTCCTCAGAAAACTGGATATAGTACTACCGGAGGATCCAGCAATACCTCTCCTGGGCATATATCCAGAAGATGTCCCAACCGGTAAGAAGGACACATGCTCCACTATGTTCATAGCAGCCTTATTTATAATAGCCAGAAGCTGGAAAGAACCCAGATGTCCCTCAACAGAGGAATGGATACAGAAATTATGGTACATTTACACAATGGAGTACTACTCAGCTATTAAAAAGAATGAATTTATGAAATTCCTAGCCAAATGGATGGACCTGGAGGGCATCATCTTGAGTGAGGTAACACAATCACAAAGGAACTCACACAATATGTATTCACTGATAAGTGGATATTAGCCCAAAACTTAGGATACCCAAGATATAAGATCCAATTTGCTAAACGCATGAAACTCAAGAAGAATGAAGACCAAAGTGTGGACAATATGCCCCTTCTTAGAATTGGGAACAAAGCACCCATGGAAGGAGTTACAGAGACAAAGTTTCGAGCTGTGAAGGAAGGATGGACCATCTAGAGACTTCCATATCCAGGGATCCATCCCATAATCAGCTTCCAAACGCTGACACCATTGCATACACTAGCAAGATTTTGCTGAAAGGACCCAAATATAGCTGTCTCTTGTGAGACGATGCCGGGGCCTAGCAAACACAGGAGTGGATGCTCACAGTCAGCTATTGGATGTATCACAGGGCTCCCAATGGAGAAGCTAGAGAAAGTACCCAAGGAGCTAAAGGGATCTGCAACCCTATTGTTGGAACAACATGATGTACTAACCAGAACCCTGGAGCTCTTGTCTCTAGCTGCATATGTTTCGAAAGATGGCCTAGTCGGCCATCAATGGAAAGAGAGGCCCATTGGACTTGCAAACTTTATATGCCCCAATATAGGGGAATGCCAGGGCCAAAAGAATGGGAATGGGTGGGTAGGGAAGTGGGGGGCGCTATGGGGGACTTTTGGGATAGTATTGGAAATGTAATTGAGGAAAATATGTAATAAAAAATATTTTTAAAAAAACATATCTCATGCAGGAGACAGTGGATTCTACTACAAGGCTCGAAAGCTAGGGGGTTTTATAGGGTAAAGGGCTTAGGGTGGGGAATTCAGCATAGTGACACACTATTGGCTTATTCAAACATCAGCAGAAAAATTGTATGTACGTGCAGATCAGGGTGTCAGAGTTCTGTGAGTTGGATGTTTATGTTAGCAGAGTATCTGGTCAATTTGACTCAGTTCAGAGAGCCCTGTTATGTCCTTACATTCTTCTTTATCTTTATGGTCAAGCTGTTCCCAGGAAACTTTTAACTACAGGGCATGCCAGGTTTGTTTTTCTTTGTTCTCAGCCCCAGGCAGCCTCTAGGCTCACAAACAACCAGCAATTTCTGAGTACTTTATATGACTTACAGGTCTTGAAATTTCATCTTTCGTTCACTGTCAGATAATTGCAGACTAAGGCTGGCATTCAATAACAACAAAAACAACAGAAATCCCGCATCATACACATGGAAGCTGAACAATGCCCTACTCAATTATAACTGGTCAAGGAAAAAATAAAGAAAGAAATGAAAGACATTTTAGAAATTAATGGAAATGAAGGCAAAACAAACACAAACTTATGTGACACATTGAAAGCAGTGCTAAGAGAAAAACTCAGCTCTGAGTTCCTTGAAAATGAAACTAGAAAGAGCATACACTAGCAGCTGAACAGCACACCTGAAAGCTCTAGAACAAAAAGAAGTAATAATCAACCACAGGGCTGAAATTAACCAAGTAGAAACAAACAAACAAACAAACAAAAAAACTATACAAAGAATCAACAAAACCAGGAGCTGATTCTTTGAGAAAATTTTTTCTTTTCTTCCTCCCTCCTTTCCTTCTTTCCTTCCTTCCTTCCTTCTTCCTTTCTTTCTTTGTTCCTTCCTTCTGTCTTTCTTTTGTTCTTTCTTTGTTTTATATAAAATATAGTCTAACAGGAGTCAAACTGAAAAGGAACCTTCAGTTGAGAAAATGTCTCCATCAGATTGCCTGGTAGGCAAAAAAATTCATTATTTTCGTTTTCTTTTTCATATTTTCCTTTTATTACTTTTGATGACTAACACATTAACTATACCATAGAATGAGTTTCTTTGTGACATCTTCAAACATCACTCTATCATCACTGTTCATTTAGATCAAATACAGTTGAGTCCCCATATCACAGATTCCAAAAGAACTGCCTCAAAGAAAGTACAAACCAACAGTGTGTCCACAAGATTAGCCAGGGCACAGAAGTGTGGATTTTAGCAGTTGATGTATTAGGTCCCAATATCATATTAGTTTAACTGTGGAAGTAAAGAACTTTTGTGTCTCTTGTGTACTAATAGTTTAACTGAAGAGTATCTGTGTTGAGGATCTCTCTGCTTGTACAGATTTAGCTAGAATCAAGTTCTCAGGGACAGATATATAAATGCTGTGTCACTGGTTAGAAAGAAAAAAATATTATACATGACTTTTTAATATATCCTTAGAGGGATATAATAAAGAAATTGCATTTTTAGTCACTGGAATGTTTATTTTTTAATAATTTTATTAGATATTTTCTTTATATACATTTCAAATTTCAAATGCTAACCCGAAAGTCCCCTATACCCTCCTCCCACCCTGCTCCCCTACTCACCCCTCCTACTTTTGGCCCTGGTGTTCTCCTATAGAGGGGCATATAAAGTTTGCAAGACCAAGGGGCCACTCTTCCCAGTGACGACCAACTAGGCCATTTTCTGCTACATATGCAGCTAGAGACACATGCTCTGGGGGGTACTGGTTAGCTCACATTGTTGTTCCTCCTATAGGCTTGGAGACCCTTTTAACTCCTTGGGTACTTCCCCTAGCTCCTTCATTAGGGGCCCTATGTTCCATTCAATAGCTGACTGTGAGCATCCACAAATACAGAAGTATTTGCCAGGTACTGGCATAGCCTCACAAAAGAGAGCCATATCAGGGTCCTGTCAGCAAGATCTTTCTGGTATATGCAATAGTGTCTGGGTTTGGTATATAGTGTTATGGGTATATTGGATGGATCCCCAGGTAGGGCAGTCTCTGGATGTTCCTTCCTTTAATCTCAGCTCTAAATTTTGTATATGTAACACCTTCAGTGGGTATTTTGTTCCCCATTCTAAGAAGGAGCAAACTATCCACACTTTAGTCTTCCTTCTTCTTGAGTTTCATGTGTTTTGCAAATTGTGTCTTGGGTATTCTAATTTTCTGGGCTAATATCTGCTTATCAGTGACTGCATATCATGTGTGTTCTTTTGTGATTGGATTATCTCACTCAAGATGATATCCTCCAGATGCATCCATTTGCCTAAGAATTCCATGAATTCATTGTTTTTAATTGCTGAGTAGTACTTCATTGTGCAAATGTACCTCATTTTCTGTATCCATTCCTCTGTTGAGGGACATCTGGGTTCTTTCCAGCTTCTGGCTATTATAAATAAGGCTGCTAAGAACATAGTGGAAAATGTGTCCTTATTACAAATTGGGACATCTTCTGGGTATATGCCCAGGAAATGCTGGATCTTTTGGTAGTACTATGTCCAATTTTCTGAGGAACTACCAGACTGCAAAGGAGTTGTACCAGCTTGCAGTTCTACCAACAATGGAGAAGTGTTCCTCTTTTTCCACATCCTCGCCAGCATCTGCTGTCACCTGAATTTTTTTTATTCACCCACAAATATTTTTATTAGATATTTTCTTTTTTTTTTTAGTATTGTCATTCTTTTTTTTATTAGATGTTTTCTTCGTTTACATTTCATTTTTTTTAATTTTTAATATTTTTATTACATATTTTCCTCAGTTACATTTCCAATGCTATCCCAAAAGTCCCCCATAGCGCCCCCCATTTCCCTACCCACCCATTCCCATTCTTTTGGCCCTGGCATTCCCCTATATTGGGGCATATAAAGTTTGCAAGTCCAATGGGCCTCTCTTTCCAGTGATGGCCGACTAGGCCATCTTTCGATACATATGCAGCTAGAGACAAGACCTCCGGGGTACTGGTTAGAACATCATGTTGTTCCAACAATAGGGTTGCAGATCCCTTTAGCTCCTTGGGTACTTTCTCTAGCTTCTCCATTGGGAGCCCTGTGATACATCCAATAGCTGACTGTGAACATCCACTCCTGTGTTTGCTAGGCCCCAGCATCGTCTCACAAGAGACAGCTATATTTGGGACCTTGCAGCAAAATCTTGCTAGTGTATGCAATGGTGTAAGCGTTTAGAAGCTGATTATGGGATGGATCCCCGGATATGGCAGTTTCTAAATGGTCCATCCTTTCATCACAGCTACGAACTTTGTCTCTGTAACTCCTTCCCTGGGAGTATTGTTCCCAATTCTAAGAAGGGGCACAGTGTCCACACTTTGGTCTTCATTCTTCTTGAGTTTCATGCGTTTAGCAAATTGGATCTTATACCTTGGGTATCCTAAGTTTTGGGCTAATATCCACTTATCAGTGAATACATATTGTGTGAGTTCTTTTGTGATTGTGTTACTTCACTCAAGATGATGCCCTCCAGGTCCATCCATTTGGCTAGGAATTTCATAAATTCATTCTTTTTAATAGCTGAGTAGTACTCCATTGTGTAAATGTACCATAATTTCTGTATCCATTCCTCTGTTGAGGGACATCTGGGTTGTTTCCAGCTTCTGGCTATTATAAATAGGGCTGCTATGAACATAGTGGAGCATGTGTCCTTTTTACCGGTTGGAACATCTTCTGGATATATGCCCAGGAGAGGTATTGCTAGATCCTCAGGTAGTACTATGTCCAATTTTCTGAGGAACCGCCAGACTGATTTCCAGAGTGGTTGTACAAGCTTGCAATCCCACCAACAATGGAGGAGTGTTCCTCTTTCTCCACATCCTCGCCAGCATCTGCTGTCACCTGAATTTTTGATCTTAGCCATTCTGACTGGTGTGAGGTGGAATCTCAGGGTTGTTTTGATTTGCATTTCCCTGATGATTAAGGATGTTGAACATTTTTTTCAGGTGCTTCTCTGCCATTCGGTATTCCTCAAGTGAGAATTCTTTGTTCAGTTCTGAGCCCCATTTTTTAATGGGGTTATTTGACTTTCTGGAGTCCACCTTCTTGAGTTCTTTATATATATTGGATATTAGTCCCTTATCTGATTTAAGATAGGTGAAGATCCTTTCCCAATCTGTTGGTGGTTTTTTTGTCTTATTGATGGTGTCTTTAGCCTTGCAGAAGTTTTGCAGTTTCATGAGGTCCCACTTGTCAATTCTCGATCTTACAGCACAAGCCATTACTATTCTATTCAGGAATTTTTCCCCTGTGCTCATATCTTCAAGGCTTTTCCCCACTTTCTCCTCTATAAGTTTCAGTGTCTCTGGTTTTATGTGTAGTTCCTTGATCCACTTAGACTTGACCTTAGTACAGGAGATAGGAATGGATCGATTTGCATTCTTCTACATGTTAACAACCAGTTGTGCCAGCACCATTTGTTGAAAATGCTGTCTTTCTTCCACTGGATGTTTTTAGCTCACTTGTCGAAGATCAAGTGACCGTAGGTGTGTGGGTTCATTTCTGGGTCTTAAATTCTATTCCATTGGTCTATTTGTCTGTCACTATACCAGTACCATGCAGTTTTTATCACAATTGCTCTGTAGTAAAGCTTTAGGTCCGGCATGGTGATTCCACCAGAGGTTCTTTTATCCTTGAGAAGAGTTTTTGCTATCCTAGGTTTTTTGTTATTCCAGATGAATTTGCAGATTGCACTTTCTAATTCGTTGAAGAATTGAGTTGGAATTTTGATGGGGATTGCATTGAATCTGTAGATTGCTTTTGGCAAGATAGCCATTTTTACAATGTTGATCCTGCCAATCCATGAGCATGGGAGATCTTTCCATCTTCTGGGATCTTCTATAATTTCTTTCTTCAGAGACTTGAAGTTTTTATTATACAGATCTTTCACTTCCTTAGTTAGAGTCACGCCAAGATATTTTATATTATTTGTGACTATTGAGAAGGGTGTTGTTTCCCTAATTTCTTTCTCAGCCTGTTTATTCTTTGTGTAGAGAAAGGCCATTGATTTGTTTGAGTTAATTTTATATCCAGCTACTTCACCGAAGCTGTTTATCAGGCTTAGGAGTTCTCTGGTGGAATTTTTAGGGTCACTTATATATACTATCATATCATCTGCAAAAAGTGATATTTTGACTTCATCTTTTCCAATTTGTATCCCTTTGATCTCCTTTTGTTGTCGAATTGCTCTGGCTAGGACTTCAAGTACAATGTTGAATAGGTATGGAGAACGTGGACAGCCTTGTCTAGTCCCTGATTTTAGAGGGATTGCTTCAAGCTTCTCACCATTTACTTTGATGTTGGCTACTGGTTTGCTGTAGATTGCTTTTATCATGTTTAGGTATGGGCCTTGTATTCCTGATCTTTCCAAGACTTTTATCATGAATGGGTGTTGGATCTTGTCAAATGCTTTTTCCGAATCTAACGAGATGACCATGTGGTTTTTGTCTTTGAGTTTGTTTATATACTGGATTCCGTTGATGGATTTCCGTATATTGAACCATCCCTGCATCCCTGGGATGAAACCTACTTGGTCAGGATGGATGATTGTTTTGATGTGTTCTTGGATTCGGTTAGCAAGAACTTTATTGAGGATTTTTGCATCAATATTCATAAGGGATATTGGTCTGAAGTTTTCTATGTTTGTTGGGTCTTTTTGCAGTTTAGGTATCAGAGTAATTGTGGCTTCATAGAATTAGTTGGGTAGAGTACCTTCTGTTTCTATTTTGTGGAAGAGTTTGTGAAGAACTGGGATTAGATCTTCTTTGAAGGTCTGATAGAACTCTGCACTAAACCCATCTGGTCCTGGGCTTTTTTTAGTTGGGAGACTATTAATGACTGCTTCTATTTCTTTGGGGGATATAGGGCTGTTTAGATCATTAACCTGATCTTGATTCAACTTTGGTACCTGGTATCTGTCTAGGAACTTCTCCATTTCATCCAGGTTCTCCAGTTTTGTTGAGTATAGCCTTTGGTAGAAGGATCTGATGGTGTTTTGGATGTCTTCAGGATCTGTTGTTATGTCTCCTTTTTCATTTCTGATTTTGTTATTAGGATGCTTTCCCTGTGCCCTCTAGTGAGTCTGGCTAAGGGTTTATCTATCTTGTTGATTTTCTCAAAGAACCAGCTCCTTGATTGGTTGATTCTTTGAATAATAGTTCTTCTTGTTTCCACTTGGTTGATTTCGCCCCTGAGTTTGATTATTTCCTGCCGACTACTCCACTTGGGTGAATTTGCTTCCTTTTGTTCTAGTGCTTTTAGGTATGTTGTCAAGCTGCTAATGTGTGCTCTCTCTAGTTTCCTTTTGGAGGCACTCAGAGCTATGAGTTTTCCTCTTAGAAATGCTTTCATTGCGTCCCATAAGTTTGGGTATGTTGTGGCTTCATTTTCATTGAACTCTAAAAAGTCCTTAATTTCTTTCTTTATTCCTTCCTTGACCAAGATATCATTGAGAAGAGTGTTGTTCAGTTTCCACGTGAAGGTTGGCTTTCTATTATTTATTTTGTTATTGAAGATCAGCCTTAGTCCATGGTGATCTGATAGGATGCATGGGACAATTTCAATATTTTTGTATCTGTTGAGGCCTGTTTTGTGACCAATTATGTGGTCAATTTTGGAGAAGGTACCATGAGGTGCTGAAAAGAAGGTATATCCTTTTGTTTTAGGATAGAATGTTCTGTAGATATGTGCCAGATCCATTTGATTCATAACTTCTGTTAGTTTCACTGTGTCCCTGTTTAGTTTCTGTTTCCATGATCTGTCCATTGGTGAAAGTGGTGTGTTGAAGTCTCCCACTATTATTGTATGAGGTGCAATGTGTGCTTTGAGATTTACTAAAGTTTCTTTAATGAATGTGGCTGCCTTTGTATTTGGAGCATAGATATTCAGGATTGATAGTTCCTCTTGGAGGATTTTACCTTTGATGAGTATGAAGTGTCCCTCCCTGTCTTTTTTAATGACTTTGGGTTGGAAGTCAATCTTATCAGATATTAGAATGGCTACTCCAGCTTGTTTCTTCATACCATTTGCTTGGAAAATTGTTTTCCAGCCTTTCATTCTGAGGTAGTGTCTATCTTTTTCTCTGAGATGAGTTTCCTGTAAGCAGCAAAATGTTGGGTCTTGTTTGTGTAGCCAGTTTGTTAGTCTATGTCTTTTTATCGGGGAGTTGAGTCCATTGATATTAAGAGATATTAAGGAAAAGTAATTGTTGTTTCCTGTTATTTTTGTTGTTAAAGTTGGCATTCTGTTCTTGTGGCTGTCTTCTTTAGGTTTGTTGAGGGATTACCTTCTTGTAGTTTCTAGGGCGTGGTTCCTGTCCTTGTATTGGTTTTTTTCTGTTATTATCCTTTGAAGGGCTGGATTCGTGGAGAGATAATGTGTGAATTTGGTTTTGTCGTGGAATACTTTGGTTTCTCCATCTATGTTAATTGAGAGTTTGGCTGGGTATAGTAGCCTGGGCTGGAATTTGTGTTCTTTTAGTGTCTGTATAACATCCGTCCAGGATCTTCTGGCTTTCATAGTCTCTGGTGAGAAATCTGGTGTAATTCTGATAGGCTTGCCTTTATATGTTACTTGGCCTTTTTCTCTTACTGCTTTTAGTATTCTATCTTTATTTAGAGCATTTGTTGTTCTGATTATTATGTGTCGGGAGGTATTTCTTTTCTGGTCCAGTCTATTTGGAGTTCTGTAGGCTTCTTGTATGTTCATGGGCATCTCTTTCTTTAGATTTGGGAAGTTTTCTTCTATAATTTTGTTGAAGATGTTTGCTGGTCTTTGAGTTGAAAATCTTCATTCTCATCCACTCCTATTATCTGTAGGTTTGGTCTTCTCATTGTGTCCTGTATTTCTTGGATGTTTTGAGTTAGGATCTTTTTGCATTTTACATTTTCCTTGATTGTTGTGCCGATGTTCTCTATGGAATCTTCTGCACCTGAGATTCTCTCTTCCATCTCTTGTATTCTGTTGCTGATGCTCGTATCTATGGTTCCAGATTTCTTTCCTAGGGTTTCTATCTCCAGTGTTGCCTCATTTTGGGTTTTTTTTATTGTGTCTACTTCCCTTTTTAGGTCTAGTATGGTTTTGTTCATTTCCCTCATCTGTTTGGATGTGTTTTCCTGTTTTTCATTAAGGACTTCTACCTGTTTGATTAGGTTATCCTGTTTTTCTTTAAGGATTTGTAACTCTTTAGCAGTGTTCTCCTGCAATTCTTTAAGGGATTTTTGTGCTTCCTCTTTAATGTCTTCTACCTGTTTAGCAGTGTTCTCCTGTATTTCTTTAAGTGTGTTATTAAAGTCCTTCTTGAAGTCCTCTACCATCATCAGGAGATATGCTTTTAGATCCGTGTCTAGCTTTTCCGGTGTGTTGGGGTGCCCTGGACTGGGCGAAGTGGGAGTGCTGGGTTCTGATGATGGTGAGTGGTCTTGGTTTCTGTTAGTAAGATTATTACGTTTACCTTTCGCCATCTGGTAATCTCTGGGATAGTTGTTGTCGTTGTCACTGTTTAAAGATTGGAGCAGAAGCTGTGTTCCACTCACCAGCAGTCTCAAAATCCTGTGGCGGGGGTCGTGGGTAGCTGGCGGGTGTCAGCCGACCCTGCGCCCTAGCTACCCCTGCGCTTTTCTGACCGGAAGAGGCTTGTGGCCCTACTCAGGCCGGATTTCTGCCTCCCCAACCAAAGCAGTCTCAGGTCCCGCGTGATTGGACTGGAGCAGAAGCTGTGTTCCACTCACCAGCAGTCTCAAAATCCTGAATTTTTGATCTTAGCAATTCTGACTGGTGTGAGGTGGAATCTCAGGGTTGTTTTGATTTGCATTTCCCTGATGATTAAGGATGTTGAACATTTTTCAGGTGCTTCTCAGCCATTCAGTATTCCTCAGTTGAGAATTCTTTTTTTAGCTCTGTATCCCAGTTTTTAATAGGGTTATTTGATTTTTTGAAGTCCAGCTTCTTGTGTTCTTTATATATATTGAATATTAGTCCCCTATCTGATTTAGGATTGGTAAAGATCCTTTCCCAATCTGTTGGTGGCTTTTTGTCTTATTGACAGTGTCTTTTGTCTTATAGAAGCTTTGCAATTTTATGAGGTCCCATTTCTCAATTCTCGTTCTTACAACACAAGTCATTGCTGTTTTGTTCAGGAATTTTCCCCCTGTGCCCATATCTTCGAGGCTTTTCCCCACTTTCTTCTCTATAAGTTTCAGTGTCTCTGGTTTTATGTGGAGTTCCTTGATCCACTTAGACTTGAGCTTTGTGCAAGGAGATAAGAATGGATCAATTCGCATTCTTCTACATGATAACCATGAGTTGTGCCAGCACCATTTGTTGAAAATGTTCTGACTGCCATTTATAATGTACTGTAAGATATAAGGTGAAATAAACTCTTTCTTCTCCAAAGTAATAATAATAATAATAATAATAATATTACATTCTTAATGAAAAAAAGAAATAAGGTAGTTTGGACAACAATATGACTACCCATCAATTGATTACCAATTTATATAATCATCAAAGTTCTTCGTGGATTACTATTTATAGAGGAAATTCAATGACATAATTAATGCGTGTTTAATCAGAAAAAGAGATGCTCATTAAATTTCTATAATCAATGATAGTCCTCAATTAGTAGTGTTTTACTTGAGCATTCTCAAAAAGCTCTCTCGCTCTCTCACTCTCTCTCTCTCTCTCACACACACACACACACACATACATACATACACACACACACACACACACACACACTTTCTGGCATTTCCTTTAAATACTTGTCCAAACTTTCCCAAGAATTGGCCCCATTTGCTAATGAATAATTTCTTCCAAAACCAAGGCCAAAACTTTCTTGCTCACTATCTTGTCCCAATCTCATTTAATTCAACTTCACTTAGCACAGATACTACTGTACATCATTTCTGTATTCATTTGCTCAAAAGCCTCTCTAAGTTAAAGCAAATGTGTGTAAATAGTGACCATCAGCCTTGATGTGCTTGACATAACTGACTGATGACCAGTGGTTCCTGAGCTCTGACTCCAGAAGTTTGGAAGCCATCTTCATAACATCCCACCTTTCTGCTTTAGCACGTTTTTCTAGACACTGTCCAGATGCATATAAAATTCCTAGTCTTTGTTTTACCTATCTACTGTAATGTCTTTTATTTTTCTGTAAAGATTTGCAATCTTCCTTAAACTGTTGCAAGCTGGAAATACATGAGTAAGTAGGCATATATCTTAGATTTTGGACAAATAGAGAAAATGAGAACTTCTATGTCTGTAGTGAAATGTGGAGTACCACAAAATCATTACAAATCTATGTTTCCAAAGCTGAAAAAAGGATATTGCCCCTTCCGTTGCTGCAAGGATGGCAAAAGGGTTGGCAGTGAATGGCAATGAAACAGTTTAGGGAATTCCTAATAACTCTTGTAGAGGAGTGGTACAGGCAACCCAGGAGGGAACAGCAGAGCTCTGGGTTAGAAGGGAATCAGTATAAAATGTCCATGGCATGTGTATGCATGCAGGTGAACCTTCATCTTCACTGAAAAATATGCATATTTACAAAGTGTTGCCTGTGCTTTGGACTGTTTGCAACCTGACCCTACCTGCCCTTGGGGATTGGAGGTGAGTTGGCATGGAGTCAACAACACAGACTCCAGGAGCAGGTGAAAAACAACAGGCTGTAAGTTCCTTTAATACCCTCCACCTGCTCCTTTTTGGTACCATGAAAGCATCTCTTCTAAACAGCAGTTCCAGGTAAGCTGGCATTGCCTGCACCAGCAATCCTTATTCTCTCAGGCAGTCCTCAACTAGGTCCTACTGCAGGAAATGCTTTTGTGGCTGCTAGAGGAAGGAAGGAAACATGCTAGAGAAATGAAAGGAAGAAAACTGATCTCCATGATGAAACTGACATACCAGACATGAATTTTGTGACAATCTCCATTTCCCTAGTCTTAATCAGTTTGATTGATGCACAAAACAGTTCCTTCCCTCTCGTTGAGGAAGGAGAGAAATCTGAAGTGCAATCCTGCAAATGGGAAATGCATTATCTTAATTTTCAATTTTTTTATCAGCATCGTCTTAATTGTCAGTGATGGAGAAAAAAGAAAACAACAAAAATTCTATGTAGCTAAGAAAGATTTGAGGTTAATTTGATTGGCAATATATGAAATGCCACATACCTCAAGCCATTTCAAATTGCCCCTCATTCTCCTCACAGTAAGCAATTCTTTCTAAAGACAGGGGATCCGCTTATAATGGCTGCTGTTACATATTTATACACCACTTACATTCTGTCGCTGACTTGGCTGGAATCCTTTGGAGTGCTTTTCACAGATGCCTGTCAGAGGTGAGAGGAAGAAAGGGGAAGAAAAGTGTCTCTCATAGACACTTTTTATACAATGGAGGAAAAGAGATGAAATAACCTATCGTGATTATTAGGGAGACCATATCTCTGGCGTGCAAGTGGTCTGTGAGTCTACATTTACCCTGTCTACCTACCCATTTCAATACTTGCTAGAATACTGCAAGTTCCAAGGACTCACTCTGTAATTCACAATTTCAATAAAGTATCTTCCATGGTATTTACATGAGGCTGAAATCAAATCATTTTGTGTATCAAATCATTTTGTGTCATCATCAAATAATATAAAATAGTTCTCTATGTTTAAGAGTAATTATCTCACTTTAGAGAAAGTATGGGATTTCCTTTTAAAAATAATTTAAAATTTAAAAAAAAAAGAAAAAGAAAGGGTTTTTAATGTGTCATTACAGTTCCACATACGAAATGCACATAATTTATACCACATGCTTCTAAGAGCATGATCTCAATGACAGTGGGTCTAAATCTATTCCATCAACACTTCCATGCTGTTTTTCTAGAATAGAATGCTTTATACATGCCAGTTCAACTCACACAGTCAAAGACATGAACAGAGAACAAGTGTCTAAGTAGGACCCAAGAGAACTGAAAAGAAAATGTACATAGCTGAATGCATATCTATCCTTATTTAGAAAGGAAAAGAAGCACAAAGCCCAAGGCTTATTCAGGAAGAATAAACAGCTTTATATTCATAGACTGTTCTGCAGTGTTCACCAGAGAATACTGCTCAGACATGGGTTTGAACCAATAGAAAGTCTTTATTAGACAGTCAGTGATTTGGGTGTTTGGAATCTCAGTGTAGCACTAAACCTTTCTCAGTGTGAGCTTTTAATCACAAAAACCATGCTCTGGGTTCACATACTTCAGTTAACAAGAAGAGTTAGCCAGAAACAGAACTACAGAAGCTAAAAAGCAAAATTTGTATTTTAGAGTCTTTCCCAGAACTATGGGTTTGACCAATTCTTTGTTATTGTTTTGGCAGGTGGTACTATCTGCATGCTAAATTTTATGGCCTGATTGGTACTCTCACCATGGAGGCAGCTGTGCTAAGGTCTCAGGGCCTACTAAGTTCTGGAGCTGGGTCCTGTTACAAGACCATAGTATCTTCCCTCCGACTCCCTCACTACCTGCCTCTCTCTTCTGTTATTTAGTGACATGGTCAATTGCTGAATTGCTATTTCTGATTAAATCTCTCCATTTAAAGTTTTGGACAGCCTTTAAGCAATGACAGTGCTCAAGGTAACACACTATTCACATAAACTTTGAGATGATGGCTTGCTATAAGTTTCATGTAATTAAAAGGTTTGCCTATCCTAGGGCCTAGTGTTCCAACCTAAATGTCTCTGAGATAACCCATAACAGCTGTTTCTGAGTTTTCTGCACAAGGCCAGAGTTAAAGACAATTTTTATAGAGCACTAAAAAACATGCATTAAAGTAATGACTGCAAAATAAACTGGATATTGCTAAAGTTTTAAATGAATGCCTGCTATTGAAATATAATTTTGAGAAAAGAATCTACTTTTGAAAAAAAGAAAGAAAGAAAGAGAGAGAGAGAAAGAGAGGAGAGAGAGAAGAAAAAGAAAGAAAGAAAGAAAGAAAGGAAGGAAGGAAGAAAGAAAGAAAGAAAGAAAGAAAGAAAGAAAGAAAGAAAGAAAGAAAGAAAGAAGAGAGAGAGAGAGAACCATTTCTGAAGTAAACTATTTAAAGTGTATGTACTGATAGATAATATAATGTGAATTTGGACACTTGTCCACTTCTACCCCATTATGACTTACAGTGGTGCTTCTTAAAAGACTTTTCTCAAGAGGCATTCTGACCATGAGTATTTTCAGAAGAAATGATTACTGTTAATAATGCTGTTGGTAACAGAGAGAGAGAGAAAGAAGAAGATAAAGAAAAGGATAAGATGAAGAAGAGAGAAAGGGAAAGAAAAAGGAGCAATTGATTGCTACTGTTGCAGCTCTAAGATAGGCTTATTACTTTCCTGCTAAACAACATTCCTGGCCTCCAGGGTGCATCTGAGCTATTTATGTCTCACAGAGCATTCAAGGGCATTGCTCAAGGAACAAGGAGTCAAATTTCTTAGGTAACAAGAAGCAAAACTCAAGAGTTGACTAATCCATGCTCAGCAGTAAATCAGATGGGACAGATGAACTTGAATAAGGAAACATTCTTAAGAATCAAGAATGCCTTCTTTTTTTAGCTCTCACCTTTCTTACTCTCATCTCTAGCCCTCTCTCTCTCTCTCTCTCTCTCTCTCTCTCTCTCTCTCTCTCTCTCTCTCTCTCTCTCTTTCTCTCTCTCTCTCTCCCTTCCCCCTCTTTCCACATGGCCATGGCTGGCCTCTCTTTTTTTCTCCTTCTCTCCTTCTTCCTGTCTTTCTAAAACCATAAAAAAAGAAGAATCAAGAATGTACCTATGTAAATTAAGTACTTTTCAAAATACAACAATCTCAGGTTCTGTGTTTTAAAATACACGAACAACTAAAATACCCCCACAGAATGTGTAAGGCCACAAGACCAAAGGTCCCTGTTCAAAGACAAGAGCTCTTGCCAAGGCAGTGATTCTGTAGGTTGTCCAACACCCAATTACAGGCACTAGTGAAGAAAGCAAAAAGCTTAACTATAACCATGTTGCCTGGGATTTAAAGCACAGTTATTCATCCATAAAATGAAGCCTATGATATCTATAGTGATGAGGAATCAATAAATGTGCCTGAGATGCACCAAAAATGAATCCCCTTCTTATCACAGCTAGCCTTTAGTGTTGTTACATTTACTCTTTAGTACTAAGACAAAAATTGATATTAGTGATAGAAGTAAAGAATAAAAGTATGAATTTGACCCCAAAACCCATGTAAAAGTGATGGGTGTCGAGGCAGATATGAGTAAACTTGACATTAGGGAGGCAAAGAAAGGAGGGTCCCTGAACTCACTGGCCATCCTGCTAGCCTGATTGGTAAAACCCAAGCCAATGAAACATGTCTCAAAGAAGGTAAATGGCATTACTGAGGATGACAGCCAAGGTCTTCTGGACTCTACATATATTTGATCATATGTGCCATGCTTACCTATACATATGTACACATGACACACACCAGCACGCATGCATACACACAAGTTAACATATTTATTTGAAAGACAAACTAGTTATAAAAATGTGGTGTACAATATCAGGGCAATATTTACAATATTAGATTTATTACAGTGTTTACAACAATGAAACTGTGACTTTTGAAAAAGCTGATAGAATTCTGAGCTTGGAGAAGAACTTAGGCAGAGATCTTGCTGGCACAACTTCTAAATAAAAGTGGATTCTTTGAAGGATAAATAAATGAATTTTCCAGTTTAGTGAGTTTAAGTCCCTCTGCAAAGGATCCAGGTACTTCAAGTAAATTTGAACCAGACAGAAATGGAAAGCAGTAGATTTGGGGAAACCTGTAAGTATCTAAAAGCCTAGAGAATAAAATACAAATGTACCTAATAGAAGAGCCCCTTAGGCAACACTGAGCCATTAGGTCTCCTGGCTTTTCCATTGCCAATGCTCTCAGAAGATAAAAGCCAAGTCTTCCAGCACAGCCCTGGGTTTCATCAGTGACCCACAATGACACTTGCTTTCCACACCTGCCTGCTCTCTGCAGTGTAAGATTGGTTCAAATACACAGCACACAGGCAACCTTGCTTGCTAAGGCCTCCAGGCAATGTGGGCATCCTAATTGTAAAGCAGTTTCAGCAATACTTATAATACTTATAATACTTATAATACTTATAGCTAAAGGAGGTGCATGACCAACTTCAGTCATTGGTGCTAGC
Source organism: Mus caroli (assembly GCF_978045245.1). Lineage (NCBI taxonomy): Eukaryota > Metazoa > Chordata > Mammalia > Rodentia > Muridae > Mus > Mus caroli. Next base: position 124,429,429 of record NW_028227265.1, read on the forward strand.
AATGGTTTATGCCTTTAATCTTCCCTTTTGTACTATATTTTCAAGCAGTCCAGTTTTATTCATAATAAAAAAGTTTCTGTGTACAATGCCCTGTTCTCCTTAAGAGTTCTCCTTACATTTTAGGATAACTTTTGAAGCACTTATAACTGTACTTACCTTCTTTGTCTCTCACTTGTACACTTTACATTGGTGTACATTCTAACCTATTGACCCATGACAATTATTCACAATGCTCCATTTAAAACTCAGTACATCCCCTGCGTATCTCATGTGATTTAAAATATCACTTAAATGTACAGATGCTGTTAAATGTCTTTTGGAGGTCGAAATCTTCTCCTGTTGAGAAACATTAACCTAGTATAATGCTCATAAATAATTTTAATGGGTAAAACAATGTGAGAAACTTTCCAACTTGAAACATTGCTCAAGGTTTAACCATCATAGACAATAAGACAAGTGCACATTTGTTTCTTCCATCAGGCTCATTATGGTTAGTGTCTATGTAGATTCTATCTTTGTAAGTTCTTCAGAAATATAAAGAGGAGTCTGAAAGCAGAAGCTGTCATGGATACCTATGAAATATATTATTTATAAAAAGGAAGCATTACAACCAACTATATGAAGAAGGAACTGAATTGTGAGTGACAGGATGTTTTGGAAGTAGCAGGAAGCATTTTCCCTATTTTTATCTCATGCAATCTTTAGAACACTCTTCACACCCATTTTATAGGTGAGTAACTGAGTTGGAATTGAGTGAAGAACATTTTGTCAAAGGTCACATAGCTAGGAGACAAATCTTGTGTCCTATCTGCTTGTGCACAACCTAGACTCTAAAGCATTCATCATGTGAAGAAATGTGATGTGCTCTCATGTGCATGCTTTTGTTCAACCTGCATCTCAATGTTAAAGTAGCCAAATAAAATCTACATATAATAGAATAAAGGCCTTGGCACCTCTAAGCCTTTTTAAACTTTCTTTTTCTCCATCTAAGCCATTTGCTATTGCCTGGTTTTCATTCAGTCACAGTTAGAATGCATCTAAAGAGGTAACACAAACGAAACCTGTAGAAATGCAGAACAACATGAAAGCAAAGGCTAAAGCTCTCCCCTGTGGTGGCAGCTGCTTGCCCAGAACTCTGGCTTAGCAGTAGAACTATGTGTTTCTACCCAAATAAAATTCCCATCTCTAAAATGTTATTATGGGCTTCATAGAATAATCTGTGTAAGGTCATATTTGCATAAATAAAGTGTTCCATGGCCTGTACAGCGTCCTTATAGCAGGATTAAATCACCATTGTGGCCTGTGATTAACCCTCCAGATTGCCCTAAATGCCAGCCAGGACTCACTTAAAAAGGAGTGGTTGGAAAAAGCAAGCAGAGAACTGCAGGCAGCCTTACCACCATGCTAAAACTCCAGACCTTGGAAACCAATCAAGAGAGAAGGATTTGCCAGTGTACTTCTGTTTAATAGTTTAGTATGAACAGGAGGGAAAGTGTGTGCTACTAACATGAGGGGCCTTCTGAGGCTTGTATGATGGCAATAGCATCAGTGTACTCTGTGTGAATAAATTTCTCTCTCTCTCTCTCTCTCTCTCTCTCTCTCTCTCTCTCTCTCTCTCTCTCTCTCTCTCTCTCTCCTCCACAGCTGCTTTAGGAATGAGAGAAAGATTCAGTCTGTGTATCTGCAGATTCCCCCAAGCTGTCCTTCAAAACCTAGTGATTTCATCTTTATCTGTCATGCACGTTGGGATTCCCTCATTTGATTGGCTTGGAAAGAGTCTCTGATGCTAATATACAGTTAAAATTTTGCTATCTGAGCATTTGAAATCTAAATGAAGAAAATACCTCATTAAAAAATAAACAAACACTAAACAAACAAACAAACAAACAAACAAAAACAATGGATTTATGAAATTCTTGGACAAATGGATGTATCTGGAGGATATCATCCTTAGTGAGGTAACGCAATCACAAAAGAAGTCATTAGATATGCACTCACTGATAAGTGGATATTAGCCCAGAACCATAGAACACCCAAGATACAATTGCAAAGATTGTACAATTACAATTACAAAGATACAATTACAAGAAAATCAAGAAGAGGGAAGACCAATGGGTGGATACATCATTCCTCCTTAGAATAGGTAACAAAATACCCATGAAAGGAGTTACAGAGACAAACTATGGAGCTAAGATATAAGGATGGACTCTCCAGAGACTACCCCACCCGGGGATCCATCCCAAAATCCTCCACCAAACCCAGACACTATTGCATATGCCAGCAAGATTTTGCTGAAGGGACCCTATTATAACTGTCTCTTATGAGGCTATGCTAGTGCCTGGCAAATACAGAAGTGGATGGTCACAGTCAGCTATTGGATGGAACACAGGGCCCCCATGGAGGAGCTAGAGAAAGTACCCAAGGAGCTGAAGGAGCCTGCAACCCTATATGTGGAACAACCATATGAACTAACCAGTACCCCCAGAGCTCATGGTGTTTCTAGTTGCATATGTAGCAGAAGATGGCCTAGTCTGCCATCACTGGGAAGAGAGGCCCCTTGGTATTACAAACCCAGTACAGGGGAATGCCAGGACCAAGAAGCAGGAGTTGGTGGGTAGGGAGCAGGGTGGAGGGAGGGTATAGGGAAATTTTGGGATAGCATTTGAAATGTATATAAAGAAAATATCTAATAAAAAAAAAGAAAAAAATTGCTATCTGGAGTCATGTCCACCTTTTTCTTACTTGAGGATGGTAAAGATGGAAGAGTCAGTAGTTTGTCCCATAAGTTAAGGCTAGAAAATACCAAACCTAGATTGGAACTCAAAGATTTCTATTACTGATCCATTGCTTAGCCTTGAATGGGATGTCTTTATGGCACCAAGGCTTTATTGCACTTCAAGGCTCAGGTATCTATACTGAAGAGTGAGCAGAAAGAGTGTAAGAGATGGGAGCTGGGTGGGAGGAGATGATTTTAAGAAAATAGAATTTTCAAGATAACAACAGAATTGATACACATATGAACTACCAGAGACTGGCACCAGCAGCAAACAGAAGACCTGTACAAGCTCAAGCCAGACAAATTCCCATCACAGAGGAAGGCAACTGGGTCCCTAGCCAAAAAGCTATCCACAAAAAGCTATAGCTGCTGGAAAATGAACAAACACTTTTCTTCAACAAAGTGACACTTGGTATATCAACTATACTTGAGGACAGGCCCCAGGCTCAGAAACAGTTGATCACCACAAATCAGGCTCCATATTTCCATAATTTGTAGTGGTTTTTTGTTTGACTGGTTTTGTTTGTTTTAAGAAAGAGAAAGAAATAGGCCAGGCAGTGGTGGTGCATGCCTCTAATCCCAGCACTTGGGAGGCAGAGGCAGGCAGATTTCTGAGTTCAAGGCCAGCCTGGTCTACAGAGTGAGTTCCAAGACAGGGAGGACTGCACAGAGAAACCCTGTCTCGAGCAAAAGAAAGAAGGAAGGAAGGAAGGAAGGAAGGAAGGAAGGAAGGAAGGGAGGGAGGGAGGGAGGGAGGGAGGGAGGGAGGGAGGGAGGAAGGAAGGGAAGGAAGGAAGGAAGGAAGGAAGGAAGGAAGGAAGGAAGGAAGGAAGGAAGGAAGAAGAAAGAAAGAAAGAAAGAAAGAAAGAAAGAAAGAAAGAAAGAAAGAAAGAAAGAAAGAAAGAAAGAAAGAAAGAAAGAAAGAAAGAAAGAAAGAAAGAAAGAAAATAATGTTGGGTGAACAGGGAAGGATCTGAAAGGAGTTGGGGTTGAGGAAAATATGATAAAAAATATACTGTATAAAATATTGAAATTCAAAATATATTCTTAAAGTGGGCTATCAAGATAATTTTGTAAGTAAAAGCACTTGCCACATAAGCCTCGTGACCAAAGTTCAATCTCTGGAAACCACAGAAATGTGTTCTTTCACAGATTTTCCTTCACAGGTATCTTTCAGAGTTGTTCAAGAAAGTTGTTGTAATGCTGCAGCTGTCCACTTCTGGATGGTGGCTGCATGTTATATGCAGAACCATCAGTAAACTAGATCCTAGTCTTTCTTCCTCAGTCAACCAATCATAGGAAATACAGCATAATGCTCTAGGTGCATGCTTGGCAGCTGACAGCATTGTAACAGAAATAGAAACCATAGGAATTTAGGCAACTTCATGTGCCTTCAGGACCTGTTCAGGACCAATCACATATATATCGCTTCTATTTGATAATAGAGTACTGCTGTGCACATCCTACCTTATGACTTGGTAGGACTGATAGCACCCAGCTCCTGATAGGCAGTTCAGGTCACATAGTAACATGATGGTCTATTGTCAAACATGCAGTTTCCACTAAGGCCCAATGCAGGCCAAGAACTGTCTTTCAAAAGAATAGCTGTCTGCAGATAATGGTAGAGTTTATTCACAAATCCCAAAGGTCTGTTATGTAGTTTACCTATAGGGGTCTGCCAAAGACTTCAAACAACCACCCCTAACTGCCACTGACACCTCAAGTACCATCAGGTCTACTGGTTCATATGATCCAAGTGGTAGAGCAGCCTGCAGAGCAACCTGCTGATGAAGTGCTTCCTCCTGTTCCAGGCCCCACACAAAGCTAGCAGTTTTCTGAGTCACTTGGTATATGGGCCTGAGTAACACACCCAAGTGAGGAATGTGCTGTCTCCAGAATCCAAATAGACCCACTAAATTCTTGGTGATGGGAGTGGCCAAGGGCAATAACATATCTGTCCCCTTATAGAAGAAATCTCTCTGCATGCCCCACACCACTGGACTCCTAAGAATTTCACAGAGGCATGGCATTCCATTTTGTTGTTGTTGTTATTTTGTCTTTTTGTAAAAAATAAAATTAAAAAATAGGAAAAGAATGAATTACAAGAAACAATTTGAACACTTAATCCTGAAGTAAAATTAAATTGTAAGCCTGTGGTTTGAGCATTCAAAATAATATGAAATTCTTAAAAGTCAAAGAGAAAACATTATGGATAATGGTATTATATCACTTTCTGCTATGCTTGGCTCTTACTGTGAAGCATCATTAACAATAATTTGTTCAGACCCTTCCTCGTTTGAACCAGATCTAGTTCCTTATAACTTCTCTATCAGCTTTTCTATCTTCACGTTTTTCTATACCTCATATTACATATTTTCTAATCACTGAAAACAGTTTGATATTCATTAAAATGGTTCTTCATTGCACTGTATGAAAATGCTAACGAAAACATTACAGAGATCTCGTTAAAACACGGCATTTCATGGGGAAAAAAAAATTAACAGAGGTAGATGATCCTTGAATTTTGGTTGTATTTCTTTCGCATCTCTGATACACCTATGTGTTACCAATGAGTCCAAAGTGGTTGCTACTTCTTGTTCACTGGTCCAATCAGCACAGCATCATCAATATAGTGCTCCAGTGTGATATTTTGTGGAAGATACAATCAAGATTCCCTTCCAAGTTATAACACAGGGCAGGAGAGTTAATATATCCTTGAGGCAAAACTGTAAAGGTATACTGCTGGCCTTGCCAAGTGAAACAAACTGCTTCTGGTGCTCCTTATAGACAGGTGTAAAGAAAAAGGCATTTCCTAGGTCAATAACTGCAAACCATGTACCAGGAGTTTACCAACTTCTGCCATACATAGAGACAGTTTGATCAAGTCAATTCTTAGAAAACATCTAATTGGGGCTGGATTACAGTTTTGAAGGTTCAGTCCATTATTATCATGGCAGGAAGCATGGCAGTGTGCAGGCAGACATGGAGCTAGAGGAACTAGATGGAGCAGGGAGCTACATCTGGATCTGAAGGCATCCAGGAGGAGGAAACTACTGTGTTTCACTCTGGGCAGAGCTTGAGTGCATACATATGTTCATACATGTGTGTGTGTGTGTGTGTGTGTGTAATATATATATATATATATATATATATATATATATATGATAAATATATATGTCAAAGCCCTACCTCCACAGTGACATACTTCCTCTAACAAGGCCGTACCTATTCCAACAAGTCCACACCTTCTAATAGTGCCACTTCCCATAAGACATATTAAAACCACCACACCAATTAAATGACTGGTGGACGAACTGCTAAAAATTCCAAAAACCTAATAATTTCTGGGGGAATAACTTTAGGAAACCATGTGCCATCGCAAAGCCTAGCACTTTTAGATTCTTTTAATATCACATGGTTAAGCTGGCTATTACTTGTGAAACTACAAGCCTTCTTGATATTTTTCTTTGAACATAGATTAGTTCATTATTGTTTTAAGGAGCTAAATGTAGCAATGATAAAAACATAACCAAACAACAAAAAATAATAACTAACATCTTTTAAAATACCTAATGTTTTCATGAGAATATGAAAAAAACATTCTTCATTTGATTTTGCTACCTTTTCATTTTTCTGCTAGTTGCATGTGAAAAGCTTTGTGGAACAACTGCTTTTATTGAGGACACAGGCAAAGAGGAACCATGTGAGTGCAAGCTTTCTTTAGGCACATCATGTCAAGTTCACTGACTCCTAATTTCAAAAACTAAAAGGAGGCCAAAGTGCAAAGTAACTATGACTGTAAGTACCACAGCATGTAATAAAAGTTCCAGAACTACCATCTATTAAATCTGAGAAGCACATTCTGAGCCACACTCAGAGCTAAGTGCCTATGTGCATCATAGGCAATACTTTTTTCTTATCTGTACCTTTTGGAAACATTTTTTTTTTCCTGAACAGGTGACATCTTTGGAAAACAGACACACACACACACAAAACACACACACACACCCATCCTGTACCTCTTACACTTGGCTTTATTTTTAAAATACCATAAAGCTTATTGTACAAGAAGGCAACATCACAAAGACACTTTCTCCACAGCTGTTGAAAATAAGAGAGCTGGTGAACAAGTCTTTGATCTTCAACCACATTCCAGGAAGAGAAAGCGGCATGTTGTAGCTAGCAGTTGATGTGTGTAGACCTAAGTGCACAAATACTCATCTGTAAACAGTTTCCAGAAGGCACAGTTAGAACTCACCAATCACCAGCATAGTGAGGTAAGGCACAGTTAAAACTCACCAATCACCAGCATAGTGAGGTAAGGCACAGTTAGAACTCACCAATCACCAGCATAGTGAGGTAAGGCACAGTTAGAACTCACCAATCACCAGCATAGTGAGGTAAGGCACAGTTAGAACTCACCAATCACCAGCATAGTGAGGTAAGGCACAGTTAGAACTCACCAATCACCAGCATAGTGAGGTAAGGCACAGTTAAAACTCACCAATCACCAGCATAGTGAGGTAAGGCACAGTTAGAACTCACCAATCAATCACCAGCATAGTGAGGTAAGGCCTACTTTAAAGAAGTGAGTTACTGGTCAGATGAGGTGATATTGAGATTTAATATCCTAGACCCTCTTCCTGTCCCTTTTCTTTTTTTCTTCCTAGTCTGCTGAGAAGTGAGATGACTGTTGTCCCTGTATTTCTGCAGCTGAAAAGTCCTCTTGTACCACAGTTTTCTTTCCAATATGGACTATATATCTTCACCCCATGAGCCAAAATAGGCCTCTCATCCCTAAGTTGCTATTCATCAGGTATTTGGTCACAATAACAGTAAAGTAACAGCTATAGAGCAGAGCACTGCCTCCTTCAAGTTCATGTCCCCAAAGACAGGAAGTCCTCTCAATAAAGTCCACATCTTTACTTTCCACCACCTTCCCTTAGTCCTAAACAGGAAGTGAGCCATCAGCTCATGGGCCTTTAAATGCCATTTCAGATACAAATTATAGCAGCTACTAAGTTTTGAATCCAAATTTAGTCTAATAAACACGTGACTAGAGCTATGGAAGGGGGTTGCCTACTCAAGCACTCCTCCTTCACCTAGCAAAATATTAAATAATACTTAAAACATAGTGAAAGAATAAGAAAGACAGAAATCAACCTATTTTACAGTTATACAGTTCTAGTCATTCCCAGGGCTCCAGGGCTTCTTGTAAGGGTCTGCAAAGAACACAGCCTCATTCACATCAAGGGTCATGTAAACATGTAGCAGTAATGGAGTGCTCATAATCACACTTGGGAAATTTTTCTAAAGTATTTAAAGTCCTATGTCACCATCTTGGGACAAGTGAAAATTGGAAGTGTTATTAAAATGCCCTAAATTTACCCTTAACTCAGTGAAACCTTTGTAAATTCAGGACCTAGAAATAAGCACTATGTAATATATATTCTTTATAATACATAAAAATCAAAATGACCATCAAATACAAGTATATTAGGACCTATAACCCAAGTGATTGAGTTCAGCTTGCATTTTAATGAAATTTATTACCTGTAAGCTACATACAGAATACTAAACCTAGTGCTTAGGAATGAAACACTTCAAAACATAGTAGTTTTATATGTTGAACATGATATATTTCTTAATATACATTCACTTGCATTCATATACCAAAATACTCTCTCTTACCTTCTCAGATTAGACAAATTACATTTCTGGTAAGTCTAGGCACTTAAGTCATTGCCATTACCTAAATCAGTCAGTTTACAGGCCTGTGAGTTGAAAAGAAAACTGCTGTCAAGTGTTTATGCACGTTAATATAAAGCAAAAGAAGTGGAGTCACCTTTGAGTCAGAGGCTACCAGCTTAGTGTGATGTATAAATTTCAAGTTATTGATTTTAAATTTAGCTACCTATATTCCCTAGCAACCCACAACATAAAATTGACATCTGACAGCCAGGGGCAAGACCAAAGAAACAAAACAGTACAGCAGACTTATGTCCTTGATTAGGGTGAATGGAGTGAGGCACCTTCACAGCCTCAAAGGCACAGATACATCAAAACATGTCAGTCCAATGTCTAATCCTTAAACAAGATCTCTAAATCATCAGAAGGAGGCAAGCCTCTTCTGCTAATCTCTACCTAACACACCACTACATCCAAGGTCCTGTCTTTAGTTCGTTTGTTTGCTGTTGTGAAAAATCCCTCCCTTGGGGAAAATGTATACATCTACTCTTAAGATCGTTTTTTAATGTTAATTTTTTATTAGATATTTTCTTCATTTACATTTCAAATGCTATCCCCTTTCCGAGTTTCTTCTCCAAAAGTCTCCTATACTCTCCCCCTACCCTGCGCCCCAACCTATCCATGTCTTAATCACAAACCAAAATTCACTCTGGAGAATCATTGAATTTATTTAACTTAAAGAGCAGAAACATGTGTGACCCCAAAGCACCTGGAACATATCCACCCAACATGGATGATGGCTTCCTTTTAACTGCATGAATGGAACCCTCCCACCCCCGGAACTCACTTTGACCATCTTATATACTCTAGCCTCCCCCAATGAAACTCCCAGGAAGCCATGTTTAATTAAAGCACAGTTGAATACAAATACCTGGGAAAACTGGATTGGATGGTTTCAGGTAAGGATCCATTTACCTTCCCTATTCCATCCCTCTGTGGAGGAATGTCAATAATTCACAGGCCAGATGAATTATAACAGGTTTGCAAGCAGAAATAGCTGATTTAATGAAAATCATGGTTACTTTGCTCAAAGGACCTCATCCTACAATGGCAATACTAAAATCAGAATATTTATCACAAACATCATTTATATACCTAGAAGCTTGGCCATGGTTAACAACAAATTAAAGATTATAAAATTATATTAAAGATTGTATTATATAAGATCATATTAAAGATTGGGTCCCAGTTTATAATATATGACTGCTAGGTGAAACATAAGGAGACCTTGGGAACTTGAAATAAAATCTGTGACCTCATACTTTGTGGATAAAAATCACTGAGATAGAGAGAGACCAGTTGGCTTGCTCAAAGTTACAATTTGAGGATGGATAGCATCAAAATGAAAATGTAGTTCTCAAGACTCTAAGATAGTTTTCTAAGATAGTTAAATAGGATGCATAGATTTCATTCTAAGAACTGCCATTCACTTTCTAGTTCTCAATGGGCATGCCACTTAAGGCCCAGAGTGCCTGATCTAAAGAAAACGAAAGTAAGGCAATTGGTTACATTCTTTTACTCTAACCAAATAAAATTTTCATTATTGAAAGTGGGCACTTTTTAAAATTTATTTACTTATTTTACTTATTCACTTTACATCCCCCCTCACTACTCCCTCCTCCTAGCTGCCTCCAAGAATCCTACCCCCTCCCCAACCCTTTCTCCTTTGAGTGGGTAGAGGCCCCAGTGGGTATCCTCCCAACCTGGCACTTCAAGTCTCTGTAAGGCTAGGCACTTCCTCTCCCACTGAGGCCAGACAAGACAGCCCAACTAGAAAAACATAGCCCACATATAGGCAACAGCTTTTGGAATAGCTCCTACTCCAGTTCTTCGGGATTCACAGGAAGACCAAGCTGCACATCTGTTACATATATGTTGGGAGGCCTAGGTTCATCCCATTTATGTTCTTTGGTTGGTGGTTCAGTTTCTAAGAACCCCCAAGGGTCCAGGCTACTTGATTCTGTTGGTCTTCCTGTGGAGTTCCTATCTCACTGGAGGCAGCAATCCTTTCTCCTATCTTTCCATAAGAGTCCTCAAACTCCAATACACTGTTTGGCTGTGGGTATATGCTTCTGTCTGAGTCAGTTGGTGGGCTGGGCCTCTTAGAGGACAGCCATGCTAGACTCCTGTCTGCAAGCATAATAGAGTATCATGAATAGTGTCAGGGGCTGTTACCTTCCCACAGGATTGATCTCAAATTGGGCCGCTTATTATTTGACCCGTCCCTCAGTCTTTGCTTTATCCCCAATTCCTGCATTTCTTGTAGACAGGGTAAGTTTTGGGTCAAAAGTTTTGTGGATAGGTTGATGCCCTTATTGCTCCATCCAGGTTCCTGAATGGCCATAGGAGGCAGCCTCTCCAGGCTTCATATTCCCAATGCTGTAAGCAATAGGTAAGGACACCCCCATTGAATCTTGGATACCTCCCCTATCCTAGGTCTCTGTTTCTTCCTGAAGATGCCAACTACCCACTCCCCAGCCCCTGCATCAGTTACAGATTTCCATTCATTCTCATGGCCATCCAAGCATCCCCCCTTCACCTCCCCACATCCTGCCCTGAACTCCCCTACTCCTCTCCCAATCCCCTCTTCCACCCAGTTCCCTCCCTCCTTCTGCTTTTCATGACCATTCTGTTCCACCTTCCAAATGTGGCTCAAGTATCCTTGCTTGTACCTTACTTCCTTTCCAGCTTCCTTGGGTTTGTGGAGTATAGCACAAGCATCCTGTATGTTATAATTAATGTCCACTTATAAGTGAATGCATACCATGCATATTCTTTTGGGAATAGATTACCTTACTCAGGATGATTCTCAAAATTCAGGATGTCTTTGTTTTTTTATAGCTGAATAGCATTCCATTGAATAGCTGAATAGCATCACATTTTCTTTTTCTGTTCTTCTGGTTGAGGTACATCTAAGCTATTTCCAGTTTCTGGTTATTATAAATAAAGCTGCTATCAACATAGTTGAGCAAGTGTCTTTGTGGAATGGTGCACCATCTTTTGAGTTATGTGTTCAGAAGTGGTATATCTGGGTCCAAGTTAGAACTATTCCCAGTTTCCTGAGAAACTTCCAAATTAATTTCCAAAGTGATTGTTCAAATTTGCTCTCCCATCAGCAATGGAGGAGTGTTCCACTTGCTCCACATCCTCACCAGGATATGCTATTACTTGAGGCTTTGATCTTAGCCATTCTTATGGGTATAAATGGAATCTCACAGTTGTTTTGATTTGCATTTCCCTGATGACTAAGGACTTTGAACATTTTATTTAATTATTTTATTCATTTACATTCCATATGTTACCTCCCTCCCAGACCCCATTGCCACAATTCCTCATCCAAATTCTCTTCCCAGTTGTCTCTGAGTGTGTGCCGCCTGCCTGGGCATCCTCCTTCCCTGGGGTCTCTAGCTTCTCTCACTGAGGCCAGATCAGGCAACCGTCCACTATATATGTGCCAGGGGCCTGGAGCCAGCTCATGCATGGAGCCTTGTTGGTGACTCAGTCTCCGGGATCTACCAGAGGTCTGGGTTAGTTGAAACTGATGGTCTTCATATGCAGTCACTGTCCCCTTCTGCTCCTTCAATCCTTCCCCTAATTCCTCCATAGGGATCCCAGACTTTAGTCCAGTGGTTGGGTGTAAGTATCTGCATCTGTCTCAATCATCTGCTTGTTGGGCCTCTCAGAGGGCAGCCATGCTAGGCTCCTGTCTGTAAGTACACCATATCATCAGTAATAGTGTCAGGCCTTGGAGCCTCCCCCTTGAGATGGGTCCCAATTTGAGCCTGTCACTGGACCTCCTTTCCCTCAGTCTCTTCTCCATTTTTGTCCCTGCAGTTCTTTTAATCAGGAACAATTCTGGGTCAGAAATTTTGACTGTGGATTGATAACCCTATCCCTCCATTTAGGGCCCTCCCTATCTACTGGAGGCCAACTCTTTTTTTAAGTGCTTCTCGGCCATTCAAGATTCCTTTGTTGAGAATTCTCGGTTTAGTCATATGCCCTAGTTTTTTAATTGAGTTATTTGGTTTGTAGGTGTTTAACTTCTTGAGTTCTTTATTAATGTTGGACAATAGCCCTCTGTCATATGTAGGGTTGGTGAAGATCTTTTCCCAATCTGTAGGCTGCCATTTTGTCTTATTGAGTGTCCTTTGCCATAGAAAGGCTTTGCAATATATGGGGTCCCATTTATCAATTGTTGATCTTAGAGCCTGAGCCATTGGTTCAGGAAATTGTCTCCTGCACCAATGTTTTCAAGGGTATTTCTCACTCTCTCTTCTATAGGATTTAGTGTATCAGGTTTTGTGTTGAGGTCCTTGATCCACTTGGACTTGAGTTTTCTACAGGGTGATAAATATGAATGTATTTTCATGCTTTTAGATGTAGACATCCATTTAGACAAGGGTTCATTTCTGGGTCTTCGATTCAATAGCATTGATCAATATATCTGACTTTGTACCAATATTACTATTTCTCGGTAGAACAGCTTGAAGTTAGAGATGGTGATTCTTCCTAAACTTCTTTTATTGTTCAGGATTGTTTTGGCTATTTTGAGTTTATTACATTTCCATATGAAGTTGAGAATTGCCCTTTCAAGGTTTATTTTTTTAAAATGTGTTGGAATTTTAATGGGGATTGCATTGAATCTATAGATTGCTTTTGGTAAGATGGACATTTTCACTATGCTAATCTTACCTATCCATGAGCATGGGAGATCTTTCCATCTTCTGATGTCTTCTTCAATTTCTTTCTTCTAGAACTTGAAGTTATGGTCATTCAGATCTCTCACTTGCTTGGATAGAGTTACAACAATATATTTTATATTATTTTCATGGCTATTTGAAAGGGTGTTGTTTCCCTGATTTCTTTCTCAGCCAGTTTATCATTTGTATAAAGGAGGGCTACTGTTTTTTTTTAAGTTAATTTTGTATCCAGCCACTTTGCTAAAGCTATTTATCACCTGTAGGAGTTCTCTGGCAAAATTTTCGAGGTCTATTATGTATACTATTATATCATCAGCAAATATCAATACTTTGACATCTTCTTTTACAATTTGTATCCCCTTGATCTCCTCCAGTTGTCTTATTACTTTGGCTACAACTTCAAGTACTATACTGAATAGATAAGGAGAGAGATGGCAACCTTGTCTTGTCTCTGATTTTAGTGGATCTGCTCTCCATTTAGTTTGATATTGTCTATTTGTTTTCTGTATATTGCTTTGATTATGTTTAGGTATGTTCCTTGTATCCATGATTTATTTGTTTTCTCTTTAAAGACCTCAACCTGTTATTGTGTTTTCTTGTATATAGTTAAGGGATTTGTCCATTTTCTCTCTAAAGGCCTCTAGCATCTTTCTAAGATTGGGTTTAAGGTCATTTTTTGACCTTCAGTTGTGTTAAAATATCCAGGGCTTGCTGTAGAAGGGTAGCTATTCTTTGAAGGTATTATATTCCCTTGGCTTTTGTTGATTGTGTTCTTTCAAGGACCTTTATCCATCTGGATGGCTTTGGTCCCTGTATGTCCCTGTTGTACTAGATATTGAGACAGGGGTTAACCTTGATGGTCCTGCTATGGTATGCCTCTACTTGGTATCCTTGGGTTGTATTGTTCTGGATCTGTAGGTCTATATGGTCCAGAATCTGTGAGTCTGTATGGTTCAGGAGCCACAGATTCAATGAAGGTGGGCAAAGAGATGGTAGAAGAATGGATGTCTGCCTTGACAAGCAGACTGCTCAGGGCAGCTCAGCTTGCTCCAGAGGACTCAGCAAACCAGGAATATGAGTGGGAGAAGGGAAGCTTACCTGTATTGCTCAGGGTCAGCAGGTCTGATGAAGGTGGGAAGGGAGGTGGCAGGGAAATGGGTGTCCCCCCTGGGATAGAAGCCTGCTCAGGGCAGCTTGGATTGCTCCAGAGAACTCCACAGCAAAGAAGATGGGTGGGTAAAAGGTGTAAATGGAATTTTTTTCAAAAACAATTTTTATTAGATATTTTCTTCATTTACATTTCAAATGATATACCAAAAGTCCCCTATACCCTACCCCCACCCTGCTCACCAACCCATACACTCCTACTTCCTGGCCCTGGCATTTCCCTGTACTGGTGCATATAATCTTTGCAAGACCAAGGGCCTCTCCTCCCAATGATAGCCGACTAGGCCTCTTCTGCTACATATGCACCTAGAAACACCACGAGCTCTGGGGGTACTGGTTAGTTCATATTGTTGTTTCTCCTATAGGGTTGCAGACCCCTTCAGCTCCTTGGGTACTTTCTCTAGCTTCTCCATTGGGGGCCCTGTGTTCTATCCAATAGATGACTGTGAACATCCACTTCTGTATTTGCTAGGCACTGGCATAGCCTCATAAGAGACAGCTATATCAGGGTCCTGTCAGCAAAATCTTGCTGGCATATGCAATAGTGTCTGGGTTTGGTGGTTGTTTATGGGATGGATCCCTGGGTGGGGCAGTCTCTGGATGGCCCTTCCTTCCATCTCAGCTCCAAACTTTGTTTATGTAACTCCTTCCATGTGTATTTTGTTCCTCTAAGGAGGAACAAAGTATCCACACATTGGTCTTCCTTCTTCTTGATTTTCATGGTACATTTACACAATGGAGTACTAGTCAGCTATTAAAAATAATGAATTTATAAAGTTCTTAGGCAAATGGATGGATCTGGAGGATATCATCCTGAGTGAGGTAACCCAATCACAAAAGAAGTCACATGATATGCACTCACTGATAAGTGGATATTAGCCCCGAAACTTAGAATACCCAAGATACAATTTGCAAAAACACTTGGAAATGGAAATTTTAAGCAACTGCTTCCACATGTTTCCATCTGAAAAATTTAGTGAAGGGAAATAATATCCCACTTCAGCCAGTTGGAACAGGATATCAAAAAGAATTAAAGACAAGCTAGTGCACTTCAATCTTTCATCCTTTTAAATGTTTATTAAAACCCTACTATGTGTAAGAAGTCCTCCTGAATTCAAGTATGCTAAATTTTTAATGTACAGGACTCAGTTTTAAAATAGTGACTTCAAGTCTTTTCACCACGCCTATGAAATTTAATAATTGGAAGGCTAACACCAAGCCTCATTTATTGCTGCTTTAAATGAAATAGATCACAGTTAATAAAAACCCTGAAAATTAAAGTAACCTAGCAGTCTTAACTGGCAATTAAAATGATTCCCTTGCATCTATAAAAGGTGAAACCGTATGCTAGAGAATTTTTTTTTCACATACAAGATAAATGAGCATTTTTGCTCAGCAGGGAATCATTCTGGTATGTATTGAAGGATCAGTTTCAATATCAAAACCTCATTCTCTCAATGTCAAGGACCTTGATACCAATTAGCTGAAGACACCTGAGCTCAGGAGCTTCCTTGCAAATGCGTAGGCAAAAGAATGTGTTCTCCCCTTTTGTCCCATATGTCAAGGGTAGGAATCAGAGACTGAGCATCCAGTTTGATCAGGACTATATTCAGAACCTACATTACATAAAAAAACACAAGCTTCATGGTACCCCCTTTGCCCACATTTAAAGCTGCTAGAGAAAATATGCAGGGAAAAGAATAAGAAAGAATATGCATGGCCCAAGGTAACATAGAGCAACATTCATTTTACTATACCAGACAATTTCTAGATGCAGTGGAAAAGATAATATGAGCTCTAGAACATAAATGCCATTCATCTTCAAGGAACAAGGAAAGAAGGAAATAGTAGCCTAAAAAATGAAAAAGTTTTCAATATTTGCAGGTTCAACTATTTGGAACACCTTTTCTCAAGAGCCTTGATTTAACTTAATGTTTCTACTTCCTTGTGTACAAAAGGCAGTGTAGATTGTAGGAGTAACATGCCTAATGAAAAAGTAGAAAATGATTATGAGTAACAAAGGCAAAAAGAATAAATAGGTAGAAAGAAAAATAGAGAGAGATTAAGTATGTAGTAGAATAATAGATAAGATATATTAAAGGGAAAATGGATAAATAGGTAGATGATACAAATAGGTGATTAGATGATAGATAGATAGACAGACAGACAGATAGATACATAGATACATAGATAGATACTTAACTATAGAGTTATAGAAAATAGGCAGAGCACCTGGGGGAGCCATCTTGGGTCCCGGATCCCTCAGTGACAAGTCTGTGCAGGTGAGAGTGCAGACTACAGAAGCAACACAGTTTCTGGGACAGGCAGAAGCAACACAGCTTCTGGGACAGATCCCGTTTCGGGCTCCAGAGATCCAGGCCCCTTCCCTGCCAGAGGAGAAGTGTCTGCCCAGGAGGGCTCTGCTGGAGCACCTGGAGGAACCATCTTGGGTCCTGGATACCTCAGAGACTAGTCTGCACAGGTGAGAGTACAGACTACAGTACCAACACATCTTCTGGGATAGGCAGAAGCAACACAGCTTCTGGAACAGGCCCTGTGTTGAGCCTTCATCTTCAGCCAGGAGACAGGTCCAAACACCAGATATCTGAGCACCTTCCCTGCAAGAGGAGAGCTTGCCTGCAGAAAGTACTCTGATCACTGAAACTCAGGAGAGAGCTAGACTCCCAGGTATGCTGACAGAGGCTAACAGAATCACAGGAGTAACAAGCTCAAACCAGAGACAACTATAACAACTAACTCCAGAGATTACAAGATGGCAAAAGGCAAATATAATAATCTTACCAACAGAAACCAAGACCACTTACCATCATCAGAACCCAGCACTCTCACCTCAGCCAGTCCTGGATACCCCAACACACCCAAAAAGCAAGACTCAGATTTAAAAGTATATTAATTGATGCTGGTAGAGGACATCAAGAAGGACTTAAATAACTCACTTAAAGAAATGCAGAAGAACACAGCTAAAGAGGAAGAAATCCTTAAAGAAATATAGGAAAAAACAACCAAAAAGGTGCTGGAATTGAATAAAACCATACAAGACCTAAAAAGAGAAGTAGAAACAAAAATAAAAACCAAAGTGAGGCAAAACTGGAGCTAGAAACCCTAGGAAAGAAATCTGGAACCATAGATGCAAGCATCAGCAACAGAATACAAGAGATGGAAGAGAGAATCTCAGGTGCAGAAGATTCCATAGAAAACATCAGCACAACAATCAAAGAAAATGCAAACTGCAAAAAGATCCTAACTCAAAACATCCAGGAAATCCAGGACACAATGAGAAGGCCAAACCTATAGATAATAGGAGTAGATGAGAATGAAGATTTTCAACTTAAAGGGCCAGCAAATATCTTCAACAAGATTATAGAAGAAAACTTCCCAAACCTAAAGAAAGAGATGGCCATGAACATACAAGAAGCCTACAGAACTCCAAATAGACTGGACCAGAAAAGAAATTCCCCCTGACACATAATAACAGAGCAACAAATGCACTAAATAAAGATAGAATATTAAAAGCAGTAAGGGAAAAAGGTCAAGTAACATATATAGGCAGGCCTATTAGAATTACACCAGATTTCTCACCAGAGACTATGAAAGCCAGAAGGTCCTGGACAGATGTTATGCAGACTCTAAGAGAACACAAATGCCAGCCCGGGCTACTATACCCAGCCAAACGCTCAATTACCATAGATGGAGAAACCAAAGTATTCCATGATAAAACCAAATTCACACACTATCTTTCCATGAATCCTGACCTTCAAAAAATAATAAAGGGAAAACACCAACACAAGAACAGAAACTACATCCTAGAAAAAGCAAGAACGTATTCCTTCAATAAGCCTAAAAGAAGACAGCCACAAAAACAGAATCCTAACTTTAACAACAAAAATAACAGGAAGCAACAATTACTTTTCTTTAATTTCTCATAACACCAATGGACTCAATTCCCCAATAAAAAACCATAGACTAATAGACTGGCTACACAAACAGGATCCAACATTTTGTTGCTTACAGGAAATCCACCTCAGGGAAAAGGGCAGACACTACCTCAGAGTGAAAGGCTGGAAAACAATTCTCCAAGCGAATGGTCTGAAAAAACAAGCTGGAGTAGCCATTCTTATATCAAATAAAATTGACTTCCAACCCAAAGTTATCAAAAAAGACAAGGAGGGGCACTTCATATTCATCAAAGGTAAAATCTATCAAGATGAACTCTCAATTCTGAATATCTATGCTCCAAATACAAGGGAAGCCACATTCATTAAAGAAACTTTAGTAAAGCTCAAAGCACGCATTGAAGCTCACACAATAATAGTGGGAGACTTCAACACCCCAATCTCAACAATGGACAGATCCTGGAAACAGAAACTAAACAGAAACACATGGACACTACCAGAAGTTATGAAACAAATGAATTTAATTGATATCTACAGAACAATTAATCCTAAAACAAAAGGATATACCTTCTTCTCAGGGCCACATGGTTCTTCCTCTGAAATTGACCATATAATTGGTCACAAAACAGAACTCAGCAGATACAAAAACATTGAAATTATCCCATGCATCCTATCTGATCACCACAGACTAAGGCTGATCTTCAATAACAACATAAATAATAGAAAGCCAACATTCAAGTGGAAACTGAACAACATTCTACTCAATGATTCCTTGGTCAAGGATGAAATAAAGAAGGAAATTAAAGACTGTTTAGAGTTTAATGAAAATGAAGCCACAATGTACGCAAACTTATGGGACACAATAAAGGCAGTCCTAAGAGGAAAACACATACCCCTGAGTGCCTCCAAAAATAAACTAGAGACCACATACACTAGCAGCCTGACAGCACACCTAGAGGCTCTAGAACTAAAGGAAGCAAATTCACCCAAGAGGAGTAGATGGCAGGAAATAATCAAACTCAGGGGCAAAATCAACCAAGTGGAAACAAAAAGAACAAATCAAAGAATCAACCAAACAAAGAGCAGGTCCTTCGAGAAAATCAACAAGATAGAGAAACCCTTAGCCAGACTAACTAGAGGGTATAGGGACAGTATCCTAATTAACAAAATCAAAAATGAAAAACGAGACATAACAACAGAACCTGAGGAAATCCAAAATATCACCAGATCCTACTACAAAAGCCTATACTCAACAAAACTAAAATACCTAGATGAAATGGACAACTTCGTAGACAGATAACAGGTAACAAAGTTAAATCAGGATCAGATTAATGACCTAAACAGTCCCATTTCCCCTACAGAAATAGAAGCAGTCATCATTAGTCTACCAACCAAAAAAAAAAAAAAAGACCAGGACCAGATGGGTTTAGTACAGAGCTCTATCAGACCTTCAAAGAAGACCTACTTCCAACTCTTCTCAAAGTATTCCACAAAATAGATACAGAAGGTACTCTACCCAATTCATTCTATGAAGCCACAAGTACTCTGATACCTAAACCACACAAAGATCCAACAACGAAAAAGAACTTCAGACCAATTTCCCTTGTGAATATCGAGGCAAAAATATTCAATAAAATTCTTGCTAAACAAATCGAGGAACACATCAAAACGATCATCCATGATGACCAAGTAGGCTTCATCTGAGGGATGCAGGGGTGGTTTAATATACGGAAATCCATCAATGTAATCCACTATATAAACAAACTCAAAGATAAAAACCACATGATCATCTCGTTAGATGCTGAGAAAGCATTTAACAAAATCCAACAGCCCTTCATGATAAAACTTTTGGAAAGACCAGGAATTCAAGGCCCGTACCTGAACACAATAAAAGCAATCTACAGCAAACCAGCAGCCAATATCAAACTTAATGCAGAGAAACTCAAAGCAATCCCACTAAAATCAGGGACTAGACAAGGCTACCCACTCTCTCCTACCTATTCAATATAGTACTTGACGTTCTGGCCAGAGCAATTCGACAACAAAAGGATATCAAGGGGATACAAATTGGAAGGGAAGAAGTCAAAATATCACTATTTGCAGATGATATGATAGTATATATATGTGACCCCAAGAATTTCACAAAATAACTCCTAAACCTGATAAACAGCTTTAGTGTAATACCTGGATATAAAAATAACTCAAATAAATCAATGGTCTTTCTCTACACAAAGGATAAACAGGCTGAGAGAGAAATTAGGGAAACAATACCCTTCACAATAGTCATAAATAATATAAAATACCTTGGTGTGACTCTAACTAAGGAAGTGAAAGATCTGTATGATAAGAACTTCAAGTCTCTGAAGAAAGAAATTGAAGAAGATCTCTGAAGATGGAATGATCTCTCATGCTCATGGATTGGCAGGATTAATATAATAAAAATGGCTATCCTGCCAAAAGCTATCTACAGATTCAATGCAATCCCCATCAAAATTCCAAATCAATTCTTCCCTGAGATAGAAAGGACAATGTGCAAATTCATCTGGAAATTAAAAAACCAAGGATAGCAAAAACTATTCTCAAGAATAAAAGAACCTCTGGTGGAATCACCATGCCTGACATTAAGCTGTACTACAGAGCAATTGTGATAAAAACTGCATGGTACTGGTACAATGACAGACAGGTAGATTAATGGAATAGAATTGAAGACCCAGAAATGAATCCACACAGCTATGGTCACTTGATCTTTGACAAGGGAGCTAAACCCATCTAGTGGAAAAAAGACAGCATTTTCAACAAATGGTGCTGGCACAACTGGCAGTTATCATGTAGAAGAATTCGAATTGATCCATTCTTATCTCCTTCTACAAAGCTCAAGTCTAAGTGAATCAAAGAACTCCACATAAGACCAGACACTGAAATTAATAGAGGAGAAAGTAGGGGAAAGTCTCGAAGATATGGGCACAGGGGAAAAATTCCTAAACAGAATAGCAATGGCTTGTGCTGTAAGATCAAGAACTGACAAATGCGACCTCATAAAATTGCAAAACTTCTGTTAGGCAAAAGACACTGTCAACAAAACAAAAAGGCCACCCACAGATTGGGAAAGGATTTTTACCAATCCTAAATCTGAGAGCAGACTAATATCAATATATACACAGAGCTCAAGAAGCTGGACTCCAGAAATTCAAATAACCCCATTTAAAAATGGGGTTCATAGCTAAACAAAAAATTCCCAACTGAGGAATACCAAATGGCTGAGAAGCACCTGAAAAATGTTCAGCATTCTTAATCATCAGGTAAATGCAAATCAAAACAACACTGAGATTCCACCTCACACCAGTCAGAATGGCTAAGATCAAAAATTCAGGTGACAGCAGATGCTGGCAAGGATGTGGAGAAAGAGGAACACTCCTCCACTGCTGGTGGGATTTCAAGCTTGTACAACCACTCTGGAAATCAGTCTGGCAGTTTCTCAGAAAGTTGGACAGTACTACTGAAGGGTCCAGCAATACCTCTCCTGAGCATATATCCAGAAGATGTTCCACCTGGTAATAAGAACACATGCTCCACTATGTTCATAGCAGCCTTATTTATAATAGCCAGGAGCTGGAAAGAACCCAGATGTCCCTCAACAGAAGAATGGATACTGAAAATGTGGTATGTTTACACAATGAAGTACTACTCAGCTATTGAAAACAATGGATTAATGAAATTCTTGGACAAATGGATGTATCTGGAGGATATCATCCTTAGTGAGGTAACCCAATCACAAAATAATTCATTAGATATGCACTCAGTGATAAGTGGTTATTAGCCCAGAAACATAGAACACCCAAGATACAATTTGCAAAACACAAGAAAACCAAGAGGGAAGACCAATGGGTGGATACTTCATTCCTCCTTAGAATAGGGAAAAAATTACCCAAATTAGAGAGAAAATTTGTAGCTAAGACGAAAGGACAGACTATCCAGAGAGTACCCCACCCAGGGATCTATCTCATAATCAGCCATCAAATCCAGACACTATTGCATATTCCAGCAAGATTTTGCTGAAGGGACCCTGATATAGCTGTCTCTTGTGAGGCTATGCCAGCGCCTGGCAAATACAGAAGAGGATGCTCACAGTCATCTATAAGATGGAACTCAGGGCCCCCGATAGGGAAGCTAGAGAAAGCACCCAAGGAGCTGAAGGGGTCTGCAACCCTATAGGTGGAACAACAATATGAACTAACCAGTACCCCCAGAGCTCGTATCTCTAGCTGCATATGTAGCAGAAGATGACCTAGTCTGCCATCACTGGGAAGAGAGGCCCTTTGGTATTGCAAACTTTACATGCCCCAGTACAGGGGAATGCCAGGGCCAAGAAGTGGGAGTGGGTGGGTAGGAGACCAGGGTGAAGGGCGGGTATAGGGAACTTTTGGGATAGCATTTGAAATGTATATAAAGAAAAATCTAATAAAATATATAAATAAAGAGAAAGGACATAATATTGAGTGGGTATGGAGATGAGCAGATGGATCTGGGAGAAGTGTTAGGTCAGGGTAATACATAATTGAAAAATATTACAATAAAAATTAATTAAAATATATAAAGAAATTTAAGTCACAGAAAACAAGCAATGGTCTTCTAAACCATTCTATAACAAGTAAGAGCCTCACTTGAGTCCAGTATTGCCTTCTACCTCAATTCTTCATATTCTCCATGCTTCCCACACTCCATCTTCTTGACATTTTGTTTTATATCAATTACACAGAAATTGTCTAGAATAGGTCAAAGATGCAGACTCTGATTGAAAGTTTAAGAATCTGAAATTCAGCTGTTCAACATCTTGAATGCTGTTCATATTTTGAGTTTGAAGACCACAGTGCATCAGCTGTCAACAATCGCCATAATTTGCTCCACTGCTAAAGCACATTAAACTCTATTAGACCTAAAAGAACATTTATCATTGTTCTCTGAACATTTGGAACATTTTAGAAAGGGTGAAAGATGGCTTACAGAAAAGAATACTTGCTGCTATTTCATAGGATCTATATTCAATTACAGCACATACATTGTGTCTCAAAACTATCTGCTACTCCAATTCCAAGCAATTCAAGACCCTCTTCTGGCCTCCATGGGCACCAGACATGCATGTGGTACATAGATGCACATGCAGGCAAAACACTAATACATATAAAATGAAAAAAATTTAAGGAAACACTTTATATAAATAATAAAAATAAATGTGACCTAGCCATAGGAGGTTTGGGCTATGTGTATGTTTCTAAGGACTGGGTTTCCATAAGCAATAAAACACACTTTGTCATCCTTCAAATTACCAAGATTCAGCTTTGTTACTCAAAGCAAGAGCAGCCAAGAGTCCACACTACCTTGATGCAATTTATATATATATTTACTTCTTATTTATGTTATCTCACCCATTTAACTTTCTCTGAGAGATTATTTAGGTCACTTTTGATGTGCTTATTGTTTCTAAGGCATCTCTTCCCTATAAAAGTATTCACAGCACATAGAATCCTCCTTCAGCAATGCACTATTTTCAAACTGGCAGACCCTGAAATCAGTATGCAGATCCTGTACATTAATGTAGTATTATGTGGAAAGTTGATTGATTAATAAATACATAAGCCAGGAAGCCTAATTTAGCTCTTCATTCCCTTTTTTATTTCACAGAAACAAGAAAATTAATCTAGAAATATTGATTGATTGAGGGTTTTAGTCACGTCTAGACAGTAATAGAAAATGACCATGAGTCTGTAACTTTGCAAACTGCATCATTTGCAAAATAAACCTGATCAAGAAATTTCATCATACAATGATTGATGGTCAGAAGTGAACAGCTGCAAGGAATCAAGAAGGAGAAGAATGTATAATAATTATCAGAATAGCTGCTTACACTACAGGATAGATTGAACAAAAAGAATTGGTGGATATTTTCAGTTTAGAGGTGTACACAAATAAAAGAAAATAGTATAAAAATCTTAGAAATTAATGACATTGTAGCACTCCAGTATACTAATAATAGACCAAAGTACAATTAGTGTATTGTATTCTTAAGAATGTGAGCCTATAAATGTTAACTTGTGGGATTACATCCCCACACATATTGTATGATGGGAAGAACCAACTTAGACTCCCATTATGAGTAATGTCACTTTTATAGCCAAATGTCCTATATCCAGACTTGGATGGGGTGTGGGGGCATTTCTAAAAGTGGGCACACATAATTACTCTAATCTTTTGGAAGAGTAACAATTAAACTGAGTAAGATTAAAATTGGTCAAATTAGACCCATCCACATCTCCTTCCCACGAGTATGTTTCTCCTTTCTGTCTCATGAATACACAAGGACAATCAAGGTCAAGTCTCATGTTGTCAGGGTCAGAAAAACCTTCTTGAGAATTTTTTATTATTATTATTCAATCTTTTTGTATAGTCCAGTCATTATCTCCCTCCTGGTCCACCATCTAACTATTCCTTATCATCCCATACCTCCTTCCCCACACCCCTGTCTCCAAGAGGATGTCCCCATCCCACCAGACCTCACCACTCCCTAAGGCCTCAAGTCACTCAAGGTTTAGGTGTGTCTTCTCTCACTGAGGCCAGACCAGGCAGTCCTCTGCTGTATATATGTCAGGGACCTCATATCAATTGGTATATGCTGCCTTGTTGGTGGCTGATGTCAGAGATCTTGAGGGTTCAGATTAGTTGAGACTGCTTGTCTTCCTATTAGGTTGCCCTTCTCCTCAGCTTCTTCCAGCTTTCCCCTAATTCAACCACAGGAGTCTCCAGCTTCTGTCCATTGGTTGGGTGTAAGTATCTGCATCTGACTCTTTCAGCCGCTTGTTAGGCTTCTCAGAGGGCAGTCACTGCATGGGAATTTTAATGGCTAATTTTATGGCACAAACCAGACTGGGCAAACTATGAGAAACAAGTCGTTAAGAAGCACTCCTCCATGGTCTCTACATCATCACCATTCAGATTTCTGCTGTTTGAGCTCCTGTCCTGACTTCCTACACTGATGGACTATAGATATAGAAGCATAAGCCATATATACCCTTCATCCACAAGTTGCCTTTGATCATGGTGTTTTATTGCAACAACAGTAACTATAAGACAGGAATAAATTCTGTATGATCTATGTCCATGGAAGGAAAATGTGACACCATCTGAGGACTTGCTTTAAGAGTACTCCTCCTCTAAATGTGTGTGTGTGTGTGTGTAGCAGAATTTTCCCTGTCCAATTAATTTAAATATTAATATAAGAAGCTTGTGTTTGGACAGGGAAAAGGGAGGCAGAGCTAAGAGTCAGAGAGTGACACTGGAGGAGGAAGATGGAGGGTAATAGGATGATTCATTTTTCATTGACCTAATTTATCCATGTGACTTTAAATAGCTACAGGTATCAATAATATCATATAGGGAGGGGAAGCAGAAACCGGCCTGAGTAGGGCCACAGGCCTCATCCGGCCAGATCAGCGCCGGGGTAGCAGGAGCGCAGGGTTGCCTGACACCCGCCAGCTACCCACGACACCCGCCGCAGGATTTTGGGACTGCTGGTGAGTGGAACACAGCTTCTGCTCCAATCCAATTGCGCGGGACCTGAGACTGCATTAGTTAGGGAAGCAGAAACCGGCCTGAGTAGGGCCACAGGCCTCATCCGGCCGGATCAGCGCCGGGGTAGAAAAGCACCTGGGCAGCTGGGGCGCAGGGTCGGCTGACACTCACCAGCTACCCACAACACCCACCACAGGATCTTAAGACTTCTGGAGAGTGGAACACAGCTTCTGCTCCAATCCAATTGCACGCGGGACCAGAGACTGCATTAGTTAGGGAAGCAGAAAAACGGCCTGAGTAGGACCACAGGCCTCATCCGGCCGGATCAGCGCCGGGGTAGAAAAGCACCTGGGCAGCTGGGGCGCAGGGTCGGCTGACACTCACCAGCTACCCACAACACCCACCACAGGATCTTAAGACTTCTGGAGAGTGGAACACAGCTTCTGCTCCAATCCAATTGCACGCGGGACCAGAGACTGCATTAGTTAGGGAAGCAGAAAAACGGCCTGAGTAGGACCACAGGCCTCTTCCTGCTGGACCAGCACCAGGGTACCGTCAGCTACCCACGACCCCCGCCGCAGGATTTAGAGACTGCTGATGAGTGGAACATAGCTTCTGCTCCAATCTTTAAACAGTGAAAACAATAACAACTAACCCCAGAGATTGCCAGATGGCGAAAGGTAAACGTAATAATCTTACTAACAGAAACCAAGACCACTCACCATCATCAGAACCCAGCACCCCCACTTCGCCCAGTCCAGGGCACCCCAACACACCGGAAAAGCTAGACACGGATTTAAAAGCATATCTCCTGATGGTGATAGAGGACTTCAAGAAGGACTTTAAAAACACACTTAAAGAAATGCAGGAGAACACTGCTAAACAGGCAGAAGACAATAAAGAGGAAGCACAAAAATCCCTTAAAGAATTGCAGGAGAACACTGCTAAAGAGTTACAAATCCTTAAAGAAAAACACGATAACATAAACGGGTAGAAGTCCTTACAGAAAAACAGGAAAACACATCCAAACAGATGATGGAAATGAACAAAACCATACTAGACCTAAAAAGGGAAGTAGACACAATAAAGAAAACCCAAAATGAAGCAACACTGGAGATAGAAACCCTAGGAAAGAAATCTGGAACCATAGATACCAGCATCAGTAACAGAATACAAGAGATGGAAGAGAGAATCTCAGGTGCAGAAGATTCCATAGAGAACATCGGCACAACAATCAAGGAAAATGTAAAATGCAAAAAGATCCTAACTCAAAACATCCAAGAAATACAGGACACAATGAGAAGACCAAACCTACGGATAATAGGAGTGGATGAGAATGAAGATTTTCAACTCAAAGGACCAGCAAACATCTTCAACAAAATTATAGAAGAAAACTTCCCAAATCTAAAGAAAGAGATGCCCATGAACATACAAGAAGCCTACAGAACTCCAAATAGACTGGACCAGAAAAGAAATACCTCCCGACACATAATAATCAGAGCAACATATGCTCTAAATAAAGATAGAATACTAAAAGCAGTAAGAGAAAAAGGCCAAGTAACATATAAAGGCAAGCCTATCAGAATTACACCAGATTTTTCACCAGAGACTATGAAAGCCAGAAGATCCTGGACGGATGTTATACAGACACTAAAAGAACACAAATTCCAGCCCAGGCTACTATACCCAGCCAAACTCTCAATTAACATAGATGGAGAAACCAAAGTATTCCACGACAAAACCAAATTCACACATTATCTCTCCACGAATCCAGCCCTTCAAAGGATAATAACAGAAAAAAACCAATACAAGGACAGGAACCACGCCCTAGAAACAACAAGAAGGTAATCCCTCAACAAACCTAAAAGAAGACAGCCACAAGAACACAATGCCAACTTTAACAACAAAAATAACAGGAAACAACAATTACTTTTCCTTAATATCTCTTAATATCAATGGACTCAACTCCCCGATAAAAAGACATAGACTAACAAACTGGCTACACAAACAAGACCCAACATTTTGCTGCTTACAGGAAACTCATCTCAGAGAAAAGGATAGACACTACCTCAGAATGAAAGGCTGGAAAACAATTTTCCAAGCAAATGGCATGAAGAAACAAGCTGGAGTAGCCATTCTAATATCTGATAAGATTGACTTCCAACCCAAAGTCATTAAAAAAGACAGAGAGGGACACTTCATACTCATCAAAGGTAAAATCCTCCAAGAGGAACTATCAATCCTGAATATCTATGCTCCAAATACAAAGGCAGCCACATTCATTAAAGAAATTTTAGTAAAGCTCAAAGCACACATTGCACCTCATACAATAATAGTGGGAGACTTCAACACACCACTTTCACCAATGGACAGATCATGGAAACAGAAACTAAACAGGGACACAGTGAAACTAAGAGAAATTATGAATCAAATGGATCTGGCAGATATCTACAGAACATTCTATCCTAAAACAAAAGGATATACCTTCTTCTCAGCACCTCATGGTACCTTCTCCAAAATTGACCACATAATTGGTCACAAAGCAGGCCTCAACAGATATAAAAATATTGAAATTGTCCCATGCATCCTATCAGATCACCATGGACTAAGGCTGATCTTCAATAACAAAATAAATAATAGAAAGCCAACCTTCACGTGGAAACTGAACAACACTCTTCTCAATGATACCTTGGTCAAGGAAGGAATAAAGAAAGAAATTAAGGACTTTTTAGAGTTCAATGAAAATGAAGCCACAACATACCCAAACTTATGGGACGCAATGAAAGCATTTCTAAGAGGAAAACTCATAGCTCTGAGTGCCTCCAAAAGGAAACTAGAGAGAGCACACATTAGCAGCTTGACAACACACCTAAAAGCACTAGAACAAAAGGAAGCAAATTCACCCAAGAGGAGTAGACGGCAGGAAATAATCAAACTCAGGGGTGAAATCAACCAAGTGGAAACAAGAAAAACTATTCAAAGAATCAACCAATCAAGGAGCTGGTTCTTTGAGAAAATCAACAAGATAGATAAACCCTTAGCCAGACTCACTAGAGGGCACAGGGAAAGCATCCTAATTAACAAAATCAGAAATAAAAAAGGAGACATAACAACAGATCCTGAAGACATCCAAAACACCATCAGATCCTTCTACCAAAGGCTATACTCAACAAAACTGGAGAACCTGGATGAAATGGAGAAGTTCCTAGACAAATACCAGGTACCAAAGTTGAATCAAGATCAGGTTAATGATCTAAACAGCCCTATATCCCCCAAAGAAATAGAAGCAGTCATTAATAGTCTCCCAACTAAAAAAAGCCCAGGACCAGATGGGTTTAGTGCAGAGTTCTATCAGACCTTCAAAGAAGATCTAATCCCAGTTCTTCACAAACTATTCCACAAAATAGAAACAGAAGGTACTCTACCCAACTCATTCTATGAAGCCACAATTACTCTGATACCTAAACCACAAAAAGACCCAACAAAGATAGAAAACTTCAGACCAATATCCCTTATGAATATTGATGCAAAAATCCTCAATAAAGTTCTTGCTAACCGAATCCAAGAACACATCAAAACAATCATCCATCCTGACCAAGTAGGTTTCATCCCAGGGATGCAGGGATGGTTCAATATACGGAAATCCATCAACGTAATCCAGTATATAAACAAACTCAAAGACAAAAACCACATGGTCATCTCGTTAGATGCGGAGAAAGCATTTGACAAGATCCAACACCCATTCATGATAAAAGTCTTGGAAAGATCAGGAATTCAAGGCCCATACCTAAACATGATAAAAGCAATCTACAGCAAACCAGTAGCCAACATCAAAGTAAATGGTGAGAAGCTTGAAGCAATCCCTCTAAAATCAGGGACTAGACAAGGCTGTCCACTTTCTCCATACCTATTCAACATTGTACTTGAAGTCCTAGCCAGAGCAATTCGACAACAAAAGGAGATCAAAGGGATACAAATTGGAAAAGATGAAGTCAAAATATCACTTTTTGCAGATGATATGATAGTATATATAAGTGACCCTAAAAATTCCACCAGAGAACTCCTAAGCCTGATAAACAGCTTCAGTGAAGTAGCTGGATATAAAATTAACTCAAACAAATCAATGGCCTTTCTCTACACAAAGAATAAACAGGCTGAGAAAGAAATTAGGGAAACAACACCCTTCTCAATAGTCACAAATAATATAAAATATCTAGGCGTGACTCTAACTAAGGAAGTGAAAGATCTGTATAATAAAAACTTCAAGTCTCTGAAGAAAGAAATTCTAGAAGATCTCAGAAGATGGAAAGATCTCCCATGCTCATGGATTGGCAGGATCAACATTGTAAAAATGGCTATCTTGCCAAAAGCAATCTACAGATTCAATGCAATCCCCATCAAAATTCCAAATCAATTCTTCAACGAATTAGAAAGTGCAATCTGCAAATTCATCTGGAATAACAAAAAACCTAGGATAGCAAAAACTCTTCTCAAGGATAAAAGAACCTCTGGTGGAATCACCATGCCGGACCTAAAGCTCTACTACAGAGCAATTGTGATAAAAACTGCATGGTACTGGTATAGTGACAGACAAATAGACCAATGGAATAGAATTGAAGACCCAGAAATGAACCCACACACCTATGGTCACTTGATCTTCGACAAGGGAGCTAAAAACATCCAGTGGAAGAAAGACAGCATTTTCAACAAATGGTGCTGGCACAACTGGTTGTTAACATCTAGAAGAATGCGAATCGATCCATTCCTATCTCCTTGTACTAAGGTCAAGTCTAAGTGGATCAAGGAACTTCACATAAAACCAGAGACACTGAAACTTATAGAGGAGAAAGTGGGGAAAAGCCTTGAAGATATGGGCACAGGGGAAAAATTCCTGAATAGAACAGTAATGGCTTGTGCTGTAAGATCGAGGATTGACAAGTGGGACCTCATGAAACTACAAAGCTTCTGCGAGGCTAAAGACACCATCAATAAGACAAAAAAACCACCAACAGATTGGGAAAGGATCTTCACCTATCCTAAATCAGATAAGGGACTAATATCCAATATATATAAAGAACTCAAGAAGGTGGACTCCAGAAAGTCAAATAACCCCATTAAAAAATGGGGCTCAGAACTGAACAAAGAATTCTCACCTGAGGAATACCGAATGGCAGAGAAGCACCTGAAAAAATGTTCAATCTCCTTAATCATCAGGGAAATGCAAATCAAAACAACCCTGAGATTCCACCTCACACCAGTCAGAATGGCTAAGATCAAAAATTCAGGTGACAGCAGATGCTGGCGAGGATGTGGAGAAAGAGGAACACTCCTCCATTGTTGGTGGGATTGCAAGCTTGTACAACCACTCTGGAAATCAGTCTGGCGGTTCCTCAGAAAATTGGACATAGTACTACCGGAGGATCCAGCAATACCTCTCCTGGGCATATATCCAGAAGATGTCCCAACCGGTAAAAAGGACACATGCTCCACTATGTTCATAGCAGCCCTATTTATAATAGCCAGAAGCTGGAAAGAACCCAGATGTCCCTCAACAGAGGAATGGATACAGAAATTATGGTACATTTACACAATGGAGTACTACTCAGCTATTAAAAAGAATGAATTTATGAAATTCCTAGCCAAATGGATGGACCTGGAGGGCATCATCTTGAGTGAAGTAACACAATCACAAAAGAACTCACACAA
Organism: Mus caroli; assembly: GCF_978045245.1. NCBI lineage: Eukaryota > Metazoa > Chordata > Mammalia > Rodentia > Muridae > Mus > Mus caroli. Next base: position 124,461,003 of record NW_028227265.1, read on the forward strand.
TATGTATTCATTGATAAGTGGATATTAGCCCAAAACTTAGGATACCCAAGATATAAGATACAATTTGATAAACGCATGAAACTCAAGAAGAATGCAAACCAAAGTGTGGACACTGTGCACCTTCTTAGAATTGGGAACAAAACACCCAGGGAAGGAGTTACAGAGACAAAGTTCGTAGCTGTGATGAAAGGATGGACCGTTTAGAGACTGCTGTATCCAGGGATCCGTCCCATAATCAGCTTCTAAACGCTGACACCATTGCATACACTAGCAAGATTTTGCTGAAAGGACCCAAATATAGCTGTCTCTTGTGAGATGATGCCGGGGCCTAGCAAACACAGGAGTGGATGTTCACAGTCAGCTATTGGATGTATCACAGGGCTCCCAATGGAGAAGCTAGAGAAAGTACCCAAGGAGCTAAAGGGATCTGCAACCCTATTGTTGGAACAACATGATGTTCTAACCAGTACCCCGGAGGTCTTGTCTCTAGCTGCATATGTATCGAAAGATGGCCTAGTCGGCCATCACTGGAAAGAGAGGCCCATTGGACTTGCAAACTTTATATGCCCCAATATAGGGGAATGCCAGGGCCAAAAGAATGGGAATGGGTGAGTAGGGAAGTGGGGGGCGCTATGGGGGACTTTTGGGATAGTATTGGAAATGTAATTGAGGAAAATATGCAATAAAAATATTAAATAATAATAATAATAATAATAATAATATCATATAGGGATAGAATAATTGGGATAACTTGTCTAATCTAGGTGGACAGCTTGTATCATTATCAATTGGCTCTGAAATTATTGTGTGAGCAGCTTATGAATTGAGAATTTGTTGATATATAAATCTGAGTAATTATAAGCTTCTAGAGTTTTGATTTACTGGGTTACTGGAATTTGGGACTGCTGACCACAGTGGGCGGATGGCTGAGAAGGTACCGGTGGCTCTAAGGTAGGTGAACCAGAGCTGGGAAGACTGCCACACAGAGGCTAGCCTAGAGGTGGTAGGACTGCGGGCAGAGAGTAGCTGGGTATAGTGCAGGAACTTTCCATTCTTTTTAATATTTCCTGCAACATGTATGCATGTGTGTGCTTGCATGTAGTACACACATTTCAGGATACAAATCTATGTGTGTATCTTAGTCGGTGTTCTATTGCTGTGAAGAGACACCATGACCACAACTCTTATAAAATAAAGCACTTAATTGAAGCTCACATACAGTTTCAGAAGTTTAGTCCATTTTCTTTATAGTGGACAGCATGGCAAGTGATGGCATGATGATGGAGAAGTAGCTGAGAGGTCTACATCTGAATCCACAGGCACCAGGAAGAAAAAGACACTGGGATGCCTTGAACTTTTGAAACTCCAAAGCCCACCCACAATGACACATTTCTGCCAACAAGACCATACCACTTAATCTTTCTCAAGTACTTCTACTCTCTGATGACAAAACATTTGAATACATGAGCCTATTGAGGTCATTCTCATTCAATCACCACAGTGCTCATGTGAAAAACTGGTCAATTTTGGGTGTAGTTCCTCTGGTTCTATCCATCTTAATTTTATGAAAGAGTCTCTCAGTGGCCTGAAGCTGACCAATTTGACGAGGCTGTCTGGACAGTGAACTCCAGGCATCTATCTACCTGGTTCCATCTCTCAGTTCAAGAGTCACAAGAGCATGCCACCAGTTTTTTACATAGGTTCTGGGAAGTGAGCTGGGATCCTCATGCTCAGAAGACTAGCACTTTACCAACTGAGCTACTTTCCCAGACTCTTCTCCATTTTTCATTGACCTAATTTATACATGAAGAGTGTGGGTGATAAGGAGATTAGCCAATGCCACAACATCTTCAAAATTTCAGAACTCCATTAATTTAAATCCTAAAGTATAATTTTCCTGTTGCCTATATAAAATTTCCTACATAGCTCGTTCAAACAGGCCACTGAATCCTGCTCACAGAGTTTCTGATTCAATCATCACAGTTGCTTCTTACTGGTGTTAAAAGTAATTACCACAAATTTAGTATCTAAGTTGATGCAAATTTGTGATTTGAAAGTTATATTAGCCAGAAATCATCAGCCCAACTCAAACCTCAGTTTATAGACTCATATCACTGGAACTGAGGCATGGCAGGGTCATATTTGTTCTAAAGTGTCTGGAAAGAATGAACCTTCATGCTCAAATAGGTTATTGCCTAAATTCAGTTTTCTGTGGTCACAACACTAGAGCACCTGCTTACAAGCTGGCTAACTTTTTGATAAGAAAGAGCTCCTAGAAAGTGCCTACATTGTTTCCCTTACATCACACATGACTCTTATAGAAAGATGGGTTCCTCTCACATTTTGAAACTCTTCAACTTTTGTTTCTCTATCTTTCAGAATCTAAGCAAGTATTTATTGTAACTAGATTGAACCTTCCAGGTATAATAATCAGGGCTGGTATTACTATCATAATAGACCATAAACATTAACTACCTGCACACTTGTTTTGGCTACATATTCACAGAATCTATAAATTGGAGTTTGCACATCTTTGAAGGACCATTCTTCATACTGTAGCCAGTCTGGTTTGAAGGCCTGGAACTTGAGCTTCCTAGGTGACTTTTGTGTAGATAGTCCAAAGACCATACTTTGAGACTGCCTGATTTAGCTTCAATCATGAGACAGGCCACCAGCTTTACCTAGAAGCTACTCAGAAATGCAGATTCTTGTTGATTCACAGTGCTAGGGAGAAACAATTCAGTTTAGCAATCTTTCCATGCAATTTGTTTCTATATTCATGCTTGAGAAGCATCTTTACAGTAAGTAAAACAGAGACAACATTAAGTGCTGTGTTCATGCTAAAAAATCTATCTTTGTCTAGACAGGGGTCTTTGTTTTTCTTGACAAAGTGCAGAGAGAAATCTACAAAGCTGTGTTTATCCGTAAAGAAGTTCTACCCTCCCCTCTCAGTGGCTTCAATTCAGTCACTCTCATTCCTCATTATAAGAAAAAACAAAATAAAGGATCTCTGTAAACTGAATCATGGGAGTCCTTGGCAAAATTAAATAAAGGGAAAGTAATTTTATTATTTATTGGGCTGCCTTAATAATGCATCCTTCCTTGATAATGTCTAGGCTTCATGCAAGCAAATTTGATTATTGATTCCACAACCATGGGTTCTAGAAGCAACTGTATCATCCACGGCCAGGAACACAGGTGCCTTACATTCATGTCACTATTGTTAAGATTTTTCTCAGTCTTGGTGAGAGAGTCAGCAGAGCCCAAAGTCCCCAGAGGAAGATAAATTATCATTAACCTTCTTATTGGGAATGTTGCTGGTTTTCTGCAATTACTTCTGTAGGAAAATGATGACCGTTAAAATAGGAAAATGATGATTGTTATAACAGCTAATTTCTCTCCCTCCCCCAGAATTCCTAAACAGAATTCTTGAAGCCTAACAACAATTGCATATTAGATATTCAGTGTGAAGTGGGATGCATTTCAGAATGTAAGTAATTTTCAACTGGAAATTAATTCTCCTAAACTCTCCAACTTTTATTAGCATACAGTGAGCAAATGAGAACAGACAAGTTTCTGAGAAATAGGGAGGACGTTAAGAATGCATGATAGCAGGCTAGAACAATAACTTAATCAATAAAGTGCTTGACACAAGTGTGAGGGCTTGAGTATGAAAACCCCATACTCACGTGAAATTACTTGGCATGGGGATGTGCATTTGAAATCTCAGCATTGGAGAAGTAGAGGTACTCAGATCCTTGAAGCTCACTGACTACCCAATCCAGGCTAATTGTTAAGATCCAGGCAGAGGGCATTTTTTAGTGTGATACCTGGTCTCCACACTTATGCACACACACACAATCATGCTAATTCTGTTTTGCTTTGTTTTGTTTTGTTTTGTTTTGTTTTTTCCCTCTAATACTCATTCGGTTTTTCCTCCTCTCTGTACAGAGCTCCCTCCAGGTATAAAATAATCTCCTATTCCCAACACATTCTCTCAACCCTTGTAAATAATCTTTGATTGAACAGGGAGACACTAGTACTATTTCCAAAACCTATAAGCCATTAATAAATACTCATTAATAAATCTGGCATAAATTGACAGCAGCCCAGAAATGTTTTATGGTGAACCTGAAAATACAGGCAAATTATAACAGTAGAGCTGATAAAGCAACATCAGTGCAGGCAAGACATGGAACCAGCCCGCAGAGACTAGTCTGTGCAGGTGAAAGTGTGGACTACAGAAGCTAACAGCTTCTGGGACAGGCAGAAACCAGAGAGCTTCTGAAGCAGACCACGTTTAGGGCTCCAGACATCCGGGCACATTCCCTGCCAGAGGAGAGGGGTCCGCCCTTCACCAGAGGGCTTTGCCAGAGCACCTGGGGTAGACATCTTGGTTCCCATATCACGCCAAGACTAGTCTGCACATGTGAGAGTGTGGACTATAGAAGCTACACAGATTCTGGGACAAGCCCTGTTTCGGACCTTCATCTTCTGCCAAGAGGCAGGTACAAATGCCAGATATCTGTATACCTTCCCTGCAAGAGGAGAGCTTACCTGCAAAGAGTGCTCTAACACTGAAACTCAGGAGAGATCTAGTCTCCCAGGTCTGCTGATAGAGGCAAACAGAATCATGAGAGGAACAAGCTCTAACGAGAAACAACTATAACAACTAACTCCAGAGATTGCCAGATGGTGAAAGGCAAACAAAAGAATCTTACAGAAACCAAGACCACTCACCATCATCAGAACCCAACACTCCCACCTCAGCCATGTCTGGACACCCCAACACACACGAAAAGATAGACCCGGATTTAAAAGCATATCTCATGATGATGGTAGAGGATGCCAAGAAGGACTTTAATAACTCACTTAAAGAAATACAGGAGAACACTCCTAAAGAGGTACAAATCATTAAAGAAAAAGAGGAAAACACATCCAAACAGGTGATGGAAATGAACAAAACAATATTAGACCTAAGAGGGAAATAGACACAATAAATAAAACACAGAGTGAGGCAACCCTGGAGATAGAAACCCTAAGAAAAAAATCTGGTACCATAGATGCGACCATCAGCAACAGAATACAAGAGATGGAAGAGAGAATCTCAGGTGCAGAAGATTCCATAGAGAACACAGCACAACAATCAAAGAAAATGCAAAATGTAAAAAGATCCTAACTCAAAACATCCAGGAAATCCAGGACACAATGAGAAGACCAAACCTACAGATAATAGGAGTAGATGAGAATAAAGATTTTCAACTTAAAGGGCCAACAAATATCTTAAACAAAATTATAGAAGAAAACTTCCCAAACCTAAAGAAAGAGATGGCCATGAACATACAAGAAGCCTACAGAACTCCAAATAGACTGGACCAGAAAAGAAATTCTTCCCAACACATAATAATCAGAACAACAAATGCACTAAATAAAGATAGAATATTAAAAGCAGTAAGAGAAAAAGGTCAAGTAATATATAAAGCCAGGTCTATCAGAATTATACCAGATGTTGCGCCAAAGACTATGAAAGCCAGAAGATCCTGGACAGATGTTATACAGACACTAAGAGAACACAAATGGCAGCCCAGGCTACTATACCCAGCCAAACTTTCAATTACCTTAGATAGAGAAACCAAAGTATTCCACGACAAAACCAAATTCACACATTATCTTTCCATGAATCCAGCCCTTCAAAGGATAATAACAGAAAAAAAAAAAAAAAAAAACAATACAAGGACAGAAAACACATCCTACAAAAAAAGGGAGAAAGTAATTCTTCAACAAACCTAAAAGAAGAGAGCCACAAGAACAGAATGGAACACTAACAACAAAAATAATAGGAAGCAAAAATTATTTTTCCTTAATATCACTTAGTATCAATGGACTAACTTACCCAATAAAAAGACATAGACTAACAGACTGGCTACACAAACAGGACACAACATTCTGCTGCTTACAGGAAACCCATCTCAGGGAAAAAGACAGACACTACCTCAGAGTGAAAGGCTGGAAACAATTTTCCAAGCAAATTGTCTGAAGAAACAAGCTGAAGTAGCCATTCTAATATCGAATGAAATCGACTTCCAACCGAAAGTTGTCAAAAAAGACAAGGAGGGGCACTTCATACTCATCAAAGGTAAAATCCTCCAAGAGGAACTCTCAATTCTGAATATCTATGCTCCAAATGCAAGGGCAGTCACATTCATTAAAGAGACTTTGGTAAAGATCAAAGCACACATTACACCTCACACAATAATAGTGGGAGACTTCAACACACCACTTTCATCAGTGGACAGATCATGGAAACAGAAATTAAATAGGGACACATTGAAACTAACAGAAGTTTGAAACAAATAGATTTAATTGATATATACAGAACATTTTATCCTAAAACAAAAGGATATACCTTCTTCTCAGCACCTCATGGTACCTTCTCCAAAGTTGACCTTATAATTGGTCACAAAACAGGCCTCAACAGATACAAAAACATTGAAATTGTCCCATGCATCCTACCTAATCACCATTGACTAAGGCTGATCTTCAATAACAACTTAAATAATAGAAAGCCAACCTTCACGTGGAAACTGAACAACACTCTTCTCAATGATACCTTGGTCAAGGAAGGAATAAAGAAAGAAAGACTTTTTAGAATTTAATGAAAATGAAGCCACAACATACCCAAACTTATAGGATACAATGAAAGCATTTCTAAGAGGAAAACTCATAGCTCTGAGTGCCTCCAAAAAGAAACTAGAGAGAGCACACATTAGCAGCTTGACAACACACCTAAAAGCACTAGAATAAAAGGAAGCAAATTCACCCAAGAGGAGTAGAAGGCAGGAAATATTCAAACTCAGGGGCAAAATCAACCAAGTGGAAACAAGAAGAACTATTCAAAGAATCAACCAATCAAGGAGCTGGTTCTTTGAGTAAATCAACAAGATAGATAAACCCTTAGCCAGACTCACTAGAGGGCACAGGGAAAGCATCCTAATTAACAAAATCAGAAATGAAAAAGGAGACATAACAACAGATCCTGAAGACATCCAAAACACCATCAGATCCTTCTACCAAAGGCTGTACTCAACAAAACTGGAGAACCTGGATGAAATGGAGAAGTTCCTAGACAGATACCAGGTACCAAAGTTGAATCAAGATCAGGTTAAAGATCTAAACAGCCCTATATCCCCCCAAAAAATAGAAGCAGTCATTAATAGTCTCCCAACCAAAAAAAGCCCAGGACCAGATGGGTTTAGTGCAGAGTTCTATCAGACCTTCAAAGAAGATCTAATCCCAGTTCTTCACAAACTATTCCACAAAATAGAAGCAGAAGGCACTCTACCCAATTCATTCTATGAAGCCACAATTACTCTGAAAACTAAACCAAAGAATGACCCAACAAAGGAAGAGAATTTCAGACCAATTTCCCTTATGAATATCAATGCAAAAACACTCAATAAAGTTCTCGATAACAGAATCCAAGAACACATCAAAACAATCATCCATCCTGACCAAGTAGGTTTCATTCCAGGGATGCAGGGATGGTTTAATATATGGAAATCCATCAACATAACCCACTATATAAACAAATTCAATGACAAAAAACACATGATCATCTCGATAGATGCTGAGAAAACATTTGACAGAATCCAACACCCATTCCTGATAAAAAGTCGTAGAAAGATAAGGAATTCAAGGCCCATACCTAAACATGATGAAAGCAATCTACAGCAAACCAGTAGCCAACATCAAAGTAAATGGTGAGAAGCTGGAAGCAAACCCACTAAAATCAGGGACTAGACAAGGATGCCCACTTTCTCCCTACCTATACAACATTGTACTTAAAGTTCTAGCCAGAGCAATTTGAAAACAAAAGGACATCAAGGGGATACAATTTGGAAAGGAAGAAGTCAAAATATCACTTTTTGTAGATGATATGATACTATATATAAGTGACCCTAAATTCTACCAGAGAACTCATAAACCTGATAAACAGCTAGAGGGAAGTAGCTGAATATAAAATTAACTCAAATAAATCAATGGCCTTTCTCTACACAAAGGATAAACAGGCTGAGAGATTAATTAGGGAAGCAACACCCTTCACAATACTCACAAATAATATAAAATACCTTGGAGTGACTCTAACTAAGGAAGTGAAAAAGAACTTCAAGTCTCTGAAGAAAGAAATTAAAGAAGATCTCAGAAGATGGAAAGATCGCCCACGCTCATGGATGGGCAGGATCAATATAGTAATAATGGCTATCTTGTCAAAAGCAATCTACAGATTCAATTCAATTCTTCAAAGAATTAGAAAGGGCAATCTGCAAATTCATCTGGAATAACAAAAAACTGAGGATAGCAAAAACTCTTCTCAAGGATAAAAGAACCTCTGATGGAATCACTATGCCTGACCTAAACCTGTACTACAGAGCAATTGTAATAAAAACTCCATGGTACTGGTATAGCGACAGACAAGTACACCAATAAAATAGATTTGAACACCCAGAAATGAACCCACACACTTATGGTCACTTGATCTTTGACAAGGGAACTAAAACCATCTAGTGGAAAAAAGACAGCATTTTCAACAAATGGTGCTGGCACAACTGGCGTTTATCATGTAAAAGAACGTGAATTGATCCATTCCTATCTCCTTGTAGTAAGGTCAAATCTAAGTGTATCAAGGAACTCCACATAAAACCAGAGACAGTTAAACTTATAGAGGAGAAAGTGGGGGAAAGCCTCAACGATATGGCCACAGGGGAAAAGTCCCTGAATAGAACAGCAATGGCTTGTGCTATAAGATCGAGAATCGACAAATGGGATCTCATAAAATTGCAAAGCTTCTGCAAGGCAAAACACACGGTCAATAAGACAAAAAGGCCACCAACAGATTGGGAAAGGATCTTTACCTATCCTAAGTCAGATAGGGGACTAATATCCCATATATATAAAGAACTCAAGAAGTTGGACTCCAGAAAATCAAATAACCCCAATAAAAAATGGGGCTCAGAGCTAAACAAAGAATTCTCACCTGAGGAATCCTGAATGGCTGAGAAGCACCTGAAAAAATGTTCAGCATTCTTAATCATCAGGGAAATGCAAATCAAAACAACCCTGAGATTCCACCTTATACCAGTCAGAATGGCTAAGATCAAAAATTCAGGTGACAGCAGATGCTGGCAAGGATGTGGAGAAAGAAGAACACTCCTCCATTGTTGGTGGGACTGCAAGCTTGTACAACCACTCTGGAAATCAGTCTGGTGGTTCCTCAGAAAATTGGACATAGTACTACTGGAGGATCCCGCAATACCTCTCCTGGGCATATATCCAGAAGATGTTCCAACTGGTAAGAAGGACACATGCTCCACTATGTTCATAGCAGCCTTATTTTTAATAACCAGAAGTTGAAAAGAACCCAGATGCCCCTCAACAGAGGAATGGACACAGAAAATGTGGTACATTTACACAATGGAGTAGTACTCAGCTATTAAAAAAAATGAATTTATGAAATTCCTAGACAAATGGATGGACCTGGAGGGCATCATCCTGAGTGAGGTAACCCAATCACAAAAGAACTCACACGATATGTTCTCACTGATAAGTGGATATTAGCCCAGAAACTTAGAATACCCAAGATACAAGATACAATTTGCTAAACGCATGAAACTCAAGAAGAACGAAGACCAAAGTGTGGACACTTTGCCCCTTCTTAGAATTAGGAACAAAACACACATGGAAGTTGCTACAGAGACAAAGTTTGGAGCTGAGACAAAAGGATGCACCATCTAGAGTCTGCCATATCCATCCCATAATCAGCCTCCAAACACTGACACCATTGCATACACTAGCAAGATTTTGCTGAAATGACCCAGATATAGCTGTCTCTTGTGAGGCTATACCAGGGCCTAGCAAACACATAAGTGGATGCTCACAGTGAGCTATTGCATGGATCACAGGGCCCCCAATGGAGGAGCTAGAGAAAGTATCCAAGGAGCTAAAGGGGTCTGCAACCTTATAGGTGGAACAACATTATGAACTAACCAGTACTCCCCAGAGCTCCTGTCTCTAGCTGCATATGTATCAGAAGATGGCCTAGAGGGCCATCAGTGGAAAGAGAGGCCTATCGGTCTTGCAAAATTTATATGCCTAAGTACAGAGGAATGACAGTGCCAAGAAGTAGGAGTGAGTGGGCAGGGGATTGGAGTGGGGGGGGGGATGGTATGGTGGACTTTTGGGTAGCATTGGAAATGTAAATGAAGAAAATTCCTATTTAAAATAAAATAAAATTTAAAAAGAAAAGAAAGAAAGAAAACCTCACCTTCCAATTGGGCCAGGTCAATCACTCAGTCAAGAGACCAGGATCATCTTAAAGCATACTTAAGCGATCACTTATTGTAACAATAACTTATGTTGCCTGGTATTTCATAGTCAACATATTCTAGCTACATTTGGGGGAGGGGGTAAAATAAAGTGGAGAATCAAAGTAACCATTTGGGGGTTTTATTGTTGTTTCTATCAAGTGATTGTTAAAGCCTAGGTAAAATATTTAGGTTTAGATGGAATGTTAAGACCTAGGTTATTGTTACCTGGCTAGCCTGCCATTGTAAGGTAACTTTGTCAAGTTTCTACTGTCACTAGGAACCTTTATGCCATGTTGATTAGATATTCTGTTATGTTCTGTGCCTCTGGAAACCGATCTTGATTAGAAGTCAGTAAAACTGCTTTGTATAGTTACCCACAATAAACCTGGACCCAAACTAACCACCCAACAGCACTTCCTGCACCTGTGTATATGCATTTACAGTATTAGCTTTTATAAGCTGCCCCTGTGATGGACCCCAACTTAAGAAACTATTTAAAAATAAGACTTCTATTTTGAGTAGTAATGGAGTAAAGTTTAAGTTCCCAAGACCTCCCTGGGAACTAACTGAGATCCTACTTGGCAGAAAGAGGCATGTACATGGGTAACTGACATCCTGGTGGTTGGCAAGTTAAGACATATTAGACAAGACAAGTCCCATCTTGCTAGACAAGTTAAAGCATGTTTGAAAACACAGGTCACATCTTGGTAGGCAAGTTAAGGCATGAATACAACAAAGACATAGTCCTGAGGAAATCCCCTATCCTTAAGTCCTGATTGGTAGCATAACTTGGCACAGATATGTGTAGATTTTCGGATTAAAATCCCTGTAGGATATTAACTTATGTCATTGTTCAGTTATTATATCTGGACCATGGACCTGGTAAATCAGTCCTGAGGTATATACCTCATATTGGCTCAATAAAGTATCCCTGTCTAATTGGAAAAAAAAAAAAAAGACATGGAACCATAGCCAAAGAGATGAAGCCACAAAAGATACTTGGCAGACAAATAATTCGCACATCTACTGTGAGTTTATAGTATGACATCCATGTCACATGTAAATCAGCTGTGATTACCTGCACAAGAACAAGCCAGCCAAATTCTAGCATAGCATAGAAAGAAGGGCTCCAGGCTCACACCTCCCTGAGTAGCTGATGATTTATAATTGCTGGGGGAGGAAGAACAATTCCTTTTGGCCATTGGTAGGTTTCTCATTCTTCAGTGGGTAGTCCCACAACCATGCATACATGGTAAAAACTTAGGACATGTTGGACATGTTGGGGTAGATCCAGGGTAACTAAAAGATGAACATTGGGATAGAGCATATTTCATGTTTATTTGTATGGAATGCTCAAAATTAAAAGATTAATAGTGATTAGAATTATCCACCTCCATTTACTGAAAAGAAGCATTTGCAAAGAAAAAAATCACTTTTTCCTCAAATTTGAAGTGTTTATCTCCTAAAACCACCTGGCAAAACAGCCTTACTTTCAACCCATCAATGATATGACAGTATTTTTTCTTAGTGTTTGTTGGAGATGGTTATATTGTAAAGAAACCAGACCAACGGTGAAACTCCTGTGAGGTCACTAGGGTAATACTGAGTACCCTCACACTGAGCAGATGACCTTGTGCCAAGTAGCCAGGGAATGGCATGGAGCTAATAAGCTGCAAGTCACTTTTTCTCTATAATCAAGCACTACAGTCCATTTCTGATGATTTGGGAAGTAAGTTTTCTTTAAAGCCTGGTAATTATTTGCATTTGTTTCCATTCACATGCTGCTACTGCTTAGCATGCCTCTTCCAGAATTTTCACATACATACAGTCTGTTGATGTAGCAGAGCGCAACTCGGAAATTTTTATATCTAAACTCTCTTACAAAAAAAAAATTTATAATTCTTATTATGGCTATTTTTTATCTGTCTCAGGTATCATTCAATGTAATTCCTCTTTTTACCTCTTCCCTTTCCTTTTCCTAGGTCCTTTGGAGAGAAAGAGCCAAGGTAGGCATATGCAATGATGGAGGTAAAAAAAAAAAAAAAAAAAAAAAAACATGGTGTCTGTTCTAGTTTGTTTGTTGTTGTTGTGGCTACTGTTGTTATTGTTGTTGTAATAAGCAACATAACCAAAAGAAATTGTGAAGACAAAAAAAGGTTTATTTGACTTACAGATAACAATCTATCATGGAGAGAACCCAGGCAAGGAACACAAGGTAGAAACTGGTAGGAACTGAAACAAAACCCACAAAGAGTCAGTGCTTATTAGCTTGCTCTCCACAGCTTGCTCAGCTTGCCTTCTTACACAACCCAGGATCACCATCTCCAAGGTGGAACCATCCACAATGAGCTGGGTCCTTCCCACAGAAATAATTAAAAATAAAATGCCCCGGAAGACTTGCTTAGAGGCCAATCAGATGGCAACACTCTCTCAACTGAGATTTCCTCTTACCAAGTGACTCTAGTATTTTTCAAGATGACAAAATCTAACCACCATAGTTGCCTGCAGTGGTTTCTAGAGCCTAAAGAAGAATGGGATGATCACATGGAGGGGTAAGTCTGTGCAAATGTGAGACTATATATGGAGAGATGGTTACAGATCAGTAAAATACAATCATAAACTAAGGGTGAAGGTAGTCTAATTTCTGTTTGACAAGACAGCGAAAAATACACAAAAGAAGAAAACTAAGATGAACCCAAAAATATTGAACTGGCATTGGAAGTATTTATGTTGATTTATTTTTCATGAAGGGCTGTGTGTGTGTAACCTTATGTATGCGTGTAAAAACCATTTCTCTATGTGTGCTTGCATATACATATATATAATTTTCTCCAGTTGTATACATCCAGAGAGCCTATATGAAGTATCATTTCTGCAATAAGCACACTCAGAACTCAGATCCAGCCTCTAAATACCATTTTCCACTAAAAGGATCCAGGGTTTCCTGAAGAAATGGTGATGCTAGAACACAGGCCAAGAAATTTCGAGAGCAATGAAGTTCTCAGATTGTATCAAAAGAAGAAACGCTAAATGAATTCCTACCAGCCAACTCAGGAATACTTTGAACATTAAAGTAAATGATGAAAACTGACATCATTTATCAAATAAAAAAGGAAAAGAGTTTATATTGTTAAAATGAAAAGCCAAGACAATGTTTCAATTCCATTCAGAAAAATTCCACTCAGAAAAAAAAAAAAAGACAAAATAACTACTAAGGAGACAATGGGCAGCATAAATCAACTGACCAATGTCCACATGACCAGTGATGGAGGTTCTGCTTACTCAGAGCTTGCTGCCTGCTGAGATGCAATGAAACTAACCAAAACACATCCAAAGAATGAACACAAAGTCTAAAGTATGTATAACAATAACATCTCTCTGGTGGTTCTCTAACTGGTGGTTATATTTGAAAATGATGGACATCATACATTTGAGAAGGTAAGGATAAAGTGTGGAGGAGGTGTCCTTTGCAATTACTTTGCAACTTTTCTGTCAGCATGAGGTCATGCTCAATAAATAAAATTATGTTAATGATAGTAAAATCAGTCACTCACATCTCTCTATTTTTTTTCCTTAAGTGATTACCTTCATTCTTAGTCAAAAAACCATGTAATTCTCCCATCCATAAAGTGGCTTTCCACATCTGTCATTTGTTGAAGTATGGCAAAGCAACCCAAAATACAAACAAGTCTCTTAAAATTAGTGACTTAAAACAAAAGTCATTTATTTAGTTCAGAATGTGATGGCTCAGGAATTTTTATAGAATCATCTGTGTGAGTCTTCTAATAGGCCAGGGTCAGGATTGCTCAGGGGTTTGTAGTCAGCCACAAACCTCACTATGATTAGCTGCCTGCCAGAGCACTGTGAAGGCAATAGGCCATATGTCTGTAGTCATGCAAATCACCATAGGTATATGGGCTTGACTTGTCCACGTGGTTTTATCAGAGGTGCAAGAACAGAACAGCAAATTCAGTGCATGGGTTCTGAGTCTTCATGAATACTTGGGTCATTGCAAAAATCAACCCACCTCACCCCTAAATCACTATTTCCAAATAAAAAACACAATGCAAGGGCTAGCCAGATGATGTAGTGGGTAGAAACACTTGCTGCCAGACATAACAACCCATCCTGTTGCCAACATTGTAGTTCCTCCTCCATGCCCCTCATAAGAATCATCAACTTCACCTGGCAGTGGAGTAGGGACATAAACCTGTGAGCTGACATACTGTCATCATCTACTCTCCTTAACTAGCTCACAGAGGCTCAGTCATTTCTAAGAATAACATTGTACTTAAAGCTGAGCTTCCTTGCTTCAATTTTTATTTCCAGAACTTACTAGCTAGATGATTATGGACAGTCACTGAATCACTACCTTAGTTTCCCCATCTGCTGAATGGGGTGGCAGGAGCAACTTGTGGAGTGTTAGAGAACCCAGCAGGTACTTCGCAGGGTTAGTGTCGCTGTTGCCTCTTACACGCTCCCTTTTCTTTCTATATCTACTTTCTTCTACCTTGGGTCAACATCTCATGCTTGCACTCAAGTCCAACAGTCACCACCTAGTGTTAGCTCCTATAACCTTCTCCTTTGGGTGCCAGAGTGCACATGTGAATGGAAATGCTTGCAACATATTCCCTCTAAGTCTTCTTCCTCTTTGTTGTCCTATTACTCTGTCTGGCCTGGTGATCAAGATGACAATATATATTTGTAAGGCATAGTAAAAAATAATAATTTTTTGAAAAATAAAACAAAGGCATGCAATATGCAAACCATAACTTTTAAACTGACATCAAAGGGCAGTTTCTCAAATTGCTTCAAAAGGCTCTAAATTTCTGTGCTTATTTCTTCCTGAATCAAAATTGCTCATCCAACAATCAGCACCTGAGAAGCAGTGTGCATGACCCTGGGCAGAGAGTAGTCTGGTTGGTTTCTGAACAGCTCTGATCCTTTAGTCTCCACTTTCCCTTACATATACATGGGTTTATTTACAGAGTTTCCTACATGATACACACTTATGATTTCTATTCCTTTCTTCCCCTCTTCCAATTAGAAAACCCCCAAGTATCTTTTAATTCTTTATCTAAGGGAGCCACGGACCCCTCCTCTGTATTATTTGTTATGCAGCTAACTGTTGTCCTCTCTGCAGCCTTCTTTCTTCTAGGTTACTTGCTTGTCCCTTGCCCAATCCCTCCCTCTACCTGTGTAGCTACAGCCTGATACTCATCTATTACAGGAAAATAACCACAACAGAAGGCCTGTGAGACATTCAGTGAAATCCTGTTTGCTCCATCTACCAGTCCCGTCTTGTAGGACCCTTTCAGCAAGAAATGTGAAGACTGACAAAGAAATATAGAAAGACGCTATAATGTACCACAAAGACTGTGCTAATCACCCATTCTGTTTGGTACTCATCAGTTTTAATGAAGAAAACAAAGACATGTGCTCTCTGGAAAAGCAGGACCCAGTGTTTTCCACAGACAATCAGCACAACAAGTGTGTAGGTGGCTGTGTCACCCAAGGAACAACACCCTAGTCAGTGACTGACATTTTAGTCTCTGGAGATAGTCTTTCAAGATTATTTCTCTCTCTTTTAAAAAAATATTTTTCTGAGTAGACGCAAAGGCAACCTTTCTTCTGTTTCTACAATGTTTAAACTGTTGGATTACCAGTGGTGGGTTTTGAAGCATAAAGCAAAAATGTCTACTGTCAAGTATCAATGGCTTTCTTATTGGGTCAAAGTTAGGGAGGTTTGCTTATAGTGTATTCACAACAAACGACTGAGAATTCCTAAACACAGAGTCCTCCACCTTCATCTACAGTATTGAAGACTGTCTGCCCTCAAGGGATCTAGGTGAGAAAAAGACCTGACAAGAGCATGAAACAATAAATTACCTAATATGCAGAAAGTAATAAAGTTCTCTGATTCTGAGACAGGAATTTATCTTTTACCAGCATCCATGAATCCTACAGGCTACTCTGTTGGCTTGGACGTAGGGTGAGGTCTCAGAAGAGTCATAGTTGTAGAAATTTCTGTGAGATAACGGAACTATTTCCTGGGTCTCACACACTTGAACCATGACACACAAACTTTACATAGGTCAGGAATAAACACTTTCTAGAAAAAAATGGGAAGAATTAAGGAAATGACTCCATTAGTAAAGTGTTTGTTATACAAGTATGAAGACGTCAGTTCAGTCCCCAGAACTAGCATAAAAATGCTGCTACAGCAGTACATACTTGAGTACTACTCCTGAGAGACAGGGAGATCCTTGAAGCTCATTAGACACCTTCCCAGACCTACTCTGAGAACCAGGCCAATGACAGAACCTACAGACAGTTTCTAAGGAACAAATATCCTAAGCTATAATATAGCTTCCACACATACACACACACAATCATACACAAATATGCACATAATATACCTGTGCATGCATTCATATGTACACACACACACACACAAAGAGGAGAACACACAGAAGGAGAAGAAAGCAGCACCACATAACATATTTAGGAATATTTCAGTAATGTGAATTATCATTTCTGCTTATTTTAGTTTCTTTTTATTTTCTTTCATTGCTGTAATGGACGAATTCAATGTGTCCAAGTTGATCTGAAAGAATATTATGAGTAAAATAATCTGATAGTAGTCACCACCATCTTAGCTGATGTAGTGCTTCCCTGATGGATGTCTCAGAAGATCTATGAGGTTTCCTTTGTAGACTAGTGCTAATAGGTTTTCCCAGAGCATTAGACTTCCCTTGCATGACTAAGTTAGTTTGTTGACTGTAAGAAAGACTAAATACATTTTTAACCAGAGTTCTTATATAGATACTTTAATACTTAAATATTTTGAATCACCTAATTAGGAAAGTGAGCATCCAGCCTAATCAAGCTAATCTGATCAGTTATCTTCTGTTTGGAATCTCTGATCAGCATTTCCCAGCATGATTATTCTGCTTCTACTGCTATGAGTAATGTTTCTCTAATCCATTTAAAAATCACCACAGTATTTTAAGTAAACATATGAAATCATAATTGAATCAAATTAATCTTTAGCTGACTTTGCTTTAAAAATATGTCTGTTGGATTAAGATTCTGTGGTCCTAGAATGCCAGGCCTGGAGAAATAAAAATTGTATGGATGTTTTTATGAAACTGCTTTCTGTTCTAGACACCTAAAAAATAATAAGTCATTCCAGCAACTTGAATTTTGAAATATATGTGTACATTTTATACATATTTACTCTGATAAAGAACTAACTTGCATTTTTTTTTCTACTCTGTCAATGAAAGTAGAGTAGAGAATAAATATAGTTTCAGGTCATACATGTGCATGCATTTAACTCATAATGTTACATGAATGTAATGCTCATGTATATCACGTATATACTTTTTCTAACACCAAGGCAAATTATTGTAACTCTCAATGAAAAGAATTAGGAAGTCAAATGGGACAGGACAGTCCTTTGGCTGTTGGCAATTTATGAAATAAAATAAGTGTCAATCATTGTTATAAACATACATTCAAAAATGATTTTAGTGGGGTTGCTTCAAGTTTCTCTCCATTTAGTTTGATGTTGGCTACTGGTTTGCTGTAGATTGCTTTTACTATGTTTAGGTATGGGCCTTGAAATCCTCATCTTTCCAAGACTTTTATCATGAAAGGGTGTTGGATTTAGTTAAATGCTTTCTCAGCATCTAATGAGATGATTATATGGTTTTATTCTTTGAGTTTGTTTATATGGTGGATTATGTTGATTGATTTCCGTATATTGAGTCATCTCTGCATCCCTGAGATGAAGCCTACTTGATCATAACAGATGATCCTTTTAATGTGTTCTTAGATTCTGTTTGCTAGAATTATATTGAGTATTTTTGCATTGATATTCATAAAGGAAATTTGTCTGAAATTCTCTTTGTTGGGTCATTGTGTGGTTTTGGAATCAGCATAACTGTTCCTTCATAGAATGAATTGAGTAGTATCCTGTTTCTATTTTGTAGAATAGTTTGAAACATACTGGCCTCCTTTTAGGTCTGATAGAAATCTGCATTAAACCCATCTGGTCCTGGGCATTTTTTTTTTTTTTGGTTGGGAGAGTTTTAATGACTGCTGCCATTTCTTTGGTGGTTATGGGACTGTTTAGATGGTTTATCTGATCCTGATTTAACTGTGGTATCTGGTATCTGTCTAGAAAAATTGGTCATTTCATCTATATTTTCCAATTTTATTGAGTATAGGCTTTTGTAGTAGGATAAGATGAGTTTTTGGAATTCCTCAGTTTCTGTTGGAATGTCTCCCTTTTCATTTCTGATTTTGTTAATTTGGATACTGTCTCTGGGGCCTCTGGTGTGTCTGGCTCAGGGTTTGTCAGTCTTGTTGATTTTCTCAGAGAACCAGTTCCTGGTTTGGTTGATTCTTTGTATAGTTCTTTTGGTTTCTATTTGGTTGATTTCCCTCCTGAGTTTGATTATTTCCTGCATTTTACTCTTGTGTGTATTTGCTTCCTTTTGTTCTAGAGCTTTCAGGTATGCTCTTCAGCTGCTAGTGTATGCTCTCTCCAGTTTCTTTTTGGAGGCACTCAGAGCTGAGTTTTCCTCTTAGCACTGCTTTCATTGTTATCCCATAACTCTGTGTTTGTTCTGCCTTCATTTCCATTAAATTCTAAAATGTCTTTAATTTCTTTCTTTATTTCTTCCTTGACCAGTTATCATTGAGTAGGGCATTGTTCAGCTTCCATGTATATGAGGAATTTTTGTTGTTTTGTTGTTATTGAAGACCAGCCTTAGTCCGTGGTGATCTGATAGGATACATAGGATTATTTTAATCTTTTTATATCTGTTGAGGCCTGTTTTATGATCGATTATATGGTCATTTCTAGAGTAGGAACCATGAGGTACTGAGAAGAAGGTATATTCTTTTGTTTTAGGATGAAATGTTCTATAGATATCTATTAAATCTCTTTGGTCCATCACTTCTGTTAGTTTCACTGTGTCTCTGTTTAGTTTCTGTTTCCAGGATCTATCCATTGAAAAGACTTGGGTGTTGAGGTCTTCCACGATTATTCTGTGCTTTGAGCTTTAGTAAAGTTTCTTTTATGAATGTAAGTGCCCTTTCATTTGAAGTATAGATGTTCAGAATTGAGAGTTCTTCTTGGTAGATGTTTTTCTTTGATGAGTATTGTCCTTCCTTGTCTCTTTTGATAACTTTTGATTGAAAGTCCATTTTATTTGATATTAGAATAGCTACTCCAGCTTGTTTTATGGGACCATTTGCTTGGATAACTGTTTTCTAACATTTTACTCTGAGGTACTATCTATCTTTGTCACACATGGGGACAGAGGAAAATTTCCTGAACAAAATACCAATGGCTTATGCTCTAAGATCAAAAATTGACAAATGTAACCTCATAAAATTGCAAAGCTCCTATAAGGAATAGGACACTGTAAATAGGACAAAAAGGCAACCCACAGATTGGGAAAAGATCTTTACCAATCCTACATCCGATAGAGGACTAATATCTAATATATACAAAGAACTCAAGAAGTTAGATTCCAAAGAACCGAAAAACCTTATTAAAAATGGGAAACAGAAACACCCATGGAAGGAGTTACAGAGACAAAGGGAGCTGTGACAAAAGGATGGACCATCTAGAGACTGCCATATCCAGGGATCCACCCCATAATCAGCTTCGAAACGCTGACACCATTGCATACACTAGCAAGATTTTGCTGAAAGGACCCAGATATAGCTCTCTCTTGTGAAACTATGCCGGGGCCAAACAAACACAGAAGTGGATGCTCACAGTCAGCTAGTGGATGGATCACAGGGCTCCCAATGGAGAAGCTAGAAAAAGTACCCAAGGAGCTAAAGGGATCTGCAACCCTATAGTTGGAACAACATGATGAACTAACCAGTACCCCGGAGCTCTTGACTCTAGCTGCATATGTATCAAAAGATGGCCTAGTCGGCCATCACTGGAAAGAGAGGCCCATTGGACACACAAACTTTATATGCCCCAGTACAGGGGAATGCCAGGAACAAAAAATGGGAATGGGTGGTTAGGGAAGTTGAGGGGGAGGAGGGTATGGGGGACTTTTGGGATAGCATTGGAAATGTAATTGAGGAAAATATGTAAAAAAAAAAAAAAAGAATATTTAAATTAACATGCTATAAAGTCTTTGTCTAAAAAAAAATAAATGGGAAACAGAACTAAACAGAGAATTCTCAACTGAGAAAACTCAAATGGTGGAGAAGCACATAAAGAAATGGTCAACATCCTTATTCATCAGTGAATTTTAAATCAAAAACAACCCTGAGGATCCACCTCAGGATCAAAAACACAGGTAACAGCAGATTCTGGTTAGGATGTAGAAAAATAGGAACACTCCTCCATTGTTGGTGGAATTGCAAGCTTGTACAACTACTCTGGAAATCAGTCTGGCGGTTCCTCAGAAAATTGGACAGTACTACTGGAGGATCCAGCAAAACCTCTCCTGGGCATATATCCAGAAGATTTTCCAACTGGTAATAAGAACACATGCTCCACTATGTTCATAGCAGCCTTATTTATACTAGCCAGAAGCTGTAAAGAACCCAGATGTCCCTCAACAGAGGAATGGATACAGAAAATGTGGTACATTTACACAATGGAGTACTGCATAGCTATTAAAAACAATTAATTTATGTAATTGCTAGGCAAATGGATGGACCTGGAGGGTATCATCCTGAATGAGGTAACCCAATATCAAAAGAACTCATATGATATGTACTCACTGATAAGTAGATATTAGCCTAGAAACTTACAATACCCAAGATACAATTTGTAAAAAACATGAAACTCAAGAAGAAGGAAGACCAAAGTGTGGATACTTCATCCCTTCTTAGAATTGGGAACAAAATATCCATGCAAGTTGCAGAGACAAAGTTTGGAGCTGAGACTAAAGGATGGACCATCCAGAGACTGCCCCACCCGGGGATCCATCACATAATCAGCCACCAAACGCAGACACAATTGGATACGCCAGCAAGATTTTGCTGAAAGGACCCTGATATAGCTGACTCTTGTGAGGCTATGCCAGTGCCTAGCAAACACAGAAGTAGATGCTCACAGTCAGCTATTGGATGGAACACAGGGCCCCCAATGGAGGAGCTAAAGAAAGTACCCAAGGTCCTGAAGGGGTCTGAAACCCTATAGGTGGAACAAGAATGCAAACTAACCAGTACCCCCAGAGCTCGTGTCTCTAGCTGCATATATAGCAGAAGATGGCCTAGTCAGCCATCATTGGGAAGAGAGGTCCCTTGGTCTTGCAAACTTTATATGCCCCTGTACAGGGGAACACCAGGGCCAAGAAGTGGGAGGGGTGAGTAGGGGAGCTGGGTGGCAGGAGTGTATAGGGGACTTTCGGGATAGCATTTGAAATGTAAATACCTAATAAAAAATTGGAAAAAAAATTTAAAAAGAATTACAGGAAAACAGGACCAAACTGGTGAAGGAATTGAACAAAACCATCCAGGATCTAAAAATGGAAATAGAAAAAAATAAAGAAATCACAAAGGGAGACAACCCTGGAGATAGCAACCTATGAAAGGGATCAGGAGTTATAGATGCAAGCATCACCAACAGAATGCAAGAGATAGAAAAAAAGAATCTCAGGTGCAGAAGAAACCATAGAAAATATTGACATAAAAGTCAAAGAAAATGCAAAAAGCTCCTAACCGAAAACATCCAGGAAATTCAAGACACAATGTGAACACCAAACCTAAGGATAATAGGTATAGAAAAGAGTGAAGATACCCAACTGAAAAGACCAATAAATATCTTCAACAGAATTATAGAAGAAAACTTCTCTAACTTAAAAGAAAAAGATGCCCATGATCATACAAGAAGCCTACAGAACTCCAAATAAAATGTACCAGAAATGAAACTCCTCCCATCACATAATAATCAAACAAAATCAAATGCACAAAACAAATAGAATATTAAAAGCAGAAAGGGAAAATGGTCAAGCAACATATAAAGGCAGACCTATCAGAATAACACCAGACTTATCAAAAGAGACTATGAAAGCCAGAAGATCCTGGACAGATATTATACAGATCCTAAGAGAACACAAATGCCAGCCTAGGCCATTATACCCAGCAAAACTCTCTATTACCATAGATGGAGAAACCAAGGTATTCCATGATGAAAACAAATTTATACAATATCTTTCCACTAATCCAGCCCTTCAAAATATAATAAATGGAAAACTCAAACACGAAGAGGGATAATACACTCTAGAAATAGCAAGAAAATAATCTTTGTTTAACAAACCAAAAAGAAGATAGACACACGAACATAATTCTGCCTCTAACAACAAAAATAACAGGAAGAAACAATCACTTTTCCTTAATATCTCTTAATATTAATGAACTCAACTCACCAATGAAAAGACATAGACTAACAGACTGGATAGGTAAATAGGACCTAACATTTTGCTGCATACAGAAAACCCACCTCATGGACAAAGACAGAAACTACCAAAGAGCAAAAGGCTGGAAAACAATTTTCCAAGCAAATGATAAAAAAAAAAAATGGAGTAGCCATTCTAATATTGAATAAAATCAACTTTCAGCCTAAAGTTATCAAAAGAGACAAGGAGGGACACTTCATAATCATCAAAGGTAAAATCCTCCAAGATGAACTCTCAATTTTGAATATCTATGCTCCAATGCAACCCACATTCATAAAAGAAACTTTGCTAAAATGCAAAGAACACATTTTACCTCAAATAATAATAGTGGGAGACTTCAACACCCCACTCTCGTCAATGGACAGATTCTGGAAACAGAAACTAAACAGAGACACAGTGAAAATAACAGAAGTGGTGGACCAAATAGATTTAACAGATATCTATAAAACATTTTATCCTAAACCAAAAGAATATATCTTCCAGTACCTTCTCCAAAATTGTCCATATAATTGGTCACAAATCAGGCTTCAACACATACAAGATGATTGAAATAACCACATGCATCCTTTTAGATCATCATGAACTAGGCCTGGTCTTCAAAAACAACAAAAATAATAGAAAACCTACATACACGTGGAAGCTGAAGAAGACTCTACTCAATGATAATTTGGTCAGGGAAGAAATGAAGAAAAAAATTAAACACTTCTTAGAATTTAATGAAAATGAAGCCACAACATACCCAAACTTATGGGACACAATGAAAGCAGTCCTAAGAAGAAAACTCATAGCTCTGAGTGCCTTAAAAAGAAACTGAACACTAGCAGCTTGACAGCACAACTAAAAGCTCTAGAACAAAAAGATGCAAACAGACCCAAGAGGAGTAGAAGGCAGGAAATAATCAAGCTCAGGGCTGAAATCAACCAAGTAGAAACAAAATGAACTAGATAAAGAATCAATCAATCCAGGAACTGGTTCTTTGAGAAAATCAACAAGACAGACAAACCCTGAGCCAAGCTAACCAGAGGGCACAGAGACAGTATCCAAATCAATAAAATCAGAAATGAAAGGGGAGACATAACAACAGAAACTGAGGAAATTTTAAAAATTCATCTGATCCTACTACAAAAGCCTATATTCAACAAAACTTGAAAACCTGGATGAAATGGAAATCTTTGTAGACAGATACCAGATACCAAAGTTAAATCAGGACCAGATAAATTATCTAAACAGTCCCATCACCCCTGAAGAAATAGAAGCAGTCATTAAAAGTATCCCAACCAAAAATAAATGCCCAGGACCACATAGGTTTAGTGAAAAGTTCTATCAGACCTTCAAAGAATACATAATACCAGTATGCTTCAAACTATTCCACAAAATAGAAACAGAAGGAATACTATGCAATTCATTCTATGAAGCCACAGTTATACTGATAACTAAACCACACCAAGACCCAACAAAGAAAGAGAACTTCAGGGCAATTTCCCTTATGAATATCGATGCAAAAATACTCAATAAAATTCTTGCAAACCAAATCTAAGAACACATCAAAATGATCTTCCATCATGATCAAGTTGGCTTCATCCCAGGGATGCAGGGATTGCAGGGATGGTTCAATATATGGAGATTCATCAATGTAATCCACTATATAAACAAACTCAAAAAAAAAAAAACCACATGATCATTTCATTTAGATACATACAAAATCCAACACCCATTCATGATAAAAGTCTTGGAAATATCAGGAACTCAAGACCCATATTAAATATAGTAAAAGCAATATACAGCAAACCAGTAGCCCACATCAAACTAAATGGAGAGAAACTTGAAGCAATCCCACTCAAATCAGGGACTAGGCAAGGATGCCAACCGTCTCCCTACTTGTTGAATATAGTACTTGAAGTCCTAGCCAGAGCAATTAGACAACAAAACAAGGTCAAAGTAATAAAAATTGGAAAGGAAGAAGTCAAAATATCACTATTTACAGATGATATAATAGTATACTTAAGTGACGCCAAAATTCCACAAGAGAACTCCTAAGCCTGATAAACAACTTCAGCAAAGTGGCTGGATATAAAATTGACTCAAATCAGTGGCCTTCCTCTACTTAAAGGATAAACAGGCTGAGAAAGAAATTAGGGAAACAACACCTTTCACAATAGTCATAAATAATATTAAATACCTTGATGTGACTCTAACTAAGCAAGTGAAAGATCTGTATGACAAGAACTTCAAGCCACTGAAGAAAGAAATCGAAGATCTCAAAGGATGGAAAATCTCCCTTGCTCATGGATTGGTAGGATTTATATAGTAAAAATAGCCATCTTGCCAAAAGCAATCTACAGATTCAATAAAATCCCCATCAAAATCCCAACTCAATTCTTCATAGATTTAGAAAGAGCAATTTCCAAATTCGTCTGGAATAACAAAAAACCCAGGATAGCAAAAACTATTTTCAACAATAAAAGAAGTTCTGCAGGAAATTACCATCCCTGCCCTCAGGCTGTACTATAGAGCAATAGTGATAAAAACTGCATGGTATTGGTACAGTGACAGGCAGGTAGATCAATGGAATAGAATTGAAGACCCAGAAATAAACCCACATACTTCTGGTCACTTAATCTTTGACAAAGGAACTAAAACCATCCAGTGGGAAAAAGACAGTATTTTTAATAAATGGTGCTGGTTCAACTGTCAGTTAGCATGCAGAAAAAAATGCAAATCAATCTAACCTTATCTCCTTATACATAGGTCAAGTCCATGTGAAACAAGGACCTCCATTAAAAAAAAAAAAATACACTGAAAGTAATAGAAAAGAAAGTGGGGAAGAGCCTCCAGAACATGGGCATGGGGGAAATTTTCCTAAACAAAGCATCAATAGCTTATGCTCTAAGATCATGAATTGACAAATGGGACCTCATAAAATTTCAATGCTTCTGTAAGGCTAAGAAACTGTTAATAGGACAAAATGTCAACCAAAAGACTGGGGAAAGATCTTTACCAATCCTACATCTGATAGAGGGCTAATATCCAATGTATACAAAGAACTCAAGACATTAGACTCCAGAGAACCAAATAACACTATTAAAAAATGGGAAAAGATCTAAACAGAGAATTCTCAACTGAGGAATGCCGAATGGCAGAGAAGCACCTAAAGAAATGCTCAACATCCTCAGTCATCAGGGAAATGCAAATGAAAACAACCCTGAGATTCCACCTCACACCAGTCAGAATGGCTAAGATCAAAAACTCAGTTGACAGCAGATGCTGGCGAGGATGTGGAGAAAGAGGAACACTCCTCCATTGGTGGTGGAATTGCAAGCTGGTACAACCACTCTGGAAATCAGTTTAGCAGTTTCTCAGAAAATTGGACATATTACTACCTGAGAACCCACTAGTACCACTGCTGGGCATACACCCAGAAGATGCTCCAATGTGTAATAAGGCCACATCCTCAACTATGTTCATATCAGCCTTATTTACAATAGCCAGAAACTGGAAAGAACCTAATTGTCCTTCAACAGAGGAATGAACACAGAAAATGTGGTACATTTACACAATGGAGTACTACTCAGCTATTGGAAACGATGAATTCATGAAGTTCTTAGGCAAATGGATTGAACTAGGAAATATTCTGAGTGAGGTAACCCAATCACAAAAGAACATGCCTGGTATGCACTCACTGATAAGTGGATATTAGCCCAGAATTCCAGAATACCCAAGATACAATTCACAGACCACATGAAGCTCAAGAAGAAGAAAGACCACAGTGTGCATACTCTGGTCCCTCTTAGAAGGGTTATCAAAATACCCATGGGAGGAGATACAGAGACAAAGTTTGGAGCAGAAACTGAAAGAAAGGCCATCTTGTGACTGTCCCACCTAGTGATCCATCTCATATACAGTTACCAAACGCAGACACTAGTGTGGATACTAACATGTGCTTGCTAACATGAACCTGATATAGCTGTCTCCTAAGAGGCTCTGCCAGTGCCTGACAAAAACAGAAGTGGATGCTTTAATTAATTAACTAATTAATTAATTGGACTGAGCACAGAGTCCCCAATGGAGGAGCTAGAGAAAGGATCCAAGTAGCTAAAGGTGTTTGCAGCCCCATAGGAGGAACAACAATATGAACCAACCAGTACCCCCAGAGTTCCCAGGAACTAAACCATCAACCAAAGAGAACACAAGGAGAGACTCATGGCTCCAGCTGCATATGTAGCAGAGGATGGCGTTGTGGGACATCAATGAGAGGAGAGACCTTTGGTCTTGTGAAGGCTCAATGCCCTAGTGTAGGGGAATCCCAGGACAGGGGAGCAGGAGTGGTTGGGTTAGTCAGCAGGAGTAGGGGGAATGGAATAGGAGGGTTTTCGGAGGGGAAATAGGAAAAGGGGATAAAATTTGAAATGTAAAAAAGAAAATACCTAATAAAAAATAAAAATAAAATAAAATAAAATCCCAAGTGTTCAATTTTGCCAAATGTAGACTCAGGAGCCAGACACTGTGGAGAAAGCCTGCTAGCCAGGAGAGGCAGAGAAAATATCCAGCTAACCTTCCTCCTCTATTGAAATTAAAAAAAAAAAAAAAAATCCATTCTCCTTCACACTGTCTCCTTTACATTTTATAAACCCTTCCAAACTGAATGCCCCTCCTTTCTACTTCCTGTATGTGTCTCTATCCTCCTGGCCTCCTCTCACTCTCTACAGATTGTTTTCTATTTTCCCTCCCTGTCAATTGGTTTCTTGGTCTGCTTCTTGACCTATGGTTGACTTTACTCTATCTTGTTCACAATAAACCGAAAACTCTTAGATTAAAGGTGTGTGCTAGGGCTGAGTCACAACAAAACAAGAAACAGGTTTTTTCCAGTATACAATCTCAGGGTTGACAATGTGATCAAATAACCTGCAACATTCCCCCCTTTTTATCTAAATAAAAGCCTCTTTCTCTAAAACCAATAAGCCATATATACTATCTGATAAGAATTGTATTTACAATATCCAGTCCAAATGTATTTGGAAACCTTGAAGAAAGTATTCTATTATCAACCCTTTCTTGATGATCCCAAAGTTCTGTACCTAGATAACTATCATAACTTGCATTTATCAACTGAAAACCTTTTTTAGATCCTAAAACATCTTCTTGAAGCCTAAAAATCTTAAGCTTAATTGATAGCTTATCTAGTCTTCAACCCCATCAGAAACCTGAGAAGGATAAATATTATGTGAGTAAACAAGAAGTACAGAGCAAGCAGCTCCCAAAACTGTAGAAATGACAGAGACTATTGGGTAACCAAGACAGTCACCCAAGATTTCTCTGCAATACTAGAGCATCTATCACTTCCACCTACTGGAATATCTGATAGATGTTTCTGTAAAGCAGGAATTATAAAAGACTTGCCCACCTTGTCCTGGCTATGTTTGGTAGTTGAATTTCTTTATGTTCTGTTTGTTCACAGCTTAGACAGTATGCTGTCAGCAGTTAGGACAAGGGCAGTTTTTTGCCCCATGGCTAGCTTTGCCATATTAGAAGCCAATTCCATATTAAATTTCTTTAATTTCCATCATTTTCTTTGCAGTAGTATGAGGGTGCTGCCAGGAGCTGACATATCTCATTGTCAAAACAAATGCCTTAAGTTGATAAAACATCTTTAAATGTCATATTCTGTAGCTGCTTGTATTATGAATGCTAATTTTGTCTCTCCCCCACCCCCCCACACACACACCAAAGTAAAACTGTATGAGAATGTCTGTATGTAGCTTCTGGGAACCTGCCCCCAGTTGGTTATGACTGGTAAATAAAGATGCCAACAACCAATAGCTGGATATTGCAAACAGAGGGACTTTAGGATTCCCAGGCTTGGGACAGGGACGAAAGGAGATGAGTCAGTCCGGGAGAGAGTTAAGGAGAGACATCATGCCTGAGAAGAGTTCAGGACAGAGAGGCATGGCCATCACGTGAAGGAGCCGGGAGAGTGTAACCCAGAACACAGGTCACAGCAGCAAAAAGAAAACTTAGAATTAGTAAGTAATAACTTGGGATTCACCACATGGAGCTTAGGTAGTAGACCAGTTATTGAACTGTTCAAGGCATATTAAAATATAAAGGCTGTGAATAAATCTGAGAATTATTAATTAAAAATCATTGCTACAATGCTCTTTGGATGTCTGGGGTTTTTGAAGACCACCTATCTATTTCAGCATATTTGAATAGGCAAATATTGTTTGTTTGTAGCTACTTATTGTCTGATTAGCTTTAAAAAAAATCTACAGGAGGCTAAAACTTTATTCCTATGATTAGCACCTAACAAGAACACACATTTACTATCCTAAGCAGTTTATAATAGCAGTTTTCAAAAGTACAAACTTCACATTGCATTTTTAAATGCATTGCATAGATACAATACCTTAAACAAGAGCTGAAATGAATGTACAGTATTTTGTAACAAAAACAACCTTAATTTTGTATCAATACACAAATATATATATACCAATATAACCAAACACAACCTCAATTCTCTATCAATATAAAAAAATGCATACCAATGTAAGAATTTTTGCTAATAGTAACTCTATAGCTTAAGAGTAGGTTAAAGTAGTATTATGTCCAATTTTCTGAGTAACTACCAAACTGATTTCCAGAGTGGTTATACCAGCTTGCAATTCCACCAGCAATGGAGGAGTGTTCCTCTTTCTCCACATCCTTGCCAGCATCTACTGTCACCTGAGTTTTTGATTTTAGCCATTCTGAATGGTGTGAGGTGGAATGTCAGAGTTGTTTTGATTTTCATTTACCTGATGAGTGAGGGTGTTGAACATTTCTTTAGGTGCTTCTCAGCCATTCAGCATTCCTCAGTTGAGAATTCTTTGTTTACCTCTGTGCCCCATTTTTTAATAGGGTTATTTTGTTCTTTGGAGTCTAACTTCTTGAGTTCTTTGTATATATTGGATATTAGACCTCTGTCGGATGTAGGGTTGGATATTGGTAAAGATCTTTTCCCAATCTGTTGGTTGCCTTTTTGTCCCATTGCCGTACAGAAGCTTTGCAAGTTTATGAGGTTCCATTTGTCCATTCTTGATCTTAGAGCATAGGCTTGTGTTCAGAAAATTTTCCTTTGTGCCCATGTGCTTGAGATGCTTCCTCATTTTCTCTTCATTAATTTCAGTGTATCTGGTTTAAGCAGTAGACAAGGAGGGACTCATGGCTCCATTTGCATATGTAGCAGAGGATAGCCTAGTCGGTCATCAATGGGAGAAGAGGCCCTTGATCCTCTGAAGGCTCTATGCCCCAGTGTAGGGAAATGCCAGGGTCATGAAGCTAGTGTGGATGGGATGGTGAGGAGGGGAAGGTAGGGAGGGGATAGGGGGTTTTCAGAGGGGAAACCAGGAAAGGGGACAACATTTGGAATGTAAATAAAGTATTATTTAATAAAAAAATTAAAACGAGTAGATTCAAAAATCTATACTTTATCCCTTATTCCTATACTATTCTTTTTTAAGATTTATTTATTTATTTTATATATGAGTACACTGTAGCTGTATAGATCGTTGTAAACCTTCATGTGTGTACTGGCTAGTTTTGTATCAACTTGACACAGGCTGGACTTATCACAGAGAAAGGAGTTTCAGTTGAGGAAATGCCTCCATGAGATCCAACTGTAAGGCATTTTCTCAATTAGTGATCAAGGGGGAAAGGCCCCTTGTGGGTGGGACCATCTCTGGGTTGGTAGTCTTGGTTCTTTGAGAAAGCAGGATGAGCAAGCCAGGGGAAGCAAGCCAGTAAGGAACATCCCTTCATGGCCTCTGCATCAACTCCTGCTTTCTGACCTGCTTGAGTTCCAGTCATGACTTCCTTGATGATGAACAGCAGTATAGAAGTGTAAGCTGAATAAACCCTATCCTCCCCAACTTGCTTCTTGGTCATGATGTTTGTGCAGGAATAGAAACCCTGACTAAGACAATGTGGTTGTTGGGAATTGAATTTTAGGACATCTGCTCCCTCCAGTCAACCCCGCTTGCTCTGGTCAGCCCCATTTGCTCCAGTTGGCCCTCTTGCTATGGCCCAAAGATTTATTTATTATTATACATAAGTACACTGTAGCTGACTTCAGATGCACCAGAAGAGGGCGTCAGATCTTATTATGGGTGGTTGTGAGTCACCATGTGGTTGCTGGAATTTGAACTCAGAACCTTTGGAAAAGCAGTCAGTGCTCTTACCCACTGAGCCAACTCGCCAGCCCCCCCCTCCATATTATTCTTATATTATTCCTATATTCACCTTTTTGTCTAAATATAAAGGAAATAGTTTTAACTCTAACACAGTAAAATTATTTATAATAATGAAGCTATATTTGCCAAGATTTTCACAATGTCCAGCTTGGTTGTATTTGGTTGTCTTAGGATTAAGTATTTTTAAATTCTGTAAAATTTTTGTTTGAGTTTTATATGAACTTAGCGATTTGAATGTTCTGAGCAGCTTATGGTTCAAAGTCGATCTTTGGAAGGTGTTTTTCAACTTAGAGGCATTCCTAGCTAATAGAACATAGCAGCCAATCTAGAGGTATTCACTGTACAAAACCTGGCAGCAGAAGAGGCATGGGATAGCTTTTCCCAGTGGTAGCATTACCACAATCCAGGTGGATTTGTCATTGCAGGACCCCAGCATCTTCTTGGAGACCTCAAATGTTACATCTGGCCAATTTACTCTTTTTCTTGGGGCATATTCTCTTGATGATCTGTCCTTTTTTCTCCAGATGTGTCACTTGTCCAGTAGTCTCTGGATTCCTTAGTTGGATGCTTTTATTCTCCTGGAAATATAAAAGCGAAATCCTGCCCCAACCCTAACTCTTGGGAATGTGGGTGTTGTTCTTTTTTGGCAGGTTATATCTTTCTTAGGGCAAATGTTTTTGGGAAACAGAAAAAAG
Organism: Mus caroli; assembly: GCF_978045245.1. NCBI lineage: Eukaryota > Metazoa > Chordata > Mammalia > Rodentia > Muridae > Mus > Mus caroli. The sequence continues at coordinate 124,492,736 of NW_028227265.1, forward strand.
TATTATCTCTCAATTAAAAATTTAAAAAGATTCTTTTGAAATTTTGAAAGTACATATACCTTAGTGATACCTACATCCCCCTTTGTCTTCATCTATAAATTCAAAATTCAAGTGTATTCATTTTTAGATCACAAAAATATTCACTTTGAATTTCAGCCTGCCTTTTGCAAGTGGCTTTTAAATTTAAATCATTGTAATTCTTTTTTTTATTATATATATTATTTATTTACATTTCGAATGTTATCCCCTTTCCTGGTTTCCTCTATGAAAACCCCCTATCTCATCCTCTCTTACACTACTTCTATGAGGGTGTTTCCCACCACCCACCCACTCCCCACTCCCCACTCCCACCTCATCACCATAGCATTCCTCTACACTGGAGCATCAACCCTTCACAGGATCAAGAGCCTCCTGTCCCTGCCTCTGCCTTCCATGTGCTGGGATTAAAGTGTGAACTATCACCACCTAGATATAAATTCTTTAAATATGGCATGTGATTTTTAGTTCCAATTAGGAACTGTATCTGAGTTTTGTTCCTGGGTAGTGGGATTAAAGGTGTACACCACCACCACCCCTTTTCACTGTAGCTCTAGAATTTAGAGAACAACCAACCTATAAAGATCTACCTATCTCTGCTGGGATTAAAGACATGAGCTACCACCACCCTGCTCAAAAATTGTTTCTTAACTCCAAATCATTCCAACTCTTAGAGATTTAGAAAACAAGTTTGAACTGTAGTTACCTTTTGAATTTAGTTAAAACATTTTAAATCTCTTAACTGTGTTTTTTAATACTGAACAACAAAAATATCCTTTTTATTTAATAATAAAACTCAAAAGCTAATGTCCAAGATGGTATGGGCCACATGGCAACCTTCAGTCTAGCATTCTGAAATGGAATAAAAACACATAGTTTTAAAAAAGCATACACAAGATGGTCTGAGGTCCCCTGCACATATGTAGAAGAGGGCTGCCATGTCTGGCCTCAGTGGGAGAGGATTTGCCTAATCCTGTAAATACTAAATGCCCCAGGGTGAAGAGATACTGGTATTTCACTAAGATTTGGGGGCTTAGTTGTTGTTCCACCAAAAACTAGCCTGTTCTTACAATAGAGTAAAATACTAATGACATTTTTTTCAAATATGAAAAAATAAAGGGTTGAAAATGGATCCCTGTTGTACAAATAATAGGTAGATAACTTGGATATTCACTTTCATATCATTCCTGCTTGTTTTCTTCTTTCTTTTCTCTACGTACACACTGCTGTGGCATAATTATAGTGATACATCCTCCTCTCTTGACACAGGTAGCTTCTTCACCTGAAGCAGTTTTGTTCACAGAGAAGCTCTTCTTTCATTTACCTACTATGATACACACCCAGCACTCCAGGCTTTCTGTCTCCATGGGAAGCCTTTCCAATACCCTAAAATGATTTCTTCTTTTCTCCAGTATACTCACTTTGCCTCTTAGGGTTTTCTTCTGGTATAGGATGTATATGTGTGGTCTCTCTCCATTACGGTCAAAACCTTCTCAAGTACAAAGACCATGTTTACTTCTCTTTATAAAATGTACAGTGTATATTTTGTTTATATATATATATATATATATATATATATATATATATATATACATCTTTTCCTCAATTACATTTCCAATGCTATCCCAAAAGTCCCCCATACCCTCCCCCCCACTTCCCTACCCACTCATTCCCAGTTTTTTGGCCCTGGCATTCCCTTGTACTGGGGCATATAAAGTTTGCATGTCCAATGGGCCTCTCTTTCCAGTGATGGCCGACTAGGCCATCTTTTGATACATATGCAGCTAGAGTCAAGAGCTCTGGCAAGGAATTAAAGAGATATACAGGGAGTATTGGATTTCACATTACTAGAAATGTAAGTCACAAAATAATTTTGTGGAATGAATTAATGAGGCATTCAACTATTTAATTTATCATTAGTTTGAACATGAACTTACAGAAAAAGTCAATGACCATCATGTGGAATGATATAGAAGAAAAGCATATGCAAAGTATCTTCCAACATTACTCCACTTTGATCTTCTTTTTAAAAGAAGGAAATTGGTTATGATCTTTAAAGCACTTTGAAATCCTCTGGTCATCTCTAATGAGCTATTTGAATGTATAAAGCCAGAATGATAGGTTTGAAATGTTAGCTAGAGTTGATCTTGGGAAATTTAAACCAATAGAAGAGATTATTAACAACTACTTGTTCACTAAAATCAGGGACTTCACAAGGATGCCCAGTTTCTCCCTACCTATTCAATGTAGTACTTGAAGTTCTAGCGAGAGCAATTAGACAACAAAAACAAATTAAGGGGATACAAATTGGAAAGGAAGAAGTCAAAATATCACTATTTTCAGATGATATGATAATATATATAAGTGACCCTAATAATTCCATCAAAGAACTCCTAACCATGATAAACAGCTTCAGTGCAGTAGCTGGATATAAAATTAACTCAAATAAATCAGTGGCCTTTCTCTATGCAAAGGATAAACCGGCTGAGAAAGAAATTAGGGAAACAACACCCTTCACAATAGTCACAAATAGTACAAAGTACTGTGGTGTAACTCTAATTAAGGAAGTGAAAGATCTTTATGATAAGAACTTCAAGCCTCTGAAGAAAGAAATTAAAGATCTCCAAAGATGGAAAGGTCTCCCATGCTTATGGATTGGCAGGATCAATATAGTAAAAATGCCTACCTTGCCAAAAGCAATCTACAGATTCAATGCAATCCCCATCAAAATTCCAACTCAATTCTTCAACGAATTGGAAAGGGCAATCTCCAAATTCATCTGGAATAACAGAAAACCTAGGATAGCAAAAAGTCTTCTCAAGGATAAAAGAACCTCTGGTGAAATCACCATGACTGACCTAAAGCTGTATTACAGAGCAATTGTGATAAAAACTGCATGGTACTGGTATAACGACAGACAAGTAGACCAATGGAATAAGATTGAAGACCCAGAAATGAACACACAAACCTGTGGTCACTTGATCTTTGACAAGGGAGCTAAAACCATCCAGTGGATAAAAGACAGCATTTTCAACAAATGGTGCTGGCACAACTGGTTGTTATCATGTAGAATAATGCAAATTGATCCATTCCTATCTCCTTGTACTAAGGTCAAATCTAAGGGGATCAAGGAACTCCATATAAAACCAGAGACAGTGAAACTCATAAAGGAGAAAGTGGGGAAAAGCCTCAAGTATATGGGCACAGGGGAAATTTTTCTGAATAGAACAGCAATGGCTTGTGCTGTAAGATCAAGAATTGACAAATGGGACCTCATAAAATTGCAAAGCTTCTGCAAGGCAAAAGACACCATCAATAAGACAAAAAGACCACCAACAGATTGGGAAAGGATCTTTACCTATCCTAAATCAGATAGGGGACTAATATCCAATATATATAAAGAACTCAAGAAGGTGGACTCCAGAAAATCAAATAACCCCATTAAAAAATGGGGCTCAGAGCTGAACAAAGAATTCTCACCTGAGGAATACCGAATGGCAGAGAAGCACCTGAAAAAAATGTTCAACATCCTTAATCATCAGGGAAATACAAATCAAAGCAACCCTGAGATTCCACCTCATACCAGTCAGAATGGCTAAGATCAAAAATTCAGGTGACAGCAGATGCTGGCAAGGATGTGGAGAAAGTGGAACACTCCTTCATTGTTGGTGGAATTGCAAGCTTGTACAACCACTCTGGAAATCAGTCTTTCGGTTCCTCTGAAAATTGGACATAGTACTACCGGAGTATCCAGCAATACCTCTCCTGGGCATATATCCAGAAGATGTTCCAACTGGTAAGAAGAACACATGCTCCACTATGTTCATAGCAGCCTTATTTATACTAGCCAGAAGCTGGAAAGAACCCAGATGTCCCTCAACAAAGGAATGGATACAGAAAATGTGGTATATTTACACAATGGAGTACTACTCAGCTATTAAAAAGAATGAATTTATGAAATTCCTAGGCAAATGGATGGACCTGGAGGGCATCATCCTGAGTGAGGTAACCCAATCACTGAGATGAAAGGATGGACCATCCAGAGACTGCCGCACCTGGGGATCCATCCCATAATCAACCACCAAACACAGACACTATTGTATATGACAGCAAGATTTTGCTGAAAGGACCCTGATATAGCTGTCTCTTATGAGGCTATGCCAGTGCCTGGCAAACACAAAAGATGATGATCACATTCAGCTAGTGGATGGAACATAGGGCCCCCAATGGAGGATCTAGAGAAAGTATTCAAGGAGCTGAAGGGGTCTGCAACCCTATAGTTGGAACAACAATATGAACTAACCAGTACCCCCAGAGCTCGTGTCTCTAGCTGCATATGTATCAGAAGATGGCCTAGTCGGCCATCATTGGGAAGAGAGGCCCCTTGGTCTTGCAAACTTTATATGCCATAAAATAGTGTGGATAGTTCGTTACTCCTTAGAATGGGGAGCAAAATACCATGGAAAGAGTTACAGAAACAAAGTTTGGAGTTGAGTCGGAAGGAAGGACCTTCCAGAGACTGCCCCACCTGAGGATCCATCCCATAATGAGCCACCAAACGCAGACATTATTGCATACGCCAGCAAGATTTTGCAGAAAGGACCTGGATATAGCATTCTCATGTGAGGCTATGTCAGTGCCTGGCAAATACAGAAATATATGCTCACATATATTGGATAGAACACAGGGCCCCCAGTGGAGGAACTAGAGAAAGTACCCAAGGAGCTGAAGGTTTCTGCAGCCCTATAGGAAGAACAATATTAACTAACCAGTACCCCCAGACCTTGTGTCTCTAGCTGCATATGTAGCAGAAGATGGCCTAGTCGGCCATCATTTGGAGGAGAGGCCGTTGGTCTTGTTATATGCCCCAGTGCAGGGGAAAGCAAGGGCCAGGAAGCAGGAGTGGGTGGGTTGGGGATCTTGGCAGAGGGGGAGGGTATAGGGGACTTTCAGGATAGCATTTGATTTGTAAATGAAGAAAATATCTAATAAAAAATTGTTTAAAAACAAAACAACTACTTGTTCTTACTTTACTTTTGCTATAACAAACCAATTTATTTCAGCAAGTTTTGCCTACTCCAAAAGAAGTACACATATTAGAGTATGACTTTAATAATGAATTATTTCTAAAAAAAAAAAAAACAAATTAGCTATCATTAGAATTACAGTACTTTTATGAAGGACTGTTTCTCCTTCCATTTGGCACTAGTGACAAAGTTTTAAGATACCCTTCTATACTACATAATTAAACAATAAGCAATTTTGTTTGCAAAACTTCTTTAAGGCAAAGGACACTGTCAATAGGACAAAACAGCAACCCACAGATTGGGAAAAGATCTTTATCAATCCTATACCTGATAAGGTGTTAATATTCAATATATACAAAGAACTCAAGAAGTTAGACTCCAGAGAACCAAATAACACTATTTAAAAAATGGGAAAAAATAGCCAGAAGCTGGAAACAACCCAGATGCCCCTCAACAGAGGAATGGATACAGAAAATGTGGTACATTTACACAATGGAGTACTACTCAGCTATTAAAAAGAATGAATTTATGAAATTCCTAGCCAAATGGATGGACCTGGAGGGCATCATCCTGAGTGAGGTAACACAATCACAAAGGAACTCACACAATATGTACTCACTGATAAGTGGATATTAGTCCAAAACTTAGGATAACCAAGATATAAGATACAGTTTGCTAATCACATGAAACTCAAGAAGAATGAAGACTGAAGTGTGGACACTATGCCCCTCCTTAGAATTGGGAACAAAACACCCATGGAAGGAGTTACAGAGACAAAGTTTGGAGCTGTGATGAAAGGATGGACCATCTAGAGACTGCCATATCCAGGGATCCACCCCATAATCAGCTTCCAAACGCTGACACCATTGCATACACTAGCAAGAATTTGCTGAAAGGACCCAGATATAGCTGTCTCTTGTGAGACTATGCAGGGGCCTAGCAAACACAGAAGTGGATGCTCACAGTCAGCTATTGGATGGATCACAGGGCCCCCAATGGAGGAGCTGTAGAAAGAATCCCAAGGAGCTGAAGGGATCCGAAACCCTATGGGTGGAACAACATTATGAACTAACCAGTACCCCAGAGCTCTTGACTCTAGCTGCATATGTATCAAAAGATGACCTAGTCGGCCATCACTGGAAAGAGAGGCCCATTGGACATGCAAACTTCATATGCCCCAGTACAGGGGAACGCCAGGGCCAAAAAACTGGGAATGAGTGTATAGGGAAGTGGGGGGGGGGAGGGTATGGGGGACTTTTGGGATAGCCTTGGAAATGTAATTGAGGAAAATATGTAATAAAAAATATTTTTAAAAAAATGGGGAAAGATCTAAACAGAGAATTCTCAACTGAGAAAACTCGAATGGTGAAAAGCACCTAAAAAAATGTTCAACATTCTTAGTTATCAGGGAAATGCAAATCAAAACAACCCTGAGATTCCATCTAACACCAGTCAGAATGGCTAAGATCAAAAACTCAGGTGACAGCAGATGCTACCAAGGATGTGGAGAAAGAGGAACACTCTTCCATTGCTGGTGGAATTACAAGCTGGTAAAACCACTCTGGAAATCAGTCTGGAGGTTCCTCAAAAAACCTGAGAACCCAGCTATACCACTCCTGAGCATATACCCAGATGATGCTCCAGCATGTAATAAGGGCACATACTCCACTCTATTCATAGTAACCATATTTATAATAGGTAGAAACTGAAAACAATTCAGATATCCCTCAACAAAAGAATGGATACAGAAAATGTGATATGTTTACACAATGGAATACTACTCAGCTATTAAAAACAATGACTTCATCAAATTCACAGGCAAATGGATGGAACTTGAAAATATCATCCTGAGTGAGGTAACTCAGTCACAAAAGAACATGCATGGCAGGTATTCATGGATAAGTGAATATTCAAAAGCTTAGAATATACAAGATTCAATTCACAGACCATATGAAGCTCAAGAAGAAGGAAGACTAAAGGGTGGATACTTCAGTCCTTCTTAGAAAGGGGAACAAAATACTCACAGGAGGAAATATGGAATCAAAGTGTGGAGCAGAGACTGAAGGAAAGGCCATCCAGAGACTGCACCTGGGGATGCATTCCATATACTGCCACCAAACCTGGACACTATTGTGGATGCCCGGAAGTGCTTGCTGACAGAAGCCTGTTACTACTCTCTCCTGAAAGACTCTGCCAAAGCCTTATAAATACAGAAACGGATGCTCGAACGCAACCGTTGGACTGAGCGCAGGTCTGGATGGAGGAGTTGGAGAGAAACCGAAGGAACTGAGGGAGGTTTGCAGCCCCATGGAGGGATCAACAGTGTCAACTGCCTAGAGCGCCACCCCCGTACTCTAGGGGACTGGACCACCAATCAAAGTGTACACATGGAGGGACCCATGGCTCTGGATGCATATGTGGCATAGGACAGACTTGTTGGACATCACTGGGAGCAGAGGCCCTTGGGCCTGAGAGTGTTTGCTGCCTCCATGTAGGGGAATGCCAGGGAGAAAATACCAGACTGGGTGGGTGGGGGAGTACCCTCATAGAGGCAGGATGGGATAGGGGGGATGCAATAGGGGTGTTCGGAAGGGGAGACCTGGAAAGGGGAAAACATTTGATATGTAAATAAAGAAAATATCCAATAAAAACATATAAGCAATTTTATAATAATCCACTTCCACAACTGGATAAATTCCAAGTTCCATAATTATTTTATTCTATAGATAACTTGTACCAAAAAAAAGTAAGACCAAAATGTAAAAGAGCTTTTTCTCTTCAGCACAATTCAGTTTTGTCATTACTCATCATTTGTTTAATAACTCTTATTTAAATCAAAAATATTTTCCTATTTGTATCTTTTCTTATTTCTCTTCTCAAATAAGAATTCATAGATTTAGTTATAGGGCACCAGAGTTTCTGTTTAAGTATTACTAAAACCCAGCATTAGGCATGACGCATAAAATGACATCTGTTATACTGAAAAGTCTGCCCTTTCAGCAACAGAAGCAAGATGAATGGCTGTGGAAAAGCTGAAGAAAGTCTCTACAATAGTCTGATAGAAACAAAATCCCATGCAAGGCAAATCTTGGTTTCCAGTAGGCTCATTAGCACTTTATATAAGCAAGACCCCACTGTCCATTCTGGGAACAATGGTGTTGAGTACAAATGGAGTTTCATGTGTTTTGCAAATTGCATCTTGTATCTTGGATATTCTCAGTATCTGGGCTAATATCCACTTATCAGTGAGTACATTGCATGTGAGTTCTTTTGTGATTTGGTTAACTCACTCAGGATAATGCCCTCCAGGTCCATGCATTTGCCTAGGAATTTCATAAATTCATTCTTTTTAATAGCTGAGTAGTACTCCATTGTGTAAATATACCACATTTTCTGTATCCATTCCTCTGTTGAGGGACATCTGGGTTCTTTCCAGCTTCTGGCTAGTATAAATAAGGCTGCTATGAACATAGTGGAGCATGTGTCCTTCTTGCCAGTTGGAACATCTTCTGGATATATGCCCAGGAGAGGTATTGCTGGGTCCTCCGGTAGTACTATGTCCAATTTTCAGAGGAACCGAAAGACTGATTTCCAGAGTGGTTGTACAAGCTTGCAATTCCACCAACAATGAAGGAGTGTTCCACTTTCTCCACATCCTTGCCAGCATCTGCTGTCACCTGAATTTTTGATCTTAGCCATTCTGACTGGTATGAGGTGGAATCTCAGGGTTGCTTTGATTTGTATTTCCCTGATGATTAAGGATGTTGAACATTTTTTCAGGTGCTTCTCTGCCATTCGGTATTCCTCAGGTGAGAATTCTTTGTTCAGTTCTGAGCCCCATTTTTTAATGAAGTTATTTTATTTTCAGGGACCCAGCTTCTTGAGCTCTTGGTATATATAAGATTTTAGTCCTCTATCTGATTTAGGATAGGAAAGTATCCTTTCTCAATCTGTTGGTGTCCTTTTTGTCTTATTGACATGTCTTTTGCCTTACAGAAGCTTTGCAATTTTATGGGGTCCCATTTGTCAATTAATGATCTTACAGCACAAGCCATTGCTGTTCTATTCAGAAAAATTTCCCCTGTGCCCATATATTTGAGGCTTTTCCCCACTTTCTCCTCTATGAGTTTCACTGTCTCTAGTTTTATATGGAGTTCCTTGATCCACTTAGATTTGACCTTAGTACAAGGAGATAGGAATGGATCAATTCGCATTCTTCTACATAATAACCACCAGTTGTATCAGCACAATGTTGAAAATGCTGTCTTTTTTCCACTGGATGGTTTTAGCTACCTTGTCGAAGATCAAGTGACCATAGGATTGTGGGTTCATTTCTGGGTCTTCAATTCTATTCCATTGGTCTACTTGTCTGTCGCTATACCAGTACCATGCAGGTTTTATCACAATTGCTCTGTAGTACAGCTTTAGGTCAGGCATGGTGATTCCACAAGAGGTTCTTCTATTCTTGAGAAGACTTTTTGCTATCCTAGGTTTTCTGTTATTCCAGATGAATTTGGAGGTTGCCCTTTCCAATTCGTTGAAGAATTGAGTTGGAATTTTGATGGGGATTGTATTGAATCTGTACATTACTTTTGGCAAGGTAGCCAATTTTACTATATTGATCCTGCCCATCCATGAGCATGGGAGATCTTTCCATCTTCTGAGATCTTCTTTTATATATATATAGGTATTTTCCTCATTTACATTTCTTTAATTTCTTTCTTCAGAGTCTTGAAGTTCTTATCATACAGATCTTTCACTCCCTTAGTTAGAGTCACGCCAATTAATTTTGATCTCATGCGGTTTATCCATTGTGTAGAGAAACCCCATTGACTTGTTTGAGTTAATTTTATATCCAGCTACTTCACTGAAGTTGTTTATCAGGTTTAGGAATTCTCTGGTGGACCTTCTAGGGTCACTTATATATACTATCATATCATCTGCAAAAAGTGATATATTGACTTCTTACTTTCCAATTTGTATCCCCTTGATCTCTTTTTGTTGTTGAATTGCTCTGGCTAGGACTTCGAGTACAATGTGGAATAGGTAGGGAGAAAGTGGGCAGCATGTCTAGTCCCTGATTTTAGTGGGATTGCTTCCAGCTTCTCACCATTTACTTTGATATTGGCTACTGATTTGCTGTAGATTGCTTATATCATGTTTAGGTATGGGCCTTGAATTCCTGATCTTTCCAAGACTTTTATCAGGAATGGGTGTTGGATTTTGTCAAATGCTTGCTCTGCATCTAAAGAGATGATCATGTGGATTTTCTCTTTGAGTTTGTTTATATTACGTTGATGGATTTCCAGACATTAAACCATCCCTGCATCCCTGGAATGAAACCTACTTGGTCAGGATGGATGATTGTTTTGATGTGTTCTTGGATTCGGTTAGAGAGAAATTTATTGAGTATTTTTGCATTGATATTCATAAGGGAAATAGGTCTGAAGTTCTGTATCTTTGTTGGGTCTTTCTGTGGTTTAGGTATCAGAGTAATTGTGGCTTCATAGAATGAGTTGGGTAGAGTAGCTTCTGTTTCTATTTTGTGGAATAGTTTGTGAAAAACTGGAATTAGATCTTCTTTGAAGGTCTGATAGAAACTCTGCCCTAAACCCATCTGGTCCTGAGCTATTTTGGTTGGGAGACTATTAATGACTACTTCTATTTCTTTAGGGGATATGGGACTGTTTAGATCGTTAACCTGATTCTGATTTAACTTTGGTACCTGGTATCTGTCTAGAAATTTGTTCATTTGATCCAGGTTTTCACATTTTGCTGAGTATAGCCTTTTGTAGAAGAATCAGATGGTGGTTTAGATTTCTTCAGGATCTGTTGTTATTTCTGATTTTGTTAATTAGGGTGCTTTCTCTGTGCCCTCTAGTGAGTCTGGCTAAGAGTCTATCTATCTTGTTGATTTTCTAAAAGAACCAGCTCCTTGTTTGGTTGATTCTTTGAATAGTTCTTTTTGCACTTGGTTGATTTTGCCCCTGTGTTTGATTATTTCCTGCAGTCTACTCCTCTTGGGTGAATTTTCTTCCTTTTGTTCTACAATTTTAGGTGTGTTGTCAACCTGCTAGTGTGTGCTCTCTATAGTTTCTTTTTGGAGGCACTCAGAGCTATGAGTTTTCCTCTTAGAAATGCTTTCATTGGGTCCCATAAGTTTCGGTATGTTGTGGCTTCATTTTCATTAAACTCTAAAAAGGCTTTAATTTCTTTCTTTATTCCTTCCTTGACCAGGATATCATTGAGAAGAGTGTTGTTCAGTTTCCATGTGAATGTTGGCTTTCTATTATTTATGTTGTTATTGAATTTCAGCCTTAGTTCATGGTGATCTGATAGGATGCATGGGACAATTTCAATATTTTTGTATCTGTTGAGTCCTGTTTTGTGACCAATTATATGGTCAATTTTGGAGAAGGTACCATGAGGTGCTGAGAAGAAGGTATATCCTTTTGTTTTAGAATAAAATGTTCTATAGATATCTGTTAAATCCATTTGTTTCATAACTTCTGTTAGTTTCACTGTGTCCCTGCTTAGTTTCTGTTTCCATGATTTGTCCATTGATGAAAGTGGTGTGTTGAAGTCTCCCACTATTATTGAGGTGCAATGTGTGCTTTGAGCTTTATTAAAGTTTCTTTAATGAATGTTTCTGCCCTTGAATTTGGAGCATAGATATTCAGAATGGAGAGTTCCTCTTGGAAGTTTTTACCTGTGATGAGTATGAAGTGTCCCTCCTTGTCTTTTTTTGATAACTTTGGGTTGGAAGTCTATTTTATTAGATAAGAGAATGGCTATTCCAGCCAGTTTCTTCAGACCATTTGCTTGGAAAATTGTTTTCCAGCCCTTCATTCTGAGGTAGTATCTATCTTTTTCCCTGAGATGGGTTTCCTGTAAGCAGCAAAATGTTAGGTCCTGTTTGTGTAGCCAGTCTGTTAGTCTATGTCTTTTTAATGGGGAGTTGAGTCAATTGATATTAAGAGATATTAAGGAAAAGTAATTGTTGCTTCCTATTATTTTTGTTGTTAACATTGGCATATTGTTCTTGTGGCTGTCCTCTTCTAGGTTTGTTGAAGGATTGCTTTCTTGCTTTTTCTAGGGCATAGTTTCCATCCTTGTATTTTTTTTGTTTTGGTTTGGTTTGGTTTTTTTTCTGTTATCATCCTTTGAAGGGCTGGATTCTCAGAAAGGTAATGTGTGAATTTGGTTTTGTCGTGGAATACTTTGGTTTCTCCATCTATGGTAATTGAGAGTTTGGCCGGGTATATTAACCTGACTTGGCATTTGTGTTCTCTTAGTGTCTGTATAACATCTGTCCAGGATCTTCTGACTTTCATAGTCTCTGGTGAAAAGTCTGGTGTAATTCTGATAGGCCTGCCTTTTTATGTTTCTTGACTGTTTTCCCTTACTGCTTTTAATATTCTATCTTTATTTAGTGCATTTGTTGTTCTGATTATAACGTGTCGGGAGGAATTTCTTTTCTGGTCCAGTCTATTTGCAGTTCTGTAGGCTTCTTGTATGATCATGGGCATCTCTTTCTTTAGGTTTGGGAAGTTTTCTTCTATAATTTTGTTGAAGATTTTTGCTGGCCCTTTAAGTTGAAAATCTTCATTCTCATCAACTCCTATTATCCGTAGGTTTGGTCTTCTCATTGTGTCCTGGATTTCCTGGATGTTTTGAGTTAGGATCTTTTTGCATTTTGCATTTTCTTTGATTGTTGTGCTTGTGTTCTCTATGGAATCTTCTGCACCTGAAATTCTCTCTCCAATCTCTTGTATTCTGTTGCTGATGCTTGCATCTATGGTTCCAGATTTCTTTCCTAGGGTTTCTATCTCCAGGGTTGCCTCACTTTGGGTTTTCTTTATTGTGTCTACTTCCCATTTTAGGTCTGGTATTGTTTTGCTCATTTCCATCACCTGTTTGGATGTGTTTTCCTGTTTTTCTTTAAGGACTTCTACCAGTTTGGTTTTGTTTTCCTGTTTTTCTTTAAGGACTTGTAACTCTTTAGCAGTGTTCTCCTGTATTTCTTTAAGTGGGTTATTAACATCCTTCTTAATGTCCTATACCATCATCATGAGATATGCTTTTAAATCCAGGTCTAGCTTTTCGGGTGTGTTAGTATGCCCAGGACTGGGTGAGGTGGGAGTGCTGTGTACTGATGATGGTGAGTGGTCTTGGTTTCTGTTAGTAAGATTCTTACATTTGCCTTTCGCCATCTGGTAATCTCTGGAGTTAGTTGTTATAGTTGTCTCTGGTTAGAGATTGTTCCTTTCATGATTCTGCTAGCCTCTATCAGCAGGCCTGGGAGACTAGCCCTCTCCTCTGAGTTTCAGTGGTCAGAGCACTCTCTTCAGGCAAACTCTCCTCTTACAGGGAAAGTGCACAGATATCTGGAGTTCGGACCTGCCTCTGGCAGACGATGAAGGTAGAAAACAGGACCTGTCCCAGAAGCTGTGTTGCTTCGCCTGTCACGGAAGCTGTTAGCTTCTGTAGTCCACACTTTCACCTGCACAGACTAGTCTTGGAGGAATCCGGGAACCAAGATGGCTCCCCCAGGTGCTCCATCAAAGCCCTCCCAGGCAGGGCGGACACCTCTCCTCTGGCAGGGAAGGTGCCCGGATGCCTGGAGCCTGAAACAGGGTCTGTCTCAGAAGCTGTCCTCTAGGGATCTTGGGGGTGTCCGTCGACTCTATGTCCAGGTGACCCAGTGCTGGCACTGACCTGAAGGGTCTTGTGACTCTGGTCAGGCCTGGTTTCCTGCTTTCCTAATGCTGTCTCAGGTCCCGCACGATTGGATTGGAACAGAAGTTGTGTTCCACTCACTGGTGGTCCTAAGATTGTGTGGAGAGTCATCTATGGGACCTTGGAGGTGTCTGCCAACTCTGCACCCAAGGTGACCTGGTGCTGGTGCCGACCAGAAGGGATCTTTGTGACTTCTAAACCCTAAATACTTAACTTATATTTTTTAATCTCTAAATCTCTTTCCATGCTAAACATTATTTACCTTACCTGTAAATTTTTTGTGTAAATTATAATATTTCTAAGAACACACAGCTGGTAATCGTCAGCTGGATTTCTTGTTCTGCTCAACACAGTGAGTCCAAAGGAAACTGCACACTTCCTTTTTCTCTGATTCTTTCCTGCCTCCAGCCCCCTCCTTCTCAAAAGTTAAAAATTATACTGACAGTATTGTTCTCTCCTTTTATGCCTCTATATGTAAGAACTTCGTGGTAACTGGATCATCAAATTTATTTTAACCCATCATTTCTCTCCAGCACTATATTCAACAGAGCTAGAGGAACTCTAAAAACACAAATCATAAACCATTGTAAATTCTCCTTTGGCTTTTCTCTTCTCTTAGGACTCTTTTTCAGTCCATCATTTCTCTCCTGGATTCTCTCACATTGTCATTCCCTATTCCTCTTTCCCTAATTGCCAAGTTCCTTCTGACTTCACCAGCTATTCCTTCTTCCAGGAGCACTTTTCCTTCCCAATATTTCATCACTCTCTTCAAAAAATACTTCCTCATGTGTAAGATTTCCTAACCTTTCCACTCTGATTAAACTGGGCCTTCCTCTTGCCTTCTAATAGACTGAACTTGTCCACTCCAAACCCATATTTTGGTACCTTAACCTTCAATTTCATGCTGGTATTTGAAAATGAGGCCTTTGGGAAGTAATTAAAGCTAAATGAGGTAGTGATGAAAGGCCTTCCTGATGGTACTAGTACCCTTTAAGAGTTTTAAAAAAGATAAAGATATCATCTTTTTCTCTTCCTCTATCCTCCTCTTACAGCTGTGAAGAAAGCCTGTAACATAACCAAGTCAAAACTGTTTCCACAGTTGCCTGCTGTGTTGTTTAAATTACTGGGTCTGTGCTGATACTCATGGCAGCCTCACACATGAAGTATATCTTCTTCATCACATTCTACATTACAAGCACATGCTAAAAAGCAGCAAGAACAGAAATACTCCAAGATACAGTGATTTAATTTAAATGGAAGGTCATTTTATGACAAATTATAAGCTGTTAGCCCAACACTATTTTATGGCAGATTGTACTGTCTACATCCATAACTTCCATGTTACATACAAAGCCCTCAATTCATTTTTTTTTTTTGTAATTTTATATCCAGTAAGAAGCAAGAAAATCTCCAGGGAATACTCATACTTTCTTTCAAAGGCACACTCCAGAATGGTGAAAAAATAGTTTTCTTCCTATATCATTGTCCAGAATTTAGTCACCTTGTCACATCTAAGAAATAATGAGTATTTGGCCATGTTCCCAGATAGAATCCGGGCTTGGCATCTCCAAGCCCAGAATGAACCCCGGTAAAAACTGAGAAGCCTCTGCATTTTTCCTTCATGTGATAAATTTTAATCAGTAGGGTTTTTTTTTATTTTGTTGACAATTTTAATGCCTTTTTTCTCTTTGTTAATATCATGTGTTGTAAGAGACGAAAACCATGTGTTTAAGTAGCCATGAGTTCACAATGGCAAGTACAGCTCTGGGAGTATAGCAGGAGACTCAAACATTTTTACAATTGAATTAATAATCATATCCGCTCTTTGAGTATTATACAATCTCATATATTCTACTCTCCTTCCTATACATTCCAGGAGCCTAGGTACATGTAGCACCATTTAATCCTGCAAGTTACAATGCTGTCTCCACTCTTTACCATTCACATTCTCTTTAAAGCTTTCATTTCGGGCTTATTAACACTCCACTGAGTTTATTTTCTTAGCTAGGTTTCTTCCCATAGCTAGTATTGCATTTACCAGTGCCAGTCACATCTTATTGTTCTTAGAATTCTTTTGCCTTGGTTTCCATTATTTAAACAATGTTACTTCCAACCCCTAGTAAAATAGGCAAATTACTTTTGAATTATACTCTACCCCTCTCTCATTCACTTACCACAATCATTTTTATCCATTGATGCATCACTTCCTTTCCACTCAGCAGCTATTTGTACATCTACTCTGTGGACTGCACTAATCAGCAAGAATGACAAATGTATAATCAAACTTTCAAAGGGAAGTTCAGAGTCTACTTGTGAGACAGAGCAACAAAACAGCAGTACCATGCAACTGATGCTATAAAGGGATATACTATAAAGAGATATGTAGAGCAGATACTGTTATCTTATTGAATCTATGATTACCATCACATCATTTCAACCTTAAAGATAAGGATGTTGAGAATCAGAGTCAAAGAATTTACACAAGGTTACATAATCATGAAATAAAGAAACAGTAGTCAATGAGAGACAGTCTGCTAAGGAACTCATCTTCTCCCTTTGAATGAACACTCTAAGGCAAATGTTATCCTACTGGAATGTGAGTTCTTTTGAGACAACATCTAGTTTTGGTGTTTCTTCCCCACTTCTAGGAGCTCCCAGCTCAGGCCAGCCCTTCAAAGCATTCTCAAAGGATGAATATAATGATTTCTTGTGCTTTTTAAATAATATAAGATTCTCATCATAGTACTATAGTATTCTAGTATTCTCATCATAATTCCTTTCTGGAGAGAAGTAGAGTATAATTTGATTTGTAGTGTTCCTATTATATGGTGCTGGAAAATACTACTAAATCCTATGGATGAAGACAATAATTATCTCTTCCTGTTTTGGCTGTCAAATTAGGGACTCTTACTGAAGATTTCACACTGTTGTACTCAGAAACTCACAGGGACAGGAATGTTCACATGGTTTTATCATTTATATTTCTGGTGCCTGGAATATAAGATGGCTGAAATCACTAGAAAGTGACCAGATATCTCCATGTGCTGAAGATAAATCAGAGCATAACAGTCTCATGGCAGATGGACTTTGTACATAACAAAATTCAAGCTGTTTTCAGAATGAACAAATTCAATTTTCTTATCTATAAAGTGAAAATCTCTATTAAAACAATGACTTTATTTAAGAATTAATGAAAGCCAACTGATTAAGTATGAAGAGCCACACAGGTTTTCAGGAGATCTTACTTCTATTTCTCCTGCATGATACACCTTCTTTCTGAACTGGTAAATAGAGTATGGTTTCCACACATGTCTGATTAATAATGAATGTGTGAAATATCAATGTGTGTAACTTCCCAAAAATCTTCCTAAGAGTAATACTATTCTTCATTCTTTCATGCTTATAAATGCAGAGATGGTTTCAAAGAGCTGGAGACAGTTTTAATCTCTGGTATCCCATTCTCAAAACTTTACTCTGGGCTTCAGCTGCAATTCCCACTCACATTCTACCAGACTCTGGCACCAAGACATAATGTGCAATGAAACTCCCCTTGCTAGCACAGATGCAAAATGAAAGAGTGTTCAATGGTTAATTGAAACAGTTTGTACTTTAAAATTAACAAAGTATTATTGTACTACAATCCAAAGCATAGAATAAATATCCATTGGTCAATAGTGGCATAGATAATTAATGAACTAAAATGAATAATGAATTAAATATGGGAGAGCCTTCTGTGCAGAATTTCAAATAATTTGCATAGATATTTCATCTTCTGGTGAGTGGACAATGAATCCCACTCTTCAACTATAGGCCACACATACTGACTTCTTTCCAAAGGTCACATAATAAAAAGGGAGACATTTTTTAAAACGATGAAAAAGTGAGATGGTTAGTTTTGTCAACATGGAAAATCTAGAATCTCTTAGGAAGAAAGATTCAAAGAGGAATGGTAGAAGTTAAGCCCGCATACTTCCTCCCAGCCTCATGCTCCCAAGAAATAAGACTCAGACTCAAAATGTATTTACAATATCTTGACCATATATCTAGGCTCTTCCCTGACTATATAGAACTTAAAATATCCCATTTATTTGAGCCTACATTCTGTCATGTGGCTGGTTACCTGTGCTCAAGTACCTTGCGTCTATCTTTTTTTAATATATTTTATATTACATATTTTCCTCAATTACATTTCCAATGCTATCCCAAAAGTCCCCCATACCCTCCCCCCCACTTCCCTACCCACTCATTCCCATTTTTTTGGCCCTGGCATTACCCTGTATTGGGGCATATAAAATTTGTGTGTCCAATGGGCCTCTCTTTCCAGTGATGGCCGACTAGGCCATCTTTTGATACATATGCAGCTAGAGTCAAGAGCTCCGGGGTACTGGTTAGTTCATAATTTTGTTCCACCGATAGTGTTGCAGATCCCTTTAGCTCCTTGGGTACTTTCTCTAGCTCCTCCATTGGGAGTCCTGTGATCCATCCACTAGCTGACTGTGAGCATCCACTTCTGTGTTTGCTAGGCCCCTGCATAGTCTCACAAGAGACAGCTATATCTGGGTCCTCTCAGCAAATTCTTGCTAGTGTATGCAATGGTGTCAGCATTTGGAAGCTGATTATGGGGTGGATCCCTGGATACAGCAGTCTCTAGATGGTCCATCCTTTCTTCACAGCTCCAAACTTTGTCTCTGTAACTCCTTCCATGGGTGTTTTGTTCCCAATTCTAAGGAGGGGCATAGTGTCCACACTCCAGTCTTCATTCTTCTTGAGTTTTATGTGTTTAGCAAATTGTATCTTATATCTTGGGTATCCTAAGTTTTGGGCTAATATCCACTTATCAGTGAGTACATATTGTGTGAGTTCCTTTGTGATTGTGTTACCTCACTCAGGATGATGCCCTCCAGGTCCATCCATTTGGCTAGGAATTTCATAAATTCATTCTTTTTAATAGCTGAGTAGTACTCCATTGTGTAAATGTATCACATTTTCTGTATCCATTCCTCTGTTGAGGGGCATCTGGGTTCTTTCCAGCTTCTGGCTATTATAAATAAGGCTGCTATGAACATAGTGGAGCATGTGTCCTTCTTACCGGTTGGGACATCTTCTGGATATATCCCCAGGAGAGGTATTGCGGGATCCTCCAGTAGTACTATGTCCAATTTTCTAAGGAACCCTTGTGTCTATCTTGTCACATCATTTTGTCATCTCTCCCACCTTCTCTCTCCCAGAATTCTTTTTCCTCCCAGATGTCCCACATGTATTTCCTGCCTAAGCCATCAGTGATGAATGCATACAATACACAAGAAATTCTCTCTACAAGGAATTGTCTATATCAGATTGACCTACCAGCACATCTGAACTATTTTTGTTATGATTGAGGTGGGAAAATCCATTCATGGTGCATAGCACCATTTCCTAGCCAAAGAATTATGAACCATATTAAAAGAAGAAAAAGTGAGCTGAGCACAAGCATAAATTTATTGCTCTCTTCTTCTGACTATGGATGTAATATGACCAGATAGTTCAAGTTCCTGCTGCTGCTATTTCCCTACTTGTGATGGACTATAACTTGAAACTGAGAGCTAAAATAAACCCTTTCTTTATTAAGTTACTTTTGTTTAAATATTTTATATCAGCAAAAGAAAACAGTACTTTCCATTAGACAATAATTTGCATTAGACAAAACTGGCAGACACTACCTCTGCCTGTAATCAAGATCAGTACCAATTGCCACATTAATAAACTTCCCCTTCACATATATGCTGAAAATCAGGTTTTACCTTTTTATCTTCTTTACAAAAACCTATATTGCCCCTAATCTAATGAGAGAAATATCAGACAGATTGGAAATGATGGTTACTTGCAACCTCATCTCAGAAGTCTTCTATTGAAAAAGTCTTTTCTGAAAACACATGGTATGCACTCACTGATAAGTGGATACTAGCCCCAAAACTCCAGATAACCAGGGTATAATTCACAGACCACATGAAGCTCAATAAGAAGGAAGACCAAATTGTGGGTGCTTTGGCCCTTCTTAGAAGGAGAACAAAATACTCACAGGAGCAAATACAGAGATAAAGTGTAGAGCACAAACTAAAGGAAAGGCCACCCAGAAACTCTCCCACCTGGGGATTGATCCCATATACAGTTATCAAACCTAGACACTATTGTAGATGCCAAGAAGTGCATGCTGAAAGGAGACTGATATGGCTGACTCCTGAGAGGCCCTGCCAGAGCCTTACAAATAGAGAGGCAGATGTTAGCAGCCAACCATTGGACTGTGTGCAGGGTCCCTAATAGAGGAGTTAGAGAAGGTACTGAAAGAGTTGAAGGGGTTTGCAACCCCATAGGAAGAACAACAATATCAACCAACCAGACCCTCCAGAACTACCAGGGACTAAGCCATCAACAAAGGAGTATACATGGCTCCAGCTGAATATGTAGCAGAGGATAACCTTGTCAAGCATCAATGGGAAGAGAAGTCCTCAGTCCTATGAAGGCTCCATAGATACCCCAGTGTATGGGAATCAAGGGTGGGGAGGTGGGAGTGGGTGGGTGGGTAGAGAAACACCCTCATAGAAGCAGGGGAAGGTAGGATGTGATAGGGTGTTTCCAGGAGGGAGGGAAACTGGGAAAGGGGATAACATATGAAATGTAACAAAGAAAATATCCAATTAAAAAAAGCCTTTTCTTGTCTGCTCCAATCCAATAGTGCGGGACCTGAGACTGCATTAACTAGGGAAGCAGACAACCTGGCCTGAGCTGGGGCACAAGTCCCTTCCGGTCCACTCAAGCACCGGGGTGCCTTGCCAGCGGAGTCTCCGGACACCCGCAAGGACCCACACAGGATTCCCCATGGGATCCTAAGACTTCTGGTGAGTGGAACACAACTTCTGCCAAGAGGCAGGTTCAAACACCAGATATCTGGGCACCTTCCCTGCAAGAAGAGAGCTTGCCTGCAGAGAATACTCTGACCACTGAAACTAAGGAGAGAGCTAGCCACCCAGGTCTGCTGATAGAGGCTAAGAGAGTCACCTGAGGAACAAGCTCTAACCAGAGACAACTATAACAGCTAGCTTCAGAGATTACCAGATGGTGAAAGGCAAACATAAGACTCCTACTAACAGAAATCAAGACCACTCACCATCATCAGAAAGCAACACTCCCACCCCACCTAGTCCTGGGCACCCCAACACAACCAAAAATCTAGAACCAGATTTAAAAGCATATCTCATGATGATGGTAGAGGACATCAAGAAGGACTTTCACAACTCACTTAAAGAAATACAGGAGAGCACTGCTAAAGGGTTACAGGCCCTTAAAGAAAAACAGGAAAACACAAACAAACAGGTAGAAGTCCTTAAAGAAAAACAGGAAAACACATAAAAACAGGTGATGGAAATGAAGAAAACCATATTAGACATAAAAAGGGAAGTAGACACAATAAAGAAAACCCAAAGTGAGGCAACGCTGGAGATAGAAACCCTAGGAAAGCAATCTGGATGAGAGAATCTCAGGTGCAGAAGACTCCATAGAGAACATCGGCACAACAATCAAAGAAAATACAAAATGCAAAAGGATCCTAACTCAAAACATCCAGGAAATCCAGGACACAATGAGAAAACCAAACCTACAGATAATAGGAGTTGATGAGAATGAAGATTTTCAACTTAAAGGGTCAGCAAATATCTTCAACAAAATTATAGAAAAAAACTTCCCAAACCTAAAGAAAGAGATGCCCATGATCATACAAGAAGCCTACAGAACTGCAAATAGACTGGACCGGAAAAGAAATTCCTCCTGACACATAATAATCAGAACAACAAATGAACTAAATAAAGATAGAATATTAAAAGCAGTAAGGGAGAAAGGTCAAGAAACATATAAAGGCAGGCCTATCAGAATTACACCAGACTTTTTACCAGAGACTATGAAAGCCAGAAGATCCTGGACAGATATTATACAGACACTAAGAGAACACAAATGCCAAGTCAGGCTACTATACCCGGCCAAACTCTCAATTACCATAGATGGAGAAACCAAAGTATTCCACGACAAAACCAAATTCACACAATATCTTTCCACGAATCCAGCCCTTCAAAGGATAATAACAGAAAGAAACCAATACAAGGACAGAAACCACGTCCTAGAAAAAGCAAGAAAGTAATCCCTCAACGAACCAAAAAGAAGACTGCCACAAGAACAGAATGCCAACTCTAACAACAAAAATAAAAGGAAGCAAAAATTACTTTTCCTTAATATCTCTTAATATCAATGGACACAATTCCCCAATAAAAAGACATAGACTAAGAGACTGGCTACACGAACAGGACCCAACATTCTGCTGCTTACAGGAAACCCATCTCAGGTAAAAAGACAGACACTACCTCAGAGAGAAAGGCTGGAAAACAATTTTCCAAGCAAATGGTCTAAAGAAACAAGCTGGAGTAGCCATTCTGATATCGAATAAAATCAACTTCCAACCCAAAGTTATCAAAAAAGACAAGGAGGTACACTTCATACTCATCAAAGATAAAATCCTCCAAGAGGAACTCTCAATTCTGAATATCTATGCCCAAATGCAAGGGCAGCCACATTCATTAAAGACACTTTAGTAAAGCTCAAAGCACACATTGCACCTCAAACAATAATAGTGGGAGACTTCAACACACCACTTTCACCAATGGACAGATCGTGGAAACAGAAACTAAACAGGGACATAGTGAAACTAACAGAAGTTATGAAACAAATAGATGTAACAGATATCTACAGAACATTTTATCCTAAAACAAAAGGATATACCTTCTTCTCAGCACCTCACAGGACCTTCTCCAAAATTAACCATATAATTGGTAACAAAACAGACCACAACAGATACAAAAATATTGAAATTGTCCCATGCATCCTATCAGACCACCATGGACTAAGGCTGATCTTCAATAACAACATAAATAATGGAAAGCCAACATTCACGTGGAAACTGAATAACACCCTTCTCAATGATACCTTGGTCAAGGACGGAATAAAGAAAGAAATTAAAGACTTTTTAGAGTTTAATGTAAATGAAGCCACAACATACCCAAACCTATGGGACACGATGAAAGCATTTCTAAGAGGGAAACTCATAGCTCTGAGTGCCTTCAAAAAGAAACTGGAGAGAGCACACACTAGCAGCTTAACAACACATCTAAAAGATCTAGAAAAAACAGGAAGAAAATTCACCCAAGAGGAGTAGACGGCAGGAAATAATCAAACTCAGGGGTGAAATCAACCAAGTGGAAACAAGAAGAACTATTCAAAGAATTGACCAAAGGAGGAGTTGGTTCTTTGAGATAATCAACAAGATAGATAAACCCTTACCTAGATTCACTAGAGGGCACAGGGACAACATCCTAATTAACAAAATCAGAAATGAAAAGGGAGACATTACAACAGATCCTGAAGAAATCCAAAACACCATCAGATCCTTCTACAAAAGGCTATACTCAACAAAACTGGAAAACCTGACGAAATGGACAAATTTCTAGACAGATACCAGGTACCAAAGTTAAATCAGGATCATGTTAACGATCTAAACAGTCCCGTATCCCCTAAAGAAATAGAAGCAGTCATTAATAGTCTCCCAACCAAAAAAAAGCCCAGGACCAGATGGGTTTAGTGCAGAGTTCTACCAGATCTTCAAAGAAGATCTAATTCCAGTTCTGCATTAACTATGCCACAAAATAGAAGTAGAAGGAACTCTACCCAATTCATTCTATGAAGCCATAATTACTCTGATACCTAAACCACAGAAAGATCCAACAAAGACAGAGAACTTCAGACCAATTTCCCTTATGAATATTGATGCAAATATACTCAATAAAATTCTCGCTAACCGAATCCAAGAACACATTAAAGCAATCATCCATCCTGACCTAGTAGGTTTTATTCGAGGGATGCAGGGATGGTTTAATATACGGAAATGCATCAATGTAATCCATTATATGAACAAACTCAAAGACAAAAACCACATGATCATCTCCTTAGATGCAGAAAAAAGCATTCGACAAGATCCAACACCCATTCATAATAAAAGTCTTGGAAAGATCAGGAATTCAAGGCCCATACCTAACCATGATAAAAAGCAATCTACAGCAAACAGTAACCAACATCAAAGTAAATGTTGAGAAGCTTGAAGCAATCCCACTAAAATCAGGGACTAGACAAGGCTGTCCACTCTCCCCATACCTATTCAACATTGTACTCGAAGTCCTAGCCACAGCAATTCGACAACAAAAGGAGATCAAGGGGATACAAATTGGAAAAGATGAAGTCAAAATATCACTTTTTGCAGATGATATGATAGTATATATAAGTGACACTAAAAATTCCACCAGAGAACTCCTAAACCTGATAAACAGCTTCGGTGAAGTAGCTGGATATAAAATTAACTCAAACAAATCAATGGCCTGTCTCTACACAAAGAATAAACAGGCTGAGAAAGAAATTAGGGAAACAACACCCTTCTCAATAGTCACAAATAATATAAAATATCTTGGTGTGACTCTAAGGAAGTGAAAGATCTGTATAATAAAACTTCAAGTCTCTGAAGAAAGAAATTAAAGAAGATCTCAGAAGATGGAAAGATCTCTCAAGCTCATGGATTGGCAGGATCATCATTGTAAAAATGGCTATCTTGCCAAAAGCAATCCACAGATTCAATGCAATCCCCATCAAAATTCCAACTCAATTCTTCAATGAATTAGAAAGAGCAATCTGCAAATTCATCTGGAATAACAAAAAACCTAGGATAGCAAAAACTCTTCTCAAGGATAAAAGAACCTCTGGAGGAATCACCACGTCGGACCTAAAGCTTTACTACAGAGCAATTGTGATAAAAACTGCATGGTACAGGTATACTGACAGACAAGTAGACCAATGGAATAGATTTGAAGACCCAGAAATGAACCCACACCCCTATGGTCACTTGATCTTTGACAAGGAAGCTAAAACCATCGAGTGGAAGAAAGAAGGGAGACTATTGTGCTGGCACAACGGGTTGTTATCATGTAGAAGAATTCGAATCGATCCATTCCTATCTCCTTGTACTAAGGTCAAATCTAAGTGGATCAAGGAACTTCACATAAAACCAGAGACACTGAAACTTATAGAGGAGAAAGTGGGGAAAAGCCTTGAAGATATGGGCACAGGGGAAAAATTCTTGAATAGAACAGCAATGGCTTGTGCTGTAAGATCGAGAATTGACAAGTGGGACCTCATGAAACTGCAAAGCTTCTGCAAGGCAAAAGACACCATCAATAAGACAAAAAAACCACCAACAGATTGGGAAAGGATCTTTACCTATCCTAAATCAAATAAGGGACTAATATCCAATATATATAAAGAACTCAAGAAGGTGGACTCCAGAAAGTCAAATAACCGCATTAAAAAATGGGGTTCAGAACTGAACAAAGAATTCTCACCTGAGGAATACCGAATGGCAGAGAAGCACCTGAAATAATGTTCAACATCCTTAATCATCAGGGAAATGCAAATCAAAACAACCCTGAGATTCCACCTCACACCAGTCAGAATGGCTAAGATCAAAAATTCAGGTGACAGCAGATGCTGGCGAGGATGTGGAGAAAGAGGAACACTCCTCCATTGTTGGTGGGATTGCAAGCTTGTACAACCACTCTGGAAATCAGTCTGGCGGTTCCTCAGAAAATTGGACATAGTACTACCGGAGGATCCAGCAATACCTCTCCTGGGCATATATCCAGAAGATGTCCCAACCGGTAAGAAGGACACATGCTCCACTATGTTCATAGCAGCCCTATTTATAATAGCCAGAAGCTGGAAAGAACCCAGATGTCCCTCAACAGAGGAATGGATACAGAAATTATGGTACATTTACACAATGGAGTACTGCTCAGCTATTAAAAAGAATGAATTTATGACATTCCTAGCCAAATGGATGGACCTGGAGGGCATCATCTTGAGTGAGGTAACACAATCACAAAATAACTCACACAATATGTATTCACTGATAAGTGGATATTAGCCCAAAACTTAGGATACCCAAGATATAAGATTCAATTTGCTAAACGCATGAAACTCAAGAAGAATGAAGACCAAAGTGTGGACACTGTGCCCCTTCTTAGAATTGGGAACAAAACACCCATGGAAGGAGTTACAGAGACAAAGTTTGGAGCTGTGATGAAAGGATGAACCATCTAGAGACTGCTGTATCCAGGGATCCATCCTATAATCAGCTTCTAAACGCTGACACCATTGCATACACTAGCAAGATTTTGCTGAAAGGACCCAAATATAGCTGTCTCTTGTGAGACGATGCCGGGGCCTAGCAAATACAGGAGTGGATCCTCACAGTCAGCTATTGGATGTATCACAGGGCTCCCAATGGAGAAGCTAGAGAAAGTACCCAAGGAGCTAAAGGGATCTGCAACCCTATAGTTGGAACAACATGATGAACTAACCAGTACCCCAGAGCTCTTGTCTCTAGCTGCATATGTATCAAAAGATGGCCTAGTCGGCCATCACTGGAAAGAGAGGCCCATTGGACTTGCAAACTTTATATGCCCCAATATAGGGGAATGCCAGGGCCAAAAGAATGGGAATGGGTGGGTAGGGAAGTGGGGGGCGCTATTGGGGACTTTTGGGATTGCATTGGAAATGTAATTGAGGAAAATATGTAATAAAAAATATTAAAATTTTTTTAAAAAGTAAAAAAAAAAACAAAAAAACAAAAAAACAAAAAAAAACAGAGACACTGAAACTTATAGAGGAGAAAGTGGGGGAAAGCCTTGAAGATATGGGCACAGGGGAAAATTTGTTGGTGGGATTGCAAGCTTCTACAACCACTCTGAAAATCAGTCTGGCGGTTCCTTAGAAAATTGGACATAGTACTACTGGAGGATCCAGCAATACCTCTCCTGGGCATATATCCAGAAGATGTGTAAATTTGGTTTTATCATGGAATACTTTGGTTTCTCCATCTATGTTAATTGTGAGTTTTGCTGGATATAGTAGCCTGGGCTGGCATTTGTGTTCTCTTAGGGTCTGCATAACATCTCTTCAGGATCTTCTGGCTTTCATAGTCTCTGGTGAGAAGTCTGGTGTAATTCTAATAGGCCTGCCTTTATATTTTACTTGTCCTTTTTCTCTTACTGCTTTTAGTATTCTATCTTTATTTAAAGCATTTGTTGTTCTGATTATTATATGTCGGGAGGAATTTCTTTTCTGGTCCAGTCTATTTGGAATTCTGTAGGTTTCTTGTATGTTCATGGGCATCTCTTTCTTTAGGTTTGGGAAGTTTTCTTCTATAATTTTGTTGAAGATATTTGCTGGCCCTTTAAGTTGAAAATCTTCATTCTCATCTACTCATATTCTCCATAGGTTTGGTCTTCTCATTGTGTCCTGGATTTCCTAGATGTTTTGAATTAGGATATTTTAGCATTTTGCATTTTCTTTGATTGTTGTGCCCATGTTCTCTATAGAATCTTCTGCACCTGAGATTTTCTCTTCCATCTCTTGTATTCTGTTGCTGATGCTCGCATCTATGGTTCCTGATTTCTTTCCTAGGGTTTCTACCACCAGAGTTTTCTCACTTTGAGTTTTCTTTATTGTTTCTACTTCCCTTTTTAGGTCTTGGATGGTTTTGTTCAATTCCATTACCTGTTTGGTTGTGTTTTCCTGTAGCTCTTTATAGGAATTTTGTGTTCCTCTTCAAGAACTTCTACCTGTTTAGCAGTGTTTTCCTGTAATTCTTTAAGGTCTTCTACCTCTTTAGCACTGTTCTCCTGTATTTCTTTAAGTGAGTTATTAATGCCCTTCTTGATGTCCTCTATCAGCATCATGAGATATAATTTTAAATCCAAGTCTTGCTTTTCGGGTATGTTAGGGTATCCAGGACTGGCTGAGGTTGGAGTGTTGGGTTCTGATATGGTGAGTGGTCTTGGTTTCTGTTAGTAAGATTCTTATGTTTGTCTTTTGACATCTGGTAATCTCTGGAGTTAGTTGTTATATTTGTCTCTAGTTGGAGCTTGTTCCTCCTGTGATTCTGTTAGCCTCTGTCAGCAGTCCTGGGAGTCCAGCTCTCTCCTGAGTCTCAGTGGTCACAGTACTCTCTGTAGGCAAGATCTCCTCTTGCAGGGAAGGTGCACAGAGGTCTGGCATTCAGACCTGCCTCCTGGCTGAAGATGAAAAACCAAAACAGGGCCTGTCCCTGAAGATGTATTGCCCCTCCAGTCTGCATGCTTACCTGCACAGACTGGTCTCTGAGGGACTCGGGACCCAAGATGGCTCCCTCACCTGCCACAGCAGTCAGAGCCCTACAGGGAGAACACCTCTCCTCTGGCAGGGAAGGTGCCCAGATGTCTGGAGCCTGAAACGGGTCTGTCCCAGAAGTTGTGTTGCTTCTGCAGTCCATAGTCTCACCTGTGCCAATTGGTCTCTGAGGGACCCGGGACCCAAGATCCTTTCTTCTCTTTCTTAAAGAAGTTTCTCCACTTTTGTCTGGTGACATAAGAAATTCATGTTGGATTCAGTGGTGAAATGTAAAAAGCTGATCTACAACAGTGGGGATGCTAGATCATGGTAACACGTGCACGTGCAAGACAGAGAGGAGAGAACCAGGGAACCAGAGAACCAGTTTTGGCAGACTCATCTTAAAAGAATGTTTCTCCATTTTCAAATTACTGTAAAAATGTAGCCTATCAAAAAATCAACAGAATTCACAAATAAACACTAAAAGTGAACAAAGAGAAAGCATAATTTTGCTGAACAGCATTTATCAAGTGGCAAATAAAATCTGATTCTCCTTGGACTGGCCATAGAAACTCTGATACACAGTATGTTGTGGAGAGCCCTGGGGCTAATTATAATTGATGTTAATTCTGTTCTCCTGTGAGTGGCTGCAAACAAGGAATGAGTCAGCACTCGGGTGATTTCCTATAAACTTGCTTCCCACCTTAATTTGTAAAATAAAGGAGAGCTGATGATTGGGCAGATAAAAGGGAAGGTGGAACAGTGGAAGGTAAGAGAGAGAAGAAGGAGAAAATGGAAGAGGGAGAGAATGCAGAGGAGGTGGAAGAAGAAAAATGGAGCAGAAGCACATGGCCTAGAGAAACCACAAGTTCTAAGGGGTCTCATAGATGGAGAAGATGTTAGTGTAGCGGTAGACATGCCCAATCTAGGTGCACAGCATGTATTCATATTAAATGAGTCATGTTTTCATATTTGGGTTGGAGATTTACCTCAACACAGTCCTTAAATTTTGGGAATAGATCATTTACTTATTCTATATAGCCCTACTCTGCTTAAAGGAAAAAGGGAAACATTTTACTATTTGTAGTGCTTCTGAAACCACCTTTAGAGATGACAACACACACACACACACACACACACACAGGCATCCACATGACAGAAACTTTTACGTTGACATGCAAGTTCCTTCCTGGGTCTGAGTACCATTTGTGTCTGCTTGACCTAAAAAGTCTGGTATAGATGAAGAATTCAGAGAGCTGGATTCACTTACAGTGAAAATTTTCCATCTTGGGAACTTGCTTGAACCAAAATAGACTTCCCACTGAAAAATGACTGTATCATATTGAAGATATAGCAATTAGACACCAGGTGTACTTAAACTTGACTAAAAGCTTTTATCAACATTGCAAACTGTCATATAGCACCTGTTTGACTTATAATCAGCTGCTGTGCAGTTCTATTTTCTTTTTTTTTAATTAGTTTGTTTTTTACACTCCATATGCCATTCCCCTCCCCCCACCCCCACATCCACACTCCGACTGCTTACTGAGGCTATGGAGCACTCACAAAAAGGGACCTATCATGACTGCCCTCCAAAAGACCCAACAAGCAGCTGAAAGAGTCAGATGCAGATATTTTCACCCAACCAATAGACAAAAGCAGCTAAACCCTATTGTTGAATTAGGGAAAGCTTAAAGAAGTTGAGGACAAGGATGATCTTGTAGGAGGACCAGCAGTCTCAATTAATCTGGACCCCCGAGATCTCTCAAACACTGGACCACCAAACAGATAGCATTTCCATTTTCTCATACTCCATTTCATATGAAATTAATACATCTATTTCTCCAGTATCAACACCAGGCTGACTTAATATTACTATAGACTTTTATGTTTTTAACAATATATTCTTGGGGCTGGAGAGATGGCTTGGCAGTTAAGAGCACTGACTACTCTTCCAGAGGTCCTGAGTTCAATTCCCAGAAACCACATGGTGATTCATAACTATCTGTCATAGGATCTGATGCCCTCTTTTCTTATTTCACCTTGACAAAACTATTGCAGATTAGTGGAGGTATCATAACAAAAACCAAATTGTTAAGGAACGTATGAACTTTTAAGTGTTTTCAGACCATATGAAAATACCAAATCTGTGTGTTCATGAGGTTATGATACACATATTTAGCAATAAGTTAGCAGTTTCTTCTTGTCCTGTTTAGGGATTTATTTATACTTTTAGCATCTTGGCCAAAGTCCCGTAATTTGAATAGTTTTCAAAATTAAGCCTTTCCATTGGTACACCTATATTTTGAAGGTTGTGTTCCAGGACAATTTATGGTAAGTATGACAGTTACTTCAAAAGATCAGCCATTCCACCTAAGGTTTTTATTTATTCTCAAAAGTCTTATTTTTTAAAATTTGATAAGTTCTCATTGGGAGAGCATATAAGACCTGCACCCCTAATCCTCTTTATGTCCAGAATCATCAGGCTCTGAGAACTCTTGACTTAGTCCAAGAAACTCCAAATCAAATCAAACGCTGACACTAAAGGGTCAGAGTCAAATGGGAAATATTTAAGGGTGTACCTTAGAAGCCCTGTGCATAGTCCACCAGGAGGCAATGGGCAGAAAAAATGGCATTAAAGCTATATTTTGAAAAGTAATTTGTAGAAGGTCTTATAGATGAGGAGATAATAGGCATCTTTTAACAAGGAGTATTATGGTTTCAGGCTTAAATATCTGGCCCCCAGCTTGTTGAGCTGGTTGGGGAACTTAAGGATCTTGGAAAGCAGAAACCATGATATAGTGATGCCCACTGGCTTGCTTTCCATGACTTGCTCAGCTTATTATCTTACATAACTTAGGGCCACTTGCCCAGCAGTGGGTCCTCCAATATCAAGCATTAAACAAGAAAATGCCCCTACAAACGTGCTCACAAGACATAAAGGCAAGTATTTACTCTTACAAAGTGACTCTAGTTTGTGTCAAATTAATAAAAACTAATTTACATACTTGGGCATTATAATCACAATGACAAGAAAAGTCACTATTGCCAGGAATGAGTATAATGCTGAAATACAAATATCTGGCACAGTACATGGAGAATCCACAGTGTAGGAGGAAGGAGCTGTTGGCATAATATATATTTATGTGACTTTGCTTTAGAGAGTGTTTCTAACCAATGTTCTCTAGAACTAGCACAAAAATACTAGTGGAAGGTGTAAGGTACAAAAGGATGATCCATATACCAGGTTATTAGCAACAGATGCCATGGCCACTGACACAAGGACTTTGGAACCTATTACTTGTATTCACATCACTGCTCTTCTTTCTCTGTCTCTGTGACCTTAGGCATGTGGCACACTCATCCATGAAATAGAAAAAGCCACAGTACTACCTTAAGGTCATTGGGAGGATTAAAGGAGTTAATTATTTATAATGGGTTGTACATAAATCTGAAAATGGGTAAGCCATACTTAAATCATTAGTAAACAGATTAGTGGTTGTTTTAGCTAAATATCATGAATCTACCAAGAATACTTGTTCTGGGTTTCAGACTTGAAGAATCCTTTCTTTTAAAGAGAAGGGTACACAAAGGATAACTGAAGTCTATAACTAGAGATCTTTTTTATTATTCTTATTTTATTAATCATTTTATTTACATTTCAAATGATATCCCCGTTCCTGGTTACCACTCCACCAACCCACCCCCATCCCATCCTTCTTCACCCTTTACCTGTATGAGGGTGCTCCTCCACCCATTCACTCATTCCTGCCTCATCCCTCTAGATCTTAACCTAGTAACTTGTTCCAAGGAAGAACTCTAGTTTTGGCTCCAGTATTAACTGACCTAAACCTTGTGTAAGAAGGCATGGGGTTCATCCTATAAGTACCAGACTCCCCTGTAGAAATCAATTGGGAGTCTGTTATTGTTTTGGTTGTTTTGTTTTATTTTGTTTTTTGTTTGTTTGTTGTTGTTGTTGTTGCTTTAGTAAATAGTTCCTAACAAATACAACAGAAGCAGGGGGAGGGGATAAGGGATTTTCAGAGTGGAAACCAGGAATGAGGATAACATTTGAAATGTAAATAAAGAAAATATCTAATTAAAAAGGGGGGGGGGAACAAATGCAACAGATGGATGCAACAGAGCAAAACCAAAAAAGAGAGATTTCTCCCCACTCTTAGAGCTCTCTAATTACCCTTTGCCTCTCTGAAATGAATCTACCCTTTTTATAGGTGTTTCAGAAAGAAATACAATGTTATTAAGACCAGTTTTAATTCACATAGCCCAGATATCTTTGGATAACTATGTCATAATCACTGAGTTATGCATCTAGACTGTATATAAAACAAATTGCTGTGTATATATGAAGAGATGAAAAATAAACCACAATATTCTTTATAATTGCAGCTACAATCACCCAAATAGATCATTAAAATTTTTATAGGAACACATCAGAATGTACTTTGTATTCAGTTTAAGTGTATGTGCCTCAAGGGTCATCCAACTTCATTTGTACAACTAGAAAGATGATTTTATACTGGACAATTTACTGGCTAAAATTTTTAGATTTTACACTATAGACTACTGACTTCTCTCCACCAAAAACAAAAAAACAAAGACAAGGAGAACTCTATCAATCCCATTAATTAAATAAGCATATGGATATATGTGGGCTTACTGTTAAATTCAGTCAATTTAATCAAAAATATGGATAAAAGTTTATCAAAGACTAGTTATCACAGCTTACTTCACTTAAAACATCTTTTAAATGTTTGCAATTTAGACACTATTCATTTATTTTAAACAAAAATTAATTTTAATGTCTCAGCATGTGCTTCACACATGAAACTGTCACTCCTATCTAAGTATAAATTTATCTATAAAAACAATGAATGAGGAGATCCATATAAAATCTAGCTCTTTCTGGATAGAAATCATGGGTCTATTACATTCATATACAATTTCTGAAAAAAATATCTAACCCTTCCTAAAATGCTTAATTTAATGAAACAGTATATTTTAACAAAAAGAAAAGAATAAATTCAGGAAAATGAAAAATAGAATGTTTTCTACAGAGACTGACAAAAGGCTTCTGGTCTCATGAGTTATATTGCCTTTCAACACAACCCTGTTTCATCCTGGGAAGTTCTAAAAGGTTTAGTTTAAATTTTTCAGAAGCTTGTTTCATTGTAAGCATTGCCATATATGCCAAATGATCCATTAAGAGTAGTCCACTGCAGCTGGAAGAACTCTGGGTTAAACATACAGGAGCCTGTAACCTAAGATGCTGAGCAAATATGCAGCTCACTTTCCATCTAATGCAGCTCTGGGAGAAGATATTATCCACAGAACATTTGCTACGTTAGAACACACATTGATACAGTACCACAGAATTTTGTAGGGCATGTGGGTGTTTTGATCCCCTGAGACCAAAGTCTATCTGTCCTAACTTTGTGGAAAACTGGTCAGTTCTCACCATTCACATGGTTTGACAGTAATAGTTTTTATACAAACACCTAGAGATCTAAGGTATGTCTGTGTGTTTTCAGGAGGAATTTGTACCTCCATGCTAACATAGTTTTCCTGGTCCACACCTCTAGCAATTTGTTTTGGGTCCTTTCCAAGGATGCACTTTCAGAATCTGAAGAATAGGATATGCCCACATTTATCTTAGCAGTACTGGTCAGCCAAGTGTTAATTATCCCACTTTTGATTATAGTTGTGTCCTGGAAACACCTCTCTTACCAGACTTCTATAAACCCTCTCTGAAATTTTGAAGAAAAAAAAAAAAAGATAGTTGTGTGTCACTGAGAGTATCCTGGACTCAAGACATTGAGTGTATCGTAATACTGTTTCACCACATGAACCCCTCAAAGGCTGTAGAGTCAATGGTGCAACAATATCCTGTGGATTTTGAATAAGTGCCATGTTGAGAGAGACAGAGATTTTATACTTCAAAGAGCAAACTAAAAGATGCATATCCTAAAGGCATTTATTTCTTGGAGAGAGTTTAAACAATTTGCTTCTGGAAAATGAAGTCCATACACATCAATTATTTATATTTTGCTTTCTTTCCACTCAATCACTCTATCAAGAAATCACCAGACTTAGTTCAGTAGGATGAAAAGAACAGCAAGAAACCAAGCAATTTCAGCGAGGTCAGGCTTAGGACATGAGAGTTTGAGCATGTTTGCACTTTCTACATAAGTGGAAGGGAGTGAAGATAGATCCTAAGTGAGAAATGGTACAATGGACAGAACCACTAGGAATGGAATTGCTGAGGTATGTTCATTGAACACTGAGTACTTGCCTCCCTTGGTGAAATCTGTATCTTGTGGGTAATGACGTAATAAGGGTTCTTCAGTGTTGGCATGGGGAATGTGGAACTTATAATATAGTCAATAGGAAGCCATACACCATTCTTGGGATGATGAAAAACACATTCACTTATCTAAAAGTACAACACAGACTTTTATGGGTAAGATGGAATGTGGAAAACTAAAAAGTGATAATGCTGTAGGTGGGAAACATCTCACTTGCTATCACATGATGCTTGTTCTCAGAGAGAGAAAAAATGTGAAATTGTTCTCTATTAAGGCCACCCTCTCCCCCTTGTCCCAGATCTAATAGTTAATCTCACTCCCAAAATAAAATAAACACTATACTAAGACCCTCAAATACAACAGGAAGATGGGAGAGGGAAGATAGTTGTCTGCTCCTTTCTCTGGCTTACTCACTGAAGTACAGCTGAATAAGAAGCCTGTCCCTTTAAAAGAACTGGAGTCCCTCAGACTCCAAATGGCAAGAACCCTTTTAGTACCAATAATCTTTTATTTGGAACAGAGCCAGCTAAGCATATCTAAATTGCCCTGGATAACAGATCCCAATTCAAAGTAATTCCTTATCAAAGTTATTAATCTTTCCTAATGTAATCTCCTTCATGCCACACCCTGCCCCTACTGAAGTCCTTCCCACATGCTTGTCAAGGTTTAGATCCCAAACTCTGCCTAAAGCCACATCAAACCTGCTAGTATCATTGCAAGAGCAACACAGGAAGCCTTTTTCCCCCTAGATGTGAATTTGGATTTGAAGATTGAAGTTTATGTTAATTAAAGTTTTATTGCTGTGAAGAGACAACATGATCATGGCAACTCCTGTAAAGGAAAACATTTAATTTGGGCTAGTTTACAGTTTCAAAGGCTTAGTCCATTGTTGCCATATGGGAAGCATGTTGACAGGTAGGCAGACATGCTGAGGAGCTAAGAGTTCTACATCTGGATCCACAGACAGCAGGAAAAGATTACCACACTGGGCCTAACTTAAACATCTGAGACCTCAAAGCCCTCCCTCAGTGACACACTTCCTCCAACAACACTATACTATTCCAAAATGGCTATACTGCCTAATATGCCACTCCCTATAAGCACATTGGAGGCATTTTTTTTCCAAACCACCACCCAAATAAAAACTTCTTTTAATCTCAAAAGCTTACATACCTACCAACGTTGATACTTCCAGCAAACTATGACTCTAACATTCACAAAAATAATCCATCTCTAACTTAAAACTATGTCAATATTCTCTCTCTCTCTCTCTTTGTGTGTGTGTGTGTGTGTGTGTGTGTGTGTGTGTATGTGTATGTGTATGTGTATGTGTATGTGTATGTGTATGTGTATGTGTATGTGTATGTGTGAGAGAAAGAGAGAGATATCATGTATGGGTATTGTATGCTAGTATATATGCATGTATGTAGAGTCCAGAAAGCAGTCTCAGCTGTAGTTACTCAGTGTCCATCCACCTTGTTTTTAGAGATCAGGTCTCTCACTGAATCTGGGGCTTATAGAGTAGACTATTGGCTGCCCAGAAAACATCTCCTATACCTAGAATTTGCTGAAAATCTGAGTGTTTGAGATGCCTTAATAGAAATTTATTCATAATACTGCTGTTTTAAAATTTCTTACTCAAAATATTTTCATTTAATAATCTATAGCCCAATATACAATTCACATGCCACATGAAGCTCAAGAAGGTAGACAAAAGTATGTATACTTCAGTCCTTCTTAAAAGGGGAAAAAATACTCACAAGAAGAAATACAGAGACAAAGTGTGGGACAGAGACTGAAGGAAAGTCCATCCAGAGACTGCCCCACTTGGAGATCCATCCCATATACAGTCACCAAACCCAGACACTATTGCTGATGCAAAGAATTGCTTCCTGACAGGAGCTTGATATGGCTGTCTCCTGAGAGGCTCTGCCAGAGCTTGACGAATACAGAGGCTGATGCTCACAGCCAACCTTTGAATTGAGCACAGGGTCCCCAGTGGGGTCCCCAATGGAGGAGTTAGAGAAAGGGCTGAAGGAGCTGAAGGGGTTTGCAACCCCATAGGAAGAACAACAATATCAACCAACCAGACCCCCACCCCCAGAGCTCCCAGGGACTAAACCACCAACCAAAGAGTACACATGGAGCAACCCATAGCTCCAGCCACATATGTAGCAGAGGATGGCCTTGTCAGGCACTAATGACAGGAGAGACTCTTGGTTTTGTGAAGTCTCAATGCCCCAGTGTAGGGGAATGCCAGGGCGCAGAGGCAGGGATGGGTGGGTGGGTGGGTGTGGGAGCACCCTCACAGAAACGGGGGGAGGGAGATGGGATGGGAGCTTCTGGAGGGGAAACCGGGAAAGGGAGTCACATTTGAAATATAAATAAAGAAAATATCCAATAAAATAAAAATAATAATAATACTTTCTACAAAAAAAAGTCTATAGCACAGAGCATTAATATCATCTCTTCAGCTCCTATTTTCCTTTAAAAAGTTCTTTAAACCCTCAGATATTGTGCTTCACAAACAAACCCAAGAACCATTTATTTCATGGATCTTACACAATACAATCAAAATTGTTTCAATCCAATAAAGTGGTTGATGCTGCTGTAGCAATTCTTTCAAAGGGAAAATAATCAAACTCTAATAAAAAAGGCTATAATCTAAGTGTAGCATACATACAATCCTTATTCAAAAACTTTACCCATAACTAGTGCTTTTAAACTTCAAGTTTGAGTTTTAGGTTCACATTCAAACAGAAGTAGCCAAAATGAACTATTTACCAATTATCTCTGATCAGAAAGCCTAGGATTTTAGCTATGTAAAGTTCCTGCTACTGTCCCCTTCACAGTTTACTGGCTTACTGTAAGTTTTTTCCTTTATCATGGTTGTCATGTGAATGTTCCTCACCACCACATCTGCTTGAACATTTGGTCCCCAGCTGATGATGGTGTTGGGGGAAGGTTGTAGAGCCTTTTGGACAGGAAATATGGCTGTTGAATGACTGTGATTTTATAGTCAGCACACTCTTTATAATGGACAGAGTTTCTTGTATTCAGATGTATGGAGAGGGAAAACTAAAGCGAGAGGAAGAGAATCAAGATAGCTAGTGGGAGCTATATTTCCAGGAGTTCATTGAAAGACCACATTGAGACTTCCTACTCACCATCCACACAGCCACATCTCAAGATTCAAATATCTTCCCCTGTTCACTTGTTCATTCTTGTTATCTGAAAAATATGTGCAATATAAATATGACCCTCTCTTCCTCCTGAAATTGTATGAAAATCACAAAAGTTATTTGTAAGCTTTTAAATCCTCACAAATTGTAGTTATTATTTCTACCTGATACATCATAGAGATCACCTTTAAGCAATAGCTAGCTTCTTCTAGAAGGCACTGGAATGGGAAAGCTCTTCCCTATTGAAGTGCTATAATCAGTAGTAGTAGAGAACAATAAAAGTAAATGCTTTGATATTCACCCCTCAGAATTTCCAGGCTGACCAAATAGCATATCCAACAATAGCTATCTACTAATTAAGATTCATCAGCAAGACCACTGTTAAAGAGTTATGTGTGGAAGACCTAGAAATCTACTAACATGAACCAAGCTCAGGAAAGTGAATGTTATCTTCCTTTTTGAAATGACCTTGAAACCCAAAATTACCCACCTGAATTGTGTTCTTCACCATTCCACCCAAAGGCATTCTTGTTCCTTTCTGTTCCCACAGTTCATTATATCATTATATACACGGCCAGTTTTAGTCCATTTCAGCCATACAGTTGCCTTTCTCATCACACATAGTCAATATTTAAGAAATCACTGTAGTCCAACTAATTTTAATTTTGTACTATCAACCAATTACTAACAAAAGTCTGCTTTTATAAAATCTTACTAGGATAATGAATGTATCAGCTTTGCCATGTCCTAAGTCAGGTTTGGTTGTTATTATTAGATAATTTCAAGGTTATAATTGTTATATTCTCAATTTCCTTGAGAATTCAAGATTATTCTTTTTTATCAAAATGTAGAAATTCTCTTCAGTTTCAGTAGAGGTGTGTGTGTGTGTGTGTGTGTGTGTGTGTGTGTGTGTGTGTGTGTGCATGTGCCTGCTTGTGCATGTGTGTTTTGCATAACACCCATACTGCTGCTAGGTGAAAAGGTAGACTTACCTTCTTATGATTAGTATTTATCTGATAATCTTTCTCTAGTCTTCAATTTTCGATCATCTCTTAGCTGTGTAATCATATAGCTCATTGAAGCAAAGAGGAAGAGGTTGTGGCAATAGTGGTAGTAAGAGCAAGTGATAAGAATAGTACCCAGGGGGCTGGTGAGATAGCTCAGAGGGTAAGAGCACCAACTGGTCTTCGAAAGGTCCGGATTTCAAATCCCAGCAACCACATGATGGCTCACAACCACCCATAATGAGATCTGATGCCCTCTTCTGGTGCATCTGAAGCTACAGTGTACTTATTTACAATAATAAATAAATCTTTGGGCCAGAGCGAGCAGGATTTACTAGAGCAAGCAGGGTTGAGTGGAACTGACGGGATCGAGCAGAAGTCCTAAAGTCAATTCCCAACAACCAGATGAAGGCTCACAACTATCCGTACAGCTACAGTGTGTACTCATATACATAAAATAAATAAATAAATCATTTTTTTAAAAAATGAAGCACAAAACAATATGATTGAAGTGTTTTCTTTAAAAAAAAAATAGTATCCAGAAAAGGATGAAGATATAAGTGATGTCCTCCAGGTGAAGCTGGCCATCCTTGAACCATATGATCTTCCATTTTAATTTCAGTAGCAGTGTGTACAGCACTCATGTTAAAAAGAGTAGGGTCACAGAACTAAAACTTAGACTTCAGAAATTAGACAAGAAACTCTAAGGTTTATTTACTATGTCAGCACACTAAAATCATATTTTAAATTCATAAAGTGTCTCTACCTTAGGACCTCAAAGGACTTAAATTAAAGCATTCCTTTCCAGTAGTGTTATCACTGGTTGATCTAGATAGCTAGGTGTGTAGACAGATAACAAGAAGAGTAAAGAAAAGGAACAAAAGAATGAAAACATGGAGAAGGGAAGGAGGGGAGAGGGTAAGGTAGGAGAACAGATAGATTCTTAACAGATTATAAAACCAGGCATGATGGCATGCACTTGTAATTCTTGCTGGGATAGCTGGGTCTATGGATCTTGCTGGACAGCTAGCCTAGCTTAATTAGCAAGCTTCATGCCAGTGAGAGACCATCTATAAAAAGAGAAAAAAAAAGAAGGAAGGAAAGAGAGAGAGAGAAGGAAAGAAAGAGAGAGAGAGAGAAAGAAAGAAAGAAAGAAAGAAAGAAAGAAAGAAAGAAAGAAAGAGAGAGAGAAAGAAAGAACAGTGACCATATTTAAAACAAAAAAAAAAATGTAAGTAGCACCTGAGGAATAGCACTAAACGTTTTCCTCCAGCCTTTACATGCATGCACACATACATATACATGTACACCTGCACATTGCACATACACAAACATAATAGAAATAAGATCTACCTATCATAGATATCATCAATATTCTTATGTAAACTAAATTATAATTCATAATATCCAAAAGATAAAAGTAACTGGAGTGCCCATCAGCTAAGAAGGGGCTAATTGACAGTATGGTGTATCTCTCTATATATAATGGAATACGATTTGGCTATTACAAAGAACAAGATTCCATAATTTACAACATGAATTAAAATAAATATCGCCCCTTACACCCCTTCTGCCCCTTCTGCTCCTTCTACCCCTTCCACATGGGTTCTTTCTGCTGGGTCAGATTGCCAGCTGGTCTGCTCCAGAGAAGACACCATATCCTGACCCATCCTAGAGGATATACTATATTCAGAGCTGTAAGAACCTTCTCCCTCACCCCACCTCCGACTCAAGTCCAAGAGTTGCCTCTGTGAATCCAGTGAACTCAAGACTCATAACCTACCAAAACTCCCACCCTCTTGAACACCACTCCCCTTCTGCCCCTTCTGCCCAGTCCTTTCTGTTGGGGCAGATTCCTAGCTGGTCTGCTCCAGTGAAGACATATCCTGACCCATCCTAGAGGATCTGCTACACCCAGAGCAGTATATACCACCTCTTAAAGGCATGCAGGACAACAGAACCAACACATTAAAAGCCTCCCTGGAGTTCTGCTGCACATAGGGAAACAGAAACCATGGACCATAGACCCACCCCCACACGCCCTACACTCCCCACCCTACCCCCACCCCAAGAACATCTTCACACAGAACAACAGCTTGACAGCTCCACTGAAAACACAACAGCCTGAAGGTCTCCCAGGAGATCTACTGCAGCAAGGACAACAGATCAGCAGCTTCTCTGGCCCTCTGAAGAGTCCCCAATTGGAAGGCCCCGCAGGTTGTCTGCTACAGGCCGGATGACAGGCCTACCAGGGGAACTGAAGCAACCCAGGGACAAAAGAGACAGACTCCAGACAGAGTCACCCAGACCAAAAAACACCAGGGATATCCAGATGATGAGAGGCAAGTACAAGATAGTAAGCAACAGAAGCCAATACACGTGGGCATCATCAGGAACCCAGTTCACCCACCACAGCAAACTCTGAATAAAGCAACACATCTGAAAACAGGAATCTGCCCTAAAATTCTATCTCGTAAAGATAATAGAGTCCTTTAGGGAGGATATCGATAACTCACTGAAAGAAATAAAGGAAAGCACAGGTAAAGGAATTGAATAAAGAGATCCAAGACCTAAAAGTGAAAGTAGAAACAATAAAAAACAAAAACAAAAATGGAGGCAAACGTGGAAATGGAAAACCTAGGAAAGAGGTCAGGAATTACAGATGTAAGTAACAGAACACAACAACAGAACACAAGACATTGAAGAAAGAATCTTAAGTGTAGAAGATACCGTAGAAGAGATTGACACAACTGTCAAGGAAATTCAAAATGTAAAAGACTACCAACCCAAAGCATCCAAGAAATTCAGGACACAATGAAAAGACCAAATCTAAGAATAATAGGAATAGAGGAGAACAAAGATTCCCAGCTCAAAGGACCTAAAAATATCTTCAACAAAATCATAGAGGAAAACTTGCCCAACCTAAAGAAAGAGATGGTCATAAAGGTACAAAAAAAAGGTTCCAAATAAATGGGACCAGAAAAGAAAATCCTCTCATTGCATAATAATCAAAATACTAAATGCACAGAACAAAGAAAGAATATTAAAGCTGCAAGGGAAAGGGGCCAAGTAACATACAATGGAAGACCCATCAGAATTACACCAGACTTCTCAAAAGAGACTATGAAAGCCAGAAGACTCTGATCAGAGGTCATGCAGACTGCCAGCCTAGGCTACTATACCCAGCAAAACTCTCAATCAACATAGACGGAGAAACCAAAACATTACAGGAAAAAAAATAAATAAATTCAAACAGTATCTATCTACCAATCCAGCCCTATGGAGGAACCTAGAAGAAAAACTCTAACACAAGGAAGGTACCTGGACCAAAGAAAGGACAAGATACTAAGCTTCTCACAACAAAGCGAGAAGGAAAGAACCACAAGCACATAGAGCCAAATACAAAAACAAACTTATCAAGAACCATCACTCATATCTCTTTAATATCTCTCAATATTAATGGACTCAGCTCACCTATAAAAAGACATAAGCTAACAGACTGGATAGGCAAACAAAACCCAGCCTTTTGCTGCATACAAGAAACACACCTCAGTAACAAAGACAGGCACTATCTCAGAGTAAAATGATGGAAAAAGGTCTTCCTGGGTCCTCCTATATGGTCCCAGGAAACATATAGGAGTTGCCATCCTAATATCCAACAAAATAGATTTTTTAACCAAAAGTTATCGAGTGTGATGAGAAAAGACACTTCATATTCATCAAAAGGAAAATCTACCAAGAGAAAGTCTCAATTCTGAACATCTATGCCCCAAATGCAAGAGCACCCACATTCATAAAAGAAACTTTACTAAAGCTCAAAACACATACTGAACCCACACACAATAATAGTGGGAGACTTCAACACCCCACTCTCACCAATGGACATTGAAACAGAAACTAAACAGAGACACAGTGAAACTAGTAGAGGTTATGAGCCAAATGGATTTAACAGATATCTACAGAACATTTCACCCTAAACCACCTTCTCAGAACCTCATGGTACCTTCTCCAAAATTGACCATATGATTGGTCACAAAACAATCCTCAACAGATACAAGAAGTTTGAAATGATACCATGCATCCTATCAGATCATGGCTTTAGGCTGGTCTTCAATAATAGCAAAAACAACAGAAAGCCCACATACACATGGAAACTGAACAACTATCTACTCAATGATAATTTGGCTGGTGAAGAAATAAAGAAATAAAAGACTTCCTGGAATTTAATGAAAATGTTGACACATCATACCCAAATTTCTAAAACACAATGCAAGCAGTGCTAAGAGGAAAATTCAAAGCACTAAGTGCCCTGGTAAAGAAACTGGAGAGATCTTACACTATGAACTTAACAGCACATCTGAGAACTCTAGAGAACAAACAGAAGCAAACTCACCCAAGAGGAGTAGAAGGCAGAAAATAGTCAACCTCAGGGCCAAATAGAAGTCAACCAAATGGAAACAAAGAAAACTATACAAAGAATCAACAAAACCAAAAGCTGGCTCTTTGAAAGAATCAACAAGATAGATAAACCCCTAGCCAAAACAACTAAAGGGCCCAGAGGCAGAATCCAAATTAACAAAATCAGAAATAAAAAGGGAGATATAACAACAGAAACTGAGGAAATCCAAAAAATTATCCGATCCTACTATAAAAGCCTATACTCAACAAAACTGGAAAATCTAGATTAAATGGTTAGTTTTCTAGACAGATGCCACATACCAAAGTTAAATCAAGAGCAGGTAAACTATATAAACAGGCCCATATCGCACAAGGAAATAGAAGTCATTAAGAACCTCCCAACCAAAACAAAACAAACAAACAAACAAAAACAACAACAAAAAAAGCCCAGAGCCAGATGTATTTTGTACAGAATTCTACCAGACCTTCAAAGAAGACCTGATACCAATGTTCCTCAAACTATTCCATAAAATAGAAACAGAAGGAGCACTACCTAGCTCGTTCTATGAAGTCACAATTACTCT
Organism: Mus caroli; assembly: GCF_978045245.1. Classification (NCBI taxonomy): domain Eukaryota; kingdom Metazoa; phylum Chordata; class Mammalia; order Rodentia; family Muridae; genus Mus; species Mus caroli. The sequence goes on from NW_028227265.1 coordinate 124,536,297, forward strand.
GATACCTAAACTACACAAAGACCCAACAAAAAAAGAGAATTTCAGACCAATCTCCCTTATGAATAATGATGCAAAAATACTCAATAAAATTCTTGCGAAATGAATCCAAGAACACATCAAAACCATGATTCAACACAATCAAGTAGGCTTCATCCCAGGGATGCAAGGTTGGTTCAATATATGAAAATCCATTAATGTAATCTACTATATAAACAAACTCAAAGAAAAAAAATCATATGATCATCTCCTTATATGAAGAAAAAGCATTTGATAAAATACAACACCAATTCATGCTAAAAATATTGGAGAGATCAGAAATTCAAGGCCCATACCTAAACATAATAAAAGCAATTTACTGCAAACCAACAGCCAATATCAAGTTAAATGGAGACATCCTTGAAGCAATCCCACTGAAATTGGGGACAAGACAAGGATGCCCACTCTCCCCATATCTATTCAATGTAGTACTCCAAGTGTTAGCTATAACAATAAGACAACAAAAAGAGATCAAAGGGATACAAATTGGTAATGAAGAAATAAAGGTATCACTATTTGCAGATGATATGATAGTATACATAAGCGACCCAAAAACTTCTACCAGACAACTTCTCCAGCTGATAAACAACTTCAGCAAAGTGGCCGGATATAAAATTAACTCAAATAAATCAGTAGCCTTCCTTTATACAAATGATAAACGGCTGAGAAAGAAATTATGGAAACAAACCCCCTCACAATAGCCACAAATAGTATATAATTTCTTGGGGTAACGCTAACCCAACAAGTGAAAGACCTGTATTACAATAACTTTAAGTCTCTCAAGAAATTGAAGATCTCAGAAAATGGAGAGATCTCCCATGCTCATGGATTTGCAGAATTAACATAGTAAAAATGGCCATCCTACCAAAGGCAATCTATAGATTCAATACAATCCCCATCAAAATCTCAACACAATTCTTCAAAGACATGGAAAGAGCAATTCTCAAATTCATCTGGAAAGGCAAAAAACCCCACAATATTGAAAACAATTCTTAACATTAAAAGAACAGCTGGGGGAATCACCATCCCAGGCCTCAAGTTTTACTGCAGAGCAATAGTGATAAAAATTGCATGGTATTGGTACAGAGACAGGCACATTGATCAATGGAATAGAATTGAAGACTGAGAAATAAAACCTCATACTTACCATCACTTGATCTTTAATAAAGATGCCAAAAAATATACAATGGAAAAAAGAAAGCATCTTCAATAAATGGTGCTGGCCTAACTGGCTGTCTACATATAGAAGAATGAAAATAGACATATTTTTCACCTTGTACAAAGCTCAAGTCCAAGTGGATCAAGAACCTGAACATAAAACCCTATACACTGAATCTAATTGAAGAGAAAGTGGGAAAGAGCCTTGAAGTCATCAACAAAGGGGGGAATTTCCTAAACAGAACTCCAATGGCTCATGCTCTAAGATCAAGAATTGATAAATGGGACCTCATATAACTGGAAAGTTTCTATAAGGCAAAGGACATAGTCAATAAGACAAATTGGCAACCTACAGGTTGGAAAAAATGTTGACTAACCCCACGTCCAATAGAGCTAATATCCAAAATATATAAAGAACTCAAAAAGTTAATCATCAAAAAGCCAAACAACCCTATCAAAAACTATATATATATTATAGAACTAAACCAAAAATTCACAACTGAGGAATCTTGAATGGCTAAAAAACACCTAAAGAAATATTCAAAGTCCTTAGTAATCAGAGAAATGCAAATCAAGACAACCCTGAGATTCCACCTTACACTAATCAGAATGGCTAAGATCAAAACCTCAGGTGACAACATGTGTTGGAGAGGATGTGGAGAAAGAGGAACACTCTTTCATTGCTGGTGGGATTGCAAACTGGTACAACCACTCTGGATATCAATCTGGAGGTTCCTTAGAAAATTAGAAATAAATCTACCTGAAGACCCAGCCATACCACTCTTGGAAATATACCCAAAAAGGTGTGTCTTACCATGCCACGGGGGCACCTGTTCCACTATGTTCATAGTGGCCTTATTTGTGATAGCCAGTAGCTGGAAACAACCTAAATGTTCCATGACAGAAGAATGGATACAGAAAATGTGGTTCATTTACACAAGGGAATATTTCTCAGCTATTAAGAATGAGGACATTCTGACTTTTGCAGGCAAATGGATGGGACTAGAAAATATCATCCTGAGTGAGGTAACTCAGACCCAAAAGGACATGAATGGTATGTACTCACTAATAAGTGGATATTAGCCAAAAAGAAAAAGAAACAAGAAAAACCCCATACAGAATACACTAGATACAGTCCACAGAATTCAAAAGGCTCAACAAGTTGAAGGGCCCAAGTGAGGATTTTTCTGCCCCACTTTAGAGAAAAAAAGCAATCACATCACAAGTGGGGAGGGAGGGAGGGACTTGGGAAGCAAAGTGGACTGTGATGGGGAGGGAGAGGGGAAGCTGATCTTGTACTGGGTGAGGGAAAAGGACTGAAGCCCTGAGGGTCAGCAGAAAGAATTGAAGCAGGTAACCTTGGGAGGTAGGAGGTTGGGGGACACGGCAGAATGCACCAGAGATCTGGGAGGTGAGAGACTCAAAGGGAGGGACCTTAGATGAATGCCTGACAGTAGGGAGAGGAAACTTATAGAGCTCACTTCAAACAGGAAGACAGGACATCAAATGAGGAAGGGGGTGGCCCTCCCACAGTCAAAACTCTGACCCATAATTGTTCCTGTCTAAAAGAACTACAGGAATGGGAATGGAGAAGAGCCTGAGGAAAAGAAGGTCCAGTGACAGGCCCAAAGTGAGATCCAGCTCAAGGGGAGGTCCCAAGGCCTGACACTATTACTTAGGCTCTGGGGTACTCACAAAAAGGGACCTATCATGACTGCACTCTGGAAGACCCAACAAGCAGCTGAAAGAGTCAGATGCAGATATTTGCACCCAACCAATGGACAGAAGCTGCTGACCCCTGTAATTAAATTAGAGAAAGGCAGAAAGAAGCTGAGGAGGAGGGCAACCCTATAGGAGGACCAGCAGTCTCAATTAATCTGGACCCCTGAGATCTCTCAAACACTGGACCACCAAACAGGCAGCATACACCAGCTGATATGAGGCTCCCAAAAAAACATACAGTAGAGGACATCCAGGTCTGTGTTCATTCAGAAATGATGCATAAGGAGGTATGGAAGAGGTATGGGATGTGGAACAGTCGGAAGGTGGATGGGGAGGGAATAAAATCTGTAGTGTAAAAAAATAAATAAATAATATAAATATCATTATGTTAAGAAGAACAAACAAAGGTCAGAAAGACATATACTCCCTGATCTCATTCATCTCTGTCATTCTCATAGAATAGAATGGAGATCGCATAGACTGTGGAGAGAGCAACAATGTAGTAGATCAACAGGTACTATTAAGTTAGATAAGAGTAAGAAGTGCCACAGTAGTGAAGATAAATGACAGTAATGTACTAACACCAGAAGAATGTGGAATAAAATATCTGAAATATATTCATCACAGAGACGTCCACGATGTTTGAAGAAATAAATATGCCTAGCCTGATTTGAGCATGACCCAATCAATGTACATGCATATCAAATCTAACATGGCAACCAATTAGTATATATAATGTTTGTTATTTGATGTACCATTTTAATATATTATACTAGATGGTTTTGTGTCAACTTGACACAAGCTGGAGTTATCACAGAGAAAGGAGCTTCAGTTGGGGAAATGCCTCCATGAGATCCAGCTGTAAGGCATTTTGTCAATTAGTGATCAAGGTGGGGGAGGAGGGCCCCTTGTGGGTGGGACCATCTCTGGGCTGGTAGTCTTGGGTTCTAAATGAGAGCATGCTGAGCAAGCCAGGGGAAGCAATCCAGTAAGGAACATCCCTCCATGGCCTCTGCATCAGCTCCTGCTTCCTGACCTGCTGGAGTTCCAATCCTGACTTCCTTTGGTGATGAATAGCAGTATGGAAGTATAAGCTGAATAAACCCTTTCCTCCCCAACTTGCTTCTTGATCATGATGTTTTGTGCAGGAATAGAAACCCTGACTAAGACAAATTGGTACCAGCATAGTGGAGTATTCCTATGACAACCTGACCATGTTTTGGGGAAGACTGTGGAAGAACTTTGGAACTTTGGGCTAGAAGATCCATTCTGTGTTAAGAGAGCTGTGGGATGTTCTGTAGAGGCTTGGAAGATTATGTTGAGAACAGTTAAGAAAATGGAGACCTGACTTGTGAAATTTCAGAGGAAAGATTAAAGACTCTTATCAGGGCCATTGCTGTTTTGATTGTGAAGATTCTGTAGTTTTGGCTACTGGAGCTAAAGAATTATCTGTGAATAACAAGATACTAGAACTACTAAACCAAAACCTTTGCATTACTGGAACTATTGATACTGGTTAGCTGGAGATAAGAAATTAGCGATGATTAAGAAACCAGCTTCATTGAGGTGACATCTGGGAAGTGTTTTCTGAGTGCACAGGAGCTGTGTTCCAGAGATAGCCAAGGTTGTACCTTGTGCTGTTGCTAGACGTGGTAATGTGTAAGAGTCACCCAGGTGGTACAGGTTTTGAAGGCATGAAGGGGTCATGAAGAGCAGCTAAGGCTCAGCACTGTGAGAGGCCAAAGAAGACTATTGGTGAAGGTCCAGCCTCAGTTGCAATTGATGACCCAAGATTGAAGGGGTCATGCAAAGGGTTATTAAAGGGATATTAACTTAAATTTTAAAATCCATCATAAAAATTCATCATTTTATAAAGCCCTTCTTGGACAACATGAGGACCTAAATTTGTATTTCAAGCATCCAAAAAAAAAAAAAAAATCCAGGAATGGTGGTACATCTCTGTAACCCTAGTTCTGAGAAAGTAATGACAGGTGAATCTTGGGGCTCACTGGCCACCCAGTCTAGTCATGATGTCAAGTTCTAGGTTTACTAACAGGCATCTTTCCAAAATATAAAGTGTGGGACATTCAAGAAAATACCTGAAGTCAACCTCTGGCCTTCATATGTACACACAAGATCAAGCACACACACACACACACACAGAGAGAGAGAGAGAGAGAGAGAGAGAGAGAGAGAGAGAGAGAGAGACGGCATAGAGGGAAGAAAAAATATCACATTGTCTGGTAAATATTTGAGAAATATAGCAAAAGGAAAATGAAAGCTGGACAAGCCTGTAAACTACTGCTGCTGCACCTCCCCCACCTCAATTACCTCTGCCACCGGTACAGCTGTCACATCCACACACAAAAACCTAATCCTATGGTGCCATCTGGTGATGATGATAAGAACTGCTTGATTCAGATCCTCTACAAAGAGCCACTTTTTCTCCCAAAAATCCTAAGTCCTAACCAAATTCTTCCAAGCCCATTTTTTAAACTATATTAAATTGAATTCAATTATTTTCTATTTGTTTTATAAGTAATAAAACAATAAAATTGTTCCTTATATAATTTAAAATCTAGAGTGGGCTGTCTGGACTAGGTTATATCTCATGGGTGAAATTTATTCTTTATTCTAATAAATTTATGGAAAAGTGAGCAACCAGCTATCTGTCATTTAAAACCCACTTTTAAACTTTTCTAGAATGTAAGCAATGGGTAAATGCATTATTATGATGCTCTTTACTAAAGAGGTTGAAAGCCATGTTCCCGTGTATTATATTTTTAGCTCAGAATCAGGTCCTCACTTTAAATCAGACCATCTGGTGAGACCTGAACAAAGTTGGCTTTTTTTGGTTTTTTGTTTTTGTTTTTGTTTTTCTTTTTAAAAAAAAGTAGCAATTTGAAGGAGGAGGTTTGGTTTCAAAAGGAATACCATTTATAACTTCAGGTACATGAAATACCTGTTCCAAGAGTCTGGTTGGCAGCTAGACCCCCCAGGGGCTCCCGAGGACTGGACCACCATCTTAAGAGGGGAAGGGAAAGGGATAACCACTTGTCGGGTTATCCTAAAGCGCCCAGTCTCATAGGTCTAGTCTACATGAAATGAGAGAGAGGTCACAGCTCTCCTTTTTGCAGACTTGTCTCAGAATCTTTCACCACTAGCAGCAGCAGAAGGGAGACCTGGAAAGAGGATAGCATTTTAAATGTAAATAAAGAAAATATCCAATAAAAGAAAAAAAAGACAATTCGAAACAAAAAACAAAAAAAAACAAAACAAAACAAAAAACCTCTGGTTGGATATAATGACCACTCCAGTCCTGCTCTTTTTTAAAAATATATGATAAAGGGCACCAATCCTTCTGAGAAGGTTTTCTACTTTCTGTACAGTGGCAAATTACACAGTTATAAAGGGAGTACTCTTCACCCAGTGCTTCTTGTCCATCAGATTAAAAGATCTTAAAAGCAACGCTTACTCACCCAACTTTATTCAGGAAATTTTCACATTACAGAAGTGTGTTAAAATTCTTTTACACTGAGCATAACTTTCTCCTGCTGCTTTAGGTAGGCAGGGCAGAAGCAATGACTTTCTATTACCTATGTAATTAGAATGACCTTACTTTGGGGACACTTTTGTATTCTTCCATATTAAAGTAAGATTTGGAGATGCAAAGGTGAAATTCCTCTTTCTGGGAAAACTAATTACAGTGTGGTTTTAGGTATCATAGTAGGCCCTAATGAGACAGGTCCCTGTGCATCTAACGACCTCTTACCAGCTCTGCCACTTGTCGTGTTATCCTAAAGCGCCCAGTCTCATAGGTCTAGTCTACATGAAATGAGTGAGAGGTCACAGCTCTCCTTTTTGCAGACTTGTCTCAGAATCTTTCACCACTAGCAGCAGCAATTAGCCCTAATTGGTACCCTGGGTACCTGTCAAACTGTAAGGTCAGTGATGGAGGGAACAAGCAAAATGAATTACCCTTCTGCTTCTAGAAATGAACTCATTGGTTCTATATGGAACTGCTATGTTCCTGTCATATCTGGGCTGGGCTCGGGAGGTAGATTAAGGTGGAATTATCTTTTGAGGCAGTCAGATATGACCACTGAAGAAGGTCAGTTCACCACATGGACAATGCAGAGTGGTTAAGTAAGAATGCACGGCAGTATGTCTTGCAAGCCTCCTTTTACCACCCCCACATCACTGCACCCCTTCCTATGTCCTTAGTCCACATTTGACTTTTCCACCAATACAATATCATAAGTCAAATCGAAGTTAGTGTTATATCACCATTTTTATCTCCTTTGCTTCAGAGTGCACACTGTTTATACTCAAATGCTTTGCAACGGAGACACCCAGGAGCTACAAAGGGATACCATTGACTTTGCTGTCTCTCTAGAAATCTGCCCTACCTACTTCACAAGAGCTGAGTACCATTGAAAATATGTTTTAAAAGACTGATGTGAACCTTAATTTTTGCAGAATATTAATTTTGCTAAGTGGCTATGTTTGTAATTCTAACATCTTTGTCATGGCTACTTTAAGTTGGAGTTGTGGGGAGCACCTTGCAGGCTTTATCAGGAAACACTTAGTAATCATTTTCTCTGCTATAAGTAGCTAGCAGAGATGACTTAGCATCATTCAGGGGACACCAAAAATCAACAGAATACAGCATTCTGCCCCCTTGCAAAACTAACTCTCTCTCTCTCTCTCTCTCTCTCTCTCTCTCTCTCTCTCTCTCTCTCTCTCTCTCTCTCTCTCTCTCTCTCTCTCTCTCCCTCCCTCCCTCCCTCCCTTCCTCCCTCCCTCCCTCCCTCTCTCCCTCCCCTCTCTCTCTTCCTTTCACTTTATTCAGAACTTTTCTGCAGGCTGAGAAGGGAGGAATCAGAAAGGAGTGGGCATCTAACTAACTCCCAATAAGTAAGTCATGGCATCACATCAGCCAGGAAGAGCCCTTCTATCTACCTAGGAAGAGCAGTAAACTTGAAACTAAACAAAGAGCATTCAGATTCCATTTTGCATGACTTAGAAAATACTGTTTATCTGAGTTTTAAGCCTCCCTTTGGGAGACTAGAAGCTAGAAATGGTTGACCTAGAAATAATTCAGCCCTGAGAGCTGGATGAACCCAGGCATTAGCCAAAACCAAAAGGGGCCTTTTAGGACCATTTATAACTAGATCAATATGTCACCTAGCCCTGCCCTAACTTTACTAGAGATTTTGTTGGAATGGAAATATTTAACCCAGAAATGAAACTTCCAGAAGGAGAAACATTGTATTGAGCAGTCTGGAATGAATCTGCTTTCTTTAGTTTCCCCCTTCACATCCTAGAAGAGTCCATGGCAAGTCGATGAGCTGTCCAGTCTCTGCATCTTTTTATTCTCAATGAATACATATTCAACATTTAACAGTAGAAAATACTCAGCCACAGCTCATCACAAAAGAAAAGAGAGCTAAGGAGATAGATGAGTCAGTCAAGGCTTGCCTCACAAGCATAAGAACCTGAGTTCTCATTTTAGCAGCTCTGTAAAAAGCTGGACATGGCAGTGCTTCACAGCACAGGGGAGCCAAGAACAGGTGGATCTTTGGGGTTCTCTGGCAAGCTAGTCTCACCTAATTAGCAAACTCCAGGCCTATGAGAGATTGTCTCCAAAGCACAAGGTGCAAGGATAGACTTACACACATAAACACACACACACACACACACACACACACACACGAGTCAGGGGATAGGTAAATAAATGGTCCTTTAAAGGCCACTAATAAAACAGCAAGCTTTCTAGAATTGAGTCTACTCCATTCAGCCTAAGGAATAAATGCTCTTTGCTGAAGTCCAAAATCAAATGCCTGGAGTGAAACAAACAAACAAACAAACAAAAATGTATACTATTAGCTGGAGAAATAATACATCTTCATTTACTCTGTAGACGGACAGTCACTGACACCAGTGGCACCCTAAGCCCTATCCTGGGACAAGGATATAAAACATTAGCTGTTTGTACTTGCTGGTTTTGTTGTCAACTTGACAAGGCCAGAGTCATCAGAAAGGAAGAAGCCTCAGTTAAGGAAATGCCTCTGTTAGATCCAGCAGCAAACCATTTTCTCAATTAGTGATCAATAGAAGAAGGCCCAGTCCATTGTGGGTGGTGCCATCCCTGAGCTGGTAATCCTGGGTTTATAATAAGACAGTCTGGTCAAGCAATTTGAAGCAAGCCAATAAGCAATACCCCTCTATGGCCTTTGCATCAGCTCCTGCCTCCAGGTTCCTGCCCTGTTTGAGTTTCTGCCCTGACTTCCTTTGGTGATGAACAGCAATAAACCCTTTCCTCCACAACTTTGTTTTTGGTAATAGCATTTCATTGCAGCAATTGAAACTCTAATTAAGACTGCCTCAGTAAGAGATAAGGATTAGTTGAGACTGCAAATAGAGGCAGCTATTTGAAACTGCTATCCTTGTTGTATCATAAGATTATAAGATGTGTAGGAGGAATGCATCTAAATTCAATCTTTGTAGCATGATTGGGGACCACAATGGGAAGGAGAAGGGCGCCTTTGGTTCAGAGTAGAAATGGGCTGGATGAAGAGGACTTGAAGAAGAAGGAGAAGATGAGTGGTAATGGGTATATAAAGAAAAGGAAATACTCACTAGAAAAGAAAGAAGTAGAAGGAGAGGAAGACAAAAGTGATAGATAAGAAGCTAAGAAAGCCTAAATAAGATGGTTGTACCTTGACCTCTCTTCCACTTAGAACATAAGTTTGGATCCAACCAGCAGGTAACTGCCATGGAAGAGAATTAGATGGGAGAGTCACTTGGTCAGATTGTCTGGGAAGACTTCCCATTCTGGTCATCAAAACACATTTCTTGTTCCCTATTCCTTTCTACATGGCCATTCTGGAAGCTCCAAGTTCCTAGACCCAGGGAGATGCCAAGGTTTGAAGAAATGCTTACACTGGAGCACAAAAATTAAGTTAAATAAGAGGAACAAGTTCAAAAGATTTATTGCCGGAGATGGGATGTGGCTCAGTTGGTAGAGTGCTTACTAGCATGCAAGAAGTCCTAGGTTAGATCACCAACAAGACATAAAACTGGGCACAGTGGTAAATTCATGCAATTCTACCACTCAAGAGGTAGAAGCAGGGTGATGAGACATTCAGGGTTATTCTTGGGTACACAGAAAGCTCTAAGAGGTCTAACGTACATTAAAATATGCCCCACCAAAACAGTATTGCATTCCATTGCTATAGTCTGTACTCTGATTTTACACCATAAAAGAGACACTTGACCCTTAAAATGGTCTCAATTTTCTCATCACAACATTGATAAAATTCATGCCTGAAGATTTGTGCATGTAGCACATTTTTCTGTGTCAGAAAATGACAAGAAATACCTTAATCTAAAGGAGGCTCTGTGAGCTCAGAGAGAGTATTATCATACAATATTCTAATTTCGCAAAGGCGCTGTCTGTGTTCTTTGTACCTGTGCTGTATATGTATAAGAAAGCAAAGACAACACTAGCACTGAGGATGAAAGTGCATTTCAGGAAAGCCTTGCTTTATCTACTCCTAAGTTCTGATTTTAATGCAATTTCAATTTTATCTCACTTAAGCCGAGTAAGCTCAAAGTTCTCTTAGAAAGCTTGGATTCCTGGGGCTCAAATGCAGAGCAGTGACAACAATGTGAACCCCACTTTCTATGACTTTGAGGTGCTATGTTTCAGTGGGCAACCTGTCCCTCCCTCACTCTTGGTCTTAGAGATTTCAATTCCAGGGCCTTGGCTCTGTGATCCTGATCTGTGCATTGTTTATCTTACTTTAAGAATCCAGAGCCCCTAGGTTAAGCACATGGACATATGGATGGACAGAGGTATGCTAATAGTCACTAACCTTCCTGCTACAAAATATGCCTGAAAAATCACATTGTCCCAAGCCTACCCTTGGGCACTTTCAACACTTGTAACCAAATAGAGTTGTTTTGGTTTGGATTTGGAGTTTTTTGTTAGTTTGCTGTTTTTTTATTTTTATTTATTTTTCCCAGTTTTACACTGAAGTTAGCAAGTACTATCCTATGCAAGAACTCTCTCCAGAGTAAAAAGTAGTTTTCAAGCAGCTCAGATATGTTAGTAAACTGTTTCATCAAAGTTTTAATCTGTATTAAAATTAGACAGTAAAAATGTTACCACTTCCTAACGTGTTCTAGCAAAGGCTTTATTGTGCATCTTTATTCTCTCTTTCCTCTCACCAACCCAGGAAATTAAGGATAAAATGTGTAGTAACAATGTTCAAATTACAAATGTAAATACAAGAAGGTTAGAAAACATTTGAGTTAGGTCCTCATGCACATTGTAATTCATCTACTCTATTCTGTAAAAGCACATGAGCTGTATATTCCCACATCTATAGCTTAGTGAGAAATGAATGTTTATGAAAATTCTTTTATTACAAAGACAGCTTTCATTTTTACCTTTGATGATATGAATATATAATCCAAATAAAGGAAATTATTCATTGTTTACCATGTAACAAACCCATAAAGAGTTTAATTTTTCCCTTTGTATTTTATAATAACTTCATTTATTTATTGTTTTATTTGAGACAGAGTTTCTTTATATATCCCTGGATTCCCTAGAACTCATTAAATAGACCAGGCTGGCCTAGAACTCACTGAATTCTGCCTGCATCTACCTCTGACTCCCTAGTGCTGGGGTTAAAGGCATAAGTCACCACACCCAGCCCTCTTGTATTTCTTTATAACAGCTCTCATGACAGTAGCACAGATTCAAAATGTACTCTGCCCCCCCAAAAAAAATTGTTTTTAAAAGTCTTTTCAATTTATTAGAAGATCTGGGAGTGGTAACTGATATCAAAAATCCATGCACGCAGGAGGCTGAGGTAAGAGAATTGCCATGAACACTAGGCCAATCTGAATTACAGAAGAAGAACATGTCTCAAAACTTAATTAATTAATTAATTAATTAATTAAAACTTACTAGGAGAAATATATCATAAATGTTGAGAAGCAACATTTATGCTTCGGGGGTGGGGATGGAGAGAACCTTTAGAAAGCCCCAGAGACCTAGAAGGTACTGTCTGCAAGAATAATATGGCATTAATAAAGTGTCAGAGTTTGGTGCCCTGCCCATGGGATGGATCCCAAGTTGGGCTGTCTGTGCTCCATTTTTGACCCTGTATTTCTTTTAGACAGGAACAATTCTGGGTCAAAAATGTTGAAGGTAGGTTGGTAACCCCATCCTTCCACTTGGGGCCCTGTTTATCTACTGGAGGTGGTCTCTTCTGGTTCCTTCTCCCCACTGTTGGACAGTTCAGCTAAGGTCATCTCAATTAAGCCCTGGGAATGTCTCACCTCCCAGGTCTCTGGGACTTTCTAAAGGTTCCTTCCATCCCCAGCCCCCACGGCTGCATATTTCCATTCATTCTCCTGGCCCTCTGGGCTTCTTTCCTGTCTCCCCCAATACCTGATCCTGCACCCCCTTTTCCCCTACCCCCTCCCACTCAGGACCCTCCCTCCATCTGCCTCCTATAATTATTTTGTTTCCTCTTCTAAGTAGGATAGAAGCATCTTCACTTGGGTCTTCCTTCTTGTTAAACTTCTTACTGTCGTATCATGGGTATTTGGTATTCTTTGGCTCATATTCATTTACAGTGAATACATACCCATTCACGTCCTTTTGAGTCTAGGTTACCTTACTCAGGATGATATTTTCTAGTTCCATCCATTTACCTGCAAAATTCATGATACCCTTGTTTTTAATAGCTGAATAGTATTCCATTGTATAAATGAACAACATTTTTCTGTATCAATTATTTGGCTGAGGGATGTCTGGGTTGTTTCCAGCTTGGCCCTCATCCACTGCTATGTCCTACCTCACCTCTGCTCCTCTAAGGCTAAGCAGGTTCCCATCAGGGAATGGCCAACCAATGAGTGACCCAACTTGAGACATATCCCATGAGCAAAACCCAATCCCTGACCCTATTAATGATATGCTTGCAACTGTCCTCTGAGAAACTCCACCCTGCAACTTACTGAAACAGATGCAGAGACCCACAGCCAAACATTAGACAAAGCTTGGAGAGTCTTGTGGAAGAGTTGGTGAAAAGATTGAGGGACACAGAGGGAATTGGGACTCCACAAGAAGACAACAGATTCAACTAACCTGGACCTTTGGGAGCTCCCAGAGACTGAACTACCAACCAAAGAGTGAACACAGGCTGGAGCTAACCCCACACTAACCCTCACCTCCCACCCCCGCACATATGTAGCAGGTCCCCCAACAACTGGAGCAGGAACCATTACTGACTCTGTTCCTGCCTGTGGATTCTGTTCCCCTAACTGGGCTGCATTTTCTGGCCTCAGTTAGAGAAGATATGCCCAGTCCTGCACTGACTTGATGTGCCAGGGTAGGGTGCTAAAGGCAGGCCTCTCCCTTCTCAGAGGAGAATGGAAAGGGGAATTGGGGAGAGAGTTTGAGTGAGAGGATATTGGGAGAAGAGGAGACTGATGCAGTTGGAATGTAAAGTGAATATATAAATAAATTTTTAAAAAAACTTTTAGCCTCATACTTCCAATACAGCAGATTCCTTGACACAGCTACCTGTGTTGTTATTAGTCTTTTCAAATTCTACAGCAGATTATTAGTCTTTTGTACTTATTCAAGTAACTAAAACAATATTCCACCAGACATCCCCTTTTTAAACAATTACAAAGAAGCCACCAAAACAATAAGGGGTGGAGAGAGAGAGAGAGAGAGAGAGAGAGAGAGAGAGAGAGAGAGAGATCTTTAAATTTCTGTAAAATGAGAGAAAAGTTAAACCAAGAGGGTCATTCCAGACAACAAAAAAGCCTCCTTCATAATCAAGTAAAACACCAGCAATGCATAATGATACACATCTTTAATTCCACTGTTTAAGAAGCTTAGGCAGTAGCCACTAGAAAGTTCCAGATGCCATATCTAGTTCCAGACACCATATCTAGTGGATAGGCACAGCCCCCAGTTGAGGGATGTGGCCACTCAACCACCTCAAAAAATATTAATACAGAATTCCTCCTGTCAAAAGGAAATTCAGGAACAAAGAGTGGAGTAGAGACTGAAGAAGAGCCCAGCCAGAAACAGGCCCTCCTAGGGATTCATCCCATCTGCAGATAACAAACTCAGACACTATTGTTGATGCCAAGAAACGCTTGCTGACAGGAGCATGATATAACTGTCCACTGAGAGGTTCTGCCAGAGCCTGACCAATAAAAATGTGGATACACACAGCCAAACACAGGACTGAGCACAGGGACCCCAAAGAAGAAGTTAGGGCAAGGACTGAAGGAGCTGAAGGGGTTTGCAACCCCATAGGAAGAACAACAATATCAGCCAACCAGACCCCCCAAAGCTCCCAGGGACTAAACCACCAACCAAAGAGTACACATCGGGGAAACACATGGCTTCAGCTGGGTATGTAGCAGAGGATTGCCTTATTGGGCATCATTGGGAGGGAAGACCCTTGGTCCAGAGGAGGCTTGATGACCCAGGGTAGGGGAATGCTGGGGCACTGAGGTAGGAGTGGGGGCAGGGAGCACCCTCATAGAGGCAGAATGTTTAGGGAAGGGAGACTGGGAAGGGGGATAACATTTGAAATGTCAATAAATAAAATAACCTATAAAAAAACAAACTCTTTAAAAAGAACTTAAGTCAAAATTAAGGCTGAAATAACATTAAACGTTTTACCTTTATTTAATAAACAAAAACAAAAAAAGCATAGGAAGATGGATCTCTGTGGCTTTGAGGACAGGCTAGTTTACATAGTGAGTTCAAGGATAGCCAGGAGTATGTAGTAAGACTCTGTCTCAAAAGATACTATTTTATTACATAATTAAACATAATGGAAATATTAGCCAAAAGAAAGCAAAAGGAGCCATGTCTACTAAAGATTTCTTGCCAAAGTGACTATTTTCTCTTGACAATACTTAATGTTGAGAAAAACAAGTAAGGTTTGAAGTTTGACACCTATATTTGTCTGTTTCTGTGAAGAAGTTGAAATAGTTTAAAACAAGGATAATATAGGGAAGTAATCTATAAATAGAATTCATTTCCTTCAGTAGAATTAAAGTCAAAAATAAAAGTGTTTCCTGTCTAATTCTTTCTTCTTCCTGTTGCACGGCATCTGAACAAACTCCACAGCTCACAGCCACTACCATGAGCATCATTGCTAAACTGCTGTGTGCTCTCTGAAACCATGAGACAACCTGAGTCTTCCTCAGTCATTTCTGTCAGGTATTTTGTCACACAACTGAGAAATTTATTAACATAAGAGGTATATGCAACCTGTGGCACAGCCCCTAAAAGCCTTGACAAGGGTTTCATAACCTCATAAGTAGGATTTCTCTCAGTCTATAATGAGATCAAGAACTCTGCATATAGTGAAATAACAGTGCCTCCTCTAGTGACACTATCAGTTGTCCTGTATAAAGGATCTTCTGAAATAGTCTTAAAGACCAAGTAAGTCTCCAGAGCTCTTGAACAGAGCAGAGAGCTCTGATAGCCTGGAAAAGTATAACATACAAATTTTCTATGAATATCAAAAAAGTGAGATGTATAATATTTTTATGCCAGCATTGTGGTTCACATATGTTCCAATCATGGAATATAAACAAAGTTAGGAAATTCACCTTTAGTAAAAGATGAACACAAATACACTAGTTCTAAAGGCAGCAAAGCAGCCATTGGCTCTGTGCTGTTTTGAAGCAAATGGTCTGAGTTGGTAGAAAGATTTCTTTTAAAAAGTAAAACTCCAAAGTGAGTTATTTACCATGACTGAAGCCAAGCTTTCAGGAGAACATATAACTGTTTTTTTTTTTTTTAATAATTGAATGCAGCCTTCAAATTTCTTGGGTTAATATATAGAAAAATAAATGTCTAACGCAAAAGACAAAGGCTCTGTCCCATTCTGATCTTCCTACTAGACGTCAAGTTCAGGTGAGTATGTAAAATTCTCCAGCAACTTGTGAAGGACCCACCTTGTACCTATTGCTTCACTGTTGCATGGCTTTGAGTAATTTCAAGTTATAAAAGTGAAGCATTGGACTCTGAACTTGCCACAAAATAAGACTTTTGAGTTTATAGATCACAGGGATATCCACGGGAAATACCACTGATTGTATCCTACATGGGGGACCCATATCATCATTGTGATCTAATATTCCATTTCAAAGTGACCAGTGGCAGTCAGAATGAGAACATACTTCCTTATAAGGAATAGAAATAGGATTCTCTCTTGTAAGAGGCAGGAAGAATGTCTCTTGGTTGCTATACTATCTATGAATTACCGGGTCCAAGTACCAAAGTATCAAGCACATCTAGAAAGAATAGTCCGCATCTTGGTTAGACCATTTGTATATCACTGCTTTAAGTTCTGGAGACCGTGACTTCAGAGACAATGTTAACTGTGTCCAAAGAGTAATATGAAGGCTTGGAAAGTAATACCAATGACAAATGATTGACAAACAATTGGATATGATTGTTCTGGGGTTTGTAAGGGGAGCATGATACTTTTTCTTTGTCAATATTGGAGGGGAAAAACCTTCATTTTGCATAGAAAATATAGGAAATATTTGTCATTTATTAATTACAAAAGAGAATCATGTTTCTATTCCTTATAAGGAATTATGTTCTCATGGCTAACATGTTTGTTATCAGAGACTGGATTCTGGCTTGAAGGGATTCTAATCTGTCATTTATTAGCAATCTTTTGTACTACATAAAAGATTGGACCACTGGGCGTGTGGCGCACGCCTTTAATTCCCAGCACTTGGGAGGCAGAGCCAGGCGGATTTCTTTTTTTTTTCTTTTTCTTCTTCTTTTTTTTAGTGATTCCATTTTTTAAAATGTTTATTTTAATGTATATGAGGAAAGGAAAAAACATAACCAGCCCATGACACTGATATTGCTGTTTAGGTTGTTAATTTCCTTCTAAAATAAGCTATTTTATAGGGAGAGGGTCTACATCTTAAACAAATCAATCACATAAGTAATAGTAGACATTGTGTTTAAATACAAAAAACCTTGGGAAAATTCTACCTTAAGGCAAATTGTCTTAAATCCCACTTGGTTCAAATCCACAATCCAATTTACTTTCTCTCTTTTCACTGGAGACTCTTTTGACTTCAGAGCTTCTGTGTCTCCATATTCTGAAGTTCTCTTCACTTGTCCTGCCATAGCTGGAGTGGGGCAGGCGGATTTCTGAGTTCAAGGCCAGCCTGGTCTACAAACTGAGGTCCAGGACAGCCAGGGCTATACAGAGAAACCCTGTCTCGAAAAACCAAAAGGAAGGAAGGAAGGAAGGAAGGAAGGGAGGGAGGGAGGGAGGGAGGGAGGGAGGGAGGGAGGGAGGGAGGGAGGGAGGGAGGGGGAGGGAGGGAGGGAGGGAAGGAGGGAGGGAGAGGGAGGGAGGGAGGGAGGGGGAGGGAGGGAGGGAGGGAGGGAGGAAGGAAGGAAGGAAGGAAGGAAGGAAGGAAGGAAGGAAGGAAGGAAGGAAGGAAGGAAGAAGAAAGAAAGAAAGAAAGAAAGAAAGAAAGAAAGAAAGAAAGAAAGAAAGAAAGAAAGAAAGAAAGAAAGTGTTGTGTCCGGCCAGCAGATCACAGCCTGGGTTCTAGCCTGGAAAGGCATTTTGGAAACCTGGAAGAGAAGAGGGGCTAGGCGGCGAGAGAAGGGAATGAAGCTAAGACAAGATTCTGATCAAAGCTCAATTTTACTATTTCCAAACACTCAGTTATAAAGGAAGGGGGAGGGAACCCGATTTCCCGCCAAGTAACTCAGGGTCCAGTAGCAGGAGGAACATGTGTGTGCCTCCAGGCAACAAAGCGACAGGGTCCAGCAGTAGGCGTGGCAGGACGAATGAGCAGGAAGCTCCACCCTTGAGCAAGCAGGTTCAAGCAGATGGGGAAAGGGAGACCACATATCCTCCCATTAGTTAACAAAAAAAATAAAGAAAGAAAAGGCTGGCCTGAGGCAGAAAAATTATCTATGTGCAATAGTTCTGTCTGAGTTCTTAGGGCTAAAGAAAAAACCTGTTTCTGTGGGATTCCCTAACTTTTCTAATGATAAACTGTATCTGGCTAAGACTGTCCTTATTATCCTAGTAAACCACTAACAGAATAGGCTCTGACTTTATAATGCTAATTAGTGCTGAATAGGTAACTTCCTGGTTGCATTTTAAGTAGGGCGTTGGAACCCTGGCTAAGTTTGACTCAACAAATTTAGAATAGCACTGAGTTGATATTCCTCCGCAATTTTGGATGACAGGCAAGGAAACAGGGAGAAGGGGTAAGACCAGCTCTTTAGTACAAGGCCAGTTGGCTTTTTTATTTGGGTGGGAGGTAGTGAAGGGCTTGCCCTTTCGACAGTAAGGTCTCCAACCTCTCTCCCCCCTAATAATTAAGTTAAAATAGGCAACGCTTAATTGAGGTGATCAAATGATTTTCTCATCCGTAGATGAGTGGGCCTTTAACCTTGACTTGGATGGACATTGACCTGATTCCTCCCGTGGGCGTTATAACAACCCACATCTGTGGCTCTTGGTATCTTTTGGGGAGGGGAGGCAGAGCCTTAGGTATTTTTGGTTTTTAGCTGGAGTCAGATACCAACCTCTTTTAAATCAGGTGTGTCGCACAGGGAACTCAGAAACGGTCAAGCTGGACCTTCCGCCGCAGTAATCTCCTGCACCAAGCGGTACCCATACTGTATTCGTCTGATCACGAATCAGTAGCGCAGGTCTGAGTCCTGCGTGGTCTCTAGTGGAGACTTGTCAACCTCAGATTTAGCAAGGCCTAGACAAGAATTATGTCATTATTAACACCACTAATTGTGGTTAAAATAGGAGCTGGAAGTCTTTTCTCCTCATCCCTGTTATTCTCTAGCCTGAGGAACTAAGGACACCTTGCAGTAACAGCAAGGGTGAAAAGCCAGAGGCCAGCTATGGGACTAAGCCCGTCTATTAAAATAAGAACTAATCTCTGTAAATATTTGAAATTTCTAGTTCCCTAGTTCTCTTGGTAAATCTAAATCCTATCTCAGACTGAAAGCCACGGGCTGGAATGTCCTTGGAAGGGAGATTAGCAGTACCACCTGTTTGCTCTTAGGGGAGGAGAAGGCATGCCTGCAGGTCCGGCTGGAGAACGTAGATTGACCTACTTGAAAAAAAGAGATCTAGACAATGAGAGAGTAGCAATGCAAATTTTCTTTTTGGAGAAGTCAAGGTACTTTATTCAGTTGCAAAATTTAAAGCTAAAGCTATTCTCCGGCCTCTGCTGGGGGAGCTGGCTCAGAGAGTAGCAGGAAAACAGCTTTTTTAGGAGCTTCAGTTTCCAGCTGAATTTTAAGCAAAAGAGGAATTTTAGTCCTCAAGGTGATACTTATAAGAAGATTTGGAATGTGTGTTCATCTGACTAATTAATCTCTCGAAAAAACACAAACCGAGCCCTTTCCCCAGATTAGAACCGGATCCTTTTATTCGTAGTTAGGGGGTTTTTCCAATTTATTAATCAATAAGAATTAGAAGTAACTGGATGCCAATGGCGATCTGTTGCAGACTGACCTTTAATATCAGTTTGCAAAAAGTTTAGGACAAATAAGGTGAAGGCAAGATGAGCCTTTGGTGACCTTGGGGGATATGCTCTGAATTAACTTTGCTAGGTAATTTAGAATATAGGAATCTCTAATAATTGGACTGAATATTAGACCAGTCTAAGATTGAGTTAGAATGGCTGGTCATGAAAGAGGAAAATTACTGAACACCTGAACTTTTCCTGAACTCTCTTACCCCTCCCATCCAGAGACTGTTCCCGGAGCACTCCTGAACTTTTTACCCCAAGGTACCCCCTCCCAATTGGAAACAGCTCCAGGAACATTTTTTAGATAAGGGGTCTCCTGGAACAAACCTAGTCCAACCCCTCCTAACTGAAGACTATGCCAAGAACATTTTTGAGATAGGGGCCTCCTGGTACTACCCCAGAATGTTCCAATAGATCGAGTACATTGCCAAAATATAGGACACGACCCCTTGGTTATGTAAAGCCCCTTGGCAGAACACCTTGGTGACGTAAAACTTGTACTTTTCCCCTGGCTATTTCCTATAAAAGCCTGTGAAAAGTTTGGGCCAATGGCCGAATCTCCTCTGCACCTTGCTGGCTGCATGAGTTTCGACCCCAGATATCTGGTATATGTGCTTTTTATGTGCTTTCTTGTCATTGCTGTATTAAATCTTACTCTCTATACATCTTAAGTTCGGTCTCAGTGTCTTCTTGGGTGCGCGGCTGTCCCGAGGCTTGAGTGGGTGTCTCCCTTTGGGAGTTTTGGAGTCTTTCATTTGGTGCATTGGCCGGGAATCAGCGCGACTACCCAGAAGTCCTGGACCCACTCAGAAGTAAGATTTACTGTTCTGCTTTGGTCTGGTGTCTGTGTTCTGTTAGTTTCTGAGAGGCCAGGTAGGCTATTCTGTATCTGGTGCGATCGCAGTTTCAGTTTTGCAGACGCTCAGTGTGCAATGTGCACAGTGAGACCGCGCTCCGGGTAGGAGCGCAGGGTGTGGATAGACAGACGTGTCCAGGTGTCCACCGTCTGTGCGCCCTGGGAGACGTCCCAGGAGGACAAGGGGAGGACTAAGGACGCTTAGTGGACCCCTCTGGCAGGTTGCGAGATCGTGGGTTCGAGTCCCACCTCGTGCCTCGGGTTGCGAGATCGTGGGTTCGAGTCCCACCTCGTGCTTTGGTTTTTTCTTTTTGTCTCAAGTCTTGTGTCTGCTCTTGTTGTGTTTGCTATTATTCTAGAAATGGGACAATCTGCTGGGTGTGTAGGTGTGGAACTGCTGCATTTGTGTATTCTGAGATTGTGGGTTTATTCTGGCAGCTGCCACTGTGGACCGTAAGGACCCTAGTGGCTGTGAGAGGACGACTGTCTATGGCCTCACAGTCTGCACCCCAAAAAAGATGTTCCAAGGGAGACCCTGGAAGGAGTGCCCAGGGTACAGAACAGTCAAAAAGACCTGGCTGTTGCCTGGCAGAGTGAAGGAGAGAGAGAGAGTGTTCTCTCTGCCAGAGCGGGAGTGGATGTGGAATCCCACCCCTATCAGGAAAAAGAGTCAATGTGGAATCCGACCCCGTCAGAAAGTGGCGTTTGGCTGGTTGTGTTTTGGTCACGTGACAAGACTGTGTGTGTGTGTGTGTGTGTGTGTGTGTGTGTGTGTTAACCCTTTGTCGACTGTAGACTTGGACTGACGTCAGGACAGAATTTGTCAGCAATGGTTTTAAAAAAAAAAGGAAAAAGGAAAAAAGAACCATCAGGCCGGTCTTGCCCGCCGCGCTCTCGGCGAGGCAGTGCCAGCGGCTCGCAGCGGGCAGGCAGTGCCGGCCGGCCTTGCTGCGGGGCCATCGTGGGGCGAGACCAGCTGCCACCGGCCGACAAAGGCAGCGCACGGTCCGCACTCGGCTGGGGAGCCCCAGGCTGTTCAAAAGAGAACCTAGATGCAGAGCCGGCTTTGGCGGCGCAGTTATGCTGGTGGCGAGTGCGGCGGCCTGCCGGTTCCGCCTGGCGCCCTGGAGTGGCCGTGAAGCTTGCCACAGCTGGGGAGGGGCCGACTGCGGCCGCCGTCCCTCCTTTGGCTTCCCCCTGGAGTCTGCCCGCACTTCCTTGTGTCTGCGCGCCCACCGCGGGGCACACAGAGAAGTGTAGTCGTTGTCCCCCGCCCTGCCGCGTTGGCGCCTTGCGTTTCCAAAAGCTCGGGAGGCCGGGAGGCCGCCGTTGCCTCCGGCCAAGAGAGCTCCGTGGATGCCTGTGTGTGGGGTGGCGGACGCCGCCGCCTCCGGGGGCTCAAGCCATGCCGGAAAACAAGTGGTTAAATTGCCCCTCATTTGGCTCCTCCCGGGGTCTGCGCACAGGTGCCCGCCCACACTCCCTCCCTTGTGTCCGCCACCCGCGCCGCCGCCGCTGCTGCCCCCACCGCAGCCGCTGCCGCCCCGACCGGCGGCGGGGCCGTTTCGCAGGAGGAGGCTGCTGTCTGCGCTCCGCCGGGCCCGCCGCCGCCTCCAAGCCATGCGGAAAAACAAGTGGTTAAATTCCCCCTCCCTGCCAGTGTTTGTTTGCCACTCCCACATTTCCCGCGCCGTGGCGCGGGAGACTCGGCGCTTGGCTCCTCCCTGTCCATTCGCCGTTACTGAGAAAATCCTGGTTAGTTTCTTTCCCTCCGCTGACTAGTATGCTTGAGTTCAGCGGGTTGCCGCGTCTGATCTGAGGACGCCACAAGGTTCCCTGGTTGCTTCTCATTTCCCTGTCCCCTGTATCCTGTCTCTTGTTAACTGTTAACAGAAAAAATTGTGTTCATTTTGAGATAACAGTGTGCAGCCAGATGTAAGAGCTACACTCCCTTCTCTGCCCCATGTGTTTTCTCTTCTCAGGCACTGCCCTGAGCTGTGTGAGTTTGTTCTAAGCTCCGGTGAGGGAGACCACTCACTTGGGGCTTCTTCTGTCCAAGGTAAGGAACACCTGCGGGTCTAACTGCCAGGCTCAGATAAAGGTCTCATGTCTGTGGGACTAGTAAGTGTCCCATCAATCTGACCTAGGTAATAGGTAATAAAAAGTTATAGAAGTTAAGAAAAGGATAGAGGTCTGAAAAAAGAAGAACTGAGAGCAAAGCTTCAGCAGACTCAAAAGAAATAGGTTAACAGTAAAAAGAGGTAAACTATTAAAAAAGTTAAGTGACAGAATATAGATGTAATAATTAGATAACATTCAAAGTAAGCAAAGACAAGAAAGAGATATATATAGATAGAAAGAAAGACATTATATGAGATCTCCATTGCAGTTAAAAACAGGAGTAAAGAAAGATAACTGACAAAGACTAGAACTTAGCAAAGTGACACTTGCTAATAATACTAGCACTTAGAGATGATCTGTAAAGAAATAAGGAGCCAGAAAATTTTCTAAAAAAGATAAGAGAAATGAAATGCTGGTCACAAAAGTCAGGGAGACTAGAAAACCTAGTACCTGGCAACAAAAGCAAGCCTTTGGCTAAAGATTAAAGTCTTCCCTAACAAAAAGAAGAAGAGCCCCCCTCATGACCAAACCCTTCACCTGTTCGTGGCTAAAAATAAAGAGATAGCAGAAGGGGTGCTAACACAGAAGCTGAGTCCTTAAAAGAGACCGGTGGTCTACCTGTTGAAGCAGCTAAAAAGAGACTGTGTTTTCATATTCCTCCACTGACCAATGCAAAGCAAGTTTAAAAGGTCCCTGGACACTACAGGTCTTTGCAAACTGTGGATTCCAGGTTTTGCTGCATTAAAAAGATAAACAGCCCCTCGTATAAGAAATAAAGAACAACCTTGGATGGCCTTAGATGCTATTGAGACTGCCCTAATGTTGTCCCCAACTTTGGGACTCCTAAATGTGACTGAGAACAAAAGTATTGCCAAAGAGGTTCTTACTCAGAAATTGGGACCCTAAAAGACCAGTGGCACTTGAAAAATTAGACCTGGTGACTGAGGGATGGCCTGCTTGTCTGCACATGATGGCTTTTGGTCAGGGACACATGATTCAGTTGTTTCCCTGACTGATGGACACATTATTAGAGCTTTTTGTTGACAGAACAAGTGACCTTCGCTTCCCCTGCTAACCTGCTGAGTCTTCACCTACTCATCACTGACATTCTGGCAGAAGGAACTTTGGCTCAGAAGGCTGAACTCTTGGCGCTAACCCAAGCCCTGCGGTTGGCTGAAGGCAGAGACATCAAAACAAAGAAGAATTCTGGCCCTCCTAGAAGCTCCTGAATGAGCCGGGTGAGTTGGGGTACCGGGTATCGGCTAAGAAAGCTCAGCTAAGTCGCAAAGCGGTGGCTCACCGAAGCCAAGAAAAAGACTGTGATGCTGATCCCAACCCCCACCACCCCGTGCCAAGTACGTGAGTTTCTGGGGACGGTGGGCTTTTGCAGACTCTGGACTAAAGAAAAAGTCCCATTCACCTGGACTGAGGAACACCAAAAAGCCTTTGACAGCATAAAGGCAGCCCTGCTTGCAGCCCCCGCTCTGGCTTTGCCAGATCTGACTAAGCCTTTTACCCTATATGCTGAACTGGTACACGGATGGCAGTAGCCTCATGGTTAAAGGTAAGCGGAAGGCGGGGACAGCAGTGCAGCAGTGGACAAAAAGCAGGTGATCTAGGCCAGCAGCCTCCCTAAAGAGACTTCAGCCCAGAAAGCTGAATTTGTGGTTTTGATACAAGCTTTATAAATGACACTGACATCAGGTATGCTTTTGCCACTGTATGGAACAATACAAACAAAGAAAGCTGTTGACATCTGCAGAAAAAGACGTTCTCAATATAGATAAATGAGACTGCTCACATAGTCATCAAGAAGATTATTAAAAAAAATTTTTCCAAGAGTGCCAAAAGCAATAGTGTCAGATAATGTTGCCCAGGTAAGTCAGGGTGTGGCCAAGTATTCAGAGGTCAAAAATTACATTGTGTGTATAGACCTCAGAGCTCAGGATAGATAAAAATTAGTTTAAAACTTTAAGACAGACCTTGACAAAATTAATCGTGGAGACTGGCATGGACTTGGTGTTCCTTCCCTATGCCCTATTTCTTGATTCAGTTTTACTCTGTTTAAGATCCTTTATGAAACTCCTATGCCCATCATAGTCTCAAATGATGTGTTTACACCTATGTTGTTATAATAATGATCTGTATGCTAAGTTAAAAGGCTTGCAGGTGGTCTGGTCACAACTGAAAAGGATTGGACTGAGTACGCGGACGACATCGCGCCAGGGATCCCAACAGCCGAGACAGTGAATGAGCTGGGTACCCCATGGACATCTCACCAGTTCCAGCCAGAGATCTGATCTACATGCACCTACATCATGCCCAGACCCTCAAGCCTCGCTCAAAAGGCCCCTGCCTAGTTCTGTTTACTAATGCTTCTTGTTCTGTTTTTGTTCCCATGTTAAAATAGAGTAAATGCAGTATCTGAAATTCTAAGATTAGAATTATTCACTAAAAGAAGGGGGGAATGAAAGAGGAAAATTACTGAACACCTGAACTTTTCCTGAACTCTCTTACCCCTCCCATCCAGAGACTGTTCCCGGAGCACTCCTGAACTTTTTACCCCAAGGTACCCCCTCCCAATTGGAAACAGCTCCAGGAACATTTTTTAGATAAGGGGTCTCCTGGAACAAACCTAGTCCAACCCCTCCTAACTGAAGACTATGCCAAGAACATTTTTGAGATAGGGGCCTCCTGGTACTACCCCAGAATGTTCCAATAGATCGAGTACATTGCCAAAATATAGGACACGACCCCTTGGTTATGTAAAGCCCCTTGGCAGAACACCTTGGTGACGTAAAACTTGTACTTTTCCCCTGGCTATTTCCTATAAAAGCCTGTGAAAAGTTTGGGCCAATGGCCGAATCTCCTCTGCACCTTGCTGGCTGCATGAGTTTCGACCCCAGATATCTGGTATATGTGCTTTTTATGTGCTTTCTTGTCATTGCTGTATTAAATCTTACTCTCTATACATCTTAAGTTCGGTCTCAGTGTCTTCTTGGGTGCGCGGCTGTCCCGAGGCTTGAGTGGGTGTCTCCCTTTGGGAGTTTTGGAGTCTTTCAGTCACACTGAAGAAAAGTGAAAAATCATTATGACTCTATTAAATGACTAATTTTACTAAGTCTGAATATACAGTCTCTGATGTACTATTGCCATAAAGTTAAAAGGCTAGAAGCTAGTCTAAACTGGAAAAATGACAAGCAAGGATGGATCTAAAACATGAATTTAATCTTTTAGTCCTTTTAATCAGGACACTGAGTTAACTTACCTGTCAGCTCAGCACACGAATTACTAATAAGCTTCTGTAGCGTTCTGTGGAAAGAACCTGTTTTTTCCTTTTCTAATAAGGTAGCTGTTTTAGGATCAATCTATAAGCCAATAAGTAGATCCTTTTAAGATACTAAAAAACATTTATTAAATTTGACATTTTAATCTCAAATTTTGAAAATAAAGGTAAGTTTTAAATAGTGTGCATGGAAATGCACTAAATAGTATATATTGGGATACAATTTCTCTCTTTTGTCTTTTAAGAGATTAAAGTTTAAAATTTTACAATATCTAACCTTTTGAATTAATAACTTTTTGGACAAAACATTTTAAATATTTGGCTGTAAAGGGGCAGTGACTAATTGTACTTTCAATTATTTTTCTTAAGGAACGGTTGTAACTAGAAAGCTTGAAAAGTTATTAAGAGTCACACGTGCATAATTTATTTATTTATTAACTAGAAATATGTATAAGCAATTGTAAATTTGAGAATTAATAGTATCTGAGGGACGAACAATTTTAAGTAATTATGAGCTCAGAGATATAGCATTGACTATTAATATATAAATTAAGGTTTGATTGTTCAGCATTTTAAAACACCATCTACAGCACACAACCAGATTATTTGTGCTGGGAATAGGGGCAACTGTGTGTCTTAAGACTTCGCCCACAGCAGCTAGTTGGGCCCACGTGGGCCAACGATTGGCTGGGAGGATGAGAAAAATGACTTTACAATAATGTTTTTTCTGGCCAAAGAATTGTCTTGGGCACAACTAATTTTTAATTACCAATTAACAACAATTATAAAAGCTTTCTTTATTTTTTGTAAAAACCTTTTGTAGTAAACTAAAACACTAAGTAATAAAAGGATACTGTCTGAATCTTTTGGGTGAGAGCAAGGATTTAAGGTAAACTTCTCTTGAGAAACATTAGTTAATAAAATACTTTCCACTTAGGAAACAATATATACTGAAAGATTAAAACTTTTGGCTTCTTGTAAAGAAGCAGAAACAATAAAAATTTTTCTTACATAATGTAGAGCTATATTAGCCATACGTAGAGGCAAAATTTTCTAGTGATTACCAGTTTACTAGAAGCAAAAATCTTTGAATTTAAGCATTATTTTAAACATCTGAATAGATCTGTAACACTGTTAAAAAGAAATTTTCTTGAACACAGCGAAAAACTTTTTTTAGGCATTGTTTGCAAAACAAAAGAAAGTCCACAAGCCCCTCTGGGGCTGCCCAGAGCCCTGAATTGACTCAAAGGTAAAATACTTTTTAATCTGAGCATCAATCTTAAATTTGCAATCAAACTGCAAGCTGCAGTCAATGGAACAATGGCAGTTTTAACCATAATTTTTAAGTTTCTTGTGCAAGGTTAGGATAATACCTATAACTTTGGGAAAGCAAAAACTAAGTTTAAAACAATTTATCACCTTTAAAATCAATATTAGAAGCATTACTATCATATTACGAAGTTTGGATGTCAATTAATACCTATGAATACCTATTAAAGCAAGCTTTAACGCTTTAATAAAGAGGCATTGCTTTAAATCTTATCTTAAATTTTACTATTTAGGATAGGAACCACATTAATCATTATCTAAACTAGAAATATCTTTAGAGACCCAGCCTCTAGGGCTGCCTTAGGCCACGTGTCGGAAGGACTCTAAACTTGAGTTATCAAATTTAACATTAACCATCTGTAGCAATGTAACAATTATTAATCTTAACCAACAACTTGTGAGCTGAATGTGAAAACATGCAGAGCACATTTTCAATAAAAAAAGAACCAAATGAAGCAGTTAATTTTAGACCAATCAGAGAATATTAATTTTTGTAGCTACAATCATAGAATACAAAAGCACTTTACCATTGTCAAACACATTAATTATGAACCATTTATCAAATTCGAAACTAAGAGGCTGTGCACTCGCTGCTTTTTCTTAAAACGAACATTTTTTCCATCAGGGTCCCTCCTGCCACGTGTCTGGTTCTTGGCTGAAACACGTGGCAGCTCTTGGCTTAGCAGATAAAGTTTTTTATACCATCTTTATTATCCAACATAAAACATAGAACATTCATTCATACAGACTGGACACGAACATACATGAATTGAACACGAGAACAGATTGGTGCACCAGACATTAAACAAGACACAAAATGGGGGCAGAGTACTCCTGCTATTTGGGACAATTTCCTCCCTCATGATGCAGTTTTTATAACTGCGGCAATCCGCCTGTATTAATTTCCTTTTAATAAACCCTTTCCTTTCTCATACCTAACAATGTAGCTTTTTCGAGCCATGGCCTACCGCCTGTGCCTAGCTCCTCTTAAGCTTCACTGCTGAACCTAAGTGAACCAGCGCTCGGGCTTAACGCTGTCTCAGCTTAGCCCATACCTTCTCCAGTATGAATTTCCTTTATCCTTTAATTATTCCATGGAGCTCCAAACCAGCAGTGTCTCTTCCAAAAATCCTTTGCCGTTTCTCAGTCCCGCGTTGGTTCACCAAATGTTGTGTCTGGCCAGCAGATCACAGCCTGGGTTCTAGCCTGGAAAGGCATTTTGGAAACCTGGAAGAGAAGAGGGGCTAGGCGGCGAGAGAAGGGAATGAAGCTAAGACAAGATTCTGATCAAAGCTCAATTTTACTATTTCCAGACACTCAGTTATAAAGGAAGGGGGAGGGAACCGATTTCCCGCCAAGTAACTCAGGGTCCAGTAGCAGGAGGAACACGTGTGTGCCTCCAGGCAACAAAGCGACAGGGTCCAGCAGTAGGCGTGGCAGGACGAATGAGCAGGAAGCTCCACCCTTGAGCAAGCAGGTTCAAGCAGATGGGGAAAGGGAGACCACAGAAAGAAAGAAAGAAAAGAAAAGAAAAGAAAAGAAAAGAAAAGAAAAGAAAAGAAAAGAAAAGAAAAGAAAAGAAAAGAAAAGAAAAGAAAAGATTGGGCTTCTCATTTCCAAATTTTTAAATTCCTAATGGCTAATTTGAATAGTACTTTGAAGTCTGCATGGGATTTCTGAAACATTTCCAAGTCAAGGAGCTTCTTCTAAAGTACCACAAGAATAAAGCATGTGTGATTTGGTGGCAGATGAAACTCCTATTGTCTTATTGATTGGGTTGGAAGTAGACCTGTAAAGCTCACGGTTAGACTTTGGTTCAAATCCCTCCTTTTCTACTTACAACCATTTGTGGCCTAAGCAAGCCCCTTATACTGTAGAATGGGACAAATTGCTCCCATCTGGATATCTGTTTTGCAAGCCAATTTAAGGAATAAATATAACAGTGACTGTGAAGCGTTCAGCCAAGTGCCCACTTAAAGCCATGAAACAGGACAGCTTACTTGACAGATCATCATGCCCTGCATCACCCAACACCTGAACCCAGGAAGTGTTCTTCTCTATACTGTTTGAATATTTTCTTTATGTACCTTACATACACACACACGTGTGTGTGTGTGTGTGTGTGTGTGTGTGTGTGTGTGTGTGTGTGTGTGTGTGTGTGAAAGAGAATGGGGAGGAACACAACTTTTTACATGTATAATCTCCAATTATTTCTGGACATACACACAACTCTATATGTTTTCAATAATTCTAGTTTCAATAAACAATGCAAATAATTCATTAACCTCATTATACATCTTTCTATGTAGTTCTTTGTTTTTATATAGCTAGGTATGCTGTCTTAGTTAAAGTTGTATTGCTGTGAAGAGACACCATGACCTAGGCAACTTTTATAAAGGCAAACATTCACTGGGGCTGTCTTACAGTTTCAGAAATTCAGTCCATTATTATGATAGAAAGCAATGCATCATCCAGGCAGACAAGCTTTTGGAGGAACCAAGAATTTTACATCTTGATCTGAAGGCAACCAGGCCACTCTCTTCTGCACTGGGCAGAGCTTGTGCATAGGACCTCAAAACTCTCCAATGCAGTGACACACTTTTTCTGACAAGGCCACACCTCCAAATAGAGTCCCTTTCCAAGAGCTAAGCATATTCAAACCACTACATATGCTTTCAGTTCTTTGTCCTCTACCTACTTTCTGAATAAGGACAATAACTGAAAGTAAGGACTGCTTGGCTGACCTACCAGTGATGGCACTGAGACCCTGGAGGAGGTCCCCCTGTGCAGTTGTTCCTTTTTGTACTTTAGCTTGACTCACTCTCTCTCCCTGTTGACTCTCCTAGCTAACAGTTACCCACTTCTTTTAGAGAGACCTGTTGTATGAGATTGACATTTTAAGGACCTAGAAGAGGGCAGAGGTGTGACTCATTGGGCTTAGCATGCAGTTCATGTTTAACACAAATTCGGTTGATTAGATTAATACACATCCCAGGGCTGGGGAGAAGTAAAAGTTTTTTTTCCTCCAAGAACAACTCCTCTGTATTGACTAAGGTCCAAGGAACCTGTATCCTATGATGTGGCTGATGTTTGTTTCAATATAGTTGAAGTCTTTCATGTAGAAAATTCTCTAGCAGTTACATGCATAGAGAAAACTTGGAGTTCATAAGTGGCTCAGCAAATCATCAACCATGTAAAGTGCAATAAGAGCAGGAGAAAAGTCTGTACATGATTAGTTATGTATACCAAGGCAAATCAACAATCTGTGGGGAGTGTAAAAAACACATGGATGTCTACATTTAATTGCATGTATTTCAACCCCCTGCCCTTTTTTTCAAGTTCCACAGGAGAGTCCAGATTTAAGTCTGGAGGATAGCTTTTTTCTTCTGAGTGAAAATGAGCACCACTGTCTTGAAGAAAAGCATCTGTAAGGACCTGAATGAGACCTTAACAAAATCAGAACTGTTAACATTGCCTGGGAAGAAGTGAAACAGGATCAGGAGACTAATGATTAGACAGTCAAGAGATCCTCACAAGATCCCAAAAGATCCTCTTCCACTTTGTATGAGGTAAACAATTGCCTCAGATATGATTCTTCAGTTGTATACCTTATTGTGGGTGGGATTTTTCCATGATATCATTGTCTGCAGGATGCCTAGGGAACTTATTGCTACTATAGCTGCTTGTGAGTTATATAACTAACTCCAATAAAATCATTGGCTCACTAAGTTGAACTTGGGTAGAATTCTCCTTTCAGAATTCCTATCTGTAGTGGATAAACATTTCTTTATGTCTCCCCAGGAAAAGTCATGTAGTAAAATCAATACTGGCTAGTACAATCCAACATGATGACCATGTGGTTGTATAAAGAAAGAGAAAATTAATACATTGCTACATCTTACCTCCAGAGTTTCCTGAGCTCCTAGTGTTAAAATGACTTCTGACAATGATAATAAATTTTTGTTTTTCAAATTGCTTCATGGGAATTAGTTGGACATATTACAATAACATTTCATAAAACAAAACAAAAGAAAAAACATGGTTCTAATTCATCACAAATTTGAAGAGGAAAAAAGCATAGTAGCCTGATACAAAAATGTTATACTATAACAATGACTTAAAATGGTCATTCAGTTCATACAGACAATGGAGCAGTTGAATGACACACAAAATAATGCCAAAGTACATTTCTATAGTGTAGAAACTAATGAATCTCCTTAGTGAGTTTCTTTCAGTTCCACTCCAGCCATGACAGACTTCCTACTACCCCTAAAAAGTCTAGACTCAGAACTGTACTATCTGTATATATCATATCTTTCCTTCTAAAGACAATGTACAGGTTGGGAATTACATTGCTAGGATGAGAATTATCAATACATTTTTAAACTAAGACTATGTCTAACTATATGAAGCCATTATACACTGTAGAAATAAAATTAAATATTGTCAGTATCTGTCCTTTAATAGCATACAAGCATTTTTTAAAAAAAAAATTCAGAGTCCTTGAACTAGAATTTCAAGAAATATACCCATTAGCCTTTATCTATAAAGTCATCTTTGCAAGATTTTTCTTACTCCCTCTTCAGAGGTTGTTTGCAATCATGCTAAAAGTATGAAGCTCAAATAGACATAAATAGCACAAAATATAGGAGACTATTAAGTACAAGTAAAAACAGTCTGTCCATATTATAGAATGTAAACTAAAGTGGTCTCCCCAGAAACTTGGAAAAGGTAAAATGTCAAGGCACTAATTACTCAGGCACTTCAGGAAGGCCTTTGGGTAAGAGTATTCACTATAGGGAGAAAGATGCACAGTAAGAGATTGAATTTCAGATGGAGCAGATTCAATGAGTAGAGGAATGAACAGAGAGGCAATGTGGATCTATCCACATCTATCTCTGTACCAAAATACCCCAGTTTCTAGTGATTCCTGCTTTGAGTTGATGTGAGAAGCCTGTTAACAGTGGGTCTCAGAGTGAGATCTGGGGCTGGCAGAATTAGCATCACATGTGAACTTAGTACAAATAATCTGTTCTAAACCCAATAAGTAAGAAACCCTAGACTAGGACTCAGCAAATTGGGTTTTAAAAAATTCTCCAGTTTTTCTGATACCTGCTCCCAGATGAAAATGACTAGGTCATAGATAGATAGATAGATAGATAGATAGATAGATAGATAGATAGATAAAAAGAAAGAAAGAATAGGTAATAAATAAGTGAAGTGAAGTCAAGGACTGGAGAGATGGACCCATGGGTGGAGTGCTTATTGTGAAAATATGAGGTCCTGAGTTTGAATCCCCAAAATCTCCTATACATAAAAGCCAAGCACTTCAGTGTATGTCCAATGTGTGTATGATGGGAGGCTATGTCCAGAGGGGCAAAACCAGGAAGATCCTGAGGCCTGTTATTTAACAGGTCTAGCTAAATAGTGAGCTCCAGGCTCACTGACATATCTAGTCTCAAAAATATAAGGTAAAAAGTGATAAAAGAAGTAGTCAAAGTCAACCTCCAGTTTTCACTCATGTATACAAACACACACACACACACACACACACACACACACACACACACACACACACACACAAACTTACCCTGTCATGCTTTTAGATGCAAAGCCTGCTTCCCATCCCAGCCAAGTCTCTGCCTTGGTCCCTCCTGTCATACATATCCTTTTATCCTTAACTCTCTGGGCACTCACTAATGTTTTACTATTAGACAAACATACACACACACACACACACACACACACAGTCACTCACATGCAATCAATTAACAAACTGAAAACCAGTCTTTATTTTCTCATTTCTTGGATCATTTATTTTGTAGTGTATATATGGACTGAGAATAAGGGAAAAAATTTTTTAATTCCTGATTAAAGAAGATGACATTGTGTATCTATCAGGTTATACTGTTGGATATTTACTCTTTACTGGGGTAAATTTGCATAAATCTTTCATAATTCAATTCACTTATTTAAGTAATGTTTCATTTATTGTCATTGGTTTATTTGGAAGGGCAAGTTCATTCTGCAGGTTACTGCCAAACATTTGTAATTCCAATTCAACTTATCTTCAGAGCTAACTTTGGAGAAACGATATTCAAATTCATAGTTTGGATGGAGGAAGAGAGGGAGGAAGGGAAGGGGGAAGGGAGGTAGGGAGGAGTGGAAGGGAAGGAGAGAGAGAGAGAGAGAGAGAGAGAGAGAGAGAGAGAGAGAGAGAGAGAATCAAAACAAGAATGTTCTGAAGCACATCCAAGCTGAAATCTCTCCAGATGTTGGCTTCAACCTCTTACATTTATCAACTCCAGATGTAGTTCTTGTTTGGTAGAGACAGTACTCTACAGCGTTCAAGTTCTACATGTCAACTTAAAAACTGACTGAAAACATGCACAGTCAGAATGGCTAAGATCAAAAATTCAGGTGACAGCAGATGCTGGCAAGGATGTGGAGAAAGAGAAACACTCCTCCATTGTTGGTAGGATTGCAAGCTTGTACAACCACTCTGGAAATCAGTCTGGTGGTTCCTTAGAAAATTGGACATAGTACTACCGGAGGATCCAGCAATACCTCTCCTGGGCATATATCCAGAAGATGTCCCAACCGGTAAGAAGGACCCATGCTCCACTATGTTCATAGCAGCCTTATTTATAATAGCCAGAAGCTGCAAAGAACTCAGATGACCCTCAACAGAGGAATGGATACAGAAAATGTGGTACATTTACACAATGGAGTACTACTCAGCTATTAAAAAGAATGAATTTATGAAATTCCTAGGCAAATGGATGGACCTGGAGGGCATCATCCTGAGTGAGGTAACACAATCACAAAGGAACTCACACAATATGTACTCACTGATAAGTGGATATTAGCCCAAAACTTAGGATACCCAAGATATAAGATACAATTTGCTAAACACATAAAACTCAAGAAGAATGAAGACCAAAGTGTGGACACTTTGCCCCTTCTTAGAATTGGGAACAAAACACCCTTGGAAGGAGTTACAGAGACAAAGTTTGGAGCTGTGATGAAAGGATGGACCATCTAGAGACTGCCATATCCAGGGATCCACCCCATAATCAGCTTCCAAACGCTGATAACATTGCATACACTAGCAATATTTTTCTGAAAGGACCCTGATATAGCTGTCTCTTGTGAGACTATGCCGAGGCCTAGCAAACACAGAAGTGGATGCTCACAGTCAGCTATTGGATGGATCACAGGGCTCCCAATGGAGGAGCTAGAGAAAGTACCCAAGGAGCTAAAGGAATCTGCAACCCTATAGGTGGAACAACATAATGAACTAACCAGTACCCCGGAGCTCTTGACTCTAGCTGCATATGTATCAAAAGATGGCCTAGTCGGCCATCACTGGAAAGAGAGGCCCATTGGACTTGCAAAGTTTATATGCCCCAGTACAGGGGAACGCCAGGGCCAAAAACTGGGAATGGGTGGGTAGGGAAGTGGGGGGGAGGGTATGGGGGACTTTTGGGATAGCATTGGAAATGTAATTGAGGAAAATACGTAATAAAAAATATTAAAATTTTTTTAAAAAAAAGAGTATTGTCAGGCTGGAGAGATGGTTCAGCAGGTTAAGAACACTAGCTGCTCTTCCAGTGATCCTGAGTTCAATTCTCAGCAACGACATGGTGTCTCTCAGCCATCTGTAATGGAATCTGATGCCCTCTTCTTCTAGTGTGCATGAAGACAGCATATATATATATATATATATATATATATATATATATATATGCTGTATATACATATACATAAAATAAATACATCTTAAAAACACTGTGGTGCACACACACACATAGGGGCAAACACATAAAAAAATTTCAAAAGGAAAAAAGAATATTGTCAGAAATTTCATGTTCCTCCTATCCTGTCTTGGAAGTGCTAAGTATCCAACATAGCCATTTCACACCAGCAGCTTAAAAAAAAAAGTCTCTCCTCAAGGAAGCACTTCATCCTGTGGAAACTGGATGCCCCAGGGAAGAGGGATGGTGATGGAAGTGAGGTGAGGGTGGGTGAGCAGGTGGAAGAGCACCTTCTAAGAGGTGGAAAGGGAATGGGGAGATGGAATGATGAATTCAAGGAATGGAGATCAGGAAGGGGGACAACTTGTAGAATGGAAAGTGCTTGCTGATAGAAGCCTGATATGGCTGTCTCCTGAGAGGTTCTGCCAGAGTCTGACAACAGAGGAGGAAACTTGCAGTCAACTATTGGACTGAGCTTGGAGGTCCCCGATGGAGGAGGTAGAGAAGAGACTGAAGGAGCTGAAAGGCTTTGCAGCCCCATGGAGGGAACAATGGTGTCAACATGCCAGCCCCCCCCCCCTCCAAGACGCCTGGGTCTGGATCACCAATCAAAGAATACACATGGAGGGACACATGGCACTGGCCACATATGTGGCAGAAGATGGCTTTGTTGGACATTAGTGGGAGGAGAGGACCTCGGTACTGAAGGTGTGCAATGCCCCAATGTAGAGGAATGCCACAGCAGGAGGATAGGAGTGGGTAGGTGGGGGAGCACCTACATAGAGGCAGGGGGAGGGGAATGGGATAGGAGGACTTCTGAAGGGAAGACCTGGAAAGGGGAAAACATTTGAAATGTAAATAAAGAAAATATCCAAGAAAAAGAAGAAAGATTATCCATTCAAATGCTATAATAAATATACTTTCTATAAACCAAACAAAAAACAAAATCAAACAAACAAAACAAAACAAAAAAAAACCTCTCCTCTCAGATCCTCAAGATGGCTCGGTGGTTAAGAAAAATGACTGCTCTTCCAGAGGGCCTGAGATCAATTCCTAGAGACAACATGGTGGCTCACAACCATCTGTAATGAGATCCAATGCCCCCTTCTGGTGTGTCTAAAGACAGCAACAGTGTACTCACATATATAAAATAAGTAAATCTTTTAATAAAATCTCTCCTAATGAAAGACTCTAAGACTCCCAAAGGGAGACACTCACTCAAGCCTCGGGACAGCCGCGCACCCAAGAAGACACTGAGACCGAACTTAAGATGTATAGAGAGTAAGATTTAATACAGCAACGACAAGAAAGCACATAAAAAGCACATATACCAGAGACTCTGGGGTCGAATCTCATACACCAGGCATGGTGCAGAGGAGAATCGGCACCCAGCCCAAATTTTCACAGGCTTTTATAAGAAAAGGGCAAGGGGGGAACAGGGTGGAGAAAGTACAAATTTACGTCACTAAGGGGTCCTGCCAAGGGGCTTTACATAACCAAGGGGTCGTGTCCTATATTTTGGCAATGTACCCGATCTATTGGAACATTCTGGGGTAGTACCAGGAGGCCCCTATCTCAAAAATGTTCTTGGAACAATCTTCAGTTAGGAGGGGTAGGACTAGGTTTGTTCGTTCCAGGAGACCCTTATCTAAAAAATGTTCCTGGAACAGTTTTCATTTGGGAGGGGGTCGGACTTCTGGGGTGAAGAGTACTCTGGGGTAAAAAGTTCAGGTGTGTTCCGGGAACAATCTCTGGATGGGAGGGGTAAGAGAGTTCAGGAAAAGTTCAGTTTTTCCTCTTTCACTCTCAAGACTAGAACATTTTATTGCTACCTGGCCTGGCCACACTCTGCATAAATATTAGCACCATCCCCCAAAATCTGCTTCTCTGATATCATGAAAACATACAGAGCCACCCACTGCTGCACTAACTAGTGACTGTCACATGTCAGAGGGTTTCAAGCAGCAAGTGAAGTTGACTTTCAATGAAAACAAAAAAACAAAAACCAAAAAACGGCTCCTGACATCAGATGGCTCTCAGGCTAACAGACCCTGGGTGTCCTTTCCATGTAAACCATTTCACTGCAACAGGTTCTTGTCTGCTCTTCCGGGCACCTCTGTCTTTATCCTTGACTAGAAGGTGGTTTCCAAGAGCTGCTGTCCTCACCTCACCCCACAGCTCTGTTCTGCTCTGCTGATTCAGTGAGTGTCCCCGCCTTGCAACCAGGCAACAAACACTAACATCATTCACTAACATATCAGGTGATGTTTTAAAGTTCAGCTCCACCTCACTGGCCTTCTCTGATAAAATGCCATCTAAGGTCACTGTACACTGCATTCACATCACTCTTTCCCAGCCACCTTTCACTTCCATTCATTCTTAGAGCCTCCTTTATACAAAAATATTATTTCTTTCAATGGCTGCATTATCACCATGTGTCTTTAAATTGATTATTCCAACCTGTATCTAATATTTCTTAAAACCAGAAGTATATTTTCCATTTGGACACTTTGGTAGGTCTATACACCTGTTATAATCATGCTTTTATGAATAAGGACTTGTCCTTCCAGGTATGTCTCAGAAGTATCTAATTTAAGCTAGTTTGTGCTCAGGAGGCAAACACAATACCCACAAAACTGATAGCCTATTAATAGGAATGTAATTCAAATTCTGGATTTTCTTACAGAGCTCAAAGGCTCTGAAGAAAAGAAAAAGCCTGAAAGAACACAGGCTCCATGACTGCAGAGGCCAAAGTTCCCATCCCAGTGATGACATCTGTGTAATCTTGGGAAAGACGGCCATATCTACTGGGTCTCAATGCCTTTCCATGTAAATTGAACAAATGCCTTTAGGGATATTGGAAAGAATCTGTGACATACTATGTGGGTAATCTCTAACCAACACCCTAAAGCAGTGGGTATTCCACTGATGACAGATACTATTCAGCATGAGTTAGCAGAAGTGATAATTTTTCCAGTGAGTGATTTAAGCATGGTACTCTCCTCTGCTTCTACAGCACAGCACACACTGATCCTGCACTGAAATCTATCCTTTCTCCTTTCTGCCCTTGACCTTCACCTTCTTTGCCCAACTATGAGTTGCTGCTCAGTCACTTTTACTCTTCCCTGTCTGTGGAGTACATTGTATCCTGCTGTTAGGGTCCTCCTTGCTTCCACTCCTCCCCTTCCTCTGCCACTGGCATTTCTGTCTCAGTCGATTTCTAATCATCTAAGTCTCCCAGAGAATGATCCCTGACTACTTTTTCCCCTTCTGTGTCTGCAGCCTTTGGGTGACACATTGTGGGTTTTTAATAAGTGATAAATTAACAAATGAGTAGTAAATGAACAGATGGGTGAATGAATGACAACAATGAGACAGCCCTCTAAAGAATAAAAGCTGAACGACAAGAAAAGTGAGAGTTAGTTATATTTATTATTTGGCATTCTTGTAATCACCTTTCAGTCTCCTTCAGTTACTTCTCTTTAAAAATGGAGTGGAGCCTGTTCCAAGAAGCCTTTTGTCTTTGCTCCCTTAACCCAAAGATATCTCATGGAATTTTTTCTCACTCCTCTCTCCAGTGTGTAACTGTAAAACCCTGTTTGACATTCTTCTAATTCTTAAATAAATCACCTATTAGTCACAGAAACACTAGGGTTAATCTTTGGGTTAAAATGTTAATAATTTACTAGTAGCAAACTGTACTTTCCCCCTTAACAGCAGGTGGGCAGAAGCATTACTTGTGTTTTTTTATATTATTTTGTTTCTTTTTTGTTCTTTTATTAAAAATTGATTCTTTTTTCACATAATATATTCCTGTACTTCCTGTAGTTCCTCCCCACTTCTCCCATTCAGATTCATCTCCTTTCTGTCTCTCATTAGAAAATAAACAGGCTTCTAAGGAATAATAATAAAATGAAAATAAGACAAAAACGAATTGAAACAGAACAAAGCAATCAAATAAAAGAGAACTAGAAAAGGCATAAGGCTCCAAGACCCTCTGAACACTCAGAAATCCTATAAAAGCATTAAACTGTGAGTCATAATATATACATAAAGAACATATAAGATAAAAAGAGAAAGAAACATGGATAAAGTTAAGAATTATAAATAAATTAAATAAAAAATAGAAATACAATAAAATTTTAATAACTGACAGTACATTATGAAACAAAGAACCTTCAAAGATGCTGTTGAGTTTCTTTTCTGTTGGCCAACTGTTGCTGGGAATGCCGCATATTCTTAAGAGTAGTTTATTTCTCAGAACCACCAACCAAAAAAACATACACAGGGTGAACCTAGGCCTCCCCGCTCATATGAAGCAGATGTGCAGCTTGGTCTTCATGTAGGTCCTGAACAACTGGAGATGGAGCTATCTCAAAAGCTGTTGTCTGTGCGTGGGATATGTTCTACTAGCTGGGCTGCTTTGTCTGACCTCAAGTGCCTCGGAAGTGCCTAGCCTTGCAAAAAATTGACTTGCCAGGGTGTGCGGGGGGGGGGGGGGGCGGGGGGGGAGTGCTATCTAGGGGGATCCCCACCTGCTCAGAGGATAATGGGAGGGGGAGGGGAAGGATTGTGGGAGGGGGAGACCGGGAGGGGGGGCAGTGAGTGGTATGTAAAGTGAGTAAGTGTACTATTATGAATGCTAACAAGTGCTTGCTGACAGGAGCCTGATATAGCTGTCTCCTGAGAGGCTCTGCTAGTGCCTGACAAAAACACAAGTGAATGCTCTCAGCCAACCATTGGACTGAGTACAGAGTCACCAGTGGCGGAGCTAGAGAAAGGACCTACGGAGCTAAAGGTGTTTGCAGCCCCATAAGAGGAACAACAATATGAACCAACCAGTACCCCCAGAGTTCCCAGGGACTAAACCATCAACCGAAGAGTACACATGGAGGGGCCCATGTCTGTATGTAGCAGACCCATATGTAGCAGAGGATGGCCTCTTCAGACATCAATGGGAGGAGAGGCCCTTGGTCCTGTGAAGGCTCGATGCCCCAGTGTAGGGGAATGCCAGGGCCAGAAAATGGGAGTGGGTGGATTGGTGAGCAGAGTGAGGGGAAAGGGGATAAGGGGCTTTAGGAGGGGAAACCAGGAAAAGGGATAACATTTGAAATGTAAATTAAGGGAGAAGGGGGTCTGGTGGGAAGGAGGTGTGGGATGAGGAGCAGTTTGAGGGAGGATGGGGAGGGATGGGAATGGAATATGGAGTGTAAAAAATGAATTATAAATAAAACTAAATTTAAAAAAGAAAAAGAAATGTAAATAAAGAAAATATCTAATAAAAATAAATTATTCGTTTATTTATTTATTTAACAATAAAAAATAATAGTTTGTTTCCCCCATGATATTCCTTTGGAGAAAACTAATTTTTCACTTGCAAATGGTTAGCTTCTGGATTAGGGATGGAAACATGTGTGCCCTTCTCCTTTCTGCTCTAGGACGCCATCTGATGCAAACAGTTGCAGGCCCAGTGCGTGCTTCTTCAGTCTCTGACTTCATATGTGCATTGATCCTCTTGATTAATAGGATCTTGTTTCCTTGGTGCCCTCCATTCCTTCTTGCTCTTACAATTTTTCTGTCTCCTCTTCCACAGGGTTCCCTGAGCACTGAGGGAAGGAATTTGATGGGGGCACCCAAGTTAGGGATTAGTATTCAAAGGTCTCTTAACTCTGTTTATTGTCTAGCTCTAAGTCCCTGTACATGTTTTCATCTGCTACTGGAGGAAACTTCTATGATGATAACTGAACATTAATCTATGAGTATAGAAAAATGTCATTATGAATTATTTTATTGATAAATTTCTTTAGTAGGACAATAGTATTTGGCTTTCTCCTAGGTCCTTGGGCTATCTGGTCTTATGTTCTTGGTCACTTAAGCAGTGTCTGGTATCGGTTCTATTTCATGGAGTAAGCCTTAACTCAAATCAGAGATTGGTCGTTTAATCCCAAAGCTTTGTGCCACCACTGCAGTAGCACATCTTGCAGGTAGGACACCATTATAAATCAAAAGGTTTATGTCTGGGATTGTATTCATGTTTTCCCTTAGGTGGTATGCAGAATGCCTTCCTGTACCAAAGATGCTAGCACATAGGAGTAAAGACTCTATACATAGCTCAACCTCCCCACCTTCAATGAGTTATGTCTATGTTGTCTTTGGCAATAGGGTCTTGCCATCAGCTTCTGGAGAGCAACCTATAGTTTTGGCAACAGCTGGATTGTTTGGTAATTCCTTGGGGGTTCCTTTGACCAATAATTCAATTAGATGTAACCCAGTACCGATACTGGAAGCTTCATTTGGTGACAAGAGATGCCCAGTTGGGGCTTTGTCTTCTTCGTTATTTGGCAATTTTATTTATAACTCCTTCAAATATTTTTATATATTTTAAGAATATTCTAGGAAGCATTTACTATTTAAGGTTTCCAAACTGCCCTTCAAATGACCCCTAATTTTAGCTGTCTCTTCTCATATTCCCTGCCTTGTGCACCGACCACTCCCACTTGGTCTTTTTGTTCTAGTACCCCCATCATCCATCCATAACTATCTATTATATTTCCTTTTTCTACATAGATCTATCTGTGCACCCTATTACCTTACTCTAACTTCTGTGGTTGTAATTTTTATCACTCATTAACAACTAATATCCATATATAAACAAATATATAACATGCATGTAATTTTTAGTCTGGGTTTTCTTACTCCGGGTCATATTTTTTTCTAGTTCCATGAATTTACCTGTGGTTCTCATGATGTGTGTGTGGATTTTTTAATCATTTTCTTTATCCATTCATCTGTTGAGGGACATCTAGATTGTTTCCAATTTCTAGCTATTGTTTATAGAGCAGCAATGGACATGCTGAGTGTCTCTGTGGTAGGATGAAGCTCCTTTTGGGTATATACCAAAGGGTGATATAACTGCATCTTGAAGTAGATCGATCCCCATCATCCTGAGGAACCACCACACTGGTTTCCACTGTGGCAGTACAAGTTTGCTGTTCTACCAAGAATGGGCAAGTGTTTCCCTTATCCCATGTCCTTGCCAGCATGAGATATCATTTGTGTTATTTATTTTATCCATCTGAGGGAAGTAAGATGAAATCTCAAAGTAGTTTTGATTTGCATTTGCCTCATGACTAAGGATATTGAACGTTTGTAGCACCTTCTGTAGGACTGGGTTTATAGATGGATATTCCTTTAAAATTTTTAAATCATCTAATATCTTATTATTTCCATCTTTTGTATTTGAAAGTTTTGTTGAAGATAGTATTCTGAGCTGGCATCTGTGGTCTTTTAGAATTTGTAGAACATCTTTTCAGACCCTTCTAGCATTTAGACTCTCCATTGAGAAATCAGGAGTTATTCTATTCGGTCTGCCTTTATATTACTAAGTCTTTTCCCTTGCACCTCTTAAGATTTTTCTGTTCTGTGCATTTAGTGTTTTGATCATTTTGTGGCAATGAGGCTTTCTTTTTGGTCTAATCTATTTGGTGTTCTGTGTGTTTCTTGAACTTTGATAAATATCTCCTTCTTTAGGATAGGAAAATTTTCTTTTATGGTTTGGTTGAAGATATTTTCTGTATCTTTGACCTAGGTTACTTCACATTCTTCTATTCCTATTATTTTTATACTTGGCCTTTTCATAGTGTCCCCTGTTTTCTGAGCTTGTTTTATGACAAGATTTTTTAATTTAGCATTTTCTTTACCAAGGAATCCATTTCTTCTATTGTGTCTTCAGCACCTGAGATTCTCTTTTGCATCTCTTGAATTTGTTGGTAAAGCTTTCCTCTAAGGTTCCTGATCAAGTTCTTAATTTTTTCATTTTCAGATTTCCTCAAGTTTGGGTTTTCTTTACTGATTCTATCTTTACTTTCAGATCATAAACTGTTTTCTCCATTTATTTTTATTGTTTGTTTGCTTTTTCATAGATTTCTCTAAAAGATTTATTCATTTCTTCTTTAAGAACCTCTCTCATAACCAAGCATCATGGTGCATGCCTTTAATCCCAGCACTCAAAGGCAGAGGCAGGCGGATTTCTGAGTTTGAGGCCAGCCTGGTCTACAAAGTGAGTTCCAGGACAGCCAGGGCTATACAGAGAAACCCTGTCTCAAAAAAAAAGAAAAAAAAAAAGAACCTCTTTCATATTCATAAAGGCTAGTTCAAGGTCTTTTTCTTGTGCTTTAGCTATGTTACAATCCTCAAGTCTTGTTGTGGTGGGTTTGCTGGGTTCT
Organism: Mus caroli; assembly: GCF_978045245.1. Classification (NCBI taxonomy): domain Eukaryota; kingdom Metazoa; phylum Chordata; class Mammalia; order Rodentia; family Muridae; genus Mus; species Mus caroli. The sequence goes on from NW_028227265.1 coordinate 124,579,395, forward strand.
AGTAGAGATATATTCCTGGATCTTATTAATTTTTTATGCTAGCATCTCCACATTTGGGTTTGGAATCATTGTAATTTTAGGTGCTGATATCTGCTCTTGTCTTTATTGGTGGGTATCTCCTTGTTTTCTGTTTCCCTCTCTGGTTCTTAGAAGGGTGTGTTGGCTGTTGCCTGATAGGGAATTCTCCTAAGATCTTACTATATGTGGCTACTGAAAGTTCTGAATAAAATGTATTTCTGAGGTATTAGAATTTAAATGGGCATGGGATGAGCTATAAGGTGGGACTGAGTGGGTTCACAAGAGAGGAGGAAACAAATGTTCCACTAGGTTCACTAAGGGAAGAGAGTGAAAAGAGGCTACAACAGGTAGTCTGCTAAAGATCTGGGGACGAGACTGCAGAATTGAATTTGGAGAAGGGGGTGATGAGCAGATTTGGCTGGGATTCTCAGAGAATGACTGCTGGCATCAGGGCTTGGATAACAGGATGAGTGTGGGAAAAGGTTGTGAGAATATGTGTGTATCAGTAGCTGGAGAAGGGTGCAGAGAGGAGAGACAATCTGCTCCCTTCTCTTTTCCAAGTCCAATTCCCAGTCCCATCCCAACTCTGTAGCAGATCACGCCTGCAGCCTCTCTCTCCTCTCTGCACCCTTCTCCAAAGGACATTTTTTAATTTTTATGGTTTATCCTTGGGACTTAGTTATGGTGGTTTGTGACAAAGAAACAACCTTTCCAATTACAAATTACACTCTAGCAACAAAAGAAACACAGAAAGAGATAAGAAACAAATCAAATCATAGTACTACATGAGGAAGAACAAATTAAATCACAACACACACCCAAAATAAAATTTAAAGTGAAGGTAAGAAGTTGACTCATAATTTAAATGAGAGGGGTAAAAAAAGGAAAATTCAAAGTTTAAACCACAGGGTCTAACAGCTGCCAACTGCATAATTTTCCAACACCTTCATCTTTTGTTTGTGACATTATGAAATAGCATCTTGCTATAGTTTTGGGTATTTTTTTGTTTGTTTTGTTTTTTGTTTTTTGGATTTTAGAGACAGGATTTCTCTGTATAGCCCTGGATGTCCTGGAACTCACTTTGTAGACCAGGCTGGCCTCAAACTTAGAAATCTGCCTGCCTCTGCCTCCCAAGTGCTGGGATTAAAGGCATGCACCACCACACCCGGCTACATATTTTCAAATATCCAAGCAATAGTTTTAGTAGTTATTGCTAGGCAACCAGTGTCCAATATTTTTTCTAATTATTTTTCTGCCATCATAAACACCCTGGACATCTGTTTTCATTTTTTAATGAACCCTTAAAATTCCTTGATGGTCGGTCAGTGCAAATTCTGAAGCTTGATTGGATTTCATAGAAAGACAAGCCATTTTAAGTAAGTCGGACAAGTGAGTTTATTGGTATGATTAAGAAAGTTAATATAACAGGAGATGAGCATTGTCAATTATATACACTTTTAGGCAAGTTATAAGGCAGTCACAGGAAACAAAATCACTATAAGATCAGGCAATAGAAATGTAAAACCACAGACATTTTTGCCTGTACATGGGTGTGTGTGCACATGTGTGGCCTTGGTTCCTTATACATACTCTGCAAAGCTTGGAACTGTAGAAGTGGCTCACACATGAGCTCAACTATTATGATTTAAGTTGCAGACACCATAGAGTCATACCATGCAACAGATCTCAAGAGAGAAATTTATTAGTGGGGTGTAGGGGGACAGTATGCAAAAGATGCTTCTAAGTGACAGTGGAAAGAGAAAAAAGGCAAGAAGAGAAGGCACTGTTATTTTATAAGGGGGAATAGCACATGTGCATAGGGGTGATATATGACTCCCTATGTGACAATGGAAATGTATCTTATTTTGGTGGTTAATGATGACATGGCCTGCTGTTGTAGATTACTGAACATGGGTTTAGGTGTGGGGTTTTCCAACCCCAAGCCCAGTTTTCTTTTCTTTTCTTTTTTTTTTTAATTTTTATTTATTTATGGAAGTATAATGTAGCTTTCTTCAGACTCTCCAGAAGAGGGCATCAGATTTCATTACAGATGGTTGTGAGCCACCATGTGGTTGCTGGGATTTGAACTCAGGACCTCTGGAAGATCAGTCAGTGCTCTTAACTGCTGAGCAATCTCTCCACCACCACCACCACCACCACCACCACCCCCAGTTTTATTTTCAAAGCTACTGAAAGATCCTGACAGAATGTAAAAGGTCACAGAAGCCCTAAAATTGACAAAATAGATTTCACTGTTAGCAGAACTAGCTTCACTGATTTAGAAAAATCGAGGTGCACAATGCTCTGGCCACTCCTTGAACCCGTGTGTCTGCCAATGTTTTGACCGTTCCTTGAACCCAGGTGTGTGCCCACTGATGAAGCCCATTGACAGGTGTTTGTGATATTGGTTGCTGGGGAAGAGTCAGAAAATCTCCCCAGCAACCACAGTCCGGCCAATCCTGAGTTGCTACACCTGCACCAGACTCTTTCCTTGTACCCCTCCCATACCCATTTCTTGAGAATAGACATTGTTTAGATCTGGAAATCCTCTACTCCCCTCTCCTCCTTTCCCCTCTGAGGGCCTATAAAAACTGAGACCCCTTCCCCCTCGTGGTCGACTCCTCTACCCCTGTGCGAGATATGAGTCGTCCCCAGAGCTCTGGCTTTCCCCAAATAAAGCCTCATGTGGTTTGCATCAAGCTTGGTCTCTTGTGAGTTCTTGGGTGTCCGCTATTGTCCCGAGGCCTGAGTGAGAGGCTCCTCAACAGAGTCTTTCATTACTACATGCAAATCTCTTCTTGTATCTAAATCCCACCCAGTGGGTGCATTTCACTTCTAAGGGCTATTTGGAAATTACTTGCTTATATGTAAATGCAACTGCTTAAAGTCAGTTAGACATAGTCTCTAAAATAGGGCATCCTCATAAATGCCCTCTTCCTGTGATTTCAGGCTTTAAAGAAAACCACAAAACAAGAAATGTTCTACTTTCTAAAACAATAAATTCACTCTATTTGCTGAAAATGTTAAGAGGTTGTTCAATGCCACCCATTTGTAATCACCACAAAAAGAGAGAAAATAGAGCATGAATATCAAATGTTTTCAGTATTCTAGCAAAAAAAAAAAAAAAGGTACAAAACATGTATCATTAAATTCTAAAACCAGATTTTCATGTAGTATTTAAAGTTGGTAGCATCTGGGAAGCCACTTCTATAATTATCAGTGTGTCATTTTAAAGTGTGTAAGAACATTACTTATATGTTGGTTTGTCATCTCTGGGTAATAATTATTCTACCAACCCCTGTATTAAAATCTTGATGGCCAGAAGTCCATTTAATTGGAAATCTGGAAAGCTGCTGCAAAAATTGCATCAAGGTTTTTTAAAATATGGTCTTACTTGTCTAAAAGCCAAATGCAAAGGAGCAAAATTTCACAAGTGAGTTGTTTATATTGAAGCCAAAAAATCAATTTCTACCCACTTTTAAAAGAAGGGTTGTGTGGTAGAAAAGGCCTCATCAAGTTGCATCTTTTGAAACTGAATTGATGTGAAATTAAATCTAGAAAAACAGAGAAGATGCAGAGAAAGAAAGAAGGAAAGGGAGGAAGGGATGGAGGGAGGAAGACAGGAAGGAAGGAAGGAAGGAAGGAAGAAAGAAAGAAAGAAAGAAAGAAAGAAAGAAAGAAAGAAAGAAAGAAAGAAAGAAAGAAAGAAAGAAAGAAAGAAAGAAAGAGAGAGAAACAACACAGAGAATAAAAGGAAAGGAAAGAAGCATCCTGTGCGGGGGTGGTGTAAGAATTCTCAAGTGAAAGCTATAAACAGAATGAGACAATGGATATGGAACAGTTGTGTTTGACAGGGTGACACAAGAGAAAGAAGAACTTTAAAGAACCATATGGTTGGTTTGGTCCCAACAGTCTTTGAAAGGACACTTTATATGCTCTATTTAAAAATAACTTTCACAATGATATTCAAACACATTTTTAACATAAGAGTTGGGTGAGTTTGGGGTTTTTTTTTGGGGGGGGGGGTTTACCCTCCACTTATTATACCAATATCCTTGCTACCAGGCTTGTGATATTCAGACCTCTGGATTCTGCTCAGATAATTTAAAGGAATTTGCAGCTCTAAAGACAGATTCTAGAAGCCTGTGGCATTAAACTCATATTTTTCAGAATCCATATATATTACTACACTTGAGGAAGGGAACATAACTTCAAAGAAAATCTGAAAATGTGCCTGTTTGACACCTAATGCCAGTGAATCTGTCCTTTTAATTTCTCTTGCTCTGTGAGAGGACTTGGTATCTCTGAACAAATGGCTGAGTTTATGTCCTCATAGCTCACAGGAAAACTTCAGTCAGCCCTTCCTTGCTCATATTCTACACTCTACCTGCTGCCTATTGTTTCAGGGTACAGATAGAGCTGGCCAATCTCACCCTCCCCATGTCCTGCTATCCTCTGCTTCATGGATACTAAAGCTCCCAGATTGTCTGACATCCAATTCTCAGAAAACCAGGATGAGCAATCCTGACAAGCAATAATATTAGTCTACCCCTCTACTTTAGAACCATTGAGTAATTCTCCATTTCAGCAGAGGAAAGAGCCAAAATGTTTTCAGAAGCCTGAAATGTTGTGGATGATCTGCCCAGATAAGTTTGGAATGATTTTATCACTAGGCAGTTGTGAATGAAGATAGATCACAACCATCACCATCTTCAAACTATTCTTCCCAAGATAACATAAGAATATGTGGAGATCCAAATGCCTTATTCTAATCAGAATCACCATGAAACAGGCCATTTAAAGTTTGGTTAACTGAGTGGGTTAACTGAGACTGTATCTGTACTGCACCTTTGCTATTGGCCTTCATTCTTTTCTTTACTTCTCCATAACAACAGCCTATCCAAAGACCATCCAGTCTAAGCAATGGCTGCACAATTTAACCAATGGCAGCATAGCCTAATCAATGAGAACTTATAGAGAAATTTCAATCCAGCAAATGGCTGCTCTGACAAGGGATCACATCCAAAAATATGATCTGGCTGGAATACATATATGACACACACCTTTAATCCCTCTGGCTGGAATATAGACATACCTTTAGTGCATACCTTTGATCCCAAATGAATTGAGAGACACACAAAGTGATGAATCAGAGAAATATTTGACAGAATGAATCAGAGATAAGCTATGCCCAACACTCATGAGAGCAGACAGGAAAGAGAATAGTGAGGGAGAGAGGCAGTTCAGTACAATTCAGTCCCTTCCAGTCAGTTTGGTGCAGTTTGATTGACTGCAGTTGAGCTCAGGTCAGATCAGAGCAGTTCTTCAGTTCAGAGAGTTCAGAGAGTCTTTCCAAGCAAAACAATTCAGTCAGAAGTTTAGAGAAGCCACTTTGAACCAGTCAACTTGGAAAGGAGTTTAAGCCAGAACAACTGAGTTAAACAGCCAGCCAGAATTCAGAAAGAGCTGGAAAGTGTGAGTATTTAGCAGTAAATCTGGGAAGCTGAAACATTCTAGGCTTAGGTTAACAGATGGAGGCTAAAAGCTGAAACCTTCAAGGTGTAGGTTTACAGAAGATTAGATTGTACAGAGACTAGCAGCCTCCAGGCCTGGGCCCAGGAATAGTTAGAATAGAGAAGGAAATGCTCTGGTCTCATCTCACCCCTTCATCAGAGGAAATAACAGAGATATTTACACTTACACAATCTCTCCAGAGCATGTATCTGGGTATCCTATTCCACAATATAGAACTTCCATGATCTATTTCCCCAGTGCCTCTCCTACTTCAAACCTCACCAATCTTGCTGTCTGCCCCTCTGGCATACACCTTTGGTGGTTCTTCAAGAGGACTGGCCTGCCTCTATAGCTGGATGTTCCTGCATGGCTATTCTTCCTGCTTAAGATACAACCCTCACCACTTTCAGTGGTGCTGATGTGCACTTCCCACCCTAGCCTTCCCTAAGGTCTTCTTCCATGGGTAGAAAGTCTGGGGAGAGTGTTAAGAGAAACAAATGTTATTTTTTTTAAATATATTTGTTATTATTTTTAAATGTCTATTTTTTTAAGAACTAACTTTAGTTGTTTAAAATAGTGTTTGAAAGTAATTTTTCTCAATGCATAAAGATAGTACTGGAGTTATAAGTTCAGATTCTGTATTCAAACAGACCTGGGTGTGACAGTTTCCATATTTCACCCTGCAGCTATGCAACCTGAGCCTTTGTTCTTATCTATTAAATAATATTATTACAGCCCTGTGTAGGCTGAATATTAAATGAACATGAAAAGTACAAAGATCCATACAAACAGGAAAGAATTGAGAAGTAGTCCTAAGAAATCTTATGCACCAAGAGTTACAGTATAGTATATCTGCATTCCAACTTACAGGGCAGGGCCTGGGAGATAATCACAGATATGTTTGACCATGACAATGTTCGGCAAAAACAGCAGAGCTGACCTTGGAAGAGCAAGTGTTACCTAGGCACATGACAGCCCAACTGAGTATATTGCCATATGTTGCCAACCAACACAATATAGGCAACCATGTGGCGCAAAGTCCTAATTCTTTACTCCTTCTACACTGATTTTAATTATCTTAAACCTTATTCTAATCTCCAAAGGCCACATGAAAACATACAAAAGGATTTGAAATATATAGGTCTATGTTTATTAGAAGAGATTTAAACTTCAGAATGAACCATATGTCTGCTTATTTGAAATTATAAACTTTAATGTTGTCGTGTTCTTCAAACACAAAGTTATTAAAATTATTTCCATTTCTGTAAAACAGATAAATTTACTTGGCTTAAAAAATAATAATAATAAAAATAATTTTAGAAAACCATAATGGGTCCAGAATCTCAGCTATTCTTTTGTTGTTTTAACATTCCCCCCACACCCCCTGTTAGAGGGAAATGTTCTTCCCCATAAAATCAGGTTCAATCTACCAGGCAGAAATGACATCCCACCTCTAAAATTTCACTAGTAAGAACTACAGTCACATAGCACTGGTCATTAAATCATGTATCTGCCTTTTCAGATTTATTTGTAAATTATACTGTAATTTGTTCTATATTTATAAAGATACATTTACATAAAAAATTAACATAGATGGGTGTGGTGGTACATACCTGTAAACATTCATGTCACAGGGGTAAGAAGATTTCAAGTTCAAGGATAATTTTGATTACTTTTGTTTTTATTGGATATTTTCTTTATTTACATTTCAAATGTTATCCCTTTTCCAGGTCTCCCCAACCCAGAAACCCCCTATCCCATCCTTCATCCCCCTGCCTCCATAAAGGTATGCGTCCACCCATCCACCTACTCCTGCTTCTGTGCCCTCAAATTCCCCTACACTGGGGCATCAAGCCTGCATAGGACCAAGGGCCTCTTCTCCCATTGATGCCCAACAAGACCATCCTCTGCTACATATGTAGCTGGAGCTATGGTTTACTCCATGTGTGCTCTTTGGTTGGTGGTCTAGCCCCTGGGAGCTCGGGGCGGGGGGGGGGGAGCCTGGTTGGTTGATATTGTTGTTCTTCCTGTGGGGTTGCAAACCCCTTTAGCTCCTTCAGTCATTTCTCTAACTCCTCTATTGGGGACCCTATGGTCAGTTCAATGGTTCGCTGAGAGCATCCACCTCTGTTTTTGTCAGACACTGGCAGAGCCTCTCAGGAGACCGCTATATCAGACTCCTGTCATCATGCACTTCTTGGCATCCACAATAGTGTCTACATCTGGAAACTGTATATGGATGGATCCCCAAGTACGGCAGTATCTGGACGGCCTTTCCTTCTGTCTCTGCTCGACACTTTGTCTCCGTATTTGTTCCTGTGAGTATTTTGTTCCCCCCTTCTAAGAAGAACCAAAGCACCCACACTGTGATCTTTCTTCTTCTTGAGCTTCATGTGGTCTGTGAATTGTATCTTGGGTATTCCAAGCTTTTGGGCTAATATCGACTTATCAGTGAGTGCATGTCATGTGTGTTCTTTGGCTACTTTTTTAAAATGCAAGAAAATAACATTCATTTAGAGACATCATATTGAAATTTATCATTTTGCAATGATGGCATACTATGGTGTTGTTGAAAGTTTGTATTACCATGAAATTAGAGGGCTCAGTAAACAGATTTGGCAACAAGTTACCCTAATGCTACAGGTGCATCTATTTCATGTATGTAAAGCATTTGCCCGTGATAAGGGGAGTTTAGAGAGTTAGCTTTTATTCTCACAGTGTGTATGTGTTTATGGATGTGTAATGGTCTACTCGAAAGTACCTGGTGCTTCCATGTCTTCATTCACAGACATTATGCACTATGCAATCCTTTGATTTTCTTCATAACGTTGTACAACTTAATATTCTGACTAGCAAAACTAGAAATTTCCTTGAGATCAACAGTTGTTTACATGTATCTACAATTTTATTTTCTTTCTCTGGTCTAAATCTCATGTCCAAGAGGATGATAGTGGTTTCCCTGCAGAGATGGTCAAAGGTAATGAGGGGCTCCTCCAAAAACAGATGTACATAGATGTCTACCACCAGAATGTAGTGTGAATTATTGGAAGACCTGGGGAAGTTCCAATTTGATGTTATTCCTCAGGATAGTTCTTTAACATGATGCAAATACTTGCACTTTATTTTGGTGTTTCTGGGAATATTATATTGCAGGTTTCCAAGTAATTGGGGTAAGTTTGCTTCTGTCACTCATGCACCTCTGAACAAAGGTTAGTAGAAAAAGTGATCCTCCTATAATAATGCCAGTCTGGTTTCAATCAACATGCACCCTGAGATTCTTCACTACTCCTCTTCACAAAGTAAATACTGGCCAGCACATTCATAAGTAAAGTGCTGGAGGCTAAAACACTTCCCTGCCCATCTTTAAAATAAAACAAAACAACGAAAGAAAATCAGGGAGGGGGAGGAAGAAATAAAAAAGGAAGAAAGAAAGAATCCCTTGGACTTCAGTATCCTTCAGACACTTGAGTTTTTTGTCAAGTTCATCTTTGTTGTTCTCTTGAATGCTAGTAGAAATAGAATTATACAATAGAGAAATTTGAAATACTTGCCACCTAAATGCAAAAATCCAAGGTTATTGATAAAAGCTAAATAGATACTTTCTGAAAACAATCCTGAAAATGTGGATACTTCGCTCCTTCTTAGAATGGGGAACAAAATACTCATGGAAGAAGTTATAGAGACAAAGTTCAGAGCTGAGACAGAAGAAAGGACCATCTAGACCCACCTGGGGATCCATCCCATATACATCCACCAAACCCAGACACTATTGCATATGCCAGCAAGATTTTGCTGACAGGACCCTGATATAGCTTTCTCTTGTGAGGCTATGCCAGTGCCTAGCAAATACAGAAGTGGATGCTGACAGTCATCTATTGGATGGAACACAGGGACCCTAAAGAAGGAGCTAGAGAAAGTAACTAAGGAGCTAAAGGGGTCAGCAACCCTATAGGAGGAACAACAATATGAACTAACCAGTACCCCACAGAACTGTGTCTCTAGTTGCATATGTAGCAGAGGATGGCCTAGTCAGCCATCAATGGGAGGAGAGGCCCTTGGTCTTGAAAAGATCATATGCCCCAGTACAGGGAAATGCCAGGGCCAGGAAGCAGGAGTGGGTGGGTTGGGGGGCAGGGTGGGGGGAGGGTATAGGGGATTTTTGGGATAACATTTAAAATGTAAATGAAGAAAATATCTTATTTACTTCATTATATAAGTACATACACACACACACACACACACACACACACACACACACATATATATATATATATATATATATATATATATATACACACACACATATATATATATATATATATATATATATATATAACAATCCTGAGCCTCTACATGGTTTGAAACACAGTAAATGGCATTGATCAATAACAAACTACTAATACTATGTGTCAACTTGGCACCAATGTTTCTATTAAATTATCCCATGGGCAAGTCTGTGGTGGCATTGTCTTGATTAATGCTAGATGTGGGAGAGTTCAGCCTACTGCAGCCAGTGCCACCCCTGAACTAGTAATCTTTTGTTGTATGAGAAAACAAACTGAGCAAGCTGTGAGGAACAAGCAAGTAAACAGCATTCCTCTATGGCCTCTTTATGAGTTCCTGACTCCAGTTTCCTGTCTTGAATCCCTGCCTTTATTTCCCTCAGTGATGAAATGTGACATGAGAGTTGTAGATGAACTAAATTCTTTCCACCACAGATTATTTTTAGTCATAATGTTTATCATAGAAACAGAAAGCAAGCTAGAAAGAAGTTCCTAGATCTCACCAGTGCAAGCTAGATAAGCAAATCTAGATGGAGGAATGACCCAGCCTTACAGGCAAATCACCCACTAATAAACATTATGTAATATGATACTGGATGACATATAAAGAACTGTGGCTACTATAGAAATCAATGCAAAAACACATGAAGAATTGCATATATGAACAAAGTGGAATATTCAAATATTCTTTATCATAAGATGTGGTATTCTTTTTTTTATATATATTTTTATTACATATTTTCCTCAATTACATTTCCAATACTATCCCAAAAGTCCCCCATAGCGCCCCCCACTTCCCTACCCACCCATTCCCATTCTTTTGGCCCTGGCATTCCCCTAGATTGGGGCATATAAAGTTTGCAAGTCCAATGGGCCTCTCTTTCCATTGATGGCCGACTAGGCCATCTTTCGATACATATGCAGCTAGAGACAAGAGCTCCAGGGTTCTGGTTAGTACATCATGTTGTTCCAACAATAGGGTTGCAGATCCCTTTAGCTCCTTGGGTACTTTCTCTAGCTTCTCCATTGGGAGCCCTGTGATACATCCAATAGCTGACTGTGAACATCCACTCCTGTGTTTGCTAGGCCCCGGCATCGTCTCACAAGAGACAGCTATATTTGGGTCCTTTCAGCAAAATCTTGCTAGTGTATGCAATGGTGTCAGCGTTTAGAAGCTGATTATGGGACGGATCCCTGGATACAGCAGTCTCTAAATGGTCCATCCTTTCATCACAGCTACGAACTTTGTCTCTGTAACTCCTTCCCTGGGTGTTTTGTTCCCAATTCTAAGAAGGTGCACAGTGTCCACACTTTGGTCTTCATTCTTCTTGAGTTTCATGCGTTTATCAAATTGTATCTTATATCTTGGGTATCCTAAGTTTTGGGCTAATATCCACTTATCAATGAATACATATTGTGTGAGTTCTTTTGTGATTGTGTTACTTCACTCAAGATGATGCCCTCCAGGTCCATCCATTTGGCTAGGAATTTCATAAATTCATTCTTTTTAATAGCTGAGTAGTACTCCATTGTGTAAATGTACCATAATTTCTGTATCCATTCCTCTGTTGAGGGACATCTGGGTTCTTTCCAGCTTCTGGCTATTATAAATAGGGCTGCTATGAACATAGTGGAGCATGTGTCCTTTTTACCGGTTGGGACATCTTCTGGATATATGCCCAGGAGAGGTATTGCTGGATCCTCCGGTAGTACTATGTCCAATTTTCTGAGGAACCGCCAGACTGATTTCCAGAGTGGTTGTACAAGCTTGCAATCCCACCAACAATGGAGGAGTGTTCCTCTTTCTCCACATCCTCGCCAGCATCTGCTGTCACCTGAATTTTTGATCTTAGCCATTCTGACTGGTGTGAGGTGGAATCTCAGGGTTGTTTTGATTTGCATTTCCCTGATGATTAAGGATGTTGAACATTTTTTCAGGTGCTTCTCTGCCATTCGGTATTCCTCAGGTGAGAATTCTTTGTTCAGTTCTGAGCCCCATTTTTTAATGGGGTTATTTGACTTTCTGGAGTCCACCTTCTTGAGTTCTTTATATATATTGGATATTAGTCCCTTATCTGATTTAGGATAGGTGAAGATCCTTTCCGAATCTGTTGGTGGTTTTTTTGTCTTATTGATGGTGTCTTTAGCCTTGCAGAAGCTTTGCAGTTTCATGAGGTCCCACTTGTCAATTCTCGATCTTACAGCACAAGCCATTACTGTTCTATTCAGGAATTTTCCCCTGTGCCCATATCTTCAAGGCTTTTCCCCACTTTCTCCTCTATAAGTTTCAGTGTCTCTGGTTTTATGTGAAGTTCCTTGATCCACTTAGACTTGACCTTAGTACAAGGAGATAGGAATGGATCGATTCGCATTCTACTACATGTTAACAACCAGTTGTGCCAGCACCATTTGTTGAAAATGCTGTCTTTCTTCCACTGGATGTTTTTAGCTCCCTTGTCGAAGATCAAGTGACCATAGGTGTGTGGGTTCATTTCTGGGTCTTCAATTCTATTCCATTGGTCTATTTGTCTGTCACTATACCAGTACCATGCAGTTTTTATCACAATTGCTCTGTAGTAGAGCTTTAGGTCCGGCATGGTGATTCCACCAGAGGTTCTTTTATCCTTGAGAAGAGTTTTTGCTATCCTAGGTTTTTTGTTATTCCAGATGAATTTGCAGATTGCACTTTCTAATTCGTTGAAGAATGGATTTGGAATTTTGATGGGGATTGCATTGAATCTGTAGATTGCTTTTGGCAAGATAGCCATTTTTACAATGTTGATCCTGCCAATCCATGAGCATGGGAGATCTTTCCATCTTCTGAGATCTTCTATAATTTCTTTCTTCAGAGACTTGAAGTTTTTATTATACAGATCTTTCACTTCCTTAGTTAGAGTCACGCCAAGATATTTTATATTATTTGTGACTATTGAGAAGGGTGTTGTTTCCCTAATTTCTTTCTCAGCCTGTTTATTCTTTGTGTAGAGAAAGGCCATTGATTTGTTTGAGTTAATTTTATATCCAGCTACTTCACCGAAGCTGTTTATCAGGCTTAGGAGTTCTCTGGTGGAATTTTTAGGGTCACTTATATATACTATCATATCATCTGCAAAAAGTGATATTTTGACTTCATCTTTTCCAATTTGTATCCCTTTGATCTCCTTTTGTTGTCGAATTGCTCTGGCTAGGACTTCAAGTACAATGTTGAATAGGTATGGAGAAAGTGGACAGCCTTGTCTAGTCCCTGATTTTAGAGGGATTGCTTCAAGCTTCTCACCATTTACTTTGATGTTGGCTACTGGTTTGCTGTAGATTGCTTTTATTATGTTTAGATATGGGCCTTGAATTCCTGATCTTTCCAAGACTTTTATCATGAATGGGTGTTGGATCTTGTCAAATGCTTTCTCCGCATCTAACGAGATGACCATGTGGTTTTTGTCTTTGAGTTTGTTTATATACTGGATTACGTTGATGGATTTCCGTATATTGAACCATCCCTGCATCCCTGGGATGAAACCTACTTGGTCAGGATGGATGATTGTTTTGATGTGTTCTTGGATTCGGTTAGCAAGAACTTTATTGAGGATTTTTGCATCAATATTCATAAGGGATATTGGTCTGAAGTTTTCTATCTTTGTTGGGTCTTTTTGTGGTTTAGGTATCAGAGTAATTGTGGCTTCATAGAATGAGTTGGGTAGAGTACCTTCTGTTTCTATTTTGTGGAATAGTTTGTGAAGAACTGGGATTAGATCTTCTTTGAAGGTCTGATAGAACTCTGCACTAAACCCATCTGGTCCTGGGCTTTTTTTAGTTGGGAGACTATTAATGACTGCTTCTATTTCTTTGGGGGATATAGGGCTGTTTAGATCATTAACCTGATCTTGATTCAACTTTGGTACCTGGTATCTGTCTAGGAACTTCTCCATTTCATCCAGGTTCTCCAGTTTTGTTGAGTATAGCCTTTTGTAGAAGGATCTGATGGTGTTTTGGATGTCTTCAGGATCTGTTGTTATGTCTCCTTTTTCATTTCTGATTTTGTTAATTAGGATGCTTTCCCTGTGCCCTCTAGTGAGTCTGGCTAAGGGTTTATCTATCTTGTTGATTTTCTCAAAGAACCAGCTCCTTGATTGGTTGATTCTTTGAATAGTTTTTCTTGTTTCCACTTGGTTGATTTCACCCCTGAGTTTGATTATTTCCTGCCGTCTACTCCTCTTGGGTGAATTTGCTTCCTTTTGTTCTAGTGCTTTTAGGTGTGTTGTCAAGCTGCTAATGTGTGCTCTCTCTAGTTTCCTTTTGGAGGCACTCAGAGCTATGAGTTTTCCTCTTAGAAATGCTTTCATTGCGTCCCATAAGTTTGGGTATGTTGTGACTTCATTTTCATTGAACTCTAAAAAGTCCTTAATTTCTTTCTTTATTCCTTCCTTGACCAAGGTATCATTGAGAAGAGTGTTGTTCAGTTTCCACGTGAAGGTTGGCTTTCTATTATTTATTTTGTTATTGAAGATCAGCCTTAGGCCATGGTGATCTGATAGGATGCATGGGACAATTTCAATATTTTTATATCTGTTGAGGCCTGCTTTGTGACCAATTATGTGGTCAATTTTGGAGAAGGTACCATGAGGTGCTGAGAAGAAGGTATATCCTTTTTTTTTTTAGGATAGAATGTTCTGTAGATATCTGCCAGATCCATTTGATTCATAATTTCTCTTAGTTTCCCTGTGTCCCTGTTTAGTTTCTGTTTCCATGATCTGTCCATTGGTGAAAGTGGTGTGTTGAAGTCTCCCACTATTATTGTATGAGGTGCAATGTGTGCTTTGAGCTTTACTAAAGTTTCTTTAATGAATGTGGCTGCCTTTGTATTTGGAGCATAGATATTCAGGATTGATAGTTCCTCTTGGAGGATTTTACCTTTGATGAGTATGAAGTGTCCCTCCCTGTCTTTTTTAATGACTTTGGGTTGGAAGTCAATCTTATCAGATATTAGAATGGCTACTCCAGCTTGTTTCTTCATGCCATTTGCTTGGAAAATTGTTTTCCAGCCTTTCATTCTGAGGTAGTGTCTATCCTTTTCTCTGAGATGAGTTTCCTGTAAGCAGCAAAATGTTGGGTCTTGTTTGTGTAGCCAGTTTGTTAGTCTATGTCTTTTTATCGGGGAATTGAGTCCATTGATATTAAGAGATATTAAGGAAAAGTAATTGTTGTTTCCTGTTATTTTTGTTGTTAAAGTTGGCATTTTGTTCTTGTGGCTGTCTTCTTTTAGGTTTGTTGAGGGATTACCTTCTTGTTGTTTCTAGGGCGTGGTTCCTGTCCTTGTATTGGTTTTTTTCTGTTATTATCCTTTGAAGGGCTGGATTCGTGGAGAGATAATGTGTGAATTTGGTTTTGTCGTGGAATACTTTGGTTTCTCCATCTATGTTAATTGAGAGTTTGGCTGGGTATAGTAGCCTGGGCTGGAATTTGTGTTCTTTTAGTGTCTGTATAACATCCGTCCAGGATCTTCTGGCTTTCATAGTCTCTGGTGAAAAGTCTGGTGTAATTCTGATAGGCTTGCCTTTATATGTTACTTGGCCTTTTTCTCTTACTGCTTTTAGTATTCTATCTTTATTTAGAGCATTTGTTGCTCTGATTATTATGTGTCGGGAGGTATTTCTTTTCTGGTCCAGTCTATTTGGAGTTCTGTAGGCTTCTTGTATGTTCATGGGCATCTCTTTCTTTAGATTTGGGAAGTTTTCTTCTATAATTTTGTTGAAGATGTTTGCTGGTCCTTTGAGTTGAAAATCTTCATTCTCATCCACTCCTATTATCCGTAGGTTTGGTCTTCTCATTATGTCCTGTATTTCTTGGATGTTTTGAGTTAGGATCTTTTTGCATTTTACATTTTCCTTGATTGTTGTGCCGATGTTCTCTATGGAATCTTCTGCACCTGAGATTCTCTCTTCCATCTCTTGTATTCTGTTGCTGATGCTGGTATCTATGGTTCCAGATTTCTTTCCTAGGGTTTCTATCTCCAGTGTTGCCTCATTTTGGGTTTTCTTTATTGTGTCTACTTCCCTTTTTAGGTCTAGTATGGTTTTGTTCATTTCCATCATCTGTTTGGATGTGTTTTCCTGTTTTTCTGTAAGGACTTCTACCTGTTTGATTATGTTATCGTGTTTTTCTTTAAGGATTTGTAACTCTTTAGCAGTGTTCTCCTGCAATTCTTTAAGGGATTTTTGTGCTTTCTCTTTATTGTCTTCTGCCTGTTTAGCAGTGTTCTCCTGCATTTCTTTAAGTGTGTTATTAAAGTCCTTCTTGAAGTTCTCTATCATCATCAGGAGATATGCTTTTAAATCCGTGTCTAGCTTTTCCGGTGTGTTGGGGTGCCCTGGACTGGGCGAAGTGGGGGTGCTGGGTTCTGATGATGGTGAGTGGTCTTGGTTTCTGTTAGTAAGATTATTACGTTTACCTTTCGCCATCTGGTAATCTCTGGGGTTAGTTGTTATTGTTGTCACTGTTTAAAGATTGGAGCAGAAGCTGTGTTCCACTCACCAGCAGTCTCTAAATCCTGCGGCGGGGGTCGTGGGTAGCTGAAGGTACCCCGGTGCTGGTCCAGCCGGAAGAGGCCTGTGGTCCTACACAGGCCGTTTTTCTGCTTCCCTAACTAATGCAGTCTCTGGTCCCGCGTGCAATTGGATTGGAGCAGAAGCTGTGTTCCACTCTCCAGAAGTCTTAAGATCCTGTGGTGGGTGTTGTGGGTAGCTGGTGAGTGTCAGCCGACCCTGTGCCCCAGCTGCCCCGGTGCTTTTCTGACCGGAAGAGGGTTGTGGCCCTATGTAGGCCGGATTTCTCTCTCCCCAACCAGAGCAGTCTCAGGTCCCGCGTGATTGGACTGGAACAGAGGCTGTGTTCCACTCACCAGCAGTCCCAAAATCCTGCGGCGGGGGTCGTGGGTAGCTGGCGGGTGTCAGGCAACCCTGCGCTCCCACTACCCCGGCGCTGATCCGGTCGGATGAGGCCTGTGGCCCTACTCAGGCCGGTTTCTGCTTCCCTAACTAATGCAGTCTCAGGTCCCGCGCAATTGGATTGGAGCAGAAGCTGTGTTCCACTCACCAGCAGTCCCAAAATCCTGCGGCGGGAGTCGTGGGTAGCTGGCGAGTGTCAGGCAACCCTGCGCTCCCGCTACCCCGGTGCTGATCTGGCCGGATGAGGCCTGTGGCCCTACTCAGGCCGGTTTCTGCTTCCCTAACTAATGCAGTCTCAGGTCCCGCGCAATTGGATTGGAGCAGAAGCTGTGTTCCACTCACCAGCAGTCCCAAAATCCTGCGGCGGGGGTCGTGGGTAGCTGGCGGGTGTCAGGCAACCCTGCGCTCCTGCTACCCCGGCGCTGATCCGGCCGGATGAGGCCTGTGGTCCTACTCAGGCCGGTTTCTGCTTCCCTAACTAATGCAGTCTCAGGTCCCGCGCAATTGGATTGGAGCAGAAGCTGTGCTCCACTCACCAGAAGTCTTAAGATCCTGTGGCGGGTGTTGTGGGTAGCTGGCGAGTGTCAGCAGACCCTGCGCCCCAGCTGCCCCGGTGCTTTTCTGACCGGAAGAGGGTTGTGGCCCTATGTAGGCCGGATTTCTCTCTCCCCAACCAGAGCAGTCTCAGGTCCCGCGTGATTGGACTGGAGCAGAAGCTGTGTTCCACTCACCAGCAGTCCCAAAATCCTGCGGCGGGGGTCGTGGGTAGCTGGCGGGTGTCAGGCAACCCTGCGCTCCTGCTACCCCGGCGCTGATCCGGCCGGATGAGGCCTCTGGCCCTACTCAGGCCGGTTTCTGCTTCCCTAACTAATGCAGTCTCAGGTCCCGCGCAATTGGATTGGAGCAGAAGCTGTGTTCCACTCACCAGCAGTCCCAAAATCCTGCGGCGGGGGTCGTGGGTAGCTGGCGGGTGTCAGGCAACCCTGCGCTCCTGCTACCCCGGCGCTGATCCGGCCGGATGAGGCCTGTGGTCCTACTCAGGCCGTTTTTCTGCTTCCCTAACTAATGCAGTCTCTGGTCCCGCGTGCAATTGGATTGGAGCAGAAGCTGTGCTCCACTCACCAGAAGTCTTAAGATCCTGTGGCGGGTGTTGTGGGTAGCTGGCGAGTGTCAGCAGACCCTGCGCCCCAGCTGCCCCGGTGCTTTTCTGACCGGAAGAGGGTTGTGGCCCTATGTAGGCCGGATTTCTCTCTCCCCAACCAGAGCAGTCTCAGGTCCCGCGTGATTGGACTGGAGCAGAAGCTGTGTTCCACTCACCAGCAGTCCCAAAATCCTGCGGCGGGGGTCGTGGGTAGCTGGCGGGTGTCAGGCAACCCTGCGCTCCTGCTACCCCGGCGCTGATCCGGCCGGATGAGGCCTCTGGCCCTACTCAGGCCGGTTTCTGCTTCCCTAACTAATGCAGTCTCAGGTCCCGCGCAATTGGATTGGAGCAGAAGCTGTGTTCCACTCACCAGCAGTCCCAAAATCCTGCGGCGGGGGTCGTGGGTAGCTGGCGGGTGTCAGGCAACCCTGCGCTCCCCAAGATGTGGTATTCTATTAGTTGTCCTTCCACTAAGAGTTGGATTAAGCAAAGATTTATTCTGGAAAGAAAATAGAAGACTTTGTACAATCACCTCTTTAAATGTGTAAGACATTTGAAGAAAAAGGCATGCATCATGTCGATATTAAGAAATGACTTGATTCTTCCAATCCTGAAAAAAAATTGTATTTTTATTATTCTTCAACACTCTAATGAATGTAATCACCAAAATTAAGAAAGAAAACCATTCTGAACATTTCATGTAGGACCAAATGAATATATGTAACATTGAGCATCCTGTGGTTGAACCAGAAGTGCCCATGTAAGTAGAGAAAGAGAAAATAATGTTTCAATTCATCACACAAAAAATATAGGGACATGAATGGTTATGGCCCAGTTTCACCTTGACACAAACACTACCATTTTCAGAATATTTACCAAATGAACCTTATTTTTTATGTTTGTCTCAAGTTAGACAAATACATCAAAGAGATCAATTCTTCTTAATAAAAATCAGTGGCTTCCCAAAACACAGACTCTTTCTGTATCAGGAGGCCATCAGTAGATATTAACAAAGTCTCTGATTCTAAGAACACTAGATAGAATAGCATCCAGATAATTTTTTATTTCAGTACTGGAACAGACTTTAACCATTCTATCTCTCCCCAGTGTTTAGAAAGTTGAAAATTACTAAATCTTAAATTTCTCTCAAAATTCTAAAGATAGGTTGAGGTTGTACAGTTCAGAGAAGCAGCTAAATGGAATAGATAAGAACATCAAAGACTGGGCTGAACTGGGCCAGCCACAGAGAGAAAGAGGATTTTATATTCAGTTGGAAAAGATGCTGGTGAGAGAACTGGAGGTCATAAAAGAAGATTAAAGATGTGAAAAGAAATTCAAAACCAAACCCCTAAAATTCAAAGCAGTGGCAGAAATTTCATGTGATTTCTAATACTCTTCCCTATTCCATAGGTGCATATTTATAAAAGCATTGGACTACAAAACCCGAAAGGAATTCAGAGCTACTTGGCACATAGAAATAGTGCTAAAATTTAAAGTACATCAAGATTGGCAATAATAGACCCTTTATGAATGGCATTTCACACATACTCTCTAGAAGGATGATTAAGTTCACAACCTACCTAGAATTATGTTTATAATAGGAAGATTTCAAACTACTTACACAGAAAATTCTGGAAAGAAACCAGGAAAGAAGATGTTAACATAGAGAGCTCATAGAGACAGAAGCAACAATGAGAGACCAGTATGGGTCTGAGCTAGGTCTTCTGCACATATGTTATGGTTATTTAGCTAGAAGTTCTTGTGGGACTCTCATTTTTTCCTTCTTTTTTTTTTTCTTTTATTGGATATTATTGGATATTTTCTTTATTTACATTTCAAATGTCATGCCTTTTCCCGGTTTCCCCTCCGGAAACCCCCTATTCCATCTGCCCTCCCCCTGCCTCTATGAGGGTTCTCCCACAACCACCCTCTCACCCTGGCATTCCCCTACCCTGAGGCAACAAATTCCCTCAGGCCCAATGGTCACTCCTCCCACTGATGAGCAACAAGGCCATCCTATACCACATATGGGGCCATAGCCATGGATCCCTCGATGTGTACTCTTTGGTTGGTGGTCCAGACACTGGGATCTCTGGTGGGTCTGGCCAGTTGATACTGTTGCTCCTCCCATGGGGCTGCAACCCCCGCCCCTTCAGCTCCTTCAGTCCCTTCTCCAACTCCTCCATCAGGAACCTCGTGCTCAGTCCATTGGTTGGCTTCAAGCATCCGCCTCTGCATTTGTCAGGTTCTGGCAGAGCCTCTCAGGAGACAGCTGTATCAGGCTCCTGTCAGCAAGCACTTCTTGGCATCTGAGATAGCGAGATAGCATCTGGGTTTGGTGACTGTATGTGGGATGGATCCCCAGGTGGGGCAGTCTCTGAATCTACACCTTGAGTTCAGTCTCTGCTCCACACCTTGTCTCCATATTTCCTCCTGTGAGTATTTTGTTCCCCCTTCTAAGGACTGAAGCATCAACACTTTGGTTTTTCTTCTTCTTGAGCTTCATATGGTGTAACCTCCCCTAAGCCTGAAGCAGGCTGAGCCAGACCTTTTCTGCCACTAAGGAGATTACCTAAAATGGAGCCCTCCTAGATCACTCTATTGTTCAGTCACTGTCACTGTTCCTCTTCAAGATACTGCTATCTGCGAGGAGGCCACCAAGATATTCAGGAGACTACACCCTATCCTGCATGTCGCCACCTGCAGCTAGTTCCAGACTCCAAGGATGAATTGGTGGGAATGGGCCTCCCCTCCTCCCTTTATAAACGCAGTTGCCATTAAACATTTGAGCCTTGATCAGGAACCTTGTCTTGGCTCCATTTTTCTCTTGACCGCCTAGTTCCCCTCTCCTTTCAGCCCCAGTTTGCCTCCCAGGTGAAACCCAGTTCATGTGAGCTGCAGGTCAGTTTCCAACAATATGGTCTGTGAATTGTATCTTGAGTATTCTGAACTTTTGGGCTAATATCCATTTATCAGTGAGTGCATACGATGAGTGTTCTTTATGATTGGGATATCTCACTCAGGATAATATTTTCAAGTTCCATCCATTTGCATGCGAATTTGATGAAGTCATTGTTTTTAATAGCTGAGTAGAATTCCATTGTATAAATGTACCACATGTTCTGTATCCATTCCTCTGTTGAGGGACTCTCAAAAGTAAAAGAAGAGGATATCTCTGACTCTCTTGTCTGCACTTGGGGCACTTTCCTCCTACTGGGTTGCCTTGTCCAGCCTTGATATGAGGGTCTGTGCCTAGTTATATTATAACTTGCTAAGTCATGTTTGGTTGATACTCCTGAAAGTCCTGCTCTTCTTTATTTGAAGAGAAATACAGAAGGAATGAATCTAGGGAGGAGGGGAGGGGAGTGGAGGGACTGGAAAGAGTGGAGGGTTGGGGAAAACTACTGTAGGGGTGTAATGTATGAGAGAAGAAAAGAGAGAGAGGTGTTAAACATTAGTAGTTTCTTAATAAAGTCTGTCTTAAACCATTAAGAAGATATATATATATATATCCAGTTGGCACCAGCACCGGGTCACCTTGTGGAAGGAGTCAGCAGACACCCCCACGGTCCCTAGAGGACTCTCCATGCGATCTTAGGACCACTGGTGAGTGGAACACAACTTCTGTTCCAATCCAATCGTGCAGGACCTGAGACAGCATTAGGGAAGCAGAAAACCTGCCTGACCAGGGGCATAAGTCTCTTCCAGTTGGCGCCAGCACTTGGTCACCATGGGTGGGGAGTTGGTGGACACCCCCATAGTCAAGTGAGGACTCTCCACGCAATCTTAGGACCACTGACCAGAGAGCTCCATGCTCCTCAAAGGAGACACCACTTCCAGGCACTGTAACACACCCAGGATCTTTGACAACAGGATCCCAGGATAAAAGGAGCTTGGTCACACCAGTATTTCAGGGTCTCAGAGAAACTTGACTGCCAAGAACTCTGACATGCCCAGAATATCAGGTTCACAGGAGCCCACAAGCAAAGGATCACAGAGAAAGCTGGACTCTGAGGAGTCCTCAATCAACTGGGATTATAGGAAGGACAGGCTCCAATCAGATATATTGAAAACAGCAATTACTTGAGATAATCAGATGGCAAGAGGCAAGCTTAAGAACAGAAGCAACAGAAACCAAGGTTACTGGGCATCATCAGAACCAAAATCTCCCACCATAGCAAGTCCTGGATACACCATCACACCAGAAAAGCAAGACATGGATCTGAAGTCACTTCTTATGATGATGATGGAGGCCTTTAAGAAAGAAATACAGGAAAACATAGATAAACAACTAGAAACATTTAAAGAGGAAACACAAAAATGCCTTAGAGAGTTACAGGGAAACACTACCAAAGAGGTGATGAAATTGAACAAAACCATACAAGATCTGAAAATGGAAGTAGAAACAATAAAGAAAACTCAAAGTGAGACAACTCTGGAGATAGAAAATCTAGGGAAGAAATCAGGAACCATAGATGCGAGCATCAGCAACAGAATACAAGAGATGGAAGAGAGAATCTTAGGTGCAGAAGATTCCATAGGGAACATGGACACAACAATCAAAGAAAACGCAAAATGCAAAAAGATCCTAACTCAAAACATCCAGGAAATCCAGGACACAATGAGAAGAACAAACCTACGGATAATAGGAGTAGATGAGAATGAAGATTTTCAACTTAAAGGGCCAGCAAATATCTTCAACAAAATTATAGAAGAAAACTTCCAAAATCTAAAGACAGAGATGACCATGAACATACAAGAAGCCTACAGAACTCCAAATAGACTGGACCAGAAAAGAAATTCCTCCTGACACATAATAATCAGAACCACAAATGCACTAAATAAAGACAAAATATTAAAAGCAGCAAGGGGAAAAGGTCAAGTAATATATAAAGGCAGGCCTATTAGAATTACTCCAGACTTCTCACAAGAGACTATGAAAGCCAGAAGATCCTGGACAGATGTTATACAGACACTAAGAGAACACAAATGCCAGCCCAGGCAACTATGCCCAACCAACTCTCAATTACCATAGATGGAGAAACCAAAGTATTCCATGACAAAACCAAATTCATACAATATCTTTCCACAAATCCAGCCCTTCAAAGGATAATAACAGAAAAAAACAAATACAAGGACAGAAACTACACCCTAGAAAAAGCAAAAAAGTAATCCTTCAACAAACCTAAAAGAAGGTATCCACAGGAATGGAATCCCAAATGTATCATCAAAAATAACAGGAAGCAACAATTACTTTTCCTTAATATCTCTTAATATCAATGGACTCAATATCCCAATACAAATTGGAAAGGAAGAAGTCAATATATCACTTTTTGCAGATGATATGATAGTATATATAAGTGACCCTAAAAATTCCACCAGAGAAGTCCTAAACCTGATAAACAGCTTCAGTGAAGTAGCTCTATATAATATTAACTCAAACAAGTCAATGGCCTTTCTCTACACAAAGGATAAACAGGCTGAGAATGAAATTAGGAAAACAACACCTTTCACAATAGTCACAAATAATATAAAAAATACCTTGGTGTGGCCCTAACTAAGGAAGTGAAAGATCTATATGATAAGAACTTCAAGTCTCTAAAGAAAGAAATTGAAGTAGATCTCAGAAGATGGAAAGATCTCCTATGCTCATGGATTGGCAGGATCAATATAGTAAAAATGGCTATCTTGCCAAAAGCAATCTACAGATTCAATGCAATCCTCATCAAAATTTCAATTCAATTCTTCAACGAATTAGAAAGGGCAATTTGCAAATTCATCTGGAATAACAAAAAACCTAAGATAGCAAAAGCTTTTCTCAATGATAAAAGAACCTCTGGTGGAATCACCATGCCTGACCTAAAGCTGTACTACAGAGCAATTATGATAAAAAAACAAAACACAAAAACAAAAACTGCATGGTACTGGTATAGCAACAGACAGGTAGACCAATGGAATAGAATTGAAGTCCCAGAAATGAACCCACACACCTATGGTCACTTGATCTTTAACAAGGGAGCCAAAACCATCCAGTGGAAAAAAGACAGCATTTTCAACAAATGGTGCTGGCACAACTGGCAGTTATCATGTAGAAGAATGCAAATTGATCCATTCTTATCTCCTTGTACTAAGGTCAAGTCTAAGTTAAGTGGATCAAGGAACTCCACATAAAACCAGAGACAGTGAAACTTATAGAGGAGAAAGTGGGGGAAAGCCTTGAAGATGTGGGCACAGGGGAAAATTTCCTGAATAGAACAGCAATGGCTTGTGCTGTAAGATCGAGAATCGACAAATGGTACCTCGTAAAATTGCAAAGCTTCTGTAAGGCAAAAGACACTGCCAATAAGACATAAGGCCACCACCAGATTGGGAAAGGATCTTTACCAATCCTAAATCAAATAGGGGAGTAATATCCAATATATATAAAAACTCAAGAAAGTGGACTCCTGGGGGTGGGGGGGAAGTGGGGGGGGAAGCATGTGGGGGACTTTTGGGATAGCATTGGAAATGTAAATGAAATAAATACCCAATAAAAAAAAAGAAGGTGGACTCCAGAAAATCAAATAACCCCATTAAAAAATGGGGCTCGGAGCTAAACAAAGAATTCTCACCTGAGGAATACTGAATGGCTGAGAAGCATCTGAAAAAATGTTCAACATCTTGAATCATCAGGGAAATGCAAATCAAAACAACCCTGAGATTCCACCTCACACCAGTCAGAATGGCTAAGATCAAAAATTGAGGTGACATCAGATGCTGGCGAGGATGTGGAGAAAGAGGAACACTCCTCCATTGTTGTTGGGATTGCAAGCTGTACAACCACTCTGGAAATCAGTCTGGCGGTTCCTCAGAAAATTGGACATAGTAATACCGGGGGATCCCGCAATACCTCTCCTGGGCATATATCCAGGAGATGTTCCAACTGGTAATAAGGACACATGCTCCACTATGTTCATAGCAGCCTTATTTATAATAGTCAGAAGCTGGAAGGAACCCAGATGTCCCTCAACAGAGGAATGGATACAGAAAATGTGGTACATTTACACAATGGAGTACTACTCAGCTATTAAAAAGAATGAATTTATGAAATTCCTAGGCAAATGGATGGGCCTGGAGGGCATCATCCTGAGTGAGGATCACAAAAGAACTCACATGATATGTACTCACTGATAAGTGGATATTAGCCCAGAAACTTAGAATACCCAAGAAATAAGATACAATTTGTGATACGCATGAAACTCAAGAAGAACGAAGACCAAAGTGTGGACACTTTGCCCCTTCTTAGAATTGGGAACAAAACACCCATGGAAGGTGTTATAGAGACAAAGTCTGGAGCTGAGATGAAAGGATGGACCATCTAGAGACTGCCATACCCAGGGTTCCATCCCATAATCAGACTCCAAACTCAGACACCATTGCATACACTAGCAATATTTTGCTGAAAGGACCCTGATATAGCTGTCTCTTGGAAGGCTATGCCAGTGCCTGGCAAACACACAATTAGATGCTCACAGTCAGCTATTGGATGGAACACAGAGCTCCCAATGGAGGAGCTAGAGAAAGTACCCAAGGAGCTAAAGGGGTCTGCAACCCTATAGGTGGAACAACAATATGAACTAACCAGTACCCCCCAGAGCTCATGTCTCTAACTGCATATGTATCAAAAGATGGCCTAGTCGGCCATCATTGGGAAGAGAGGCCCCTTGGTCTTTCAAACTTTATATGCCCCAGTACAGGGGAACACCAGGGCCAAGAAGTGGGAGTAGGTGGGTAGGAAAGCAGGGGGCGCAGGGGGTATGGGGGACTTTCAGGGTACCGTTTGAAATGTAAATGAAGAAAATACCTAATAAAAATTGGAAAAAAAATAAAAATAAATTTTTAAAAATGGAGTTATATACAAGCCTAGGTCATAATACACTGGAAAGCAGAAGTAATTTATATCTAAATTTTAGTGTTGTCTGAGTTCACAAAGTGGAAGCTTGCAATCTGTTTTCTTCTTCCAATTAAAATATAACAATGGCTTTTCTGCCTCCTCTGCTTCCATGGAGCCTGTGAAAAAGCTTGTGGTGAAGGGGGGCAAAAAAAAATATAAGCAGGCTTTGAAGTTCACCCTCAACTGCACTCACGCTGTAGTAGATGGAATCATGGATGCTGCCAACTTTGAGCAGTTCCCCCAGGAGAGAATCAAGGTGAACAGGAAAGCTGGCAATCTCAGAGGAGGAGTTGTGGCCATCGAGTAGAGCAAGAGCAAGATCACTGTTACTTCTGAGGTGCCTTTCTCCAAAAGGTATTTGAAATATCTCACCAAAGAATATTTGAAGAACAACCTCTGAGACTGGCTGTGTGTTGTCGCCAACAGCAAAGAGAGTTACAAGCTGCGTTACTTCCAGACTAACCACGATGAAGAGCAGGAGGAGGACGAAGATTAAGACACATTGGTCTGCAATGTTTTGTAGTAATTCATAAAGAAAATTTAGGAACAAAAAAATATATAACAATGAATAAAACTGGAAAGTAATTGAGTGCAACAAGTTTATAGGAAATGATACTAATGGCTAAACCACAGTGCCCTAATAATCTCTGGGTTCAGCAATCCAAATCTTATGACCAACAAAGTGAAAACCTTTCCAGGAAACTGTTGTTATCAGAGTCTAAATTAACCATCTTGCCATGAGCTCTTTGACTATTTGCTTGTTATCATCATCATCTCTGGCCTCTGAAAGGAAAAAAAGGCTATAGTTTTAACATTCTAAGTGAAATTAGCTAGGCCCACAGGTATATTTGATTCCTCATATGAGGACTCTAGATTTAAGATTTAATCAATATTTATCTAGATTTTTTTTTAGATACAAAAGTAGAAAAGAAACAGTGTGGAAGGAGGAAGGAGTTGGTGGAAGTTGGAAAGAAGAGAGGAATGAAATGGAAAGAAAAGCAAACACTGTGCCTTTCTATATATGATATCTAGACTTTAAAATGTAGCCATGGAACTATTTGTGTGGATGGAAGGGGAAAGAGACCAGAGAAGGAAGACAAGGAAAGATGAGTATGAGCAGAATACTGTGTATGTATTAAAATATCATAAAGAAACAATATTTTGCATGATTACAGAAAATAATAAAATAAATTTAAGTCACACAAAGCAAAATCTGATAGAAATGCTGATCTTCCCAATTCAAGGTACTCATTGACTTTGGATGAAACAAACTAGTAAATTATTTTAAAAATAATTGACAGGCACAGAAAGAGACTCAGTAAGTAAAGGTGCTTGCTAGAACCCACATGGAAGAGAGAACAGACTCCACCAAGTTGTCCTCTTACCTTCATACATTCCGAACCTACACTGTGTCATGCCCACACTACTCCTATCCTCAATTAAAAAAATAAAAAATACCCCATAATTTAACCTAACATTTCTTACATAAGGGTCTCACCATCTGTTTGAATTTTACTTATGTTGATACCACCATCTATTTCTACAACACTACATGAAGCAGATAATAACTTAAACACTTCTAAAAACAATGTCTTGAAGGTCATCACTTGGTTCAACTGGATAAAAAGGAAGATTGGTGATGGACTGTAAGATTTCTATAGCAATTTCACAGTATAATGCCAAGACTTAGTAATATGTAGTAGTATATACTTTATGACTTCCTGCTATTTGGGAACAAAAGATATTAATTCCACCCAACAATATACCCCTGTGCTGTCTATACTTGTGTTATCTTTATGTTGTTATTATTTTTGGGCCATATATAATATTCTAATGCCTACTCTCTTTCTCACACAAACATTGGCTCTCAGAGATGCAGAGAAATCAGAATGAACAATTGGTGTTCTTCATCAAGAGAAGTGTCTCCTTAAACAACCATAAGCATTATATCCAAGAACCAAATTATGCTGGTAATTTGTTTTATTTGAACTTTAACTTTTATCTCACTATATGCACTTGATTTACTGAGAATGATGGAGTGAGAGTGGCAATATTTACTATGGAATTTAATAAGCAACTATAACCAGTACTGATTCCTTACAGATTCTAAGAAAGCACAAATATATCCAGAATATATGACCATTTAAAAATGGGCTAGGAGGATAGAACAGTGGATAAAGTGATTACACAATAACCAGAGTTTGGTTCCCTAGAATCTATGTAAACATGAACACAGAGGCTCACCTGTAAACCCAGTGCTCAAGAAGCAGAGACAGTGGATCCCCAGGGCAAACTAGATTTCCAGATTATCTGTCAGTGAACCCCAGGTTCAGCATGAAGACTTTCCTCAGTTAAATAAGTAGACAATAATCCAGGAAAATATCTGATACCAACCTTGAATCTTTGGCCTCTACATACATGTACACGCACTCATGCATGTATGCATGCAAACATACATGCATTCTTTCATATATACATCCATGTATACAACAAGTGTATACATGTAAAAGTAAATAAATAATAAAAGTATTTATCTAAAATGATTTGTGTCCTATAGAAAACATTATAAGGAGGAGTAAATTTTCGTTGATAATGTTTACTATAGACGTTGTTAGTTAACTAAAAAACTACCTATGTTTGGGAACCTGGTTCCTTTCCACCTTCAGTGACTCTGTTTTTCATTCCAGCTCATAGGCAGCCATTTTGCACACACACTCCCAAAAATTACTTGCATAAAATCTGTTGCATGGTGTGATTTTTGTGGTATTCCTTGACCCTAATTATCAAGATACTCTTTTCGCTGCAAAATTCTTTCATATAATCTATTTTTATTTTTATTTTTTTCTGAAACAGGGTTTCTCTGTGCCTCCCAAGTGCTGGGATTAAAGGCATGGGCCAGCATGTCTGGCTATTCTTTTACGTTTAAATACCACATAAATATTCTAGAAGAAACAGCCTCATAAAATTACAACCATTTATATTACATAAGCAGAATATCATGAAATTGACTCTTGAAATAATTTGTAAAAAGAATATAATCTTTAAGGGCAAAATGATTAAATATTCAAGCTTCCTTTAAACTACCTTATAAAAAATCTCTATAAGGAAAAACAATAATTTGTCTGGATATAATGTAAGACCCCAACCTTTGTTCAGTGGTACTTATTTCAAGATGCCCTAAGTGAGACACTGAGACACAGATTGATGCAAAAGCAAGAGGTTTATTTTCCTGTGTGTCAAGGTTGACTTTCAATTAATCTCTCAAGGCAAGTTACTAAGAAGGCGACCCTGAATGGCTATTACACGAAGTTTTTACACTTTTTAGGGACACAGGTTATATCAACAAGGTTATTTATTGGCCAATCATATTGACCTATTGGCTAGCAAGCATGACATGCATTTGAACTCTACCTGGGACTTTCCAGAGGGTCAGGTGACTATCATCAGTCAGTACATTCTGAGAATTTTTTACTCGAGAATGTTCCTGTGGGTGGAGAATGGAACTTGGCCTAACCTTGACCCCAGGTGGGAGGGGGGAAGCCATAAGGAGGGTGTAGGACTGGAAAACCACTTAGGGTCCCTCAATAACCTGTGGGATATTTAGAGTACTCACAATTATTTCATCTTAAAAACATGGCTTCTGCTTTTCAGTATGTACTTCTAAGCAAGATTTTGAAGTAATCACTTTTAAGTAGTAGTCATTGGAACTAGAGAGATGGATCAGCAGTTAAGAGTACTGGCTGCTCTTCAGATGTTTGAAAGATCCTGACAGAATGTAAAAGGTCACAGAAGCCCTGAAATTGGCAAAATAGATTTCATTGTTAGTAGAAGTAGCTTTACTGATTTAGAAAAATAGAGGCCGCCCTTGAACCCGTGTTTTTGCCAATGTTCTGACTGTTCCTTGAACCCAGGTGTGTGCCCACTGCTGCACCTCACTGCCAGGTGTTTGTGATATTGGTTGCTAAGGTATAGTCAGAAAATCTCCCCAGCAACCAGAGCCCGGCCAATCTGGAGTTGCTACACCTGCACCAGACTCTTTCCTTGTACCCCTCCCATACCCATTTCTTGAGAATAGACATTGTTTAGATCTGGAAATCCCCTACTCCCCTCTTCTCCTTTCCCCCCTGAGGGCCTATAAAAACTGGGACCCTTTTCTCCTCGAGGTCGACTCCTCTACCCCTACATGGGATACGAGTCATCCCCAGAGCTCTGGCTTTTCCTGAATAAAGCCTCATGTGCTTTGCATCAAGCTTGGTCCCTTGTGAGTTCTTGGGTGTCTGCTATTGTCCCGAGGCCTGAGCAAGGGGTTCCTCACAGTCTTTCATTTGGGGGCTCGTCCCCAGATTGGCTTGACCACCCACGTGTCCGAAGACCCACTTGGAGGTGAGATTTTTTGACTAAAAATATTTCTGTGAGCCAGCAAGGTTCAGTGCTGAAATTTGCAGCTCCTACTTTTCATGAGAAATGGAGACCTGTGCCTCAGGATGAGGCACTGAGTGTGAACAGCAGAAAGTAATCCCTCAACGAAACAAAAAGAAGACTGCCACAAGAACAGAATGCCAACCCTAACAACAAAAATAAAAGGAAGCAACAATTACTTTTCCTTAATATCTTTTAATATCAATGGACTCAACTCCCCAATAAAAAGACATAGACTAACAGACTGGCTACACAAACAGGACCCAGCATTTTGCTGCTTACAGGAAACCCATCTCAGGGAAAAAGACAGACACTACCTCAGAATGAAAGGCTGGAAAACAATTTTCCAAGCAAATGATCTGAAGAAACAAGCTGGAGTAGCCATTCTAATATCGCACAAAATCGACTTCCAACCCAAAGTTATCAAAAAAAGACAAGGAGGGACACTTCATACTCATCAAAGGTAAAATCTTCCAAGAGGAACACTCAATTCTGAATATCTATCCTCCAAATGCAAGGACAGCCACATTCATTAAAGAAACTTTAGGAATGCTCAAAGCACACATTACACCTCACACAATAGTAGTGGGAGGCTTCAACACACCACTTTCATCAGTGG
Organism: Mus caroli; assembly: GCF_978045245.1. NCBI lineage: Eukaryota > Metazoa > Chordata > Mammalia > Rodentia > Muridae > Mus > Mus caroli. The sequence goes on from NW_028227265.1 coordinate 124,610,263, forward strand.
ATAGATCGTGGAAACAGAAACAAAACAAGGACACAGTGAAAATAACAGAAGTTATGAAACAAATGGATTTAATTGATATCTACAGAACATTTTATCCTAAAACAAAAGGATATACCTTCTTCTCAGCACCTCATGGTACCTTCTCCAAAATTGACCTTATAATTGGTCACAAAACAGCCCTCAACAGATACAAAAATATTGAAATTGTCCCATGCATTATATCAGATCACCATGGACTAAGGCTTATCTTCAATAACAACATAAATAATAGAAAGCCAACATTCATGTGGACACTGAACAACACTCTTCTCAATGATACCTTGGTCAAGGAAGTAATAAAGAAAGAAATTAAAGACTTTTTAGAGTTTAATGAAAATGAAGCTACAACATACCCAAACTTATGGGACACAATGAAAGCATTTCTAAGAGGCAACCTCATAGCTCTGAGTGCCTCCAAAGAGAAACAAGAGAGAGCACACACTAGTAGATTGACAACACACCTAAAGGCTCTAGAACAAAAGGAAGCAAATTTACCCAAGAGGAGTAGACTGCACGAAATAATCAAACTGAGGGGCGAAATCAACCAAGTGGAAACAAGAAGAACTATTCAAAGAATCAACCAAACGAGGAGCTTGTTCTTTGAGAAAATCAAACAAAATAGATAAACCCTTAGCCAGACTCACTAGAGGGCACAGGGACAGCATTCTAATTAACAAAATCAGAAATGAAAAGGGAGACATTAACAACAAATCCTGAGGAAATCCAAAACACCATCAGATCCTTCTACAAAAGGCTATACTCAACAAAACTGAAAAACCTGGATGAAATGGACAAATTTCTAGACAGATACCAGGTACCAAAGTTAAATCAGGATCAGTTAATGATCTAAACAGTCCTATATCCCCTAAAGAAATAGAAGCAGTCACTAATAGTCTCCCAACCAAAAAAAGCCCAGGACCAGATGGGTTTAGTGCAGAGTTCTATCAGACCTTCAAAGAAGTTCTAATTCCAGTTCTGCACAAACTATTCCACAAAATAGAAGCAGAAGGTACTGTACCCAATTCATTCTATGAAGCCACAATTACTCTGATACCTAAACCACAGAAAGATCCAACAAAGATAGAGAACTTCAGACCAATTTCCCTTATGAATATCGATGCAAAAATACTCAATAAATTTCTCGCTAACCAAATTAAAGAACACATTAAAACAATCATCCATCCTGACCAAGTAGGTTTTATTCCAGGGATGCAAGGATGGTTTAATGTACGGAAATCCATGAATGTAATCCATTATATAAACAAAGTCAAAGACAAAAACCACATGATCATCTCATTAGATGCTGAAAAAGCATTTGACAAAATCCAACACCCATTCATGATAAAAGTCTTAGAAGGATCAGGAATTCAAGGCCCATACCTAAACATGATAAAAGCAATCTAAAGCAAACCAGTAGCCAACACCAAAGTAAATGGTGAGAAGCTGGAAACAATCCCACTAAAATCAGGGACTAGGGACTAGACAAGGCTGCCCACTTTCTCCCTACCTATTCAACATTGTACTTGAAGTCCTAACCAGAACAATTCGACAACAAAAGGAGGTCACGGGGATACAAATTGGAAATATCACTATTTGTAGATGATATGATAGTATATATAAGTGACCCTAAAAATTCCACCAGAGAACTCCTAAACCTGATAAACAGCTTCAGTGAAGTAGCTGGATGTAAAATTAACTCAAACAAGTCAATGGGCTTTCTCTACACAAAGAATAAATAGGCTGAGAAAGAAATTAGGGAAACAACACCCTTCACAATAGTCACAAATAATATAAAATACCTTAGGGTGACTCTAACTAAGGAAGTGAAAGGTCTGTATGATAAGAACTTCAAGTCTCTGAAGAAAGAAATTAAAGAACATCTCAGAAGATGAAAAGATCTCCCATGCTCATGGATTGGCAGGATCAACATTATAAAAATGGCTATTTTGCCAAAAACAATCTACAGATTCAATGCAATCCCCATCAAAATTCCAACTCAGTTCTTCAACGAATTAGAAAGAGCAATCTGCAATTTCATCTGGAATAACAAAAAACCTAGAATAGCGAAAACTCTTCTTAAGGATAAAAGAAGCTCTGGTGGAATCACCATGCCTGATCTAAAGCTGTACTACAGAGCAATTGTGATTAAAAAAAATGCATGATACTGGTATAGTGATAGACATGTAGACTAATGGAATAGAATTGAAGTCCCAGAAATGAACCCACACACCTATGGTCACTTGATCTTTAGCAAGGGAGCCAAAACCATCCAGTGGAAAAAAGACAGCATTTTCAACAAATGGTGCTGGCACAACTTGTGGTTTTCATGTAGAAGAATGCAAATTGATCTATTCCTATCTCCTTGTACTAAGGTCAAATTTAAGTGGATCAAGGAACTCCACATAAAACCAGAGACAGTTGAACTTATAGAGGAGAAAGTGGGGAAAAGCCTCAAAAATGTGGGCACAGGGGGAAAAAATCCTGAATATTACAGCAATGGCTTGTGTTGTAAGATGGAGAATTGACAAATGGACCTCATAAAATTGCAAATCTGATAAGTGGATATTAGCCCAGAAACTTAAAATACCCAAATAAAACCTCATGTGGTTTGCATCAAGCTTGGTCTCTCATGAATTCTTGGGTGTCCGCTATTGTCCCGAGGCCTGAGCAAAGGGCTCCTCATGGAGTCTTTAAGGTTCAATTCTCAGATACCACATTGCAGCTCACAACCATCTATAACTCCAGTTACATGGTATCCAATGCCCTTCTCTGACTTCCATAGGCACCAAGCACATAGGTGGTGCACATATATACATACAGACAAAACACCCAAACATATAAAATAATTTTTAAAAACAGTAGTAGTTACTTATTTAATCAGAAGACAATAATACCACAAGATTGATCATAAGAATCTTTTGAGCTATATTGTGATAGAAATATCCATAAGGATCAGAGTATCACTGTGTTCTATAAAGGAGGTCACTATGATCCAAACATGATTTACAAAGAATTCATTCCTCAGAGGAACCAGATTTGTTAAACGTATGGCCCTAATTTTCTTCAAAGGAAGAAAAATGGCTGATGTCTGGTTACCTGGAAAGCTGGAGTGAATGTTGTTTGACAATCTGGTAATCTTTTTGCTATTCTATGGAGCCATGCTTCCTGACTCCCCCAATGTCCTGAGCATTAGTTAAATCTTTGTCCTGAGCTTAGTCTCTTGAAGAATAGGAATCATTCTCATGAAAAAAGTTCCATGTACTTCTTGGAACTCTATCTTTATGCTTGTTACATATCCTTCCTCATTAGGCCTTGCCCCAGCACTGTTTATTAATCAATAGAATTCATTCTTATAGTAAAGGTCACAGGTGCTCTGCTACTTTGCTAAGGGGTTTTGACATAGCTATGCCTAAAGCTTTGTTGTAATGATTATCATGTAGAAGCATCTTTCTAAAGTTTTACTGTACTTAAATGTGCAAGAGAAATAAACCATGACATGAAATTCTAGAAATTTCAAACCAGTACGACTGAAATGGTACTTCGCCTATTGTGGATCATTTCCCTGCCAGCTGTGAGACTTGAAGAGAGGGTAGTTGTCCCAACAATACAATGAAATTCTAGTACTAAGGACCAGCCTCAGATCGGAGAGGGGTTCCTGAGGGAAGGGGTGTTTAAGAACAGTGAAAAAAAGACTTTTAATCCCAGCACTTTCGAGGCAGAGGCAGGCGGATTTCTGAGTTAAAGGCCAGCCTGGTCTACAAAGTGAGTTCCAGGACAGCCAGGGCTATACAGAGAAACCCTATCTCGGGGGGGGGGGGAAAAAAAGACTTGAAGTCAATCATGGGGTACAAGCTAATGGCCTGTGTTCTACTTAAAACAGTTTTTCAGACAACCCTCTGCTTGAGACAGCTTTCTCTAAAGATCTCCAGACAGCTCATCCAGATAGCTCTGCTCTCACAGACCAAGGCCTAGTCTTTTATTTACATATCAATTTGGTCATTTACTCCAGGTTCCCTTTTGATTATCCCACAAATCAGCATTCTTAGACCCCTTGAATTCCTAGAAAGATAGCAAGCACATTTTTTAACATTGCAAATGAATTCAGAGTTATGCCTGCCTTTGTAAACATAGACAATAAATTTAGTTGGGTGGAATCTTGCCCTGTGATCAGCTCTCTCCCAGCTGTATCCTTCCTTAATATCTTTCTGACAAGCTGTCTCCTGGTGTAGCTGCCTTTGTTCTTTTAGGTCCATGGAGCTTCTCATATAATTCATATTGCATCCTTATATTTTGCATAGTTGAGAAATTACATATTTTTAAACCCATGTTTTCAGAATTTTTTCCCACAGCCTTAAGGGCTACCCTGAAGGTCTCAGCATTTTATCATTTTTGCTAAGGACATAAACATGCTCCTCATCCCAGACTCAGGCTGCTTCTACTTATCATGGAGTCATTAACCTTAACAGGAAACACATTTCCAGATAACCTCTGCAGGGAGAATATTTTTGGGTCAGAAATTCTGACTGTGGGTTTGTAACCCCATCCCTCCACTTGAGCCCTATCTACTGAAAGTGGACTCTTCAAGTTTCCTCTCCCCACTGTTGTGAATTTTAGCTAAGGTCATCCCCATTGAGTCCTGAGATTCTCTCACCTCCCAGGTTTCTGGGACTTTCTTTATATACTTTGGATATTAGCCCTCTATTGGATATAAGGTTAGTGGGGGGAAAAGATACAATTCGGAGTAATTCAGCAATGTTAAAAATCTTGGAGTCCTTTACAGAAACTGACTCTTGAGAAGTTTCTGCAGTATTTCCTGCCTATTGGTCTGACTAGTTTCAAAAGTTACAGGGTCTATAACTAATGAGATAGGCTAAACAATACAATATTTTATATATCTTTACAACAGAGAGAAAATTCTTATCTTACTGACACTATTCAAGATGCAAATGGAAAACAAAGGAATAGAAATTATCGCACTGAAAACTTGATACTTGGATCAAAAAGGGAAAGACACTAGATAAATACCAAATAAGCTTGACAATTATAAAATAACTATCTTTGGCATGTTATAGAAGCACCTTGGTGGGTTGGTTTAATCAAGAGAAGCATCCTAAAGAAAATGTCATTCACACTCAAATCATTGCCAAAGAAAGATTGACCTGTTGATGAACAGTTAGTTGAAGTGAGACTTCAGTGCAGCATTGACTTCATCTATACATGACAAGAGCAGATAAAGATCATTAAAGTGGTCACTAACATGATCATGTGTGATATTTAATAACTATCTCTGGCAGTAGTAGCTAAAGGGCAAGACCAGAAGCTAATTAGTAGCTTGTTGGAATGATCAACATGGAAGATGACAAAAGTCTAGATGAGGCCATCAATCATAGCCATGAAGCTATATAATTTTGAAGTGGTGTTACACATCTCCTTTGATGGCCTGTGAAAAATGAGTCTTATTTAACATATATTCTTCCAGGTTAATTTTTAAACCTTTAATGTGTTTGAGTCTCACTTTATCATTGTGTGTTCTACAGGACTCTAGTTAGTATACAAATATTTCACATCAGACTAAAACTTGATAGGTTTCACAATCAAAATTAGAATTATTCAAATTTTTGTATATTAAGGCAATGTCATTAATAAACTCTTATTACCTATTAATCCAGCTCATTAATGATTTATGAAACTTCCCGAGGAATTCATATGTGATATTCCATACAGAACATTATATTATGTCCTGAAGGGAGTCACAGGCATCATAGTAAAAAATGCAAATGCATCACTGAAGAGCAGTCACTGGGCCTAAACTATAGCTAGCTAATACATTTGTTTCCTCATTTATTAAGCACTTATTGTAACTCTAATTATGTATCAATTTGTAAGTCGAATTGTAGAAGTTTAGCTAGATGACTATAGAGAGATGTACATATCCTAGGGCTCAGCAAAGGATATTTTAAATTTCATGTTCATTCACCACCAGTTAAATAAGAAGGGATAGTGTATATAGAACCCTGTGCATAAGTCTACTGGCCAAAAGTTTCAGCTAATTTTTCAAATTATGAAACTGTGAAAAAGTTAAGATAAGTGATGTAGTAGCCCAGGATAAGGCACTTTGTATCACACTAAGAAGTGTTCATTTTTTATAGAAAGTATTAAGACACTGATGAATTTTAAGCAGAAGACAAATAGGACATGGTTTGAGGGTTTATTTAAGGTATCTGAGCTAATGTGTGGAAAAGAGCTATAGATTGTAATAAAGTAAGGCTAGAAAATAAATTCAATTAGCTAACAGTACTAAAAAGGAGAAATAATACTCTAGGGAATTGGTATTAGAAATAAGAAGAAGCTTGCTAAAGAGGTAGATGATAAAATATGCAATGATGAAGAATGGGAAGGAGAAGACTGGCATTGGCATGGCCCCACTTTCAAGAGGCAATGGAAATAATGTCACCATACACTGTGTGTGAGCCAAAGGGAAGGGTAGGTTAGCAAAGAAAAATACTTTCAATGTACATATGACAATCTAGAACATGGAATACTTACTGTGGAGATATGCCACTAAAACCAAGAGATCCACTGCAAGAAAGGTAGCTTTACGACCAGAAGCAGAAACTAATATAGCCTTAGCAACTAGAAGACTGAATCTGCCTGCTAAAACCACCATCTATACACTTCTATAAATTAAACAGTTTTGCTCAATGAGTCCCATATTAACCTGCCTGAACCTTTCTTAGACCTATATTGCAGTTGACGGTCTTCCTACCCAACCTATTTATCTTCCTTTCTCGCACATGTGGATATTTATGGTATTATTTGAAGGCTTTCACTATTTCTTCCTTCCTTTTTACATTTATTCCACCACAACCATTTAGCCCAAGTAAATCCCTTGCATAACTAATCCTATTCTGGCATAACTTCCAGAAGGAAACAAACTAACACAGTCAATAACCATAATGCTAAGAAAACAGATTTGTTGTGTACTGGGAAGATTGAACCTTGGATAGAGATGAGTCTGCTCCACAGCTGAAAATTCTCAAGAGTTGCCATTTTATAACACGGCTGCATGTACAAACAGCTAGGGGGATTGATTGTGGCACAGAACAGGCAATATGATGTATTTAGAATAATTAAGGTATATGAGACTTTAAAGAAGTTAGATTACATTGTAGCACTAACATACAAATACACAAGGAAACATTAGCTTTCACCCTAGTCTTAGTTTTAATCTGTGGATAAATAAATACCATCTTACAATTCTCATATCTTCATGCCAGTATTGAAATTTGAGGACAAAGCTATTGTTTTCCTTCATCTTGCCCAAACCCAAGGTTTGAGTATGAAAGGAAAGACAGATGAACATTCTTCAGTACTTGCAAACCCAATGTCTCTTTATTTGGTCTACAAAATGTCATCTGGCATGGCTGCAGCAGAACACATTTAATCTCCATAGCACTCTGCATATGAACATTATTAAATTTATCATTTGCTATATAAATGATTATGGTATGAATTTGCTCATGTAAAATATTTTAACCCTTTGTCTCAACCTCATCTTGAACTTCTTCCACTTCCTTTGTAAGTTACCAAGTCAGGCACACAGTTGAAACCAAGAATTGTTACTAATGGTAATGATACAGTGGCATAATTCTATTCATAAACCATACAAAATTGTATCTGTATTAAAAATATCTGAAGGGCTTTGTTCTCTATGAGATTACAATTTACATCTTTAGGTTTGCAAGAATTGGTATAGTCATAGCACTGGCATTTAAGTCACATAAGTTGCCACATCTGGGCTTGCAACTAAGTCTACCTAACAAGAAACAGATTTACCTAGGTAGGAGCTACCTTGTGTAACCCAAAGAAAGACACAGATCTATGGTTCTTTGAAAAACATTTATAATGTGAATAGATAAAAGAGACAGAAAAGAGAGTGGAAGATAATTCAACAGTTTTTAAACAATTCCACCAAAATATAGCAATTCTTCTAGTCTATGTAAGAGGAACTGACACTTTTTTCTCAATGAAGATAATTATATTCCATAATATACAAAGCCATAATTCATATGAAGACTGTAAATTTGGTAGGTCAGTTTAAAATACTCAAATTTAAATTCTTACATCTAGAAACCAAATTATATTATTTTTGCCTTGAATCAACAGTCACAGAGATGACTAAAGCATGTTAGAGATATTTTGTAGCCTAAATACATCTCTTATCCAAGCATCACTAAAAATATTTAGTTTGGGGCTGGAGAGATGACTAAGCAGTTAACAACTGGGAGGTGAGAGACTCTCAGAACTCACAGGGAGGGACCTTTGATGAAATGCCCAGCAGTAAGGAGAGGGAACTTATAGAGCCCACTTCCAGCAGGAAGATAGGACATCAAGTGAGGGATGGGGTTGCCATTCCAAAGTCACTCTTCTGACCCATAATTGTTCCTGTCTGAAAGAATTACAGGGATGGAAATGGAGAGGAGCCTGAGGAAAAGAAGGTCCAACGACAGGCCCAAAGTGGGATCCAGCTCAAGGGGCGTTCCCAAAGCCTGACACTATTACTGAGACTATGGAGCTCTCACAAAAAGGAACCTATCATGACTGCACTCTGAAAGGCCCAACAAGCAGCTGAAAGAGTCAGATGCAGATATTGGCACACAACCAATGGACAAAAGCAGCTGACCCCTGTTATTGAATTAGGGAAGGCTGAAAGAAGCTGAGGAGAAAGGCAATTCTGTAGAAGGACCAGCAGTCTCAATTAATCTGTACCCCTGAGATCTTTCAAACACTGGACCACCAAACAGACAGCATACACCAGCTGATATGAGGCCCCCAACACACATATGGCAGAGGAAAGCTGGATCTGTGTTCATTCAGAGATGAAGCACCTAACCCTCAAGAGACTGGAGGCCCCAGGGAGTTTAGAGGTCAGGTGGGGTGGGGGGTGGGGGCATCCATGTGGAGATGGGGTGGGGTAGGGAGGAGGTATGGGATGTGGAGTAGTTGGAGAGTGGATGGGGAGATGTGGGGAATGGAATATGGAGTGTAAAAACCGCATTACAAATAAAATAAAATTAAGAAAAATTATAGAAGAAAACTTTCATAACTTAAAGAAAGAGATGCCCATGAACAAACAAGAAGCCTACAGAACTCCAAATAGACTGGACCAGGAAAGAAATTCCTCCCATCACCTAATAATCAAAACATAAAAGCAGTAAGAGAAAAAGGTCAAGTACCATATGAATGCAGACCTATCAGAATTACACCAGACTTCTCACCAGAGACTATGAAAGCTAGAAAATCCAAGGCAGATGTCATATAGACCCCCACAAGAACACAAATACCAGCACAGGCTACTATACCCAGCAAAACTCTCAATTACCATAGATGGAGAAACTAAGATATTCCGTGACAAAACCAAATTTACATAATATCCTTCCATAAATCCAGCCCTACAGAAGATAATAGATGGAAAACACCAGCACAAAGAGGGAAGCTACACCCTAGAAAAAGCAAGAAAATAATCTTTCAACAAACCCTTAAGAAGATAGCCACACAAACATATTTCCACCTCTAACAACAAAAATAACAGGAAGTAACAATCACTTTTCCTTAATATCTCTTAACATCAATGGACTCAATCCCCCCAAAAAGACATAGACTAACAGACTGGAAATGTAAACAGGGCCCAGCATTTTGCTGCATACAGGAAATGCACCTCAGGGACATAGACAGACACTACCTTAGAGTAAAAGGTTGGAAAATAATTTTCCAAGCAAATGGTCCCAAGAAGCAAGCTGGAGTGGCATTTCTAATATCAAATAAAATCAACTTTCAACCAAAAGTTATCAAAAAAAAGGATAAGGAAGGTCACTTCATACTGGTCAAAGGAAAAAAATCTACCAAGATGGACTCCTAATTCTGAACATCTATGGTTCAATTGCAAAAGCATCCACATTCATAAAAGAAACTTTACTTAAGCTCAAAGCACAGATCACACAGTAATGGTGAGAAACTTCAACACCCCACTCTTAGCAATGGATAGATCATGGAAACAGAAACTAAACAGAGACACAATGAAATTAACAGAAGGTATGAACCAAATGGGTCTAACAGGTATTTATAAAATATTTCATCCTAAAGCAAAAGAGTATACCTTCTTCTCAGTACCTCATGGTACCTTCTCCAAAACTGTCCATATAATCAGTCACAAAACAGGCCTCAACAGATACAAGAAAACTGAAATAATCCCATGCACCCTATCAGATCACCATGGACTAAGGCTGGTCTTAAATACCAACAAAAACAAATCGAAAGCTCACATACAAATCGAAGCTGGCTAATGTTCTACTCAGTGATAACTTGATCAAGGAAGAAATAAAGAAAGAAATTAAAGACTTCTTAGAATTTAATGAAAATGAAGACACATCATACCACTTATGTGACACAATGAAAGCAGTGGCAAGAGGAAAACTCATAGCTCTAAGTGCCTCCAAAAAGATACTGAAGAGAGCTTACACTAGTAGCTTGACAACACACCTGAAAGCTCTAGAAGAGAAAGAATAAAATACATCCAAGAGTGGTAGACGGCAGGTAATAATCAAACTCAGGGATGAAATCAACCAAATAGAAACAAAAAGAACTATACAAACAATCAACAAAACCAGGAGCTGGTTTTTTGAGAAAATCAACAAGAAAGATAAACCCTTAGCCAGACTAACCAGAGGGCAAAGAATCAATATCCAAATTAATAAAATCAGAAATAAAAAGAGAGACATAACAATGAAATATATCTTAAAATAATCATTCTGTTTGTTAAATATTAAGAGTTTATATTTTGTATTTTATAATTTGTATTTTGGACTTTTAAACAGAATTGAGACTGTGATAACCTGTAGGGATTTTGAAGCTGAACTAGATGCATTTCACAATATACTATTGCTATAAGCCTATGGAGGCCAGGGAGTCGAATGTGGTAGTTTGAATACAGATGACCCCCATAGGTTCATATCTTTGAGATTTTAAGTCTTCAAGCGTCTCCACCATCCCCAGGGCTGTTGAAGCAGAGGTTTGATACTGTTGCTTGCACTCTCCCAGGCTGAGCTCTGCTTGGAGTAGCACAACTTCCCAGAACATTGGATTAGACTAGTCTACAAAAGACTAAAAGCTTGATTCTGGCAATTCTTTTTTCTGTTACTGAAAATAGATTTTTTTTCATACAACATACCTCAAGAAGTGACATTGAGGATGAGAAAGAATTAAGCTAAGGTGCTACTGAGATACCTGTGGCAAGCTGGTAAAGATGGCAATCTAGAGAGCAAAATGAGCTGATACAAAAGAAACTTTGTCTCATGGGAGCCACAGGGAAGGGGCAGGGAGACTAGGGGGAAAAAAATATAACTCTCTAGAATCTGGTTCACCTCAGGCCTCAATTAGTCACCCCAAACACAGACATCTTGATGACTAACATCCAGCCACTAGAGCAAGAGGACATGGAAAAGCTATTGAATTAGCTTGGAGAAGTTACTCAACTTCTTCATGAAGTCTGTACCTCATTGTGAAGTGAGTAGACTGTACTACTACTTCTTATCTCATAGGAATATTTTATAAGAAAACACGCTTTTTGAGTACATAGCAAAGAGCAGATTACTGGGGGATAGCAAGACTAATTCCTGAAGACTAATAAAATATTTATGTATTAATTTACATATGTTTTGTGATACATGCATGTTCATGTTAGTATGTGGACATAAGTGTAGTTAACAGATGATTAGGTCTGGTGTCTTTTTCTATGGCTCCCCACCTTATTTTTTGAGATAAGTTCTCTCACTGAACCTGAATTTTGCCAATTTGGATAGACTTGCTGGCCAATAAGATCCAGGATGGTCCTGTCTCCAAACCATCCCTCTTCCAGCACTGGGAATACAAATGGTTACTATCATATCTAGTTTTTTATGTGGGTTTGGGGACCAAACACATCCTCATGCTTGTCTAGCAAATATCACATCAGTTGAAACATTTTTCCAGCTCCATAGAATGATTTTTGAAGTTTAAATAAGATATTGTAGGTAAAACTTGCTGGCAGTATTTTGCATAGTAAATAATAGCTATTAATGTTAGTTACAGTTTAAATTATTAAAAGTTAATCAATTAGCATACTAAATATAACTTTTTGAGATGTTTTACCATGTCACCCTTACTGGACTGGAATTTGATTTGTAGACCAATCTGGCCTAGAACTCCTAGAGACCTACCTCCTGTCTCTGTCTCTGCTTCTGACTCTAGAGTAGTAGAATTAAAGGCATATGCCACCACAGCCTATCTAAATATAATTTAACATTACTTGAAACTACCCAGTGTCTGGTTCCTGAAGGTGACAGAGCTGCTTATACCAACATTCTAATATTGCTTAGAATGTTGAGTCATAAAGGGATCCCCCCAACCCCCACCCCCGTGGTAATAGCACTCACTAGCAGTGGCTAAAACACATACATATTTTTGTTTGTTTGTTTTTGTGTTGTTTTTCTTTACTTTTTGTAGTGATCTACTGTAATTGACAACCACACTGATTAAGCCAATTAAAACTTTTACGTCCTTTTTATTGGAGAATCAACTTGAGCCCCTAAAAACTTACTTGGTGACAAAGCTCAAGGATATATAGCTTTTAAAGGTACACCAAAGTAAAGTGGGTGTTGGAGTAATCTTGAAGCATTTATTATTAGCAGAAAATAGTAGTTATTTTAGACATAACTTGCTAATTATTTCGTTTAATACCTCTGGACCATGGCCAAGGCCCTGGAAATCTTCAAGGAGTTGCCAAGGTCAACTGACCTAAAAACTCTTTAAGCAAACAAAGAAGAGTCAATCAAGATGGCATATCTTAATCATTTCACTTTCGTTATCTTTTCTACTATGCTCAACATCCAAGTTTGCCTTGTTGATTTTTGAGAAAGCATTCCAAATTACATCAACATTCGACTTCCTTTTGTTACTGGGAAGAACTTGATCGAGAACAGTCCGCCAATCCCCCAGGTGGCGCTGAAGCACTATCAGAGCAGTTACTGAAAGCTGAAGATGCTCCTCTAGTCGGGTACTGACGCTAGAGATGTCGTCATCGCGTTCTGGTTTGTGACAGCCGCCCGCGTAAATTTGAAATGGCTGATGATTTGCGGGCTGGTGGAGTTCTGGAACCTATAGCTATGGTTCCACCGAGACCTGACTTGGCGGCGGAGAAGGAACCGGTGTCCTGGCAGGAAGGTGAGCACCTCAACCCGAGTCGGAGAGCTGTTTTCGTGGTTGCCGGCCCCGGGCCTGGCCACCCTTCGGACGCGATTACCTGCGTGGGGAGTGCTGTGCTGGGTCTGGCCCCGCTCTCACGACTTCGGAGTCGGGAGATACTGTGGCCAATTTAGGCTCTCTATCTTCCTGACTCAGCTTCCGGGGAAGAGAAGGGGTTGGATCTGGGTGGACATTTCCCAGGCAGAAGGGACTCAGGGGGCTTTGAATTCATTTATTTGCTGAGCCAAATTTTTGTTTGTTTGATTAATTGATTGATTGATTGATTATTGTTTTGTTTTGTTTTTAACCTACATCTAAGCGATCATGTGCTACACTTCTCCTTTTTAAAAACAACCTTGAACTCTCATCCTATGCACTGGGGACAGATGACAGCAGAGCTGAGTTTGAATAGAATCCAGAAATAGAATTAACCCAGCTTTTCTTTTTCTATTCTTTTCTTTTTTTCTTTTTTTCTCACACAAACCACCAGCATTTATTTCCTGGGCCTAAGTATCAGTCTCTTGGTACAAAGGGCAAAGAATTGGTCAGTTAGTTTTGAATCCAAATCCTTTCCGAAAAATGGATCTGTGAGGCTCCATGTGGAAACTTAGAGCTGCAGAGATCATCAGAACTGAGCTTAAAAATCCAAAACAGAAGAAAAGTGATTGTCAGCTGTCAGCTTCTCTCTCTCTCTCTCTCTCTCTCTCTCTCTCTCTCTCTCTCTCTCTCTGAAAAAGTTATGTTTTTAAAAAATGCAAAAGAGGCTTTTAAAAAGGGCTAGGAAGATCTTTCTGACAGACGGCTGGCTGAAGGGTGAGTGGTGACAGGACAGTCCCTGTCCAGGTGGCAGCTGCTCACCTAGGGGCAGGGCCTGGCTCAAGCCCCGCCTAACTGAATAAATAACATCTTGTGGTGCTAGTGTCTTCAAAGTGTACCTGGGCACCGTGGGGAGGTGGGGAAGAGTGGAGCCTGTGGTGTGGGTGGAGGACTTGGCTGGAGTGGGGGCCACAGAGGACTCCATGAGGCTCTCAGTCGGCCTGGCTGGCCAGGGCTCCAGTCCGGGAGGTACCGCAGGTCTCTTCCAGCCTTGGGACCACAGGCAGACTCAGGACGAGGTGTTCGCATCTCTGCTCTCAGGCTGGCTGCTGGCTTCCTTGTCTGGGGTACTTCCCTCTGCCTGTGCTTCTGCTCCCTCAAGTGCGAGCTCGCCCATGTCTCCAGCGAGCTTCCGCATGCTCAGGGCCTCCGAGTCACCCTGGATGTTAGGGACTGCGGCCTGTCCAGTCGCAGGAGATGAAGTGCGAGTAGGAGGACTCGACTTCCATCATGCCTGTCGCATCACTCCTCAGGCCTGACCAAGGGACAACCAAGAAACATGGGTGCTAATACTGCCTTGAATGTGTCCGAGGGATTCTCAAAGCTCACAGCAGAAGTCCAGGTGGTCTCTGACTGTATAGCAAGTCTAGTCTAATTCCGTTTTCCTGCCTGCATCTCTTCAGGTTTTTCACTCTTGATTAGCCAATGCAGAAGGGCTGCCGCCTTGTCGCCTCGTAGAGCCCCGGCCCTAACCCAGCTTTTCTAACCCTCAGCTTCATTGTACCTTATCATGGGAATTTCATTTTAATTTTTATTTGCCAAACTATGACCTTACATATGCTAGGAAAGAGCTCTACCATCCCCAGTTCCTTTTTTACTTTGAGGCAGGGCCTCTACATAGTCCTGGCTGACCTGAAACTCACTATGTAGACCAAGCCAGCCTCCAACTCAGAGTTCCACCTGTACTGGGGGTTCAAGGCATGAACCACCATGTCTGGCCTTGATGATTTTTAAAGCTAGTTTATATTAACACATTCAGTTATAATGTGTAATGGAAAGAGTTAGGTTGAAGTGAGAAATCATAGGTGTGACTTAATTCTTCAACCAGAGTACTTGGTGAACAGCCAAAAGTTTCATATGTACAGTTTACTGCCTTAGAAAACAGCCAGTATTTCCAATGTGAAAGTGTTATAATATGAAGAGTCAGCTTTAAAGTGTCTGTAAGGAACTAAACTTGTATGCTATTGTATGTGAAATCTTAAAAGTGGCATTTACAGGTTAGAAGTGATAGTGCATCTCTGTGATTCCAGCACTTGAGTGGTAGGAGCAGGAGCAATGGGAATAAAGGGCCATCCTTGGCTACCTAATAAGTTGGAGACCAGCCTGGGCTACATGAAACTCTGTCTCCATAAAACCAAACCAAACCAAAACAACAGTCACAATAAAACACTGAACTTAGAGAAACAGAGTTTACTTCATGGTTTCCCAAAGAATGGGGAAACTGTTTGTCAAAGCAGACTTAATGAACAGCAGCAAGAGTAGAATAGATCATGTATTTTCACCATTTAAAGAAAATATGTGAGGTATGGAAATCTTAGCTTTCTTGTAATTATTTTTTAATATGTAAATAAAACATGAATGTCTTCTGTTGATGAGTTTATCTTTCTACTTTGTTTCTTGGGAAAAAATTTAATTTAATTTAATTTTAATTTAAAAGACAAATACAGCTAAAAAGCATTTGGAATGCATCAACTTAATAAACCTAGTTTCTACCAATCAAAGGGCTAAGAAGGCTATCAGCATCTGAGGTTTATAGCTGAAAGTCATCTACTTGGCTATAACTCGCCTTTTATATTTCCACCAATATATTTGAAGAACGCCTTGATTTATGACTGATTTTATTCTGTTACTATTTTTTTAAAAAACAATGAAACTTCTACATTGGAGCATAGAATTTGGGTATGATGGTTTGTATATGCTCAGCCCAGGGAGTGGCACTATTAGAAGGTGTGGCCTTGTATGTAGGTGTGTCACTGTGGGTGTGGGCTTTAAAACTCTCATCCTAGCTTCCTGGAAGTCAGTACTCTGTTAACAGCCTTCAGATTAAGATATAGAACTCTCAGTTCCTCCTGCACCATGCCTGCCTGGATGCTTCCATGTTCCTGCCTTGATGATGATAAACTGAATTTCTGAACATGTAAGCCAGCCACAGTGTTGTCTTTATAAGACTTGCCTTGGTTATGGTGTCTGTTCCTAGCAGTAAACCCTAAAAATCAATCTTCTGGGAAGTGTTTTCTGAGAGCATTAAGAAGCTGTGTTCCAGAGATAGCCAAGGTTATTCCTCATTCTACAGCGCTCCTTAGTAATGTGTAAAAGTCATCCAGGTGGTACTGGTTTTGAAGGCATGAGGGGTTATGAAGAACAGCTGAGACTTGGCACTGTGAGAGGCAGTGGAAGGCCATTGGTGAAGGTGCAGCCTCAGTTGGTCTACAACTGAAGGTTCATGTAAAGGAGCTAAGGCTTGGCACCATGAAGAGAGCCTATGAGAGGCTATTGGTGAAGCCTAGTTGCAGAAGAAAACCCTAGTGGTTTTGGGTTTTTTTGTTTTTTGTTTTTTGTTTTTTTGTTTTTCTGAAACAGGGTTTCTCTGTGTAGCCCTGGCTGTCCTAGATCTCACTCTGTAGACCAGACTGGCCTTGAACTCAGAAATCCGCCTACCTCTGCCTCCCAAGTGCTGGGACTAAACGTGTGCGCCAGACCCAGCCAGACCCCAGTGTATTAGAGATGCCAGTACTATGGGGATGATCACCAAGAACAGCAGCAGCAGCAGTGGATCAACCTGAGCTTAGAGTGCTACAGAAGGCAGAACTGGAAAAGTGATGCCAGCCCTTTGGAAGAGCTCAGAAGATCATATGTAGAACAAGAAGCTGTGAAGTTGAAAGTGCCTTGGAGACTTAATATTAAAAATGTCAAAGCTGTGGAATATCTGCTGAGGAAAACTTCTAAGAGGGAGTGGGAAAAGGAGACAGAAGTTTGTTGCAAATCAACAAAGATGAAAAAGGAGTTGGAGATCTGAAGACTGCTTTGACATCAGCAATGGAAATGCAGTTTGCCTGGCTGCTTTCCTATCTTTACTTGGTGATTACAACTAAGAGATTGGATGAATCTCAGAAGAGAACTTTGAACTTTGGACCTTTAACATTGTTGAGACTGCTATAGACTATAGGGACTTTAAAGTTTGACTAAATGTATTTTGCATTATGCTATGTTTAGGTATGGCCTCCAAAGACTCATGTTTGAACAAGCCTATGGGAGCCAGGGAGTGGAATGTGAGGGTTTGTATATGCTCAGCCCAGGGAGTGGCACTATTAGAAGGTGTGGCCTTGTTGGAGTAGGTGTGTCACTGTGGGTGTGGGCTTTAAGACTCTCATCCTAGCTTCCTGGAAGTCAGTACTCTGTTAACAGCCTTCAGATTAAGATATAGAACTCTCAGTTCCTCCTGCACCATGCCTGCCTGGATGCTTCCATGTTCTTGCCTTGATGATGATAGACTGAACTTCTGAACATGGAAGCTAGCCACAGTGCTGTCTTAATAAGACTTGCCATGGTTATGGTGTCTATTCCCAGCCGTAAACCCTAAGACATTGGGGTAACCTAAAGCTATGTTTCAGGGTGATGGTCACTGTGCTGGCTAATTTTATGTCATCTGTACACAGCTAGAAGTATCTGAAAGGACTGAACCTCAACTGAGAAAATGCCTCCATAAAATCTTATCAGGGGTAGGACATTTTCTTAATTAATATTTGATGGAGAGGGCACAACCCATTGTGAATGGTGCTGTCCCTGAGCTGGTGGTCCTAGGTTCTCTTAAGAAAACAGTCTGAGCAAGCCACAATGTTCGAGCCAGTAAGTAGCACCCTTCCATGGCCTCCCCCATCTCAGGTCTCTGGTATATCCTAGAGATGCCCCACTCTCCCTGAACCTGATTCCCCCACATACACTTCCCCTCACCATCCCCTCTTCCACTCAGTTTTCTCCCTCCACCCACCACCAATGATTATTTTATTTCCCATTCTGAATGAGATTCAAGCATCCTTTCTTGGGCCCTCTTTATTACTTAGCTTCTTTGGGACTGTGGATTGTACCATGGTTATGTGAACTTTGTGGCTAATATCCACTTATAAGTGAATACATACCATGCATGTCTGTTTGGGTATGGGTTACTTCACTCAGGATAATATTTTTTTAGTTCTGTTTGCCTGCAAATTTCATGATATCCTTTTTAATAGCTGAATAGTAATCCATTTGCGTAAATGAGCCACATTTTCTTCATCCATTTTTCTGTTGAAGGGCATCTGGGTTGTTTCCATTTACTGGCTATAAAGCTGATGCTATAGTTGAGCAGTGGTCCTTGTGATATGATGGAGCATCTTTTGGGTATATGCCCAGGAATGGTATAGCTGGGTCTTGAGGTAGAACTATTCCCAATTTTTTGAGAAACCACCAAACTTACTTCCAGAGTGATTGTACAAGTTTGCACTCCTATCAGCAATGAAAGAGTGTTCCCCTTGCTCTACATCCTTACCAGCATGTGGTGTCACTTGAGTTTTTGATCTTAGCCATTATGATGGCTGTAAAAGGGAATTTCAGAGTCATTTTGATTTGCATTTTCCTGGTGAGTAAGGACATTGAACATTTCTTAAAGTGTTTCTTGGCCATTAGAGATTCCTCTGTTTTCATTTCTCTGTTTAGCTCCATTTTTAAATTGAGTTATTTGGTTTGTTGATGTCTGACTTCTTGAGTTCTTTATATATATATATATATATATATGCATATATATATATTTTTTTTTTTTTGGATATTGGCCCTATATCAGATGTAGGGTTGGAAAAGATATTTTCCCATTCCATAGGCTGCCATTTTGTCCTAATGACAGTGTTCTGAGAGAGAATGAGAGCTCACAAACCTTAAAGCCCATTCCTAGTGACATACTTCATCCAACAATGACACACCTCTAATCTTTTCTAAAGGGACCACCAACTGGGAACCAAACATTCAGATGTTTGAATCTCATTCAACCCACCACAGCAAGCAATGACCTTTGGAAATACTTTGGTCAATAATACTGGTGGCCTGACAGACCAGACGAGGAAATGAAAAGAAGGAAGAAATGGGAGGAGGAAATAAGGCAAGGGAAGAAAACCTATACCTTCCCTGAAGCTTCAAGAAAGCACTCTGCCAATCTGAAGAATCACCATGTGCATTGTTTATTTAGTAATTACTTTGCCTACTTAACCAAAAAAAAAAAAAAAAAAAAACCCTTTTTTTAATAACATAGAATTAAATATGCTAGTATCCAATCGTAGCTTATGAGGCTTAATTACATACAGCTCATGCCTAAAATGGCTTACATTTTCTATTCCTTGCCTTACACAGAGTCACTGGAATTAAAAAATCTACCTAGTTGTCTTAATGGGGTAAACCTTACACAACGTTAAGAATTTCATTCTATTTTTGAGGGGCCACTGACAGATGTGTAGTGTAGAAAATAGAGATCTCAGCACTCCTTTGGAGACGTATAGTGATGCACTTCCTTTGTTTTTTACTGGTTTTCAGAAATTGATGTATTAATTTTTATGTGAATGTGTGTTTGTGTGAGTTCATGTGCACTACATGTAGTCAGTTCCTAAGCAGTGCCCAAAATCTATCAAAGTAGTGGCCAGCCCCTCCTTCCCACTCTAGCCCACAGCACTGCTGTAAGAAGCCAAATCTGTCAAAATGGTGGCACCTGTCAGCAGTGTGAGGCACTGTCCACGGTACAACTTCTTTCCTGCCTCAGCCTACAACCTGCGTGAACTACCACCAAAGGACCTGTCCCACAGTGGCAGCACCTCCTTTCTAGCTTCCCTAAGCTCCACGGAGATGGAGCCTCTGCCAAAGCTGGCTGTGGCTGGGAAAGACTTCCTACCCCAACCCATGAGCCAAGTGTATGGAAAGGGAGATTTTTAAAAAGCCACCTATCCCAGAGCAGGAAAAAAAAAAAAAAAAAAATCTCTGAGCTTTCAAAAAAAGAACAACAACAACAGAGTACCAAATCCTAAATCTAGAAATCTCTGCCTTGAAAAGCTCTGCCCCCCCGCCCCTAAGAATTCCTATATAAGCCCTGCCCTTTTTCCTGTTCCCTACTGTCTACTCCTAGGAGCAGAGGCAGCCATCCCTGGATTTGTTCCTCCACACCTTGGACCCTCCAATAAATCTCTTTTATGAGATTTGTGGTCTAGTGCGACTCTCTTATTGGAAGAAGCCAAGAAGCAATGAAGAGAAGAATTGAAGAAGTGGGATGATGCTGAAGCTCCTGAGCTCCTCAGCTCAGCTAGTGATACCCGCTCTTGGGAGCTGTAACATCTCTGCTGAGGATGCTTCCTCTCAAGCTGTGTGGTTTCTGGACCCCTGTGTCTCAGAATGCCCTTTCACTGGGATACCTTTTCCCCTCAGAGCTGTATGATTCCTGTCCCAGCATACCCTTCCATCCAAGCAGGAACACTTATACCATGTACCTGGAACAGCTTGCTTAGGCCAGAAGAGGGCATCAGATTTCCTGGAATTGGAGATTGTGAACTGCTACATGGGTGCTGGAAATTAAACTCTGGTCTTCTGCAAGAACAGTATATGTTTTTATTTAAGTTTTTTTTCCTTTTTCTTGGATATTTTATTTATTTGCATTTCAAATGTTTTCCCCTTTCCAGGTCTCCCCCTAGGAAACCTCTTAGCCCCTCCCACCTCCCCCTGCCTCTGTGAGGGTGCTCCTCCATCCGCCCAACCATTCTCGTCTTCCTACACTGGGGCATCGAACACCCTCAGGCCCAAGGACCACTCTTCCCACTGATTCCCAAGAAGGCCATCCTCTGCCACATATGCAGCCGGAGCCATGGGTCCCTCCATGTGTACTCTTTGGTTGGTGGTCCAGTCTCCCAGAGCTCCAGGGGTTCTGACCAGTTGTCACTGTTGCTCCCCCAATGGGGCTGCAAACCCCCTTAGCTCCTTCAGTCCCTTCTCCAACTCCTCCATTGGGTACCCTGCACTTGGTCCAATGGTTGGCTTCAAGCATCCACCTCTGTATTTGTATCTGGCAGAGCCTCTCAGGAGACAACCATATCAGGCTCCTGTCAGCAAGCATTTCTTGGCATCCACAATAGTGTCTGGGTTTGGTGACTGTATATAGGATTGATCCCCAGGTGGGACAGTCTCCGGATGGCCTTTCCTTCAGTCTCTGCTCCACACTTTGTTTCCTTATTTCCTCCTGTGAGTATTTTGTTTCCCCTTTTATGAAGCACTGAAGCATCCACACTTTGGTCTTCCTTCTACTTAGGCTTCACAGGGTCTGCAAATTGAACCTTGTGTATTCTGAGCTTTTGAGCTAATATCCACTTATCAGTGATGCATACCGTGTATGTTCTTTTTGTAACTGAGTTACCTCACTCAGGATGGTATTTTCAAGTTCCATCCATTTGCCTGCAAATTTTATGAAGTCATTGTTTTTAATAGCTGTGTAGTGGGCTGGCGAGATGGCTCAGCTGGCAAGAGCACAGACTGTTCTTCCGAAGGTCCTGAGTTCAAATTTCAGCAACCACATGGTGGCTCAAAACCACCCATAATGAGATCTGACGCCCTCTTCTAGTTCGTCTGAAGACAGCTACAGCCTACTTATTTATAATAATAAATCTTTGGGCTGCAGCAAGCAGGGCCCACCAGAGTGATCGGGTTGACCAAAGCAAGCAGAGGTCCTAAATTCCATTCTGAACAACCACAAGAAGGCTCACAACCATCTGTACAGCTCCATAAAAGAAATAAATCCTAAAAGAAAAAAAAAATTCCATTGTGTAAATGTACCACATTTTCTGTATCCATTCCTCTATTGAGGGACATCTGGGTTGTTTCCAGCTTCTGGCTATTATAAATAGGGCTGCTATGGAGCATGTGTTCTTATTACCAGTTGGAGCATCTTCTGGGTATATGCCCGGGAGTGGTATTGCTGTGCCCTCAGGTAGTACTATTTCCAGTTTTCTGAGGAACCGCCACACAGATTTCCAGAGTGGTTGTACCAGCTTGCAATCCCACCAGCAGTGGAGGAGTGTTCCTCTTTCTCCACATCCTCAGCATATTTTTATGTTAGCCATTCTGACTGGTGTGAGGTGTAATCTCAGAGTTGTTTTGATTTGCATTTCCCTGATGACTAAGGATGTTGATCCTTTCTTTAGGTGCTTCTCGGCCATCGATATTCCTCAGTTGAGAATTCTGTGTTTAGCTCTGTGCCCCATTTTTGAATAGGGTTATTTGGTTCTCTGGAATCTAACTTCTTGAGTTCTTTGTGTATATTGGATGTTAGCCCTCTTTTGGATGTAGGATTGGTAAAGATCTTTTCCCAATCTGTTGGTTGCCATTTTATCCTATTTACAGTGTTGTTTACCTTACAGAAGCTTTGCAAATTTTTAAAGATTTATTTATTATTATATGTAAGTACACTGTAGCTGTCTTCAGACACACCAGAAGAGCGCATCAGATCTCATTACAGGTGGTTATGAGCCACCATGTGGTTCCTGGAATTTGAACTCAGGACCTTCGGAAGCACAGCCGGTGCTCTTAACCACTGAGCCATCTCTCCAGCCTGAAGCTTTGCAATTTTATGAGGTCTCATTTGTCGATTCTTGATTTTATAGCATAAGCTATTGGTGTTCTATTCAAGAACTTTCCCCCTGTGCCCATGTGTTTGAGACTTTTCCCCACTTTCACTTCTATTAGATTTAATGTATTTGGTTTTATGTGGAGGTCCTTGATCCATTTGGACTTGAGCTTTGTACCAGGAGATAAGAATGGATCAATTTGCATTCTTCTACATGTTGATTGACAGTTGAACCAGCACCATTTGTTGAAAATGCTCTCTTTTTTCCACTGAATGGTTTTACCTCCTTTGTCAAGATCAAGTGACCATAGGTGTGTGGATTCATTTCTGGATCTTCAATTCTATTCCATTGATCTACCTGTCTGTCGCTGTACCAATACCATGCAGTTTTTATCACTATTGCTTTGTAGTACTGCTTGAGGTCAGGAATGGTGATTCCCTCAGTTCTTTTATTGTTGAGAATAGTTTTCCCTATCCTGGGTTTTTTGTAACTCCAAATTAATTTGCAAATTGCTCTTTCTAACTCTGAAGAATTGAGTTGGAATTTTGATGGGGATTGCATAGAATCTGTAGATTGCCTCAGCAAGATGGCCATTTTTACTATATTAATCCTGCAATCTGTGAGCATGAGAGATCTTTCCATCTTCTGAGGTTTTCTTTTATTTTTGTCTTCAGAGATTTGAAGTTCTTTTCATATAGATCTTTCACTTGTTTAGTTAGAGTCACACCAACATATTTTATAGTTTGTGACTTTCTTGAAGGATGTCATTTCCCTAATTTATTTCTCAGCCTGTTGATCCTTTGTGTATAGGAAGGCTACTGATTTGTGTGAATTAATTTTATATCCAGCCACTTTGCTGAAGTTGTTTAATCAGCTGTAGAAGTTCTCTGGTAGAATTTTTGGGGTCACTTAGTATATACTATCATATCATCTGCAAATAGTGATAGTTTGACTTCTTCCTTTCCAAAATGTATCCCTTTGACCTCCTTTTGTTGTCTAATTGCTCTGGCTAGGACTTCAAGTACTGTATTGAAGAGATAGGGAGAGAGTGGGCAGCCTTGTCTAGTTCCTGATTTTAGTGGGATTGCTTCAAGTTTCTCTCCATCTAGCTGCTCCTCGGTTCCTGTGTCCTGAGGGTTCCAGGCGGTCCCTCTAAGCAGAAGTGGTGGTCTTACCTGTGCTCACTGGCTTGTCAGCACTTCTGGGAGACCAGCTCTCTCCTGGTGGTATTTAGGTATGGAGTGCTGTGGCACAGGATCAGCTCTGCATGCAGACAGAAACCACAAAATATGTTTTTAACTGCTGAGCCATCTCCCTAGCCCCTTGTAGTTCTTTATAAAAATATATATTGATGGAATTGTTTTAGAGGAAATATTAGCTACAAGATACTTGGTCTAACCCTGCTAATTATAGTGAAGAAAATCCTGGGATCTGGAGAGGCTCAGTAGTTAACAGTACTGCTTTTGCAGTGGATCACTCACATTCTAATTCCAGCATCCATGCTGGGCAGCTTAGTAGGTGCAGGGAGTTCCAATACTTCTGGCCTTTGGAACTCCTATTCATACCCACACAGGATTAAACACATGCAAATAATTGAAAACAAAAATCCTTTAAAATCATAACTATTAGCTTTGAAAAAGAACTAGTGTTGCTTCCAGAATTGTCAAAAATATTTGAAAATTACTAAATTGAAGTATAATTTAGATTTTGAGGGATTTTTTTTTAAGCTTTAAAAACTAATGATATTACTGCTCATAAGAAGTAGGGCTTTCAGCCGGGCGGTGGTGGCACACGCCTTTAATCCCAGCACTCGGGAGGCAGAGGCAGTCAGATTTCTGAGTTCGAGGCCAGCCTGGTCTACAAAGTGAGTTCCAGGACAGCCAGGGCTATACAGAGAAACCTTGTCTCAAAAAAAAAAAAAAAAGTAGGGCTTTCATCCTTAAATCCTTGCTTGTATTTTGTTTGAATTATCTAAATAGATTTGCAATTAGGAACACTATCTGATAACTAGATGTTGGGGATTGTTTCTAATGCTCTGAATTAATCGGCAGTCTACTTGTCCTTGTCTGCAATTGGTTTTTGATCAATCAGTAAAGAACCAATGGCCAATTGCTGGATGGAGAGAGAGCGGCGCAGACTAGGAACTGGGAGAAAGGAAGGCAGGAATTGCCATACTTCAGAGGGAGATGGATTAGATTTAGAGCTGCAGAAGGAAAATCCAAAATGTAGGTTCAGAAGGAATGTGGGCCCCCGAAAGGGCTGCCCAGTAATGTCTTGGGCAGCAAAGACTAGGGAACTGGCCAGAAGGAGCCAGGGCAACAAAGATAAAATATAGAATTAGAAGTGTTAAGCCAGACCTGGTGAGATGGCTCAGCAGGTAAGAGCACTAGCTGCTCTTCTGAAGGTCCTGAGTTCAAATCCCAGCAACCACATGATGGATGGCTCAAAACCACCCGTAAACTGGGCATGGTGGCGCACGCCTTTAATCCCAGCACTTGGGAGGCAGAGGCAGGCAAATTTCTGAGTTCGAGGCCAGCCTGGTCTACAAAGTGAGTTCCAGGACAGCCAGGGCTACACAGAGAAACCCTGTCTCAAAAAACAAAAAAACAAAACAAAAAACACCCATAATGAGATCTGACTCCCTCTTCTGGTGCATCTGAAGACAGTGTACTTATGTATAATAATAAATAAATCTTTGGGTTGGAGCTGTACTCATATATGGAAAATAAATCTTAAAAAATAAAAAAGGTGTTAAGCCAGGTTACAGGAGGGGAATGTATGCTAGCTGTGGGAAGAATTAGAACTGCCCAGCATTTTAAAATTAACTGGTCTGTGTGTGTGTGTCTGTCTGTCTGTCTTCCATTTGTGAATCCAGATAGCTCCTGTGTAAGTGCGACCTGCTGGGAGCCAAAGTGGTGTAGCCCATTACCTCTACACTAGATAGTTGAATCTTTGTGTTATATTGCTTTAGGTTTATTCCTGGATGCAGATCCATGCAGTGATCAAGGCTATCATGCTAATCCAGGTGCTACTGTAAACACTCTCATACCAGAAGGAAAAACTCCTTTTCCACGAATTATCCAAACAAATGAACTTCTGTTTTATGAACGATTCAAAGCCTATCAAGATTACATTTTAGGTGAGTATTTTTTTTTCAAGTAGCTTGTCCACAGATTGTCAGTTCTGAGAAAGTGGACTCGGATGGATTTATTAACTTCTCATCTATACATTTCCAATTCTTATTTAATTTGTAGCTGACTGTAAGGCCTCTGAGGTAAAGGAATTCACAGTCAGCTTCTTGGAAAAGGTCCTTGAACCATCTGGATGGTGGGCAGTCTGGCACACTAATGTGTTTGAGGTGTTGGTTGAGGTAAGTTGAATTCTCTTATGTATATATTTTGCCAAGCTGTCCTCTGTGTTTCTAACTTTGTTTCCTAGGTGATGGATTGAATTAATCTGTTTCTTTTTAATCTTCCTTGGAGTCACTAATTATTTTTAATAGTGAAGTTTTAAACTAATTTTTAAGGGTTAAACATTCTAGTTTTAATAATACACGGTGTCCTCATACATGTGTGGCGTACTTTGTTCTCACTTGTCCTCCCCAGACACCCCTCCACTTAGTTCTGACTCCTGCTTTCTTATCACATGTATTCCTTTACTCTTTCTATTTTATGCCTCCATTAAGATATTTTCCTCCATTCCATATTTCTTTTTAAAATGTTTATGTATATTAATTGTGTGTGTGCCTGTGTGCACACACCTGAATATTTATGTAGGAATCAGAGGACAGCTTACAGAAGTCAGTTCTCTTCTTCCACCTTTGAGATTCAGAGGACTGACCCCAGGAACTCAGGTTTGGCAGGAAGCACCTTTATCTGCTGAGCCTTGCCAAACTCTTTCTAGATTCTTGACCACAAATGTATAGCAGAGAATTTCTAATGACTTCACTTGGTATTTTACCTATTTCTATATCTGAATTCAGCAGTTGAAAAGCTGTATTATTTTGGAGGCCTCCTGTTACTTTACTTTTTCCTATTGCTTGTGTATTTTGTGATGGAATTTAGACATTTGTTGGTTTAGATAACTTTTCTGGTTTTACTTAGAGATCGTACATGAACAGCTTCCTGGTTTTAATTCCCAATTAAATTTAATCCTTTCATCAGTTCCGACAGCTGGGTATTTTAATTCCCAATACCATTCAGTGAGGAGAACACAGTTCTGATAGCTCAACACTAAAGTGTAGAAGATATAGAAATATACTTAAAATTGATTAAAGCCCACTAATACATCACTGATGACCATAAGCCAGACAGTGGGAAAATTCATGTAGAATGTGTTATAAAGTTAAAGATTATTTAGGATAAATGTGTCTCTAATGCATTAATGAGGTGAAAGAAAGAGGCTGGGAAAAGAAAGAAATAGAAGAGAAGCAAGGTCAAATAAATGAAAAGAAGATGAAAGTCAAGGAGTGTTAAGACGAGAAAAGAGAAAGGAACAAGTGATTGGACACAAAAAGGAGGGGGAACCCTCAGGAATGAAAAAGTTCATAATTACCTAAATATATGGATAGGAGTAGAAATTAAAATATTATTTAAACAAAAGCCATTAAATAGTTCTACAACTATAGAACAGAATTCAAAGTGAGGGAGCAAGACAAAAAAAGGGGAAGAAGATTACCCACTAACGAAAAAGTCCACAAGTTAGGTGACTGTAGGAAGTGAAGTAATAAATTCTTTTTAAAACTTTAACCATTTTTAAAAATAAATGAAATAAAAATACATCTGATATTGTAATAAAGACAAAAGGCTGGGGGACAGCAAAATATAATGGGTATAATAATAATCGTAATAATAAATAATGTTGGAACAGCTTCTTTCTAGGTCCTTGAAAACTGGAAAACGTCATATGCATAGGATGGGAGAGGTAGATGGTTACTGGGCTTCTGTACCTTTTATTTCCTTCAGCTTCTGCTGGTGTTGAACCTATATTTTACAGTGTCTGAAGTCCACCAGATATGTCTTCACTTTAGTAGTTTATCTTTGTGTTACCTGTGGACTGTGCAGATTTGTGTCGATCTCTTGATGTTTTCCACTTTATACCCATGCGGTAACTAATGTTCTACTTGGGAGTTATCTCTCAAATGTTTTAAGAATGTAAGAAACAACTGCAGCACTGAACTCTTATATAGGTCTAGCTTGTTGTACATTAGAAGTCTTTTAATATTCATCAGATTCATCAGATTGCTGGAGAGATGCAAGTAAAGTAGACTATTGAAACATTCTGGAACATTCCCCGTGGTGAGCGACAGGTTGATGGCCCTGTTGCGTTTAGGCTTAGGGCAGTGGAGCTCTAGGGTTACTTTCAGTTGATTCCTTCTGCTCTTGGCAGCTGAGAATGGGACTGCTTTTCTCTGTGCACTTCACTATTTGAATAGAACTTCCTGCTGCTGGCGCTTTTCTGCTTTCCAGCATCGGGCTTTTCTGCTCTCTATAGCTGGGATCCAGAGCTGTCTGTCTATCATCTGGAGTTGTGGCAGGTTAAATTCAGACTTTCTTTATTATAATTGTTTCTCATAATGAGGTCCCAGTTTTAGCTCAGTTCTAAATAAGTAACATTTTGCAGGGCCTGTGCCCTCCCAGTCATATAGAGTAACAGTAAAATTCTGGAGAATCATGCTTCACCGAAACTCAAAACTGGTTTTGATGTTTGTAAAAACCTGTGGTCTTCTTCTGAAAGTCAGACTCTCATTCTCTTTACCAGCAACACCTGGATTACCGTTTGAAGGAGGCTCCTGTTTTCCTTCCCACTGCTAGGGAACTGAGTTGCCTATCTTTTTCTCAGTACATTTCAGTTTTTCTAGCACTGCTATTTTAATTTCTAGTGCTGATCCTCCTTTTTTTTTTTAATATTCTCATTTTGAAAATTCTAAGTGATTTCTTTCACTGTCTCACCAAAGCAATTTCCTTTGGTGAGATCTTACCCATAAGTCCTCCTGTTTATTTTTCTCCTTGATTTATATTCTGAGGATAAAAGCCATTTCTGTTTTGTTTGTCCTTAAAAGGCACGCTGACACATTACTTACTTTTTAAAAGTAGATTATAAATAGTATTTTATACTGTGAGTTTCCACTTTGATTTCTGAGTATTAAAATGAGCCACATTGTTTTGAATTTCAGGTTACAAATGTGGACTTTCCATCCCTGAAGGCGGTCGTAAGGCTTGCAGAGCCATGCGTCTATGAATCTAAATTGAGCACGTTTACCTTGGCCAATGTGAAGGAGCTTTTGGACCTGAAGGAATTTCATCTGCCTCTGCAGGAGTTGTGGGTGGTATCAGATGACTCACATGAATTCCACCAGATGGCACTTGCAATTGAGCACGTCAGGTAGAAAGGAACACTCATAGATGTAACCTTGTAGCCAAAACTGCAATTTAATGGAAATAAATCTTTTTTTTCTTTTCTCTTTTTTCTTCTCTTTTCTTTCCTTTTTTGTTTTTAAATCCTTTCTTGAGGCTTGAACCTAGGCCCTCATACATACTAGAAAATGTCTTTACTATCAGTGCCATAGGAAATCTTTTAAAAATAAAAACAAAAATCTTGATATCTTAAATTTTTATCCTGTTATCACTTCAAACCCAGAAAAAAAGTTGAAAAAATAGTACATGAAATTCTTGTTTATCGTTAAAATTCTTCAAATATTTACAAAAGATAAAGAATTCTTAATTTGATTCTTATTGATTTAGAAACTGACTTAAACGTCATGGATGCTAAGGCTTGTGATTGGTACATTTTGAATGTAATAGGACAGAAAAAAGGATGGAAGGTAAGAAAATAAAAAAAAGTTGTATACTACTAGTTGAAATAGTATACATCATTTTCAAGACTATGTCTAAGCAGAGAGACTATTTTCTCATGCTTCCTTGGAGGTTCTTAGAGGATGTGTTCCTGTGTCTTGTTTTTGTGGGTAGTGGTGTCCCTTTAAATGAAATAATGTGTGTAATATCTAGATCACTAAATATACTTTATTTTTTAAAAATATTTATGTGGATGGGTATTTTGCCTACACTTTTAAATGTACACCACATATATAAATGTACACCTGGTGAACATAGAGGCATTTAGATCTCCTGGAGCTAG
Organism: Mus caroli; assembly: GCF_978045245.1. Taxonomy (NCBI): domain Eukaryota; kingdom Metazoa; phylum Chordata; class Mammalia; order Rodentia; family Muridae; genus Mus; species Mus caroli. Next base: position 124,640,214 of record NW_028227265.1, read on the forward strand.
AGTTGCAGAGTCATTGTGATGTTGGTGCTGGGAACTGAAACATGGGTCCTCTGCAAGATCAGTTAGTGTTCTTAGCTGATGAACCACCTCTTGGTATGCTTTTAAAATTACTTCAGATAAATTTTTTATTATAGTTCATGTTATAGTATATTTCTGTCTCTGTCTGTCTGTCTGTCTGTCTCTCTCTCTCTGTCTGTGTGTGTGTGTGTGTGTGTGTGTGTGTGTATAAGAAATTTTGCTTAAAACGGATGTATATGACTATCTTTAATTGGACTCTAAAATCGGAATCTGATTTGCTGAGTAAAAGAAGAAAATTGTATTATTATTTAATAATAAAGACATTTGGGGGTTTTAGCGGGGGGAAGGTGTTGTTTTTGTTGTTGTTGTTGTTTTAAGATTTATTTGTTTTATGTCTGAGTATACTGTTGCTGTCTTCAGATACACCAGAAGAGGGCATCAGATACCATTACACATGGATGTGAGCCACCTTGTGGTTGCTGGGAATTGAACTCAGCACTTCTGGAAGAGGAGTTAGTGCTCTTAACCACCAAGCCATCTCTCCAGCCCCAACATTTTGTTTTCAAATTCTATATAATCTATGTACATGCTAGTATATTTGTCCTTTGTTTTGTATTTGTTTTGTATTCTTTAAGGTATATAATATAAATACAGCTCTTATGCGTTGATATAATAGGCACTGATATACTCATTCTTTATGATTAAGCCTTATTTGTCTAAACAAATTTGTCTTTCACAAATTTTATTTTACTAAAATAAAATTTCAAAGAAACATATATATGAAAAGATACTAAAAATAATAAAATTAGATGTACATTTCAGGAATTGGAAGGTTTGGTGATATCAGTAATATTGTTTGGTGTTTTACAGTCTAAAGGGTACTTTCTAATTTCTCTACCCTTAGTGGCTAAAGCTGGTTTCCTGAGTCCCCCCTAGCCCAGACTCACTGTGCTCAGATTTGTCTTTGGAATTAGAGATTTTTATTTTACACCAATTGAGTACTCAATATTAAAACAAAATAAAACAAAATAAAAAAGTGGTTATCACCCAGACTTACATACATGACTGGAAACGGCAATGAGTACAAATTAGAATCAATATACTGAAATTGTTATCCTATGGTTGTTTCTTAGGAAAGTAACACATAAACTTGAGTCAGGACGGTTACCTAGGCAAGGAGAACGGGTCCAGGATGTCTGTGATATTAAGATACTGAAAGACCTGCACAATCATAACATAGTCCAGGGGTGCTGGATCTGACATTTTTGTAAGTAAGAAGGTGCATAGCTTTGTCAGCCAATTAATCAGTTCTATAATAGAACATTGGAAAGGCACTGCAAAGTTTTCATTGTTTGGAAAATATGATCAGCTTTGTGTATTTAGAAGTTAACATAGGCTTCTTTTTGTAAAACAAAAGGAAGGAGGTAGGAGAGGGAGTTCAGTTAAAAGGTGTGGGCAGTGGACCCAGACATAAATGCTTGTACTGGCATGGGGACATTTATAGAACAGGAAAGAATTTGAGTAGAGCAGCTGGGAGTTGAGCATCTAAACAGACGGATATATAAGTCATATGGGGAGCTGAGGCTCATTCGAGGTTTCTACTTTGAAATAACAAACTCTGAAGGAGATGTATAGTGAATGAGACATAAGTATCTGGTACTGTATTGGTATGGGTAATAATCTGGGCTAGGTATGAAACTTAAATATATTTACCAGGTGGAAAAAGTGAGAGGCATTTGACCAATTTGCCTCTCACTTTTGAAATTTGGAAGAAGTATAAAATTTGAAGTTTGCATGTGCGGGCTCTGAAGCAGAAGTGTTTTAAAGATACATTCTGAAAATGAATGGCTAATATGCCTGAGATTTGTCTTGAAATAATCTAATATCAAAATGATATGGGAGAGAAGAAGAATATTTGAGTTGGGTAGAGACGGAAAAAGATTACCTGTGAACTAACTTTTTTTCAAGCTCCTATTAATAATATTATCTATGTTTTCTTTTGCTATATATTTTTGAAATCTTTCTCTTTTTTATTAGATATTTTCTTTATTTACATTTCAAATGCTATCCTGAAAGTTACCTATACCCTCCCTCCGCCCTGCTCCGCTACCCACCCACTCCTGCTTCTTGGCCCTGGCATTCCCCTGTACTGGGCATATAAAGTTTGCAATACCACAGGGCCTCTCTTCCCACTGATGGCCGACTAGGCCATCTTCTACTACATATGCAGCTAGAGATATGAGCTCTGGGGGTACTGGTTAGTTCATATTGTTGTTCCACCTGTAAGGTAGCAGACCCCTTCAGCTCCTTGGGTGCTTTCTCTAGCTTCTCCACTGGGGGCCCTGTGTTCCATCTTGTAGATGACTGTGAGCATCCACTTCTGTATTTGCCAGGCACTGGCATAGCCTCTTATGAGACAGCTATAATAGAGTCCCTTCAGCAAAATCTTTCTGGCATATGCAATAGTGTCTGGGTGTGGTGGCTGATTATGGAATGGATCCCCTGGTGGGGTAGTCTCTGAATAGTCATCCTTTTGTCTTAGCTCCAAACTTTGTCTCTGTAACTCCTTTCATGGATATTTTGTTCCCTTTTCCAGGGAGGAATGAAGTATCCACCCATTGGACTTCTCTCTTCTTGATTTTCTTGTGTTTTGCAAATTGTATCTTGGGTATTCTATGTTTCTGGGCTAATATCCACTTATCAGTGAGTGCACATCTAATGACTTCTTTTGTGATTGGGTTACCTCACTAAGGATGATATCCTCCAGATACATCCATTTGTCGAAGAATTTCATAAATCCATTGTTTTTAATAGCTGAGTAGTACTCCATTGTGTAAATGTACCACATTTTCTGTATCCATTCTTCTGTTGAGGGACATCTGGGTTCTTTCCAGCTTCTGGCTATTATAAATAAGGCTGCTATGAACATAGTGGAGCATGTGTTCTTATTACCAGTTGGAACTTCTTCTGGGTATATGCCCAGGAGAGGTATTGCTGGATCTTCCGGTAGTCTTATGTCCAATTTTCTGAGGAACCGCCAGACTGATTTCCAGAGTGGTTGTACAAGCTTGCAGTCCCACCAGCAGTGGAGGAGTGTTCCTCTTTCTACACATCCTTGCCAGCATCTGCTGTCACCTGAATTTTTGATCTTAGCCATTCTGACTGGTGTGAGGTGGAATCTCAAGGTTGTTTTGATTTACATTTCCCTGATGATTAAGGATGTTGAACATTTTTTCAGGTGCTTCTCAGCCATTAGGTATTCCTCAGTTGAGAATTCTTTTTTAGCTCTGAAGCCCATTTTTAATGGGTTATTTGAATTTCTGGAGTTCAGCTTCTTGAGCTCTTTGTATATATTGGATATTAGTCCCCTATCAGATTTAGGGTTGGCCGGGTGTGGTGGCGCACGCCGTTAAGCCCAGCACTCGGGAGGCAGAGGCAGGCGGATTTCTGAGTTTGAGGCCAGCCTGGTCTACAGAGTGAGTTCCAGGACAGCCAGGGCTATACAGAGAAACCCTGTCTCGAAAAACCAAAAAAAAAAAAAAAAAAAAAAAAAGATTTAGGATTGGTAAAGATTCTTTCCCAATCTGTTGGTGGCCTTTTTGTCTTATTGATAGTGTCTTTTGCCTTACAGAACCTTTGCAATTTTATGAGGTCCATTTGCCAATTCTTGATCTTACAGAACAAGCCATTGCTGTTCTGTTTAGGAATTTTTCCCCTGTGCCCATATCTTCGAGGCTTTTCCCTACTTTCTCCTCAATTAATGTCAGTGTCTCTGGTCTTATGTGGGGGGCTTTGATCCACTTAGACTTGAGCTTTGTACAAGGAGATAAAAATGGATCAATTCGAATTCTTCTACATAATAACCACCAGTTGTGTCAACATCATTTGTTGAAAATGCTGTCTTTTTTCCACTGGATGGTTTTAGCTCCCTTGTCAAAGATCAAGTGACCATAGATTTGTGGATTCATTTCTGGGTCTTCAATTCTATTCCATTGGTCTACCTGTCTGTCACTGTACCAGTACCATGCAGTTTTTATCACAATTGCTCTGTAGTACAACTTAATGTCAGGCATGGTGATTCCACCAGAGGTTCTTTTATTGTTGAGAATAGTTTTTGCTATCCTAGGTTTTTTTTATTTTTCCAGATGAATTTGCAAATTACCCTTTCTATCTCAGTGAAGAATTGAGTTGGAATTTTAATGGGGATTGCATTGAATCTGTAGATTGCTTTCAGCAGGGTAGCCATTTTTACTATATTACTTCTGCCAATCCATGAGCCTGGGAGATCTTTCCATCTTCTGAGATCTTCTTAAATTTCTTTCTTCAGAGACTTGAAGTTTTTATCATACAGATCTTTCACTTCCTTAGTTAGAGTCACACCAAGATATTTTATATTATTTGTGACTATTGTGAAGGGTGTTGTTTCCCTAATTTCTTTCTCAGTTTATCATTTGTGTAGAGAAAGGCCATAGAATTATTTGAGTTAATTTTATATTCAGCTACTACACTGAAACTGTTTATCAGGTTTAGGAGCTCTCTGGTGGAATTTTTAGGGTCACTTATATATACTATCATATCATCTGCAAGTAGTGATATTTTGACTTCATGCTTTCGAATTTGTATCCCCTTGATGTCCTTTTGTTGTCAAATTGCTATGTCTAGAACTTCAAGTACTATATTGAATAAGTAGGGAGAAAGTGGGCAGCCTTATCCAGTCCCTGATTTTAGTGGGATTGCTTCGAGTTTCTCTCCATTTAGTTTAATGTTGGCTACTGGTTTGCTGTAGATTGCTTTTATTATGTTCAGGTATGGGCCTTGAATTCCTGATCTTTCCAAAACTTTTATCATGAAGGGGTGTTGGATTTTGTCAAATGCTTTCTCCGCGTCTAAGGAGATGATCATGTGTTTTTTGTCTTTGAGTTTGTTTATATAGTGGATTGCATTGATGGACTTCCCTATATTAAGCCATCCCTACATCCCTGGGATGAAGCCTACTTGGTCATGATGGATGATCGTTTTGATGTGTTTTGAGATTTGGTTTGCTAGGATTTTTTTTTTTTTTTTTTTTTTTTTTTTTGGTTTTTCGAGACAGGGTTTCTCTGTATAGCCCTGACTGTCCTAGAACTCACTTTGTAGACCAGGGTTTGCTAGGATTTTATTGAGTATTTTTGCATAGGTATTGCTAAGGGAAATTGGTCTGAAGTTCTATTTCTTTGTTGGATCTTTGTGTGGTTTAGGTATCAGAGTAATTGTATCTTCATGGAATGAATTGGGTACAGTACCTTCTCTTTCTATTTTGTGGAATAGTTTGAGGAGAGTTGGAATTAGGTCTTCTTTGAAGGTCTGATAGAACTCTGCACTAAACCCATCTGGTCCTGGGCTTTTTTTTTTTTTTTTTTTTTTGGTTGAGAGACTATTGATGACTGCTTCTGTTTCTTTATGGGAAATGGGACTGTTTAGATCCCTAATCTGATCCTGATTTAACTATGGTTCCTGTTATCTATCTAGGAAGTTGTCCATTTCATCCAGGTTTTCTAGTTTTGTTGAGTATAGCCTTTTGTAGTAGAATCTGACGATGTTTTGGATTTCCTCTGGTTCTGTTGTTATGTCTCCTTTATCATTTCTGATTTTGTTAATTAGGATACTGTCCCTGTGCCCTCTTGTTAGTCTGGCTAAGGGTTTATCTATTTTGTTGATTTTTCTCAAAGAACCAGCTTCTCCTGGTTTAGTTGATTCTTTGAATAGTTCTTTTTGTTTCCACTTGGTTGATTTCAGCCCTGAGTTTGATTATTTCCTGCTGTCTATTCCTCTTCCGTGAATTTGCTTCCTTTAGTTCTAGAGCTTCTAGGTGTGCTGTCAGGCTGCTAGTGTGTGCTCTCTCTAGTTTCTTTTTGGAGGAACTCAGGGATATGAGTTTTCCTCTTAGGACTGCTTTCATTGTGTTCCATAAGTGCCAAGGGACTCCGGTGGAGCCAGCTTGAGGCAGTAATGCCAAAAAGCTGCTCATGAGAAATGAATTCCTAAAACTTTTCCTGGAAGTCTGACGAAAGTCTGCCCTCCAGTTTGGATCGGTTTGACAGGCGAAAAGCCTGAAAGCTGTTCATGAGGATCAGAGTTCCATTGTAATTTCCCTCCCGGAGGTTTGGCATTTTCTTCCAACCCATAATATTCTAATTTCCACCACGTTAGACTAATGTATAGATTCATGTGCACTCTATTTAGTATTACCTTATTGTAATGCCTTTTAAGATTGTACTCTAACATAGCTAAGGCCTTTTCCCAGTGTTCTTAGATTCCAGATAGCAACAAGGAGTTTAACCTATTCAATAACCAATTAAGTACTAGTCATTATTTCACCTATCTACAAAAAGAGACTGGAATTCTCACTGAGATAGAAATTCTTATTACAGACTATATTCCGTGCCAACAGCAAATTAAGTAACTATACTGATAAATGGGAATTCTCCAGACATAGATAAGAATTAACAAGGCCTAAAAGTCCTTGACACTACATTATTCCTGAGGCCAGGCAAGAGTTAATACCCCTCTAGCCCAATTAACTCTAAAGTGCGAAACTCAGCTCCACCAGAGCAGGTGCTAATCTCTAAGATAAGCATAGTCCTTTTGAAGTCACTCCTCTTGCATCTGGGGGGATGCTGATCCCTAGCATAAACTTTGCAGTCACTCCCTTTGCACCTGGGAAACTTCAATGTACCTTATCTGTTATGTTTTACTATTGATGATATTCGCTGTAATATAATTAGTCTAAGCTCAACCAGAAAATTACATTCAGATTCAACACCTCTCTTGTGTGCTTGATTCTGTCTGTCACCATCTGACTCTTTGCCTATCCACTCGAGAGACTCGTTCTTATGCAGGCACAGGAAAAAGAAGGTCTGCGGCACATAAGTTTGGGTATATTGTGGCTTCATTTTCATTAAACTCTAAAAAGTCTTTAATTTCTTTATTTCATCCTTCACCAAGGTATCATTGAGAAGAGTGTTGTTCAGTTTCCACGTGAATGTTGGCTTTCTATTATTTATACTGTTATTGAAGATCAGCCTTAGTCTGTGGTGATCAGATAGGATGCATGGGACAATTTCAATATTTTTGTATCTGTAGAGACCTGTTTTGTGACCAATTATATGGTCAATTTTGGAGGAGGTACCATGAGGAGCTTGCTGAGAAAAAGGTATATTTTTTTGTTTTAGGGTAAATTGTTCTGTAGATAACTATTAAATCCATTTGTTTCATAACTTCTGTTAGTGTTCATGTGTCTTTGTTTAGTTTCTGTTTCCAGGATCTGCCTATTGGTGAGAGTGGTGTGTTGAAGTCTCACACTATTATTGTGTGGGGTGCAATGTGTGCTTTGAGCTTTTCTAAAGTTTCTTTAATGAATGTGGCTGCCCTTGTATTTGGAGCATATATATTCAGAATTGAGAGTTCATCTTGGTAGATTTTACCTTTGATGAGTATGAAGTGCCCCTCTTTGTCTTTTTTGATAACTTTGGGTTAGAAGTCAATTTTATTCAATATTAGAATGGCTACTCCAGCTTGATTCTTCGTACCATTTGCTTGGAAAATTGTTTTCCAGCCTTTCACTCTGAGATAGTATCTGTTCTTTTTCCTGAGGTGGGTTTCCTGTAAGCAACAAATGTTGGGTCCTGTTTGTGTAGCCAGTCTATTAGTCTATGTCTTTTTATTGGGGAATTGAGTTCATTGATGTTAAGAAAAATTGAAGAAAACTGTTGCTTCCTGGTTTTTTTTGTTGTTAAAGTTGGGATTCTGTTCTTGTGGCTGTCTTCTTTTAGGTTTGTTGAAGGATTACTTTCTTGCTTTTTCTAGGGTGTAATTTCTGTCCTTGTGTTGTTGTTTTCCCTTTATTATCCTTTGAAGGGCTGGATTCATGGAAAGATATTGTGTGAATTTGGTTTTATCATGGAATACTTTGGTTTCTCCATCTATGGTAATTGAGAGTTTTGCTGTGTATAGTACCCTGGGCTGGCATTTGTGTTCTCTTAGAGTCTGCATAACATCTGTCCAGGATCTTCTGGCTTTCATAGTTTCTGGTGAGAAGTCTGGTGTAATTCTAATAGGCCTGCCTTTATATGTCAATTGACCTTTCCCCCCTTACTGCTTTTAATATTCTATCTTTATTTAGTGCGTTTGTTGTTCTGATTATTGTGTGTCGGGAGGAATTTCTTTTCTGGTCCAGTCTATTTGGAGTACTGTAGGCTTCTTGTATGTTCATGGCCATCTCTTTCTTTACATTGGGGAAGTTTTCTTCTATAATTTTGTTGAAGATATTTGCTGGCCCTTTAAGTTGAGAATCTTCATTCTCATCTACTCCTATTATCTGTAGGTTTGGTCTTCTCATTGTGTCCTGGATTTCCTGGATGTTTTGAGTTAGGATTTTTGCATTTTGCATTTTCTTTGATTGTTGTGCCCATGTTCTCTATGGAATCTTCTGCACCTGAGATTCTCTCTTCCATCTCTTGTATTCTGTTTCTGATGCTCGCATCTATAGTTCCAAATTTCTTTCCTAGGTTTTCTATCTCCAGCTTTGTCTCACTTTGGGTTTTCTTTATTGAGTCTACTTCCCTTTTTAGGTTGTATGGTTTTGTTCAATTCCATCACCTGTTTGGTGGTGTTTTCCTGTATTTCTTTAAGAACTTCTACCTCTTTAGCAGTGTTCTCCTGTATTTCTTTAACTGCATTATTAAAGTCCTTCTTGATATCCTCTACCAGCATCATGAGATATTAAATCCGAGTCTTGCTTTTCGGGTGTGTTGGGGTATCCAGGACTTGCTGAGGTGGAAGTGCTGGGTTCTGATGATGGTGAGTGATCTTGGTTTCTGTTAGTAAAATTCTTACATTTGCCTTTCGCCATCTGGTAATCTCTGGAGTTAGTTGTTATAGTTGTCTCTGGTTGGAGCTTATTCCTCCTGTGATTCTGTTAGCCTCTGTCAGCAGACCTGGGAGTCCAGCTCTCTCCTGATTTTCAGTGGTCAGAGTACTCTCTGCAGTCAAGCTCTCCTCTTGCAGGGAAGGTGCACAGATATCTGGCATTCGAACCTGCCTCCTGGCTGAAGATGAAGGCCCGAAACAGGGCCTGTCCCAGAAGCTGTGTTGCTTCTGTAGTCCACACTCTCATCTGCGCAGACTAGTCTCTGAGGGATCCGGGACACAAGATGGCTCACCCAGGTGCTCCGGCCTTGAAATCTTTCAAAAATATGTTAAAACATCTAGGTAGTTTTAAAGAAATTATGGATGTTGTCTTCCCCTCTGAGATCCTGATTTATTGATTTAGATTAATTTTGTTGTTGTTTGTTTGTTTGTTTGTTTAAGATGTACTCACTATGTAACCCTGGGACCTAGGACTCAGTATGTAGACCAGGCTAGCCTCAAATTCATAGAGATCTACTTACTTTGCCTCCAGAGTACTGAGATTAAAGGTATGCACCACCATCCAGCTAGGAAATATAATTCTTAAAAGTATATACCAGGATACACTAATGTGTAGATGTGGCTGGGAGCTAATGCTTTATATTAAGTTCCTGCATCATCTCTTTTACTGCTTTAATAAAAAGCAATAAATTTTATCAGTAAGTTCCAGATTTATATCTCAGCTGGGCTTGGTGGTGCACGTCTTTGATCCCAGCACTCAGAGGCAGAGGCAGGTGAATTTCTGAGTTCACGGCCAGCCTGGTCTACAAAGTGAGTTCCAGGACAGCCAGGACTATACAGAGAAACCCTGTCTCTGGGAAAAAAAACAAAAAAACAAAAACAAAGAAAAACCAGATTTATATCTCCATTTTTTACCCCTTGTCTCTGGAAGGGTGAAAAGGCTATATTGATCTATCCACTGGACATTACTCATTTATAACTCAAATCAGCATGTCATCTGAAATACATTTAAAGCACAACTTTAAATCCTAATTTCTTTCTTTACTACCTAAATAAATGGCACTGCCATCTGTTAAGTTATTGATGGTTAATAATAGATAGTTGTAATCCAATGAAAATCTTGGTAGGAATGGTGACCCACACCTATAATCCCAGCACTCCTGAGGCAGGAGGATTAGGAGTTCAAAGCCATCTTAGTCTACAGAACACTACACTAGCCCCTCTTAAAACAAAAACAAAACAAACAACAACAACAAAAAAAAAGATATCACCCTAATAGCAGTGTTACAATATTGTAGAGAAACTAACTTATTTGAAGGTTTTATTTTGTGTGACTCATGAGTATCCACTGTAGCAAATACCCAACATTGATATGTCTTATAATATGATGTGTACTCAGTGTGTTGGTAGGTGGGAAATTCTAGCTGCTAACACAAAGGCTGTTATGAAATAAATCTAAAGTTTTATATCCTGCTGTTAAGACAAAATACACAAACTAAAGCAACTCACTGAAAAAAGAATTTCTTTTAGCTTACTGCCCCAGGGACTGTGTATGCCATCATAGTAAGGAAGGTAGTACGATGCCATCCCCAAAACTTGTACAGCCAGTATGGATGCAGAGAAATAACAACAGGCACAGCTGAGTTAAAACTGTGTACTCAGTATTTCTTTATATAAGATTTTATCTCCTAAACATCTTTCCAAACATTGCCACCTGCCCTGGACCACGTGTTCACCCACATAAGCCTATGATAGACATATTTAAATCCCAGTATCCACCCTTCTGAGCCAGTGAATGAATTTTATTAATATTAAGCTTCCTTTCAGATTTTTCTACAAACACATCTGGAGGAGTTGGGATGAGGAAGAGGAGGATGAGTATGATTATTTTGTCAGATGTGTTGAACCTCGACTGAGATTGTAAGTATTTACTACTGATGTGATAGACGCACAGAAGTAGATTGGTGTACAAATTGTGCATGTGTGACAAGTTATTAAATAAACCTTGTGAGATAAAACAGACACCTGTACTGTGTGTGTGTGTGTGTGTGTGTGTGTGTGTGTGTGTGTGTGTGTGTGTTCTGTTTTGTTTTGAGATAGAATCTTCCTATAGCCCAACCTGGGTTTGAACTTGTGATTATCTTCTCTTAGTTTCCCAAATATTCTGATAATAGGGGTGCCCCCATGCCATGCTATATTTATAAACTACATTTAAATGAGTTTTAAGAGTATCTAGGTTAAATGCTTGTAAATCTGAATTGTTAGGAGCTAGATCAATCCAAAGCTTCCTCAGCATCCCCCAATGGAAATGGGGGCGAGCAGGTAACTCTAGTTCTGTGTCCTTGTCCAGTGGCTGATGTGGCAAAATCCAGAGGAGGACCGGGGCTAGAGCCAAAAGAGTTATGGGTTTAACTCCTCGGAACTTGGCTTTCCCCTCTAAAAGGACGTGGTTATCAGTAGCAAGGTAGCTGTATCTGAGGAACCCTAAGTTTTCTATTCCAGAATTATCTCTCCTGATCTTGGCCATTTCCTCCCTACAAACAGTATATGATCAAACCATAGTCTTTATTTTATAGTTTGTATGTTTTCCTTTCTAATTCAAAATACACTTTACCAAAATGTGGGGATCTGAAATATGAATTTATTATTTCCAAACTATGGAGTATCCATATAATTTTTTAAAAAGCTAATTAACATGGTTGCAGAAATGCTAAGAGACTTATTTTTAAATTTGAGCCTGGTCTTTATAGCTTGGTTGATCTTATGTTTCAGTCAGCTATGGTTTAGTTTTTGTGTTTGAAAAGTGGATTTGCAGGTTATCTTTAGATGCATATGGGTTAACTAAAGAACAGCAAGTCCGTTCTTTTCTAGTGTCTCCTAATATTTGAAAAGCCAAGAAATTTGTTTTCTTTAAAATATTATTGAGGGGCTGGAGAGATGGCTTAGTGACTAGGAACACTGACTACTCTTCAGAGGTCCTGAGTTCAATCCCCACAATCACCTGGTGCCTCATAACCATCTGCAATGGTATCTGATGCCCTACTCAGTCACTATAATTTGATATGGTTTTCTTCTCCCATCTTAATCAGAGCATTACTGATTTAAAACAACAAAACTCTTCTCCAAAATAGCTAAGGCAATAGTTCTTAACATTTAATATATATTAGTTTCTGTAGAGAAATTTAGAAAGAGCATTTGTGTTCTAGAGACCAACTTAATTGTTCTGATTAGGAGCCAGGGCGTTTACATTTTTAGGTGCTCCACAGGTGAGTATGATGTTAAGTTATGGTTAAAACCTCTGGTCTGGGGCTACTTAGTATATTTTTAAGTGAGAAATAAAACAGTTATTTAAAATATATATCTATTGGTCAGGCACTGGGAGAGCCTCTCAGGGAACAGCTATGCCAGGCTCCTGTCAGCAAGTGCTTCTTGGCATTAGCAATAGTATCTGGGTTTGGTGTCAGCAGATGGGATGGGTCTCCAGGTGGGGCAGTCTCTGGATGGCAGTTCCTTCAGTCTCTGCTCCACTCTTTGTCCTTGCATTTCCTTAATCAGGAACAATTCTGGGTTGAAATTTTTGGATACAGGTGCTCACAACCAACCATTAGACTGAGCATGGGCACCCCAATGGAAGAATTAGGGGAAGGAATGAAGGAGCTGAAGGGGATTGCAACCCCATAGGAAGAACAACAATATCAACTAACCAGACCCCTTAGAGTTCCCAGGGACTAAACCACCAACCAAAGAGTACACATGGAGGACCCATGGCTCCAACTGCATATGTAGCAGAAGATTGCCTAATCTGGCATCAGTGGGCGGGGAGGCCCTTGGTCTTGTGGAGGCTCAGTGCCCCAGCGTAGTGGGATGCTAGGGCTATGAGGTGGGAGTGGGTGGGTGGGTAGGGAAGTACCCTCAGAGAGGCAGAGTGAGTAGGGATGGGATGGGGGTTTGTGGAGGGGAAACTTTGAAATGTAAATAAATAAAATAACCAATAAAAAAGTATATGTAATGACAGTAATAGTGTACTTAAGTTTTATATTTATTTTCTTTTTTTTTTCATTACCATTTACCCATTGGCTATATCTAAATACTTTTTACATTTTTTTAAATCTAACTCTTTTTCTTTGTTGAGTTAGGATGGAGGTCTGTTTATCTTCTCAAAGAACTAACTCTTGATACATTAATACTTTGTATTGGTTTTTTTCTCTATCTTATTAATTGCTACTTTAAGTTTTTGCTATTTTCTACATCTTGAATTATTAAGTAATTATTGTTTTTATTATTTCATAATTATTAATCATTAAGCAAATAATCATGAAGACTTGTATCATTAAGTCATTTATTTGTGCTCTTTCTGATTTTCTAATGTTGGTCCTTGGAGCTATAAAGTTCTCTCCTAGAACTGCTTCTAATGTGTCTCAGAGGTTTTATGGTGTTGTTCTTTTGTTCTTACTTAGTTTCAGGGATACTTTTATTTCTTTGACCAGTTTGCCATTCAGTAATGAGTTGTTTAGCGTCTATAAGTTTATACATTTACCAGAGTTTTATTTGTATCAATTTTATTTTTAAATGTTTAGATAGGATAATGGATGTTTAGATAGGATAATGGGATTGTTTTATGTTTTGTATTAAAGTTTTTTATTACTGTTGTATATGAATTCTTTTATGCCATTTTGGATCATGGAGTTTTTGTTTTGTTCTGTTTTGTTTTAATCATTCAACTACAGCAGAAAATTATTTTCTGGGTACAATCTGAGTTGGCAGTTGTGGTCCTTTAGAACTTAAGCGTTTACTTCTTTTGCCTCTTCCTTCAGGGCTTCCACTGGGAAATCAAATGTGATTCTGGAGTGCTTTCCTTTATGTCATTTATGTCGCCTCTCTTCTAGCTTACTATAGTTTTTCTTTGTCCTGTATAGTTTTTTGACTATGATATGCGGTAGAGTGTTTAACTTTCTGGTTTTGAGTAGTTGGAGTTCTTTGTGCTTCCTATGTATATGATTGTGTCCTTTCTCAGTCTGGAAAAGTTTTCTTCAGTGATGTTGAAGATCTGATTCATGCCTTTGCCTTTAGGTTGTTCTTCTTCTTTGCCTATAATTTCAAATTTTGAGGGTATCCCACATTTCTGAGTTTTGTTTTTTTTTTAACTCTTTGATTAAAAATAATAATCATTTCTTAGCTTATTTTTTTTCTAGAACTGCTCTGTATCTGAGAGTCTTGCTATCCAGTCTACTGCTTGATTCATATAATTGTAAGGCTTTTCTCTAAGTTCTTTAATTGGAATACTGAGTTTTTTCTTTCCACCTTCACTTTGACTTATATTCTCTTAAATGTTCTCCTTGTTGAATTGTTTTCAAATCTCAAATTATCTTCATTAAGCTGTATATTTAAATATATTTTCTTGTCTGTTACTCAAGTATTTATTGTTATCCTCTTGGAGATCAATCAAATGTTTGTGCCTTTAAATTTTTTATGAAATTTATGAATATTTGTCTAAATTCTAAGTTCATCTAGGAAGTTCTCATTAGAGAGCACTTCTGTAGGACCAGTGGTTTGATGGGAGACATGCTATTTTGGCCTTTCATGTTTTTGTTTTTTACAGTTTGACCTGGGCAAGTGGACTTCTTTCTTTGGTTGTGTGTCTGATGTGTGAATCTGGCCTTCTTTAGATTAGGCTAAGCCTAGAGATGTGCCTCTAGAGCAAGGCCAGACATAGCAGGTAGATGAGCTGTTTAATTGGACTTGGGAAACATGGCTCCTAAACCACAAGTGTATAGCTAGTACCAGGAAGAAGGTTATTAAGTGAAGGCGGTTCATGAGCACAGCTCTAGAATTAGGATTATGAGTTTGCAGCTGGTGGGGAAGGGTGAGGTAAAGCCAGGGAAAGGGAATAAGAAGCTTCCTGAGAATGCTAGGAAAATATACGAGAAAAGGTAATGGATTTCAATTCCCTTTTAAACTTTCAGGTATTATGACATACTTGAAGATCGAGTTCCCTCAGGACTTATTGTTGACTACCACAATCTGTTGTCTCAATGTGAAGACAGTTACAGGAAATTTTTAAATCTGAGAAGCAGTTTGTCAAATTGTAATTCTGACTCTGAGCAGGAAAATATCTCCATGGTGGAAGGGTTAAATTTGTATTCAGAAATTGAACAGTTGAAACAAAAGCTAAAGCTCATTGAAAATCCTTTGTTAAGGTATGTGAAATTTTGTTGTTCTTAATTATTTAGCATGTCATCTTTCTAGCTATCTTAGTGAGAACTGATGGGTCTTCTTGATTTTTTTAAAGATATGTTTTTGGTTATCAGAAGAACTCTAATATCCAAGGAAAGGGTACTCGTCAAAATGGCCAGAAGGTCATCCATGTGGTTTCCTCCACAATGAAGACAGGTCTACTTCGGTCTCTATTCAAGGACAGGTTTTATGAGGAGTCTTGCAAAGAAGAAACAGAAATTAAGGTAAAAGAAGTTATTGCTCCAAATGACTAGTTTTGATTCACTCCAGATTTTTACCTGTTCTCCAAATAATTATAAGAACTTTCTGGAGCTGGTTTTCTGTGAGATTCAAATTGTAAGAGCACTGTTCTTCAATGATAACACATGTTGTTAGCTGCCTGTCACTTCAGTGACAAGCACACAACTGGGCTAAGAGCACAATAAAAAAGACAAAGTTTCAATTTTTTGTTTGTTTGTTTTTTGAGACAGTGTTTCTCTGTGTAGCCCTGGCTGTCCTGGAACTCACTCTGTAGACCAGGCTGGCCTCGAACTCAGAAATCCGCCTGCCTCTGCCTCCGGAGTGCTGAATCACATCATGCACCATCGCCCGGCTTTGATTAATTTTCATGAGATACATAAAGGCACTTGAAGTTCTACCTAAGTGGCTTTGGGGGATGTAATTTTACAATATGCTGTTGTTTTCTAGTTCCATAGTGATCTGTTGTCTGGTATAAATGCCTGCTATGATGGTGACACTGTCATTATTTGTCCTGGCCATTATGTAGTTCATGGCACCTGTTCCATAGCTGACTCCATTGAGTTGGAAGGTGAGTATGGAAGATCATAACCAAACGTTCATTTGTAGCAAGTAAACAGTAAGTTAGTGATCGTGATTAGCGCCAAGAATGAATCAACCCATCTGATTTCATTTTTGGTTTTGTTTTACCCTCTCAACAACCTGTGCCTGTCACTTTCTCCTTATTCCCTATAAGTGTCAAACCTTTGATCCCCAATTTTCCTTCTACTTTCATATCACATGTGTTCTATTATTTCTCACACCTCTCTCCCTTAAAGCTTTTTCTTTCTCTCATTCTTCCTTTTCTAGTTTAATGACAAATACATACATCTCCTCTCTTATACATACAAATACATAAAAATTTAGAAACTAAGATACACATATAAGAAAGAAAATGAGGTATTTGACTTTCTCAATCTGGATTACCTCACTTAATATTTTCTACTTCCACTTACCTGTGAACTTTATAATTTCATCTCTTCTTTTATAATTGTATATATGTACCATTATATATGTAGTGTGTATAAGTACAGCAATTTTGTTATCCATCATTAGTTGATGCATATCTATTCTGATTCTTTTTTGTTTGTTTCTGTTTTTTATTTTATTAGATATTTTCTTTATATACATTTCAAATGCTATCCCGAAAGTTCCCTATACTCTCCCCCTCCTCCCCTACCCACCCACTCCTACTTCTTGGCCCTGGCATTCCCCTGTACTGAGGCATATAAAGTTTGCAATACCACGGGGCCTCTCTTCCCACTGATGGCTGACTAGGCCATCTTCTGCTACATATGCAGCTAGAGTCAAGAACTCTGGGGGTACTGGTTAGTTCATATTGTTGTTCCACCTATAGGGTTGCAGACCGCTTCAGCTCCTTGTGTGCTTTCTCTAGCTTCTCCATTGGGGGCCCTGTGTTCCATCCTATAGATGACTGTGAGCATCCACTTCTGTATTTGCCAGGCACTGGCATAGCCTCATATGAGACAGCTATAACAGGGTCCCTTCAGCAAAATCTTTCTGGCATATGCAATAATGTCTGGGTTTGGTGACAGATCATGGGATGGATCCCCGGGTTCAGTATTCTCTGGATAGTCCATCCTTTTGTCTTAGCTCCAAACTTTGTCTCTGTAACTCCTTTCATGGGTATTTTGTTCCCTACTGGAACAGAAATAAATATAAATGAGCAAGTATCTCCTTAGTAGGTTTAGAGAGCTCTTTGAGTATATGTCCAGGACTGGTATAGCAGGGTCATGTTAGTTCTATTTTTAGCATATTAAGAAAATCTTCTTCACTGATTTCCATAGTCCATATTACATTACTACTAATAGTGCATAAGAATTCTCCACATCTTTCACCAGCATTTGGTATCATTTATTTTCTTAAGGATGGCCATTTGACTATGGCAATGAAATCTCATGGTAGTTTTAATTTGCCTTTTCCTAATGTCTAAGAATGTTAAAGACTAAAGATATTTGTTGGCCATTTGTACTACTTCTTTGAATACTCTCTATTCAGTTTCTATGGCTTTTTTTTATTGGGTTTCTTGTTTTCTTTTAGTACTTTGAGTCCTTTTTCTATTCTATATATTAACTATCTGTTGAATGTATAGCTGGAAAATATTTTCTACAATTCTAAAGGATACATTTTCCCTCAATTAAGGTCCTTTGCTGTACAGATGATTTTTAGTTCCATTAGGTCAAATTTATTGTTTGTTGGTCTTATCTCCTAAATACATAGAGTCCTTATTTATGCATAGATCTTGAAGCCTTCCCTGTTTATTTCTCTAACAGTTTCAGAGTTTGGGGGCTTATGTTCAAATATTTGATCAATTTGGGATTGGTTTTCTCTCTCTCTCTCTCTCTCTCTCTCTCTCTCTCTCTCTCTCTCTCTCTCTCTGTGTGTGTGTGTGTGTGTGTGTGTGTGATAAGGGGTCATCTAATTTCATTCTCCTACATGCATATATCTTTTTCCAAACACACTTTGTTAAAGAGACTGTCTATTTTTGGAATCTTTGTCACAAATAAAGTGATTGTAGCTGCATGGGTTTATATCTGGATCTTATGTTCCATTGATCTACATGCCCTACATGTGTGTGTGTACATGTACACAAACCAACACCATACTGGTTTTGGTAAATGGTGATACTTTTTTTTTTAAACTCAGTGTTGCTTTGGCTTTATTAGTACTCTTAAAAATTAAAAGAGGGCCGGGCAGTGGTGGCACCTGCCTTTAATCCCCATACTTGGGAGGCAGAGGCAGGCGGATTTCTGAGTTCGAGGCCAACCTGGTCTACAAATTGAGTTCCAGGACAGCCAGCACTATACAAAGAAACCCTGTCTTGAAAAATCAATAAATTAAAATTAAAAGTAAATAAATAAATAAAAGAGGTAACTATTAACATTTTTTTCTTGACAGTTTCACAAATACTATGTGTTATAATTTTATTCATCCTCACTCATTCATTACCTTCTATCATTTCCTTTTATTTGAACCACTTTTTCCTACATAAAACCCTAATGAAACCCACCCCTATCCTCTCCAGCATCCATTAGCAGTCATCAGCTCCTCAGGAAGGAATAAAGTCTCATGGACACCTTATCTATGCGCGATGAAAAACTGAAAGGCTTAGTCTTGTATAGGCATCTATAAATTCTGTTTTTCCATGGCTGCAATGGCCCTGGTATAGCTGGATGGCAGCATTTCTTAATACTCTTCACAATGTTCTGATTGTTAACTTTTGTTGTCCCCTGACTTCTGTGATATCTCCTGGGCTTTGGATAGTGGTTATTCAGGTGATATAGATGTCGCTTATCAGTCACTCAGCACTTTGACAAGGTATGTCTCCCTCTGCAAAGGCTAAAAACATGTTTAGAAGGCAGTTGGACAGGGCTGGTGAGATGGCTCAACAGTTAAGATCGCCGACTGCTCTTCCAAAGGTCCTGAGTTCAAATCCCAGCAATCACATGGTGGCTCACAACCATCCGTAACGAAATCTGATGCTCTCTTCTGGAGTGTCTGAAGACAGCTACAGTGTACTTACATATAAATAAATAAATACATACATACATACATACATACATACATACATATTTTAAAAAAGAAGGCAGTTGGACAACATGTTCGTTTTTATAGACAGAGGTAGTATGTTCTTCCCTTGGGACCATGAGCTCCTCGGTCATATAATTTTGACCAGGTTTAGAGTACCAGGTAAGTAATCTATCCACAGGAGTTGCCTTCATGTCCATTTACAAAGCAATTAGTTATTCCCAAAATAGTCATTCTACCATTATATTAATGAGCATATCCTGTTTGGCAGGTGTGTTTTATCACATGCGTGATCTACAATTAGGTGAGACTGTTGATAAGATTCTTTCTTGGCAGCCTGGATAGCACCTTCTGGTATTGTGAACCTTAGCCAGCATAGAGGGCATTTTCTGCACAGTTCCTACCTCTTTCTTTGTGTCCTACACCAAAAGTATTTTACTCTCAAGTTCTGGTAGGTGACTAAGAGCAATGACAATAGCCTATGTTCTTTTATTGACTTCTGAAATTGTTCTGGCCTACAAGTCATGAGATAGTATACCTCTTGTATTGGACTCTTATTTAAAAGCTTCTTTTTTTCTTATTTAAATTCCTATAATTATTTTGTATTACTATCATCATCATCATTAAAGTAATAGGTTTCCATATAGCTTTTTTTATCCTCAGTTTTCTTTCCCCATTCCCTATCTTCCCAGTACCCCTATATCCCTGCCCAAACCCTTTCATGCCTAGGCCCCCACTTTCATGTCCTTGTATTTAACTGCCTCCTCCTTTAGTGCTCCCTCTGACCATGAAATCTTCCTTGCCTCTATAAAGAATTAAATTCAAATTTTTTTTAAAAAATTAAATTTTGAAGTTATGTATTTAAGGAAAAAAATTGGGTTTCCCTTTGTAGGCCTAGGCTACTCTACTCAGTGTAACACTTTCTATTTCTATCCATTTTCCTGCAAATTTACTATCTTCCTTTCTTATGGTTTTATAGAACTCCACTGTGATATGTGCTTCATTCTCATTGTTCATTCATCAGGTGGTAGGCAGTTAGATTGTCTTAATATGTTTGTATGTAGATGTTTGTCTTCATTCTTCCTAAGTGATTTTACTATCTTCCTTAGGATATGGCCTACCAGATGACATTGTCATAGAAAAGAGGGGCAAAGGAGATACTTTTGTGGATTGCACGGGTATGGATGTTAAAATTTCAGGCATAAAATTTATTCAGCATGATTCTGTGGAAGGAATCTTAAGTAAGTATCTGGATGTTTGTTGTATTTTTTGTTTTGAGCTTTGAGAGAAAAGTTGACTGTGCATGAAAGTTAAAATTTAATGTAATTGAATATATGGGAGGCAGATTAATAACTCATATAGCATGACAATTTAGGAAGCATCAAAGTTTTATAACTTGTTTTATTCTTGGAAACTTATCAGTTTCTTTTCTGTTACTGTTTGTTGTTGTTTGTTTGTTTGTTTGTTTGTTTGTTCTTGTTTTTGAGAGAAGTTCTCACTCTGAACTAGCTGTCCTGGAATTATAGCAAATAGTCATCCTGTCTCAGCCTCTAGAGCCTTGGCTTTATAGGCAAATCTCACCATATCTTGCACAAGTATAACAGTGTTAAAGTTGTGGAACCCTTTAGAGGTGGGACCTAGTAGTAGCTAATTAGATTACAGGGGTTCTAGTCTCAGGAATGGATTAATATAGGTTTCATAGGAGCAGATTAGTTTCCAGGGAGTAAGGTTTTATAAGAATGAACATGATACGGGGCTGGTGAGATTGCTCAGCGGGTAAGAACACTGTTCTACCAAAGGTCCTGAGTTCAAATCCCAGCAACCATATGGTGGCTCACAACCACCCATAATGAGAGCTGATGCCCTCTTCTGCTGCATCTGAAGTCAGCTACAGTGTACTTATGTATAATAATAAATAAATCTTAAAAAAAAAAAAGGATGAACATGATACCTTTGTACTCTTTCTTCCTTGCTAGTACATGTACACCTTCTGCATGCAATTTCTTTTCCTTATGCCTCTCCACATTGTAACATATCTGGGAAAATCTTATCAGATACCTTGCTGTTCCTAGTTTGCAGATACTAGAATCGTGTATCAGGTATTTTGTTATAGACACACAAAAAGTGACCAAGACATTGTACCTGTTAACTGCAGTTAATGTCAGGATGGCTAGCCTGAGAGCTTCTGGGGCTTCTCCTGTATCCACCTCTCATCTCACTCTAGGATCACTGGGATTGTGTGTATGCACTACTATACCAGGCTTTACCACAGTTCTGGGTATTTAAACTTAGGTCCTCATGTTTTGGCAAATGCTTTACCCACTAAGCCAGTCATTTATTATTAAAAATGTAACCTTTAGTTTTTAGGAAATAGTTAAAAATATATACTGCTATATATTTTATGAGTTTGTAACGTGTACCAACATTTAAATGATACCTCTGAAAAATATCCTATTATCTAGTTATGATCTATACCATCACAGTTTGTTACAAACTTTCTCCTTTTCCATTCAGTTTTGGAAATATCAGCCATATTAACTTTAATTTTAACTTTAATAAACTTTCTAGATTTCCTTATATAAAAATCATTTTATCCTTTATATTAAATCTTTATTGAATAAAAAAATCATTCATCTTTTACTTCCTGGGTTTTTTTCTTAATGACTTGAGGACCATATGTGCTTGATTATTGAGAGTAGGTACTGAAAAAGCAAATCTTTATCATCAGTATGCAAACAATGACGTGCAGATTTTGAGTTTACTCACCTCAGCAGGAAGCCTGTCAGCTCTAGGAAAAGGTTTGGCCTAATTGTTTAAATTTGGAATTCCCAAGAGATCATAGAATTTAAGCTTTATGTTTTTATTACTGCCCATAGCGTGTCATGTTTTTACCCATGTGTTGCTTTCAAATTTTATGGTGGGTTTTGTTTTTAAGGTTGCTGTCAGCCAGTTGGCTGCTTTCAGCAAATTATTACCACATCACACACATAAACATAATACATTGTATGGTGAGAGACATGGCGTAGTGTATAACTTATGGTTAAGCTATACATTCACTTAAGTTGTAAAAGCTGATTATATAAGTTCAAAACAAGTTGGTTACACTGTTCTCTTAAAGGCCAAGGTGGTGGTTTAAATGAGAATGGCCCCAAATTGGCTCATACATTTGAGTGTTTGGTTCCCAGTTGGTGGATTATTGGGAAAGATTAGGGGGTGTGGACTTGTTGGAGAAGGTGTGGTTTCAGAGGTGGGCTTATAGATTTCAAAATTTCCACACCAGACTGAGTCTCATTCTCTGTCTGCTGGTTGCTGACCAGGATGTAAAAATCTCTGGTACTTTTTCAGCACCATGTCTGCCTATCCACTACCATGTTCCCCACTGTGATGATAATGATCTTACCCTCTAAAACTGTTACTCTCACACATACACTTTAAATGCTTCTCCTCATAAGAGTTGTCTTGGTCATGATATCTCTTCACAGCAATACACCAGTGACCAACACACCTATTAAATGTAAGCAGCTGAATACACAACAGGATAGGTTAAGTGCCTAATCTTAACCGATCTCAACATATATTATTAGCTTGGCTGCAAAGTGCATCAAAAGTTAAGTCTTTGGGGTTGAGACATTTTTATAAAGAATTATCACAATGTCTAATGCTAGCTTTAAACTGTTTCTGATATTGATATATTACTTAAAATAGTTAATATTTTTGTTACAGTCATTCACCATGGCAAGACCACATTGGAAAACTGTGTACTACAATGTGAAACCACAGGAGTCACAGTGCGCACATCAGCAGAACTTTTCATGAAAAACTCAGATGTATATGGTGCCAAGGTATTGGTTTATCTTTGGAAAAAAGTAATTATGGTATTTAAGTTTGAAATAAATCAATCAAATATGATACCAAGATGTAAATCTATTATTTCTTCAGTGAAAATCAGACACTTACTATCTCCTAGTCACCTAAAATGTAGGTCGTCATTAAACATACGAGCACTCTAGCATCTTATAAACAGGCTATTGAGAATAGAATTGATTATCTAGTGTTCTCAATGGTAAGCCTTAAAAAGTATAGACTCTTAAGATTATACTTTGTGAAACTGAAGAAGTTGTTCAGTGATTAAGAGCATATACTGCACTTTAAAAAGACCCAGATTCAGTTCCCAGTACCCATGTTAGCATACTAACATCTACTTGTGACTTTAGCTCCAGAGATTCTGACATCCTTTTTGTGAACTCTGGGCACCTGTAGTCAAATTCTCACATTCCTACACACAGACCTACACATATAACATATAATTTTAAAATCTTTTTATAAGCTCATAACTTTGTAAATAAGTTTCTAACCATTGAAGCTATTACTGTAAGTGCTTAAGAATTTCACACATGAATACACATATCCACCTCCTTTCCCCTCTCCAATTCTTCCCCTACTTCTCTACTACTTTCCCTCCCAACTTCTTGTGTTTCCTTTTTTAAACCTTCTATATCCATGTACTGCTGCTTATATACATATGTGGTTTAGGGCATGAACTGTCTTAGGCTTGTATGTTTAAATACTTGTGTCTGACTAATGATTGAGACAATGATCATTTTGAATAACTCTATATTTCAACAAAATTGTTAAATAATTTATTAATATAATCAAAAAGTTGATTTGTCTAGAATGAAAACATGTAATCATTAAGTGTGGCACTCTTTACTCCTTATATATGTATATGTATGTCTTTATAAGGGAGTGTATGTGTAATTTTATGTGTGTGCTAGTATGCATCTCTGTTCAGTGTAGTGTGCATGTGTGTTTGTTTGTGTACATGTATGCTTAAGTACACATGCATATGTAAGATAGTAGTTGGCAGTGAGTGTCTTCCTCAATTACTTTTACAGTATTTTTTTGAAGTAGGGTTTCACTGGCTGTGGAGCTCAGTTAGTCTAGCTGATCAGTGACACTTGCTGCAAAACCTGAAAACCTGAGCTTGGTCCATGGGAACCAAAACTATGGAAGAGGAGTATTGATTAGCATTGGTTGTGGGTGCCACAGTAGAGAGAGAAGCTCACCAAGATGATTTGCAGAAGCAGCAGAGTGGCCCAGCCTTCCTAGAAGACTCACCATGACGTGGTTCACTCCAGTTACTTTTATTCAATCATTACACAAAATTAATTGGGGCTGGGAAAGGGTCTACTTACCAAAGTTATTTTGACCTTGCTACCCAAGAGAGCAGACAACTCACCCAAATCTTGGTTCCTTTTTATCATGGCTAGCCATAATCAAAAGTAAGAACTCCCAAGTTTGCCAGGAATGTTCTAGGACTAGGGTTTGTGCGGGTGCAAGCTCTCATGTAGTGCCAAGTACAGATCTTCCAGAGAGATTTTAAATATGTACACTCACGTTTGTACATTCACAGACATCCCCAATATAAATAAATAGGAAGGAAGGAAGGAAAAGCTTTTCTTTTTTATCTTTTCTTTTTAAAATATTTGTTTGTATAGGAGTGTTTTGCCTGCTTCTGTGTCTGTGCACCACATATGTTCCTGGTGCTCATGGGGAAGGGCCAGAAGAGGGTGTCAGATTCCCTGGAATTAGGCTCATGATTTTGTGAGCCACCATATGGGTGCTAGGAATTGAACCCTGGGTCCTCTAGAATAGTAGCCAGTGGTCTTAACTGATGAGCCATCTCTCCTGCCCCTGGTTTGACTTTTTAAAGCTTTACCTCATATTTTATAGGGTGCTGGTATAGAAATATATCCTGGAAGTAAATGTACCCTGACTGACAATGGAATCCATCACTGTAAGGAAGGAATCCTCATTAAGGTAGGTATTGGCTGAAACATATTTTTCTAAAGGTTAGAATGATTTCACCCCTAAAAAGTTATATTTATTTCGTTCTTATGTTGTGCTCTGTTCATTTTTTGTAAAGTATAAACATTGTTTAAATTTTAATAACACTAATAATGATTAAAAATTTCCTAAAAAGCTTTTGTTATCTTCAGATCTACAGAAATAAAAACACTGCTACAACTTACTAATAAGCATAGCTTTTTTAATTTTATTTTTAGAAATAGTGTGGGAAAGGGTAGAGAATTGATGAAACATATGTTTAATATGACAATTCCTTACGACATTTGTTTTCAATGTCACAGGACTTCCTTGATGAACATTATGATATTCCCAAAATATCGATGATAAATAACGTCATACACAATAATGAAGGTTATGGTGTTGTCTTGGTGAAGCCTACAATTTTCTGTGATCTACAGGAAAATACACAAGATGAAATTAATGGTATGCTATATTTAGTAATTTAATTTTAAGGGATGTAAATGTATTTATTAATTGAATATAAAAATAGATATAGTTTACTCTATTTCAGCACCAAATTCTGATGAGGACTTTGGTTTTCTCCCTCAAAAATATTGCTGAAAGTCTAGGGATATAGTTCAGCTTGTAGACTGCTGGCCTAACATGCACAAAACTGTAGTTTCAGTCCCAACATTTGGGAGTTAGAAGCAGGAGGATTGAAGGTCAAAGTTATACTTAACTACAAAGAGCCAGAGATCACTTTTCAAAAAAAAAGAGAGAAAGAAATTTGAGTATGCTTGGTCATAGAGATAGAACAAGGTCAGAGAGAATGGTGAAGCAATTATTGAATCTAAGCATAGAAAATACTTTCAAATTTAGCTTGTTGATCTGTTCATTTGGAGCTTCAGTGTGGTTCAATAAGTCTTCTTGGCTTCTTGTGTATAAAACTAAATGACTTCTGTAGATATTTGTGGAGGATAGAAGTAGGAAATGAATTTTCTAAATTTGAGGTTTCTTTTGCATTTACTTTTCATTGGTAAATGTAAGTTTCTCTCAGTTACCACTTTTCCTGACAGAAAAGGTAAGCACACACAGTGGAAATTTGTAAATCTCAAGCCACTGATGTGTAAATCACTTTTAAATATAAGACCTAAAGAAGTAAAAAGTCTTAGTATGGCTGTGGAAATTTGCAGTGGTTTAAAGAATAGGCCTTGTCATCCTTCAGGAGCCCTTCCACTCAGGACAGAGCAGAGAACAACTGAGACGTGTGTTGAACAGAGCCTTACCTTTAAAGCTCTGGAGGACGAGTCTACGCCCAATGCTACTCGTGTCATTCGTCTGCAGAGTCCGTGGTATAGATCTTAGGACTAAGCTCTGTCTTGGCTGGAATCATTCTGTTGCCCCATTGATTAAGATACACAGATTCAAGCTAATTTCTTATGCTTTGAATCTTCAGCAACCAGCTAGGAAAAACAAAAACAAAAGACTTGCCTAAATAGACTTAATCACATTAAAAGATAATAATCACATTGGACGATAATAACAAAATATTTTTGCATTTAGCAATCATGAGAGTGTCAGGAGCTATCTAGGAAAGGCTAAGGCTAGCAGATGACCTTTCTCAAGGTAACCCACCATTTTTGCATGGATGAGCTCTGAGAGGCAAGGTCCCTAGACACTTCTTCTCAGGATTGCTTCTTGCAGCTGATATACCTTTCCTGTCACTATTATATAGCCTAAGGATTCCTGGGCATTAACCTACCCTGTTGAGCAGATTTCCTGCAGATCAACATAAAGGTGAACTTTCATTAATACTGTTTAGATGAATTAATGATAGAATTCCTCATTTGATTCAAATAATTTTAGAAAGAAAGTTTTAAGATGGTTTTATTTGTTTTACTAGAAATATGTAATAAAATTAGAATCAAGAATAAAATAAGCCCACTTCTTATAATTAGTAAGTAAGAGTTGCATAATAAGCAATACAATGAGCTTTTATAATTACACTAAAAAACCATATATGCTTGGGAGAAATTTGTGTTAAAGCAAAAACATTCCGGTGCAAGGATGAAGCCACAAGTGTGCACTATGATAAGGCAAGGTCATGTAAAGACTTGCTTTGAACTTATGATGAGCTTACAATGTGAAACAGTGCTTTGTACTTATTATTAATACTTCTCTGTAATTCCCCTTTCATGTAACATTTTATCTATGAGGTAATTCTTATATAAAGAACTTCTTGTCTAAAAAGCTATGAAAAAAAAAAAAGCTGCCGGGCGTGGTGGCGCACGCCTTTAGTCCCAGCACTCGGGAGGCAGAGGCAGGCGGATTTCTGAGTTCGAGGCCAGCCTGGTCTACAAAGTGAGTGCCAGGACAGCCAGGGCTACACAGAGAAACCCTGTCTCGAAAAACCAAAAAAAAAAAAAAAAAAAAAAAAAGCTGAAAGTAATAAAGACAGATGGTATAACTAGTTTCCACCTCACCTGGTGTGTGTGTTGTCTGTGTGAGTGGCTTTTTTCCTTTCCGTTCTTCTCTCTCTGGTTCAAAAAGAGGTAATGAGCTTTCTAGCCAGTGAGAGGCTTCTTAGCTGACTGGCCAGAGACAAAAGCACTAGCAATAAATCCTTTTCATAATTGTCCAGCACTTGTTCAAGCACAGAGAGTTAGAGCAAAAGGAAGCCAGTGGTTTTCATCCAGAAAATAAGCAAGAGAGTGTTAAGTTTGCAGAAGCCATCAGCTTCTCACCCCCAGAGTTACAGAGCTGGAGATCATCCAACTCTGTTCCACCTCAACTCCAAACCCCAGGAGGCCAGGGCAGGCCACCAGCATGAGAGTACAACTCGTTTTTTGGTTTTTTTTTTAATTTGGTTTTTCAAGACAGGGTTTCTCTGTGTAGCCCTGGCTGTCCTGGAACTCACTCTGTAGACCAGGCTGGCCTCGAACTCAGAAATCCGCCTGCCTCTGCCTCCCAAGTGCTGGGATTAAAGGCGTGCGCCACCACACCCGGCTGAGAGTAGTACAACTCTTGAGGATGGGAACTAGCTGGTAGATTATGAGTTTAACAACTAGCTCCCAGTACATAGCTTAGCAGATAGTAAATATCTAGGAAAATATCTGTCCAGTGGCTGAGATTTTAGGATGAAGAAGGTAAACAAAGTTTAAAATTAATGACCCTATTAATGAAACTTTGCAAGAAGATCTAAGTAGCTACTCATTGAGGTTCTTATAGTAAAGAAATTCTATAAACTCTTGGCAGAAAATACTTGAATCTAAAAGACTGTATTATAAATATCTCCTTGTTTGTTTAAACTGTATATTTAACTTCATTATAATTTGTTTCCTCAGACAATATGGTTCAGAAAAATAAAGAGGCAGATGTCACTGAAGGATTAGATCTGGAAGAAATGCTTCAGTGTGTGGCTAGCAAAATGGAGCCTTATGCCACAGCTGACTTTAATGAACAAGCTAAGGGAAACTGTGAAATTATAAATGAACTACTTGCTATTTCCATGCAAAAAGGCCGGATGAAGAAAAGACTGAGTGAACTTGGGATCACACAAGCTGATGACAACATAATGTCACAGGAGATGTTTATTGAAATTATGGGGAACCAGTTTAAGTGGAATGGCAAAGGGAGTTTTGGCACATTTCTTTACTAGCTACAATAATATCAATACTCACAAAATACTGTATTTTGAACACGTCTTAAGTATGCTGCTTATATACTTTGCTTCATGGCTGTGTATTATATAAAGTGTACTTGATTAAGCTTGTGTGAAATGTGGATTTATTTCTATCTACATGTATTACATACAAAGCACACCTTTGTAAGAAAGCCACAAAAAACATAAAATATGACTGTAGATATAGTGAAGGAAGATGAAATATTGTAACTTGTGAGTTGTCTAGGAGCCAGCGGCCCTGGCCTGGGGCTGAGAACAAAGCAGAACAGGCCCAGGCATGCCAGGGCAGAGCTGTTGTTAAGGCATTCCTAAGAACATCTTGCCGGTAAAGATGGAAAGGTATTCAAGGACAAACAGGGCTATATTATCTGAGTCAACACCATCTGGCCGGAACCTCCCCTCTGTCTGTTACCCTTTGGCGCCAGGTAAAGTCATACATCAACTGGTTGTTATGTGAACAAAGATAAGCCCCAAGCCCACCGGAACAAAGTCCTGATGCCCCTTTTTGCTGACATGTAATCTTTCTGTTAATGTTTTAATGAGCCAATCCCGTACCTTTGCTAAAATTCCTCATACCCCCTAACCCTTTGCTTCTATAAAAATCCCTAGCTTCCGAGCCCCAGGGTCGACTTCCCTGCCTCCTATGTGAGGTACGTGTCGGCCTAGAGCTCTGCCAATAAAGCCTCGTGCGTCTTTCATCAAGAAGGATTCTTGTGTTAGTGGGTGCATCCTGTCCCTGGACTAGAGTGGGGATCCCCATATCTGGGGTCCCACAGTAGTTCAGTAGTAGAGCATTTGTCTAACATGTCCAAGGCCCAATGCCCAAGGTACAATACCCAGCTCTCCCTGCTTCCCTCCCCAAAATAAAACCAATGGAGATTTCTTGTCTAGAAAAATCTCTTCTTCACTCTGCCATATTGAGTCTGCTAGTACTTTTTTTCTTGTAAATACCCTTCAGCATTGAAAATGAAAGAGAAAGGAAATGCAAGATGTGAGAATAGCATGCATTAGGTGCCAGGTGTTCCTTTGTGTGTTTGTTATAGTAGATATAGCAGTTGCTGTCCAGAAGCTCAGTGTGTAAACCATGCTGGACTCAGATTCATCTTGACCTGCCTACCTCTGCCTCCCATGTGCTGATATTAAAAACACATACCACCATAACTAGTTTGAATGGGACACATTTTTATATTGAAATGTATTGTCATCAAAAAAGAAAAACTAGGTTACAGGTATGAAACAAATGTGTTCAGAGCCACTATTGAATATAAATTATTAATAAGAAAGTAACTATATTCTAATTCTTTTTCACTCTCCACCCCTCCTGTTGGTCTCCCTTTCTTGCCTCCCCAACTTTTCTAGTTAAGACAATAATGTTATACCTCAGGCTGATTTAAAATTAGTCATTAATGTCCTAAAGATTAGGGGTTAAGGTTAGGGTTGTTTTAGGGTTAGTGATAGAGTTGTTAGGGTTAGGGGTTAGGGCTCAGGCAGCAGGTTAAGGACTCTTCTTTATGTCATTTAAATGCATGTAAAACTTTTTAAGTATTCAAAAGTGTGTTGCAGTTAACAGTTTGTCCCTGACTCCATTTTAGGCATCTGGAAATTTAATAAAACTGTTGTTTGAAATGTTCCTTATTCCTCTGCTCATCAGTTAAAACCTCTCAAAACCTCTTCCCACAGGTAAAGTTTCATGAGCTAGGTCAACATTGCCCTCATCTAGGTAGTCCAAAATCAGTAAGATATTGTGAGACTTGGGGATTTATACATCACAGGGTGAAAGCTCAGAGTAACCTAATTTGATGAGATTGAATCGAGGGATAAATGTGGAACAAGACAGTTTAAACACAAAACTAGGTCTTTCTTGTTTGGCATATGAAGGCTCCAAATTACTAGGGTAGCACAAATAAAGACCAATTTTGAAATATAGTAGCCCAGTGGTGGGCTGAGGATTAGGGACACAAAATATATAATATATTTATCACAGTTCCTCCTGTTGTGGTGGTCTGCTACCAAAAATAATATATGACAGGAAAATTGGTAATATAATATCACATTTAAGATAATAAAATTAACATTTTCCTTGAAATTCAGTATAAGAATTTCTGTTTTGAAAACCGGACTGAGTAGGGCCACAAGACTCTTCCAGTCTGACCAGCACCGGGATAGCTAGGGCACAAGGTCGGCTGACACCTGCCAGCTACCCACGACACCCGCCACAGGATTTTGAGAATTCTGGTGAGTGGAACACAGCTTATGCTCCAGTCCAATTGTGCGGGACCTGAGACTGCTTTGGTTGGGGAGGCAGAAACCCGGCCTGAGTAGGGCCACAAGCCTCTTCCGGTCTGACCAGCACCTGGGTCAAGTAACATATAAAGGCAAGCCTGTCAGAATTACACTGGATTTTTCACCATAGACTATGAAAGCCAGAAGGGCCTGGACAGATGTTATACAGAAACTAAAAGAACACAATTTCCAGCCCAGGCTACTATACCCAGCCAAACTCTCAATTACCATAGATGGAGAAACCAAAGTATTCCACGATAAAACCAAATTCACATATTATCTTTCCACGAATCCAGCACTTCAAAGGATAATAACAGAAAAAAACCAATACAAGGACGGAAACAACGTCATAGAAAGAGCAAGAAGGTAATCCCTCAACAAACCTAAAGGAAGATAGCCACAAAAACAGAACACCAACTCTAACAACAAAAATAAAAGGAAGCAACAATAACTTCTCCCTAATATCTCTTAATATCAATGGACTCAACTCCCCAATAAAAAGACATAGACAAACAGGCTGGCTACAGAAAC
The DNA here is from genome assembly GCF_978045245.1 of Mus caroli. NCBI lineage: Eukaryota > Metazoa > Chordata > Mammalia > Rodentia > Muridae > Mus > Mus caroli. The sequence goes on from NW_028227265.1 coordinate 124,671,502, forward strand.
AGGACCCAACATTTTGCTGCTTACAGGAAACTCATCTCAGAGAAAAAGATAGACACTACCTCAGAATGAAAGGCTGGAAAACAATTTTCCAAGCAAATGGTAGGAAGAAACAAGCTGGTGTAGCCATTATAATATCTGATAAGATTGACTTCCAACCCAAAGTCATCAAAAAAGACAAGGAAGGGCACTTCATTCGCATCAAAGGTAAAATCCTCCAAGAGGAACTATCAATTCTGAATATCTATGCTCCAAATACAAGGGCAGCCTCATTCATTAAAGATACTTTAGTAAAGCTCAAAGCACACATTGCACCTCACACAATAATAGTGGGAGACTTCAACACACCACTTTCACCAATGGACAGATCATGGAAACAGAAACTAAACAGGGACACAGTGAAACTAACAGAGGTTATGAAACAAATGGATCTGACAGATATCTACAGAACATTTTATCCTAAAACGAAAGAATATACCTTCTTCTCAGCACCTCACGGTTCCTTCTCCAAAATTGACCACATAATTGGTCACAAAACAAGCCTCAATATATACAAAAATATTGAAATTGTCCCATGCACCCTATCAGATCACCATGGACTAAGACTGATCTTCAATAACAAAATAAATAATAGAAAGCCAACACACACGTGGAAACTAAACAACACTCTTCTCAATGATACCTTGGTCAAGAAAGAAATAAAGAAAGAAATTAAGGACTTTCTGGAGTTTAATGAAAATGAAGCCACAACATACCCAAACTTATGGGACACACTGAAAGCATTTCTAAGAGGAAAACTCATAGCTCTGAGTGCCTCCAAAAAGAAACTAGAGAGAGCACACATTAGCAGCTTGACAACACACCTAAAAGCTCTAGAACGAAAGGAAGCAAATTCACCCAAGAGGAGTAGACAGCAGGAAATAATCAAACTCAGGGGTGAAATCAACCAAGTGGAAACAAGAAGAACAATTCAAAGAATCAACCAATCGAGTAGCTGGTTCTTTGAGAAAATCAACAAGATAGATAAATGCTTAGCCAGACTCACTAGAGGGCATAGGGAAAGTACTCTAATTAACAAAATCAGAAATGAAAAGGGAGACATAACAACAGACCCTGAAGAAATCCAAAACACCATCAGATCATTCTACAAAAGGCTATACTCAACAAAACTGAAGATCCTAGATGAAATGGACAAGTTTCTAGACAGATACCAGGTACCAAAGTTAAATCAAGATCAGGTTAATGATCTAAACAGTCCCATATCCCCTAAAGAAATAGAAGCAGTCATTAATAGTCTCCCAACCAAGAAAAGCCCAGGACCAGATGGGTTTAGTGCAGAGTTCTATGAAACCTTCAAAGAAGATCTAATCCCAGTTCTTCACAAACTATTCCACAAAATAGTATCAGAAGGTACTCTACCGAACTCATTCTATGAAGCCACAATTACTCTGATACCTAAACCACATAAAGACCCAACAAAAATAGAGAACTTCAGACGAATTTCCCTTATGAATATTGATGCAAAAATCCTCAATAAAGTTCTCGCTAACCGAATTCAAGAACACATCAAAACAATCATCCATCCTGACCAAGTAGGATTCATCCCAGGGATACAAGGATGGTTCAATATACGAAAATCCATCACTGTAATCCATTATATAAACAAACTCAAAGACAAAAACCACATGATCATCTCGTTAGATGCTGAAAAAGCATTTGACAAAATCCAACACCCATTCATGATAAAATTCTTGGAAAGATCAGGAATTCAAGGCCCATACCTAACCATGATAAAAGCAATATACAGCAAACCAGTACCCAACATCAAAGTAAATGGTGAGAAGCTGGAAGCAATCCCACTAAAATCAGGGACTAGACAAGGCAGCCCACTCTCTCCATACCTATTCAACATTGTACTTGAAGTCCTAGCCACAGCAATTAGACAACAAAAGGAAATCAAGGGGATACAAATCAGAAAAGAAGAAGTCAAAATATCGCTTTTTGCAGATGATATGATAGTATACATAAGTGACCCTAAAAATTCCACCAGAGAACTCCTAAGCCTGATAAACAGCTTCGGTGAAGTACTGGATATAAAATTTACCCAAGCAAGTCAATGGCCTTTCTGTACACAAAGGATAAACAAGCAGAGAAGGAAATTAGGGAAACAACACCCTTCTCAATAGTCACAAACAATATAAAATACCTTGGCGTGACTCTAACTAAGGAAGTGAAAGATCTGTATGACAAGAACTTCAAGTCCCTGAAGAAAGAAATTAAAGAAGATCTCAGAAGATGGAAAAACCTCCCATGCTCATGGATTGGCAGGATCAACATTGTAAAAATGGCTATCTTGCCAAAAGCAATCTACAGATTCAATGCAATCCCCATCAAAATTCCAACTCAATTCTTCAACGAATTGGAAAGGGCAATCTGCAAATTCATCTGGAACAACAAATAACCTAGGATAGCAAAAACTCTTCTCAAGGATAAAAGAACCTCTGGAGGAATCACCATGCCTGACCTAAAGCTGTACTACAGAGCAATTGTGATAAAAACTGCATGCTACTGGTATAACGACAGACAAGTAGACCAATGGAACAGAATTGAAGACCCTGAGATCAACCCACATACCTATGGTCACTTGATCTTTGACAAGGGAGCAAAAACCATCCAGTGGAAAAAAGACAGCATTTTCAACAAATGGTGCTGGCACAACTGGCGGTTATCATGTAGAAGAATGCGAATTGATCCATTCCTATCTCCTTGTACCAAGGTCAAATCTAAGTGGATTAAGGAACTCCACATAAAACCAGAGACACTGAAACTTATAGAGGAGAAAGTAGGGAAAAGCCTCGAAGATATGGGTACAGGGGAAAAATTCCTGAATAGAACAGCAAAGGCTTGTGCTGTAAGATCGAGAATCGATAAATGGGACCTCATAAACTTGCAAAGCTTCTTTCTGTAAGGCAAAAGACACCGTCAATAAGACAAAAAGACCACCAACAGATTGGGAAAGGATCTTTACCTATCCTAAATCAGATAGGGGACTAATATCCAATATATATAAAGAACTCAAGAAGGTGGACTCCAGAAAATCAAATAACCCCATTCAAAATTGGGTCTCAGAACTGAACAAAGAATTCTCACCTGAGGAATACCGAATGGCAGAGAAGCACCTGAAGAAATGTTCAACATCCTTAATCATCAGGGAAATGCAAATCAAAACAACCCTGAGATTCCACCTCACACCAGTCAGAATGGCTAAGATCAAAAATTCAGGTGACAGCAGATGCTGGCGAGGATGTGGAGAAAGAGGAACACTCCTTCATTGTTGGTGGGATTGCAAGCTGATACAACCACTCTGGAAATCAGTCTGGTGGTTCCTCAGAAAATTGGACATAATACTACCAGAGGATCCAGCAATACCTCTCCTGGGCATATATCCAGAAGATGTTCCAACCTGTAAGAAGGACACATGCTCCACTATGTTCATAGCAGCCTTATTTATAATAGCCAGAAGCTGGAAAGAACCCAGATGCCCCTCAACAGAGGAATGGATACAGAAAATGTGGTACATTTACACAATGGAGTACTACTCAGCTATTAAAAGGAATGAATTTATGAAATTCCTAGGCAAATGGATGGATCTGGAGGGCATCATCCTGAGTGAGGTAACATATTCACAAAGGAACTCACACAATATGTACTCACTGATAAGTGGATATTAGCCCAAAAACTTAGGATACCCAAGATATAAGATACAATTTGTTAAACGCATGAAACTCAAGAAGAACGAAGACCAAAGTGTGGACACTGTGCCCCTTCTTGGAATTGGGAACAAAACACCCATGGAAAGAGATAAAGTTTGGAGCTGTGATGAAAGGATGGACCATCTAAAGACTGCCATATCCAGGGATCCATCCCATAATCAGCTTCCAAACGCTGACACCATTGCATACACTAGCAAGATTTTGCTGAAAGTACCCAGACATAGCTGTCTCTTGTGAGACAATGCCGGGGCCTAGCAAACACAGAAGTGGATGCTCACAGTCAGCTATTGGATGGATCACAGGGCCCCCAATGGAGGAGCTAGAGAAAGTACCCAAGGAGCTAAAGGGAACTGCAACCCCATAGGTGGAACATTATTATGAACTAACCAGTACCCCAGAGCTCTTGACTCTAGCTGCATTTGTATCAAAAGATGGCCTAGTCGGCCATCACTGGAAAGAGAGGCCCATTGGACTTGCCAACTTTATATGCCCCAGTACAGGGGAATGCCAGGGCCAAGGGGTGGGGGTGGGTGGGTGGGTGACTGGGAGGGGGAGTGTATTGGGGACTTTTTGGATAGCATTGGAAATGTAATTGAGGAAAATACCTAATAAAAAATACATATATAATACCTTGAAAAAAAAAAGAATTTCTGTTTTATATTTTAACTATTATTTCACTACTAATTCAGTATTTGAGCTTTCTCATTTAATAAACTCATGTGTATGACCTACAGAAATTAAAAAAAAAATACTCTTAAATCTATAAACATACTTTTAATGGCAAATTACCTTGAAAACAGAAAAATAAGTAATTCTCACCATGTAATGTTTTTATTTTTAAAGACTTCACAAGAGCTAGTGAACTAAAACATTTTCCAGGCTAAATTATACCTTATTCTCTTATACTGTTTTTAATGTATTAACAATAAAAAGATGCCATCAATTTTATGTTTTACTCTCATGAGAAAAGATAATAGCCTAAGGAAAATAAGAAGTATACACAAATATACATACCCATACACATAGACATACTCACAGTGACAGACCCATATTTCATTCAAAATCTCTGTAGCCAAGAAAATGTTTAATGTTTTCAGTATAAACTTAATTGACAAAACAATGTACATTTTTCTTCTGATTGTTTATAAAAATTGCTCCTAAAGTACTCCCACACTCACTTCCAGACCATTAGATACTGCTAAACTGTGGTTTGCTGAGAATGAAGGATCTTTGTTAGAGACAAAAACTTATTAAGAGCAAGAAAAATTCATTCTAGTGGGACATAGAATTTTTTCAAAACAAATTTCTATGTATGCTCATTAATTCCCACTCCAAACTCATAAACAGAAATACAAATCTCTTGAATTTTTTTGACTGTTGCAGTAAATCTCCAACCCACATAAGCCCAGGCAATGAAAACACAACTCAATTAATATGAATACATGCTATGTGCCTCGATTGGGCAGATCTACCACTGCACTACCATCCTCCCAAGAGACCCCTTATAGGTTGCAGTTTCTCTAGGCCATGTGCTTCTCCACTTTCCTTTTTCTGCCACCATTGTTCTCTCTCTCTCTCTCTCTCTCTCTCTCTCTCTCTCTCTCTCTCTCTCTCTCTCTCTCTCTCTCTCTCTCTCTCCCCCCAAAACCTTCAGCTCCACCTTCCCCTCTTTCTCCGCCCAATCCCCAGGCTCTAGCCTCCAAACAAGGAATGAGTCAGCACTCAGGTGATTTCCTGTAAACCTTCTTCTCACCTTAATTTATAAATAAATCTGATTATGGGATAAGGTGAGAAGAAGGTTTACAGGAAATCACCTGAGTGCTGACTCATTCCTTGTTTGGAGTCCCTCACAAAAGAACAGAGTTCACATCAAATACAATTAGCCCCAGGGCTATCCACAAAAATGACTAACATATGGAAAGACAATGAAGTATTTAATAGCCTCTTCTAGAACACATTCAACCTCCAAAATGGGGAATTTTCCTGAGAACCATAAACTAGTTTTATGGTTAATTCATTAAATAGAGATCAAAACACCCTTTTAAAGTCTTTTGTTGTGGCATTATATCATTTAATAAATGCTGAAATTCAACATGTTCTGTTACTATTACTTAGAACAAATTTCTTAATGTTGTGACCCTTTATTACAGTTATCACATTGTGATGACCTGAAACCATAAAATTATTTTCATTGCTACTTCATAATTGTAATTTTTCTACTCTTATGGATCTTAATGTTTGTTTTCTGATGGTCTTAGGTGACCCTTGTGAAAGCATCTTTCAAATCCCTCAAAGGTATTGCAACTCACAGGTTGAGAAACGGTGACAAAGAAGGACACCCAGCATGGGAACTTAGCTTAGATATTTTACTATTTAGCATGTATAAGGACTTTTATTTGATCTTAAGCTCATGAAATACTGTCCCATTTAAACACTAAAATATTAATATTTTAAGCAATATAAATGAAATTTCCAGCAAATACCACAAAAGTATTTTAAGTTGAAAATAGATTCTTTTTCATACATCTCACAGAGCTTCCTTTCCTTTCACTCTTCCCAGCTCATCACCTCTCTTCTTCCCCAATCAACTCCCCTTCATCTCCTATCAGAAGAGCAGGGCTCCAAAAGATAACCAAATATGACAAAACAAAACAGACAAGACAATAACCCTCCCACAGAAGCTGGACAAGGCAACCAAACATGAGGAAAAGTGTCCCAAGAGCAGACAAAATAGAGATACACCCGCTCCCACAGTTAGGTGTCAAAAAAAAAAAAAAAAAGCTAACAGTCACAACATATATGCAAAGGACCTGGTGGTACAGACCACTGCAGGACCCGTGCTTGCCATTTCAGTCTCTATGAGCCCTGTATTGTTGATTCAGTGGCTCTTCTCCTGCTGTCCTCCATCCCCCTGACCCCAAGAATTCTTTAGGCCCCACTTTTGCACAATTCCCAGAACTCTGAGAAAGATCCTATGATCCAATGTAGACTCTCTCTCTCCTCATAATGTCTGGCTGTGGGTCTCAGCATCTGCTCAGTCTGCTAGAGGACCTTTGTGCTGAAAGTATAACGTAAAAACAAAATTCTAGGCCTTTAGGCCCAGGCTTGGAAATGTGACCTCTGTGACTTAATGCTCCAAGGTATGCTAATCAGATAGCGACATTCCTCCACCCACCAGCTTCCTGGGTTCAAAGAGTGTTCAAAGAAAGTCACCTGACCATTACCGGAACCTGCTATGCAAATGTGTTATTGTTAGGGGCTCTTAGAAACTGAGAGTTAACCGGAACAATTACCAGGTATTCTTTGTGACTATTGTGACTTTGCACTTCCTTGTGACTCTTAACTGGTATCTTTGGTATTTTTCCAACAATGCCCTCCCCACTTCCTTGAGTTGTGGTTTCTTCCTTTAAATACCCCCTTATACAGCTACTCGGGGCGCCACAGTCCTCTACCCATGCGTGCTGTATGACCGTGGGCCCGAGAGCGCTCTTAAATAAAAACCCTCTTGTAAGTTGCAGCAAGACCATTTCTTGTGGGTGATTTGGGGGTGTCGTCTCTCCTGAGTCAGAACGTGGGGGAGTCCTCACGTTGTGGGTCTTTCATTTGCTGCGTTGGCCGGGAAACACGAACACCTCTCACACCCGAGAACCGACTTGGAGGTATGGGGATCCCCTCTTGTGTGCGTGCCGGCCGTTTTCTCTGTTTTGAGTGTCTGTTTTCTGAAATGAACATTGAAACATGTGCTTGTTGTGTTGGGTTGTTTGTGTCTTGTCCTATATTTCTGAAGCACTGCGAAGTCTGAGTTTGGATCCGTCTGAGTTTATTGAATTTGTGTCTTGGTTTCAGGGTTACGAGATCGTGGGTTCGAGTCCCACCTCGTGCCTTGGTTTTACACCTGGCAGAGTGAGGAACAAGTGTGCTTCTCTGGTTTTGGTCGTCTAGGTAGACTTCAACTTCAAAGGCATGAAAGAATTCACACTGGAGAGAAGTCTTACAAATGTAATCAATGTGGCAAAGCCTTTTCACGACAAAGTCATCTCCAAGTTCATAAAAGAACACATACTGGAGAGAAACCCTATGTAACCAATGTGTTAAAAGCCTTTGCAGGTCAGAGTGATCTTGAAAAGCATGAAAGAGCCGGGCAGTGGTGGTGCATGCCTGTAATGCTAGCATTTGTGAGGCAGAGGCAGGTGTATTTCTGAGTTCAAGGGCAGCCTGGTCTACAGAGTGAGTTCTAGGACAGCCAGGACTGCACAGAGAAACCCTGTCTCGAAAAGAAAAAAGAAAAAAAAAAAGCATGAAAGAAGTCATACTGGATGTCTCCTACGAGGCTCTGCCAGTGCCTGGCAAATACAGAAGTGGATGCTCATAGTCAACCATTGGACAGAGCACAAGGTCCCCAATGAAGGAGGCAGAGTAATACCCAGGGAGCTGAAGGGGACTGACGCCCCATAGGAGGAACATCAATATGAACTAACCACTATCCCCAGAGCTCCTTGGAACTATACCACCAATCAAAGAAAACACATGGTGGAACTTGTGGCTCTAGCTATATATGTATCAAAGGGAGTCATACTGGAGAGAAACCTTACCAATGTAATGAATGTGGTAAAGCCTTTATATATAACACTAAATCCCAAATACATAAAGCAACACATACTGGAGTGAAACCTTATGAGTGTATACAATGTAGTAAAGCCTATTCACAATCAAATCACCTCAAAGTACATAAAAGAACACATATTAGAGTAACCCTATGAATGTAACCCATGTGGTAAAGCCTTTCCAGATCACAGTGATGTTCTAAGGTGTGGTGGCTTGAATATGCTTGGCCCATGGCAAGTGGCACTATTAGGATGTGTGACCTTTCTGGAGTAGATGTGGCCTTTGAAGAAGTATGTCACTATGGGGATGGACTCTGAGATCCTATGCTTAAACTCTATCCAGGGTTGCCTTGTGATCAAGATGTAGAATTCTCAGCTCCTCTATCACCATTTCTGCTTGGATACTTGCCATTCTTTCTGCCTTGATGATAATAGATTGAACCTCTGAATCTGTACACCACCCCCAATTAAATGTTGCCCTTTATAAGAGTTGTCTTGGTCATAGTATCTTTTTACAGCAATAAAACCCAAATTAAGACAAAATATATAAAAGACAACACAGTGGAGAGAGACCCTATGAATATATTGACTATGGTGAAGCTTTTGCACATTTCTATAGTTCTCATTATAGCAAAAGTTCATACTTCCACTCACTGAAACCCTGTAAATGAAAGCAATGTACAGCCTTTGCCCTTCACAGTTATCTCTGAATACAGAAAACAACACATACTGGATAAAAGCTTTATGGATGTGCACAGTGTGCTCAAGTCTTTTGTGTGTGTTTTTTTTTAATTATTATTATATGTAAGTACATTCTAGCTGTCTTCAGACACTCTAGAAGAGGGAGTCAGATCTCATTACGGATGGTTGTGAGTCACCATGTGGTTGCTGGGATTTGAACTCCAGACCTTCGGAAGAGCAGTCGGGTGCTCTTACCCACTGAGCCATCTCACCAGCCCCATCTTTTGTGTTTTGAAATCTACATAGATCCTTAACAATTCAAACACCTGGTCAAAGTAAATGCCAAAAGTTTATTGTAAACAAGCTGTTTTGAATTCGGAGGATAGCGGTTAGGGTTAGTATTAGAAAGTTAAGGGTTAGTGTTGGGGGGATAGGGTTAGATAGGGTAAGGTTAGAGGGTTAGGGATAGACATTGAAGTTGGGGCTGGAGTTAGGGTTAGAGGGTTAGGGGGATAAGGTTTAGGGGTAGGATTAGGGTGAAAATGGTTAGAAAGGATAGAGTTAGGAGTTAGGGTTTGTGGTTAGGAGGTTTGGGTTAGGGTTAGAAACTACAGATACTACAGGGGTGGGGGTTAGGATTAGACAGTTTACTGGCTGGTTTTGTCAACTTGACACAAGCTGGAGTTATCACAGAGAAAGGAGCCTGCCTTGAGGAAATGCCTCCATGAGATCCAGCTGTAAGGCATTTTCTCAATTGATTAGGAGTGGGAGGACCCATTATGGATGATGTCATCAGTGGACTGGTAGTCCTGAGTTCTATAGTAAAGCAAGCTGAAGAAGATGGCATAGTCAGCCATCACTGGGTGCCAGGGCCAGGAAGCGAGAGTGGTGGGTTGGGGAGCAGGGTGGGGGGAGGATATAGGGGACTTTTGGGATAGCATTTTAAATGTAAATGAAGAAAATATCTAATTTAAAAATTGTTAAAAACAGAAAAAGAAAAAGAAAGAAAGCTGAGCAACCCAGGGGAAGTAGCATCCCTCTACAGCCTGAGGCAGACCTCAGCTCCTGCTTCCTGACCTGCTTGAGTTCCAGTCCTAACTTCCTTTGGTGATGAACAGCAATGTGTAAGTGTAAACTGAATAAGCCCTTTCCTCCCCAACTTGCTTTTTGGTGGTGATGTTTGTGGAGTGACCAAGCCTGGTCAGTCAGTCAACAGGTTCTCCAGCGTAGGAGTGAGGATTAAAAAGAAAAAAGACAGTTAGACAACATTGTAGCATGACCCCAGTCAATTCTCAGACTGAATGCTGCAGACCCTCTGGGCCCCTTTGTCTGCGTGGAATGGGTCTCTAGTCGTGGGTGGGCAAAGCGTCGGATGAATTGACAGACAGATGCACACAGGAGAGGTTGTGTGGAATCTGAATGTATTTTGTCAAGTCGAGCATCAGACTTTTTATGCAGAAGACAATAAGGAAGTTGGGTGACATACCCGCAAGGTACAAATGAGGTAACCAGAATCTTACATAAAACAGAGGAATGCAAACACAAAAGGTCTAACGGGAACCACCTGGGATAGAATTTATTGTTAACAACTGGGATAAAAAAAAGGGCTTTTTTTTAAAAAAAAGAAAAGATTTATTTATTATATGTAAGTACACTGTAGCTGTCCTCAAACACTCTAGAAGAGGGTGCCAGATCTTATTATGGATGGTTGTCAGCCACCATGTGGTTGTTGGGATTTGAACTCAGGACCTTTGGAAGAGCAGTCAGTGCTCTTAACCACTGAGCCATCTCTCTAGCCTGTAACAACTGAAGGCAAATTTAATTGTTCCAATCCACTGTTTAATACCATTTTAGTTATATGCAAGTATTTTGGGCAAACAGTATAATAAGGAACTAACAGAGCAGTAAGCAAAGTCCTGTGATTACTTCCATGACAGTTGTTTAAAAGGACTTGTCATAATGACCAAAATACTTGAGTCCACTTCCTTGTCCAAGCCCAAAATCTTGCCTGAAGCCTAGTTCTTCTGTTCCAACCTAAGACTAAAATTCCTGCCTTATCATACTTCCCTATAACAGCCTAAAGTTAGATTCTTGCTTCCTTCCTTCCTTATTATGCCCTAATGTCAGATTCCTGCCTGAGCTTACTTCCTTGTCATGGCCAGTGTCAGATTCCTGTCTGAAGCCCACTGCCTTTGTCCTTAGCCAATGTCAGACTCCTGCCAAGTGGTACCTCAGAAGACTTTCCACAGTGGAGGAATAGAAACCCTGACAAAGACAGACAAGTTTAGGTTTAGAGGATTGGGGTGTTAGGAATTATTGTTAGGTTAGGGTCAGGGTCAGAGTGAGGGTTGGGGTAGGGGTTAGGGTTACAGGGTTAGAGTTAGGGTTGGAGAGGTTGTTAGGGATAGGGTTACAGTTTGGGCTAGGATGAGGGGGGCTAGGCTTAAGGGTTAAGGTTAGGGTGAGAAAGAAATAAAAAGAGAGAGAGAGAGAATGAATGTATGAATTTGAGGTAGATAATAGGATGAGGTTGATTGGGGAAGGGGGGGATAGAAATAATATAAATATAGTATTCACATATAAAATTCTCAAAACAATTAAATACAAAAAAACTCAAGGTGAAAAGTCTCAAAATAAATAAACTGGAGGGTAAGGGGAGCTATTACCACACACATTAATGATATTCAGAAAAATTGTTAGATCTTTCCTTAAAAAATCATACATTCTAATGAATTGGAAAACTCTAAAATAAAATATATACATTTCTAGAGGTATATGACCTACCAAAAGTAAAACATGAAGATATAAAAAACAAAATGAGCAGTTTTATAGACAGCAATAAGAGTGAAACAGTAATCAAATATCTACCAATTAAAAAAATTACCTGACCTTCAATGAAATACTAACAAAAGGCTTCTCAAACTATTTTATTAAATAGCAAAAGAAGGGTACAATACCAAACTCTTTCTGAAGCTAGTATTAGCTTAATACTAAAACCAGATAAAAAACAAAATAAAAAAATTACTGACCAATCTCCAATATAAATATGAATATGCAAATTTTTAAATACTTGCAAACTTGATTCAATAATACATCAAAAGAAAATCACTCACTGTGATTGAAAGAACCTAGTGGGAAACCCCCACTCAATTTCCGTTTGGTGTGCACCCAAGAATCACGAACAGACGACCATCTTGATGTAAAAGCATGAGATAGTTTAATGACGGAGCTCCGGGCCGACATGTATCTCCTGCAGGAGACAGAGGTGTCGACCACTTGGTGGAGCCATAATGGCGGAGCGCCAGATCGAAACATATCTCACACAGGAGACAGTGGTTTCAACTCAGAGGCTTGGAAGCTAGGGGTTTTTATAGACAAGGTGGGGGTTGGGGGAGGAATTGGCGTGGTTTCACATGATTGGTCCATTTAAACATCAACAGACTGTCAGAAGGGCGGGAGATAGGGAGGCACCAGGCCAGTCAGGACATGTAACGACGGGCCTGCCCGGGCATGTCCTGGCCTGTTCTGCTATGTTCTCAGCCCCAGGTTTCAAAGCTCACAAACAACTCTTTGGGCTATTTGACATACATTACATGAATCACAGGTCTCAAGTTTTATTTCCTTTCATGATCAAGCTGGTTTATTCCAGAAATGTAGTGCTGGTTCAATATGTCAATAAATTTTATAAATTTCACAAATGATCTCTTGTTTTTGATAGACTAGAAATCATATGATATCTTGATAGACATGGAAGGCTTTTCTTTTTTTTTTTTAAAGATTTATTTATTTATTATATGTAAGTACACTGTAGCTGTCTTCAGACACTCCAGAAGAGGGAGTCAGATCTCCTTACGGATGGTTGTGAGCCACCATGTGGTTGCTGGGATTTGAACTCCAGACCTTCGGAAGAGCAGTCGGGTGCCCTTACCCACTGAGCCATCTCACCAGCCCGACATGGAAGGCTTTTAACAAAGCCAACACCAATCATGTCTAACATCCCAAAGAAACTCAGAATATAAGAAACACATCTCACCATAATAATATGGCAAGCCTATAGCTGACATTATATTAAATGGAGAAAACAAGGGTTCCCACTTTCCGGACTCTTATTCAAGATGGTACTGAAAAATCTTAGCTAGAACAACATAAAGCAAATAAAAGGAATATAATATAGAAAAGAAGAAGTCAACGTATCTCTATTTGCAGATAATGTAATTCTATACCTCAAAATTTCTAAAGACTCCACCAGAAAAAACTAAAGAATGGATAAATAATTTCGACAAAATGGCAGAATGCAAAAATGACATAAAAATCAGTGGCCTTCTTATAAACAGTTTTTGTTTTAAGATTTATTTTATTTATATGAGTATACTGTTGCTGTCTTCAGACACACCAGAAGAGGGCATCAGATCCCATTACAGGTGGTTGTGAGCCACCATGTGGTTGCTGGAAATTGAACTCAGGACCTCTGGAAGAGTAGCGAGTGCTCTTTAACCATTGAGCCATTTCTCCAGTCCCGGCCTTCTTATAAAAAAACGAAAAATATACTGAGAAAGAAATCAGGGGCATAATCTCATTCATAAGACTTTAAAAATCCAAGCAAAAAATCTCTTGAATTAAACCTGACCAAGGAAGTGAAAGACTTCTATAATGAAAACTTTATGTACTGCAGAACGACATTAAAGAAGACACTAGAAGATGGAAAGAACTTACATGCTCATGGAATAGCCATACTTCCAAAATCAATCTACAGATTCAGTGCAACCCCAAGAGAAATTAAGGGGATTGGGGAATATGGTCAAAATATATTACATATATGCATGAAAATACTAAAGTAAATTCCATTATTCTGTATAATAAATATTTATTAAAACATTTTTGTCCGGGTGTGGTGGCACACGCCTTTAATCCCATCACTCAGAAGGCAGAGGCAGGCAGATTTCTGAGTTCGAGGCCAGTCTGGTCTACAAAGTGAGTTCCAGGACAGCCAAGGCTATACAGAGAAACCCTGTCTCAAACAAACAAACAAACAAACAAAAAAAAAAATTTGGAAAACTTTACTATAGATCCAAGCTGTTTTTAGAAACACACACACAGAATGACTTACAGAGAGAAATTCCAAGTGTTTGCTGTGGCATTCAAGGCCCTTCAAGCCCTCTGGAAGGGGTCTCCACCCCCACCCCCACCCCCCCGGCCATATTTTCCACCCACATGAGGCTACCTCCTCTGACTGCTGAGTGGCCACAGGAGCCTACAGGTGGTGACATTCTTCACTTGCTCATGCATACTTTCTACCCCATTTGGACTCGACTCTCTCTCCTCTAGGCCCCAGAATGTCCTAAAGTCTTCCATCCTCTCTTGCATTCAGTAATTGGCCATCCACTGCATGCTCCTTTCCAACTCTCCCATCCAACACTCCTGTTTTGTTCAATCCTGTTGTGGGTTGGCCTGATGTTGTTCATATTCTGATGTTGTTGTTGTTGTTTTCCTTTTTTTTTTAAATTAGATATTTTATTTATTTACATTTCAGATGTTATCTCCTTTCATTGTTTCCCCTCCAAAAATACCCTGTCCTCCTCTCCTCTTCCCCAACCCACCCATTCCTGCTTCCTGACCCTGGCATTCCCCTATACTGGATCAAGGGTCTCTCCTCTAGGCCATCCTCTGCCACATATGCAGCTAGAGCCATGAATCCCACCATGTGTTTTCTTTGATTGGTGTTTGCGAATACCCAAGATACAATTTGCAAAACACATGAAACTGTAGAAGAAGGGGGAACAAAATACCCATGGAAGGAGTTACAGAGACAAAGTTTGGAGCAGAGACTAAAGGAATCTCTAGTGAACCTTCTCCACATTTTAACTGGTCAGTAAAGGCTAGAGTCTGTGATTGGGCAGTGGAGGAGAAAGGTGAGACTGGAGGTTCAATAGTGGGAGCAGGTAGAGAAGACGACAAGAGGGGAAGGAGAGAGGACGGTGGAGGAGGAGGAAGCAAGATGGACCAGAATCTTGTGGCCAGGAAAAACTGCAAGTAGGGAGGGGGTCTTATAGTTGGGGAATAAGTTACTATAGTGTTGTATCTGCCCAATCTAGGCATAAAACTTATAATTATAATAACTGGATTGTGTAGGGTTTTTATATGGACATATTGGGGTTGGAAATTCCAGCAACACTGCCCATCTCAAATTCCAGATGTTGTTCTACCTTCCTCAAAGGATTGTTGTTTCTTCAAAAGAGCAATGTCCCCTACTTTTATTCCCCCTTCTTGCTTTGTAAGTCACCAAGTGTAGAAAACTAGGCCCCAACTCAGGTCACAGAGCCTTGCATGAATTAGAAGTTGAACTTACCAAAATAGGCTGCCTTAATAAATTATCCTGGTCTTCTCTTTTCCCTAAACGGACAGGTCCACATATACATTATTGAACTAGCCCACGAGTGTAGAATCTTACAAATATGGGGGAGTCCAGTGTTTTCCAAATAAAACATGTCCATCTATTCAAATAGAAATTATCTTGTCGGTTTAATATAATAAGAGCTTAATACCATATATAGATCGTGTATATCCATATATATCTATAATATGCCATATATAATAAGGTAAGTTGTAGTTCTTGGAAAATAACAAAGTCCCATGGGAAAATAAATGTCCTATAGGTTTGTCCTTATAAACCCCTATCACACATGGCTCGAGACCATTCTCAGCTGGGAAATTCCAGGAAATGGGCCTGAGCAAAGTCCATCCCTTGACCAATGTTTAATATTTAAAGCTTGCTTGAAATTTGGCCCAAAACGCTGGAGCTGGCTTTTCTGGCCAATCTCAGGATGAACAGTTCATGTAGAATAGTTCTCCTGCCAGCATTACAATTGTTCACTTGATTACCAAAGACACCTAAGGTCATAGGTAAGGAGTTCTGTTATCAGGTGACATGATACTATAGGAGAAGAACCCCAATTAAATGACTGTAAAGGATAATGCATGTCAAAATCCCTAGCAGTCCTTAGAAAGGGCAAGGCCTCGCAGTAGCTCCCGGATCTCTCTGATTTTGTTAGGAACCAGGAGTCTGTCTTCTCACTGTGCTTGGCTCTGGATAGGTTTTGTCCAAGAGGACAACATCCAATCTTGACAAGGATGGCTTTAGATAAGTTGTTTTCCTTTTTTTTTTAAACCTCTGTAATTATTAGTTTATTAGTATCATCCAGGACTCATGTTCAGTATTCCTCCTCAAATTACATTAACAACGCAAATGTAAAGACTCCAAGTCAAAATTATATAACAGCACTCCATCACAAAAGCGCATGAAATTACAAGAATGCTATTTTAAAACACTGGCACTTTAAGAGAACAATAATCTCAAAAAAAAAATCCACAAAATTGCCAAATTGTTCCCTAAACTAAGAAGATTAAACATGATTAATGAATGAGTTTGGGTTTTATAAAGGAAAAGCAAATGGATTGGACAAATGATACTAATATGCAAAGTTTATCCTCTTGTATCTGATTCATAAAGGGACAAACCGCAGTATAGGAAAATATACCCTTAATTTTAAATGTGGCATAACTTTAAAAGCTGGCTCAAGTAATTAAAAATACCTTTAAACAGTCAAGGTTCCTGAGCAATCCATATCTAGATAGAAGGGCAAAGGCATTACAGCCAGCAATCTTGTGATAGCCTTTGCAGGGACTAAGGTCAACAAATAGTACAACAGTCTTGTATTTTAAGCTCACACTTTTGGGGATACATTCTCAGGTCTTCTTTTTTTTAATATTATTTTATTACATATTTTCCTCAATTACATTTCCAATGCTATCCCAAAAGTCCCCCATACACCCCCTCCTTCCCTACCCACCCATTCCCATTCTTTTGGCCCTGGCATTCCCCTGTATTGGAGCATATAAAGTTTGCAAGTCCAATGGGCCTCTTTCCAGTGATGGCCGACTAGGCCATCTTTTGATACAAATGCAGCTAGAGACAAGAGATCTGGGGTACTGGTTACTTCATGATGTTGTTCCCCCTATAGGGTTGCATATCCCTTTAACTCCTTGGGTACTTTCTCTAGCTTCTCCATTGGGAGCCCTGTGATCCATCCAATAGCTGACTGTGAGCATCCACTTCTGTGTTTGCTAGGCCCCTGCATAGTCTCACAAGAGACAGCTATATCTGGGTCCTTTCAGCAAAATCTTGCTAGTGTATGCAATGGTGTCAGCGTTTGGAAGCTGATTATGGGGTGGATCCCTGGATATGGCAGTCTCTAGATGGTCCATCCTTTCATCACAGCTCCAAACTTTGTCTGTGTAACTCCTTCCATGGGTGTTTTGTTCCCAATTCTAAGAAGGGGCATAGTGTCCACACTTTGGTCTTCATTCTTCTTGAGTTTCATGCGTTTAGCAAATTGTATCTTATATCTTGGGTATCCTAAGGTTTGGGCTAATATCCACTTATCAGTGAATACATATTGTGTGAGTTCCTTTGTGATTGTGTTACCTCACTCAAGATGATGCCCTCCAGGTCCATCCATTTGGCTAGGAATTTCATAAATTCATTCTTTTTAATAGCTGAGTAGTACTCCATTGTGTAAATGTATCACATTTTCTGTATCCATTCCTCTGTTGAGGGGCATCTGGGTTCTTTCCAGATTCTGACTATTATAAATAAGGCTGCTATGAACATAGTGGAGCATGTGTCCTTCTTACCGGTTGGGACATCTTCTGGATATATGCCCAGGAGAGGTATTGCTGGATCCTCCGGTAGTACTATGTCCAATTTTCTGAGGAACTGCCAGACTGATTTCCAGAGTGGTTGTATAAGCTTGCAATCCCACCAACAATGGAGGAGTGTTCCTCTTTCTCCACATCCTCGCCAGCATCTGCTGTCACCTGAATTTTTGATCTTAGCCATTCTGACTGGTGTGAAGTGGAATCTCAGGGTTGTTTTGAATTGCATTTCCCTGATGATTAAGGATGTTGAACATTTTTTCAGGTGCTTCTCTGCCATTCGGTATTCCTCAGGTGAGAATTCTTTGTTCAGTTCTGAGCCCCATTTTTTAATGGGGTTATTTGACTTTCTGGAATCCACCTTCTTGAGTTCTTTATATATATTGGATATTAGAGCCTTATCTGATTTAGGATAGGTGAAGATCCTTTCCCAATCTGTTGGTGGTTTTTTTGTCTTATTGATGGTGTCTTTAGCCTTGCAGAAGCTTTGTAGTTTCATGAGGTCCCACTTGTCAATTCTCGATCTTACAGCACAAGCCATTACTGTTCTATTCAGGAATTTTTCCCCTGTGCCCATATCTTCAAGGCTTTTCCCCACTTTCTCCTCTATAAGTTTCAGTGTCTCTGGTTTTATGTGAAGTTCCTTGATCCACTTAGACTTGACCTTAGTACAAGGAGATAAAATGGATCGATTCCCATTCTTCTACATGTTAACAACCAGTTGTGCCAGCACCATTTGTTGAAAATGCTGTCTTTCTTCCACTGGATGTTTTTAGCTCCCTTGTCGAAGATCAAGTGACCGTAGGTGTGTGGGTTCATTTCTGGGTCTTCAATTCTATTCCATTGGTCTATTTGTCTGTCACTATACCAGTACCATGCAGTTTTTATCACAATTGCTCTGTAGTAGAGCTTTAGGTCTGGCATGGTGATTCCACCAGAGGTTCTTTTATCCTTGAGAAGAGTTTTTGCTATCCTAGGTTTTTTGTTATTCCAAATGAATTTGCAGATTGCACTTTCTTATTCGTTGAAGAATTGATTTGGAATTTTGATGGGGATTGCATTGAATCTGTAGATTGCTTTTGGCAAGATAGCCATTTTTACAATGTTGATCCTGCCAATCCATGAGCATGGGAGATCTTTCCATCTTCTGAGATGTTCTTTAATTTCTTTCTTCAGAGACTTGAAGTTTTTATTATACAGATCTTTCACTTCCTTAGTTAGAGTCACGCCAAGATATTTTATATTATTTGTGACTATTGAGAAGGGTGTTGTTTCCCTAATTTCTTTCTCAGCCTGTTTATTCTTTGTGTAGAGAAAGGCCATTGATTTGTTTGAGTTAATTTTATATCCAGCTACTTCACCGAAGCTGTTTATCAGGCTTAGGAGTTCTCTGGTGGAATTTTTAGGGTCACTTATATATACTATCATATCATCTGCAAAAAGTGATATTTTGACTTCATCTTTTCCAATTTGTATCCCTTTGATCTCCTTTTGTTGTTGAATTGCTATGGCTAGGACTTCAAGTACGATGTTGAATAGGTATGGAGAAAGTGGACAGCCTTGTCTAGTCCCTGATTTTAGAGGGATTGCTTCAAGCTTCTCACCATTTACTTTGATGTTGGCTACTGGTTTGCTGTAGATTGCTTTTATCATGTTTAGGTATGGGCCTTGAATTCCTGATCTTTCCAAGACTTTTATCATGAATGGCTGTTGGATCTTGTCAAATGCTTTTTCAGCATGTAACGAGATGATCATGTGGTTTTTTTGTATTTGAGTTTGTTTATATACTGGATTACATTGATAGATTTCCCTATATTGAACCATCCCTACATCACTGGGATGAAACCTACTTAATCAGGATGGATGATTGTTTGGATGTGTTCTTGGATTCGGTTAGCGAGAACTTTATTGAGGATTTTTGCATCAATATTCATAATGGATATTGGTCTGAAGTTTTCTATCTTTGTTGGGTCTTTTTGTGGTTTAGGTACCAGAGTAATTGTGGCTTCATAGAATGAGTTGGGTAGAGTACCTTCTGTTTCTATTTTGTGGAATAGTTTGTGAAGAACTGGGATTAGATCTTCTTTGAAGGTCTGATAGAACTCTGCACTAAACCCATCTGGTCCTGGGCTTTTTTTGGTTGGGAAACTATTAATGACTTCTTCTATTTCTTTGGGGGATATAGGGCTGTTTAGATCATTAACCTGATCTTGATTCAACTTTGGTACCTGGTATCTGTCTAGAAACTTCTCCATTTCATCCAGGTTCTCCAGTTTTGTTGAGTATAGCTTTTTGTAGAAGATCTGATGGTGTTTTGGATGTCTTCAGGATCTGTTGTTATGTCTCCTTTTCCATTTCTGATTTTGTTAATTAGGATGCTTTCCCTGTGCCCTCTAGTGAGTCTGGCTAAGGGTTTATCTATCTTGTTGATTTTCTCAAAGAACCAGCTCCTTGATTGGTTGATTCTTTGAATAGCTCTTCTTGTTTCCACTTGGTTGATTTCGCCCCTGAGTTTGATTATTTCCTGCCGTCTACTCCTCTTGGGTGAATTTGTTTCCTTTTGTTCTAGTGCTTTTAGGTGTGTTGTCAAGCTGCTAATGTGTGCTCTCTCTAGTTTCTTTTTGGAGGCACTCAGAGCTATGAGTTTTCCTCTTAGAAATGCTTTCATTGCGTCCCATAAGTTTGGGTATATTGTGGCTTCATTTTCATTGAACTCTAAAAAGTCCTTAATTTCTTTCTTTATTCCTTCCTTGACCAAAGTATCATTGAGAAGAGTGTTGTTCAGTTTCCACGTGAAGGTTGGCTTTCTATTATTTATTTTGTTATTGAAGATCAGCCATAGTCCATGGTGATCTGATAGGATGCATGGGACAATTTCAGTATTTTTGTATCTGTTGAGGCCTGTTTTGTGACCAATTATGTGGTCAATTTTGGAGAAGGTACCTTGAGGTGCTGAGAAGAAGGTATATCTTTTTGTTTTAGGATAGAATCTTCTGTAGATATCTGCCAGATCCAGTTGATTCATAACTTCTGTTAGTTTCACTGTGTCCCTGTTTAGTTTCTGTTTCCATGATCTGTCCATTGGTGAAAGTGGTGTGTTGAAGTTTCCCACTATTATTGTATGAGGTGCAATGTGTGCTTTGAGATTTATTAAAGTTTCTTTAATGACTGTGGCTGCCTTTGTATTTGGAGCATAGATATTCAGAATTGATAGTTCCTCTTGGAGGATTTTACCTTTGATGAGTATGAAGTGCCCCTCTCTGTCTTTTTTGATGACTTTGGGTTGGAAATCAATCTTATCAGATATTAGAATGGCTACTTCAGCTTGTTTCTTCATACCATTTGCTTGGAAAATTGTTTTCCAGCCTTTCATTCTGAGGTAGTGTCTATCTTTTTCTCTGAGATGAGTTTCCTGTAAGCAGCAAAATGTTGGGTCTTGTTTGTGTAGCCAGTTTGTTAGTCTATGTCTTTTTATTGGGGAGTTGAGTCCATTGATATTAAGAGATATTAAGGAAAAGTAATTTTTGCTTCCTGTTATTTTTGTTGTTAAAGTTGGCATTCTGATCTTGTGGCTGTCTTCTTTTAGGTTTGTTGAGGGATTACCTTCTTGTTTTTTCTAGGGTGTCTTTCCTGTCCTTGTACTGGTTTTTTTTCTGTTATTATCATTTGAAGGGCTGGATTCGTGGAGAGATAATGTTGAATTTGGTTTTGTCGTGGAATACTTTGGTTTCTCCATCTATGTTAATTGAGAGTTTGGCTGGGTATAGTAGCCTGGGCTGGAATTTGTGTTCTTTTAGTGTCTGTATAACATCTGTCCAGGATCTTCTGGCTTTCATAGTCTCTGGTGAAAAATCTGGTGTAATTCTGATAGGCTTGCCTTTATATGTTACTTGGCCTTTTTCTCTTACTGCATTTAGTATTCTATCTTTATTTAGTGCATTTGTTCTCCTGATTATTATGTGTCGGGAGGTATTTCTTTTCTGGTCCAGTCTATTTGGAGTTCTGTAGGCTTCTTGTATGTTCATGGCCATCTCTTTCTTTAGATTTGGGAAGTTTTCATCTATAATTTTCTTGAAGATATTTGCTGGTCCTTTGAGTTGAAAATCTTCATTCTCATCCACTCCTATTATCCGTAGGTTTGGTCTTCTCATTGTGTCCTGGATTTCCTGGATGTTTTGAGTTAGGATCTTTTTGCATTTTCCATTTTCTTTGATTGTTGTGCCGATGTTCTCTATGGAATCTTCTGCACCTGAGATTCTCTCTTCCATCTCTTGTATTCCGTTGCTGATGATCGCATCTATGGTTCCAGATTTCTTTCCTAGGGTTTCTATCTCCAGTGTTGCCTCATTTTGGGTTTTCTTTATTGTGTCTACTTCCTTTTTTAGGTCTAGTATGGTTTTGTTCATTTCCATCCTCTGCTTGGATGTGTTTTCCTGTTTTTCTTTAAGGACTTCTACCTGTTTGATTGTGTTATCCTGTTTATCTTTAAGGACTTGTAACACTAACAATGTTCTCCTGTATTTCTTTAAGTGAGTTATTAAAGTCCTTCTTGATGTCCTCTACCATCATCATGAGATATGCTTTTAAATCCAGGTCTAGCTTTTCAGGTGTGTTGGGGTGCCCTGGACTGGGTGAAGTGGGAGTGCTGGGTTCTGATGATGGTGAGTGGTCTTGGTTTCTGTTAGTAAGATTCTTACGTTTACCTTTCGCCATCTGGTAATCTCTGGAGTCGTTATAGTTGTCTCTGTTTAGAGATTGTTATTCTGGTGATTCTGATTCCCGTCTATCAGCAGACCTGGGAGACAGGCTCTCTCCTGTGAGTTTCAGTGGTTAGAGCACTCTCTGCTGACCAGCTCTCCTCTTACAGGGAAGGTGCACAGATATCTGGTGTTTGGACCTCCTCCTGGCCGAA
Source organism: Mus caroli (assembly GCF_978045245.1). Taxonomy (NCBI): domain Eukaryota; kingdom Metazoa; phylum Chordata; class Mammalia; order Rodentia; family Muridae; genus Mus; species Mus caroli. The sequence goes on from NW_028227265.1 coordinate 124,694,181, forward strand.
GAAGAAGGCCCAAAACAGGACCTTTCCCAGATGCTGTGTTGCTTTGGCAGGTCACAGAAGCTGTCAGCTTCTGTGGTGCACACTCTCATCTGTGCAGACTAAGTTCCTAAGTTCGGCAGAGTCCCGGATCCAAGATGGCGCTCCCTGCTCTTGAGGCAGAGGGCTCCCGTGCAGGGTGGGCCACTGTCCTCAGGCTGGGAGGGTGCCGGATGTCTGCGGCCCCAAAAGGGTGCTGCCTCAGCGGCTCTGTGGCTCCCGCCTGTCCCAGAAGCTGTCTGCCTCTGTGGTGCACACTCTCACCTGTGCAGACTAAGTTCCTAAGTTCGGCAGAGTCCCGGATCCAAGAAGGCGCTCCCTGCTCTTTCAGGTCTTCTTTAGTAGGGGAAACTGCAAAATATAACTGCCATTACACAGTAATGGCGGTCAAAGGAGAGTCCTCTTGTAAGGATTAGAAGGTACTTTCCTATTAGTCCTTCAAGGACAGACGTTCAGATTGCTTGATTCTAATAGTCCCACGTTTTGACAGTATTTATCACTCCTTGCTTTGCCAAGTAGGTTATATAATATCTCTTATCCAACTATCACGATTTAGGAGATTCTTCAACTATGGATGAAAATGTTACCCTACCACAATAGCAGGGCGTGTGGACAAATGCTCTCCTCCAGCTAACTAGATGAAAGATAACACACTAATAATCCATGTGACCCAAAATGGACAAAGCAAAAGACTAGCTTCCCCTCGAGAAGAAAACTTTCAGACCTATGAAAAGGACAACAATACTAATAAAAAAAAATTGTAGTTACTTAGAAGCATTCAGAATGTCAACAAAACAGCTGCAATTTTTTTTTTTTTTTGCAATTACAGAGTGGTATTCAGTTAACAGAACAACAATTATCTTCGTATAAGCTGCAGATAAAAAAATAAAACCCAAAAATAAAACCAAAGGGGAAAAAAAAAACCAAACTACTGTCCCCATATATAACTAATTTGTGCTGTGCACCAACAAGAACCTGCTTTAAATTTCCATGCCAATTTACAACCCCCCAGACTGTACCAGGCAAGGTTAGTGGCTATTGAAAATACCACCAGGACAGGGCTATCTAAAGACACATTTGGTAGTGTGTTAACTATACAAAAAAAGACACTGTACAGTTTAAAAACAAATCTTACACAGCCTTACATTTCAATTTTTTTCTTTAAAAGGAGTGAGTTGTGTACAGGGGGGTTAAATGCTTTATAGACAAGAAAAAAAAACTGCGCTAGAACCAACTTATTCATCATCATCTTCTTCTTCTTCTTTGTCTTCCTCTTCTTCCTCCTCTTCTTCATCCTCCTCATCATCTTCCTCTTCCTTCTTTTTCTTGCTCTTTTCAGCCTTGACCACCCCCTTTTTCGCTGCATCAGGTTTTCTTTAGCTCTGTAGGTAGCAATATCCTTCTTGTACTTCTCCTTCAGCTTGGCAGCTTTCTTCTCATAGGGCTGCTTGTCATCTGCTGCAGTGTTGTTCCACATCTCTCCTAGTTTCTTTGCAACATCACCAATGGATAAGCCAGGATGCTCGCCTTTGATTTTGGGGCGGTACTCAGAACAGAACAAGAAGAAGGCCAAAGGAGTCCTCTTGGGTGCATTGGGGTCCTTGAACTTCTTTTTGTTCTCCCCTTTTGGGGGGGATGTAGGTTTTCATTTCTCTTTCATAATGAGCCTTGTCAGCCTTTGCCATATCTTCAAATTTCCCCTTTTCTTTAGCAGACATGGTCTTCCACCTCTCTGAGCACTTCTTGGAGAACTCTGAGAAGTTGACAGAAGCATCCGGGTGCACAAAGAATGAATATGAGGACATTTTGCCTCTCGGCTTCTTAGGATCTACTGTGCCCATGTTTAGTTGATTTTCCTCCGCGAGGCACAGAGTCACCCAGTGCCCGTCCGGCTCGCGCTTGCCCCGGCACTGTCTCTATGGAGCTCAATGTACTGCAATGGCTCGACAAGTTGTTTTCTGTCGTGGACTTTTTAATGCACCTAAGTGAAGAAAACTATTCCTAAAGTATGTACTGCAGATATCCATCCCTTCCAGGCTCAATTGTCCAAGCTTAGTCCAGCATTTGATAAGAGATTGTCAAACTTAGTGGGAACCAATCATCATTTTCTTGATTCTCAGAGCACACCTGGGGTTTTGACAGCAGGAGAGTGGCCATCTAGACAATTAATGTAACTATACCAGGGTCATGGCATTTAGGCTGCCCCAAGAGGTGTGTTACAAAATAACACATAAGGCAAATGGCCCTGAAGGCAACCTCCTAGTGCATTGTTTATCTTGAATAAAAATAGCAATGCCTCTTCTTACTTGTGAATTACTGTCAGGCACTTAACATCTCTCTGCATATAATAGACTGCATCTTTAGTAATTCATTTTAACAGATTCCCACCAACTTTTTTGAATGCATTTCAGTAATTGTGCAAGAGGCATTTTATAGTTAGTGGGGTTGTTTTGTTTTGTTTGGTTTGGTTTTTCAAGACAGGGTTTCTCTGTGTAGCCCTGGCTGTCCTGGAATTAACTCTGTACACAGGCTGGCCTCGAACTCAGAGATCTGCCTGCCTCTGCCTCCCAAGTGCTGGGATTAAAGTCGTGTGGCACCACGCCCAGCTTAGTTAGTGGGTTTTTAATGTGGAAGGCTGTATAAACTGTGTGGCTAAGTAGGGGTGAGATGACTCTAATGGAAGGTGTTATGCTCTCATATTTGAATCAACTCAAGGTCTGTCTCATAAAAATGTTCAAGCTGTGCCTGGGTTGTTTGTGTTCCAGTTGGAGCCTCCCATTTTTCCTCTCGGGTTAGATATGAATGATAAGAAACCTCATGAAGTTTGGAAAGAGGGGCTTATATGATTCTGTCCACATGGCTGGCTGCATGTACACAGAAGCTATAAAGCTTTCCTAGGAACTCCCATTTTGTGGACATTGCAGAAATCTAGTGCTCCCTATCGTTAGTCCATTTGGCCTTTCAGGCAGCTGTCCTAGAAACTATGCTCCTTGCTCTTGTAAAAGTCACAGAGCTTCTGATTTTATCTTAGATGCTTAAAACTCAGAATGTGCAGAATGACTTCTGTTTTCCTCAACAAATCCAGACAGGTCTTACCCATTTGCTTCTATACCCAAATTCACCCTACATCACACACACTCATACGCACCCATACACACTCACACAAACTCATATATAGGTAGATATATAGATAGATATATAGATAGATAGATAGATAGATATACATATACATACACATATACATATACATAGATATAGATAGACAGATATAGATAGATATAGATATATAGAGATATAGATATATGCTCGCACACAAACTCATCTACACTCACATATGTATACACCTTCTTGATTCTATGAGACTGGTGTCCAGCCAGCTCTAAGATCTGTCTGTCTCCCTCATACTCCACAGTACTGAAGTTATAAAGACATTGGCACCATTCCTAGTTTTCAGGTGGGTTCTGGGCATTTGAACTCAGGTCCTCATGCTTGCACAAAAATCATTTCACCACTGAGCCATCTCTTCTGACCCTCTAATTTGTTGACCTTAGCAAAAGCCTAGCAGCTTAAAGCAAAGGTTTGGTAGAACTCGTTCTTTCACCAGCAGCCTTTTAAGGTTTTTCAAGCCTTTTAATTCTTTAATTGGTAGAGAGAATGAACCTGATCAAGTCTCCTAAATGGTAATATAAGGGTGCTCCTTACTGCCTTGTTCACTGTTGCCTGCTTAGCCTGCTTTCTTATAGCACAAAGGACAACCAGCCAAGGGATGGTACCCTCCCACATCAATGACTGATGAAGAAAATGCCTTACAGGCTTGCCTATAGCCCAATCTTATGGAACATTTTTAAATTGTGGTTCTCTCCTCTGAGATAACTCCAGTTTGTGACAAACTGACATAAAATTAGCTAGAACATAAATGATGACCAAAAAAAATTTCTGAAAAATAAACTGATAATGAAAATCTGATTGCTTAACTTGCAATCTTAAGTAAAAAATAATGTCCTTTTTTGTTTTGTTTTTTTTTTGTTGTTGTTGTTGTTTTGTTTTTCAAGACAGGGTTTCTCTGTATAGCCCTGGCTGTCCTGGAACTCACCTTTTAGACCAGACTGGCCTCGAACTCAGAAATCTGCCTGTCTCTGCCTCCCAAGTGCTGGGATTAAAGGTGTGTGCCACCACCACCCAGCAAAATTTTCATTTCTAATTCAGTATTCTTGACTCTTAGCCTGGGAGTCTTTCAAGAAGGGATTTATAATATTTTTTAGTAGTTAATGTTAGGCAGAGCCACATAAAATTACTGTTTTTGAGATTTAAATGCAGCTTAATATGTATAATGTATGGTTCATCCTATTACCAAAGTACAGGTGACATGGTGTACATTGAACAGTTATTGTACACAGGCTCTGTAAAAACTAAAGATGATGTTTTGATATTATAAAGATAGAATCAGGTATGAGGAGTTCATGGTGATGAGAATGAATGACAAGCTGCTTGGGTCTCCTGTTTGAGACTTGAACTGCTTCCTCACAGATCCACAGTACAGAGGTGAGGCCAGTGTCAGTCTGTCCCTTCTTTAGCCTGCCACAGATTTTAATATTAAACACATAAAAAAATACATCCAACATGAATGGCTTAAACATACCAATTAAAAGATAGTGAGTATTCAACTGGTTAAAAAAGCAATATTAAACTTTGTACTGTCTACAAGAATATTTATGGTAATACCTTAACCAGTAGTATTCTGAAGTCACTAAACATGTTGGATCAAGTAAAACTCAGAAGAATAAAAATATGAAGAATGATGTTGCTTAGGAGGAAAAGGCTAATTACTAAGAATATATAGCTGTCTAAAAAGTATATGCATGGAGTGTGAGAGTTTCTAAGGAGGTGGAATAGTGTACAAGTGTGTCCAGGTGTTAGTGGCTCATGCCTTTAATTCCAGCACTTAGGAGACAGAGGCAAGAGGTTCTCTGTGAATTCCAGGCAAGTCTGGTCTACAGAGATAATTCCAGGACAGCTAGGATTACACAGAGAAACCCTGTTTCAACAAACAAACAAATTAGCTCAAAAAAGGAAACCAGAAGAAAATGTGCAAACCCACAAATGTAAATTCAGGACTTCATTTTTGAGCCCTATGTATGGTGTTTTCATGACTGTAAACCCAGCATTCAGTTGTCAAAGACAGGATGATTAGATGTTTGACCTGAGGCTACCCTCGTCCCCAACTGTACAACCTCAGGCTTACGTGCAGCTGAGCCTTCGGGTTCCAGCTAAGGCTAGAAAATAGAAACTGCCAGGTGTTTGCTGAGACAGTTATCTAAATTGGGTTTGTCTCAGACCTTTCATGGACAACTTCAATCTGAACTCCATGAGTCTAGGATTTTGGAAACTGAACTCTCATACCCCCTACCACCACCACTGCAAAACAGTGTCAGTGGTTGAGCACATGTGGCTCTATGCACTGCTTAGCCCCACACTCCCTAACCCCACCTCCCTCTCATCCATGCAGCCACCAGCAGTGGCAACAGTGGCAGTGAAGGAGCAGCCTGGTTCTTTTAAAGTGCCCACTGTACCTGCTTAACTACACCAGGGCCAGTAGGAGAAACGGTATAAACAACACATGACTGGTTGCCATCTTGACTATGGGATAAAGGGAGGAGTCAAAGCTTCAACCACTGTCTTAATTAAGGTCAGCCACATGGCTGGCATCCATCTCTGTTATGGGTTGGAAAAAAAAAAAAAAAAAAAAAAACATACCTGGCTTGGTGGCCCTAACAGTCAAACCTTGTAACATAATAGTAACCCACTGGTATTAAGTTTGTTTTCTCTTGTTAGAACTTAGTTTTTATCTTCCAAAAATTATGGTTATGCTCTATGTCTTTACTCTTTAAAAGATACTTTATTTTAACATACAGGTTCACTTTAGAGCAGATAACTAAAAACAGACAAAGACTGTTTAAGTCAGATATGCTTGGTAGGTACTAATCTGTCAGAGAACCTGCTGAATATGGCATTTAAGATGCTTAAACTCACCATGACAGAGACTCCCAAATCCTAGCAGTGACCCCTTCTGTTGGGAGCTGTCCAGCAGCTCACATGGACGGTGTACACCTGAGTGGCAGGCTGGCACTGAAAGAGAGGGAAACTAGGCGGACGAGGGAAAAATGGAGCTAAGTCAAGGTTCCTGATGAAAGCTCAAATGTTTAATGGCAACCGTGCTTATAAAGGGCGGAGGGGAGGCCCATTCCTGCCAATTCATTCTTGGAGCCCAGCTGCAGGTGATGGAAGGTATAGGATAGGGTGTTAGTCTCCGAATAGCTAGGCGGCCTCCCAGCAGGTAGCAGTATCTTGAAGAGGAACAGCGACAATGGCTGAACAATAGAGTGATCTAGGGAGGCTCCACCCTAGATAATCTCCTTAGTGGCAGCAAAGTTGAGGTTTGGCTCAGCCAGCTTCAGGCTGAGGGGAGGTTACAATTTCTCGTGTTATTAATATTTAAAAAAAAAAAGCCGGACTGAGGCATAAAATTTATTTATGCTCTATAGTTCTGCCTGATTTCTTTGGGCCTAGTGAAGAAACCTGTCTCAGTGGGATTCCCTAACTTTTCTCATGGTAAACCCACCTATTCGCTAGGCCATTGTGTTTGGGTAAGACTAGTTACTGCCTCAAGTAATCACTCTGCAGACTAGCCCTGAGCTATTCCAGCTTGGTCCTTTGTAATGCTTAATTTGATACTGAATAGGTAACTTCCTTACTGAATTCCTACTGAATTCCAAGTTTGTTGGCTTCAAGGTCTTTCTAGGACATTGGAACACTGGCAAAGGCTTAGCTATGTCAGAATTCAATCTTAAAGGGCACTTATAATAAGATAATACTAAAAGAGAGCATGTGGATCCATACACCAGACTAACTCGGGGATAGGGTAAGAATATTCGGGTTATGAAAACGCCAAAGTTCCAGGAGGTGGAACACCTTCAAGGTCTCCAAGAAGATATGACATAACAACAAAGGACTCCACCTCTATTGTGGTACACAGATGACTGAGCATAACTGTGCCAATGCCTTATCCACTGCCAGGACCCTGCCCAAACTGTGGACAAATAAGACACAGGACATAACTTGTATTGTTTAAGACAAAATAAGGTCAGTTTCTCAAGTTTCTCTCCCCAGGAAGGTCTGTTAGATTTGCCAGGCCTGGCAGCCAAAGACTGATCTTGCCTTGGGACCTATGTTCCTAATGAAGCTGTGAGACCCCAGCTTAAAGCATTTCTCCCTGGAAAGTAGAGCCCCTAAAACATTTCCCCAAGCTTGTTTTCCCTGATCTTGAAAAATACAGCTAGAAAGAAGCTCTTTGTTCTCTATAGCCAGCAAAAGACCTTTTTGTTTCTATACTGTACAGCCAGAGATGCCTGCTTTCCTCTGCCGAGGACACGGAGATAAAAATCCAGAAAGAACTCACTCCCCACTCCTGCCTTGTAAATTTCACCAAGGACACCCGGAAGAGAAGAACTCCTCCCAACTCCTCCCAACTCTCCTCCCAACTCTCCTCCCAACCCCTCCCAATTCCTCAGCTAGCTGTTAAAAGCCCCCTACTGTCACCTCTCAGGGTCGAACTCCCCTGCCCTGCAAGGTGGGAGGGGTTCGTCCTTAGCTAGCTGATAATAAAACCTCTTGCAGCTTGCATCAGGTGTGGTTTTTCTCTCAGGACATTGGGGTGTTGGCCAGCTCATCCCGGGACTAGAGCGGAGGCCCAGCATCGGAGGTCTTACAAAGCCATCGACACCACCTAGTTGGGTGACTATCTAGCTAACTGGTAAATCTCTGCTACTTTAATTGATGCATGGGCCTTTGAATTATACTTCCTGCTTACTCAAGTAAAATCTATTCTTCTCAGGTCTCTGGAGGGTTTGAAGACTAGACTAGTGAAAGAAGTAACTTTTTTTGTTGTTGTTTTTTTTTTTGTTTTTTTGTTTTTTTGAGACAGGGTTTCTCTGTGTAGCCCTGGCTGTCCTGGAACTCATTTTGTAGATCAGGCTGGCCTCAAACTCAGAAATCTGCCTGCCTCTGCCTCCCAAGTGCTGGGATTAAAGGCATTCGCCACCACGCCCGGCTCAAGAAGTAACTTTTTACCATTCCTTTTTCTAAAGAAACTGATTTTATAGTAATTGATCAATCAACCACCTGTGTTTCATGATGAATAACTGGATAGGAAAAAGTGTAAAGTGTAAAGTTTATGAGAGGTCTGAGGATATGAAAGCTCTGAGAAAGTGTCTGAGGGTCTAAGAAGGTGTCTTAAGGTTGATGAATGCAAGTTATGAGTGTTAGAGGATGTAATAAGACAGTATTGAAAAGAATGAAAAAAATCCTTCCAGTTTCTTCCCTTCACTACGGTACTGGTATAGTGAAACTTCCAGAATGTTAATGTTTTTAACCAAAATTATTTTACTGTAGTTTTTGTTGGGGATTGGTTCTAATGCTTTGAATTAATCCAGCCCCCCAAATCAGGAATCCTCCTGTCCACATGTTGAAAGTCCTTCCTTGTCCCCAATTGGTTTTTGATCGATCAATAAAGAGCCAACAACCAATGGCTGGACAGGTAGAGTAAGGTGGAACTTGGAGATTTGCGCAGGTGAGAAAGTGGGAGAGTGGAAGGAAGCACAGATCATGCTGACCAGGAAGAAGATCAGACCTAAAAGCCCACTGACATGTGAGAGTCAGGGTAAGTGGACACAGGCAACTTCCCTGATTGGGCCTGGAGTAGCAGAGATGAAATCTAGATTTTAAAAGATGTTAGCTGTAGGGTCCACTCTGAAGTTTGACTGAGTTTACCCCACACTGTTGCTGAACAGCCCTGGGACACCTCTCTGGAGGTGGGAATGCTCAGTCTGAGGGGCAGGGGACAGCTGGAGCTGGCTCGGGAGTCCCCGGGCCTACAAGGAGCCTGAGGCTGTCATGTTCTCAGGTGCCGCTGGAAGTTGCAGAAGTGCTGAGAATGGAGTGGAGGCCCGCAGGCTGGCTCTAGCGGGGGTGAGGTGGGGTGGGGGGGTGGTTGTGTGTGTGTATGGGTGGGGGGGCTCCAGCTGGTCCCATGGGGAAAGTATTTGGCTTAACAGTAGTGGCAGGCTTGGGCTTGATGGCAGTCTTGACTGGGAACACAGGGAGGCCTTCTACAGGAGATTAGACAGCGGCTCTGTAGGCAAAGGCCTTCTCTATGTCTCCCCACAGTGGATCCCAATGGTAAGAGGCAGTCCATGGTTTTGAGTCATTTATTGTCATGGCAGAAAGTGGATATGTAAAACCATACCCCACTTCTCAGGGTGTGTCTGAGATTAAATACCTTTTTCAGGGAGAAGTATCTGGGAAGGAAAGCTCATTGGTTAAGCCCTCTAGGACTTTAAGTACCTCATTAAAATTGAGATCTGTCTTGAGCCTACATAGTCACAGGTCACCTCCTCTATATGTGGAGGGTCTTGGGGCATTGACCTTATGTGACTGATGGCCACAAATACGGGGGGCGGGGGGAGTGGGCTTGCAGCTAGTGACAGGGGCCAGGTGCCTAGAAACAGGCAAAGCGCCTACCATCCCTTCAGGGGCTCCAGAGCTTGGAGACTGAGCTCAACCAGCGACCAAGCTACCTTTCATGGTCCCACAGTTAGTTAACTCAGGAGTACCAGAGGGGAGTGTTTGCTACCAGGGGAAAAGATTAGAAATGCTCAGCCATTAAGCTAGTCAAGGCATATTAAAATTAACTGGTGTGCATGCATGTATGCAGGCATGTGGGCATCTTTAATTTGAGAATCCCAGTCTGTTGCTCATTCTACAATATGGACCTCAGTTCAGATTACAAACAGTGAAAATACAAATAACTTACCTCTTCACTTGTACTTTTATGCCCCGCCTGTCCAGTGGAATAGCCTTCAGACCTAAGCAGTACCTTCCCTCATCTCTTACCTCCTGTGGGTGCAGTAGATGGAAGGAGCAGGGGTTGGGGAGTGTAGAATGCATAGCAACTGTCTCCCAGTCTACTTACTTGCCCATTGAAGTGGTGTTTCTGTCTTGTCCTGGAGCAGACTAGGCAGCCTATGAATAGGTACAACTTTTGGTATTCCCCCTTTCAGTCTTGGGGAGGCATTCTATTTAGGGAAAGTACGACTTCCCTACTTGGGAATGCTCACATGTATCATTTTACCAGTTTATCAAATCAAGCTTATCATTTTAAGGATAATGTCTAGTAAGGGGCATATAAAATCTTTCTAGCTTGCCGTTGTGAAATTGTCCAGCCAAGATGATTATGAAAATCAGTTTATGCCCTGCTTTAAGTTACTGTGCAAAATAGCTTCCTATTGTAGTTGACCTGTGGTTTCTTCCTTACTCCCTTCCTGTCATCCAGCTCACATTTCTGTAAATAGCCCTCTTAGTTAACACTCTCCAATGCAGCCACTCTTTCCTATCAGGGTAGAAACTTTCCTTATTAAGAAGGCTAAGTAGGATGATTACAAATTGAGGAGGGGGGCTGGTGAGATTGCTCAAGGGTTAAGAGCACTGACTGCTCTTCTGGAGGTCGTGAGTTCAAATCCCAGCAACCACATGGTGGCTCACAACCATCCTAAATGGAAAACAAATAAAAAAAACCTATGGGCCAGAGCAATTGGAGCTAGAGCGAAGGAGTAGGGGATGGGGGAGGGGGGAGAGAGAAAAAAAAAAACAAATTGAGAAATTGAGGAGGGCAGCAGCCCCTAGCTGGATACCAAACTGCTTTACTCTATTTCTAAGGGACATTTCATACTTTTTCATACACTGCCTATGAGGTTACTACATGCAAATTGTCAGAAACCTAAAACCTTGACAGCCCAACCTCTCCTAGTAACAAAGCATTGAATACAAATCACCAAACGTAAATTATTTGGGCCTTATGGACATTAGCATGGAATATACCCCCAAAGAAACTACTATGTAACTGTATCATAGCTATAACACTCCTGAATCTATTATATGCCCAGAAGGCTAAGTCAGGGCACCACAAAGATGTGTTTATTACTACACTGTTCATAATAGTTAGGATGTGGAAGCAGCCTAGATGCCTAACAGATGAATAGATAAAGAAACTATACCTCATATACACAATGGAATTTTATTCAGCCATAAAAAGAGTGAAATTAGCCGGGCATAGTGGCACACGCCTTTAATCCCAGCACTGGGGAGGCAGAGGCAGGCGAATTTCTGAGTTCGAGGCCAGCCTGGTCTACAAAGTGAGTTCCAGGACAGCCAGGGCTATACAGAGAAACCCTGTCTCAAAAAACAAACAAACAAAAAAAAACCCAAAAAACAAAAAACAAAACAAAACAAAACAAAAGGAGTGAAATTGTGACAGATCATTGCAGAAAATGGGACCAAATTGAAATCATGTTAAGTGAAATAGGTCAGACTCAGAAATACAAATGTTGCATTTTTCTCTTCTATGCCTAATCTACATTTCAACAGAAAGACATGGAAGTAGAAGGGCCTATGTGGGGAGGAATGTAAGAGAGACATTGGAAGAAGGAAAATTTATTCTTCACCTGCTTGCATTTACTTGCCAGCATATCTGCTGGAAGCTACTTCTACAGAAGACCAGCTGAAACAATCAGCCTCGTGGGACTGAGCAACCACTAGATCCTTGGACTTCCCATTCACAGCTGACCACTGTTGGGGAGCTGGACTACAGACTGTAAGTCATCATAACAAATTCCCTTACTATATAGAGACTATCCATAAGTTCTGTGACTCTTGAGAACCCTAATACAATGTACATTGCCCGTTTAAACAAAAAATTACTTTGAATGTGATGTAAGATCATTTCCAATCTATCACACTAGGATAGTTAATATAAATAAGAATACTACCAAAATGCAATGTCTTAGAGTTGGAATAAAGGATTGAATTCTTTATTTCTCCCTAGCTAGGGCATACTACTGATAACCACCTTCTACAAGATTCCTTCAAAGGCTCTTTGCTTTCCTTAGAGCTTCCTGCCATTTTTCTTTTATCCTAGAAAAATGTCTCCAGCACTCCCATTCCTTCTTGTGGGGTTGTGCTTGAGCTATTGTGCATAGTTATTTATTCTTACTAATGCAACTACAAAATGTTTGTAGCAGTGCAGTCCTCTCAGGTCACCTTTCTTGGGGAAAGATGCCATTGTTGTTTTTGCAACAAATGACAGACTCCCAAGCTGATGCTATCAGTACAGCTTGTTAACCTTGAGAAAAGCTTAGATGATGTATGACACCTTTTTTAAACTAATTTTTTAACACTGACATTTTTTTTTTTTTTTTTTTGGTTTTTCGAGACAGGGTTTCTCTGTGTAGTCCTGGCTGTCCTGGAACTCACTCTGTAGACCAGGCTGGCCTCAAACTCAGAAATCCGCCTGCCTCTGCCTCCCAAGTACTGGGATTAAAGGCGTGCGCCACCACGCCCGGCTAACACTGACATTTTAAATAACTTAAAGTGCACAGACACTCCACAGAGGCCTGTCCCAGCCTAAGGGGAACAGTTCTGGGGTGGAACACAGTGTTGGATGAAGGCTAAACAACTGAATAATCTCTGGCCTTATAATCAGTTGTGCTTTAATAAACTCTGGTCTCTTACACTCTATCTTTCATATTATTTATGCTTAAATATAAATAAGGATTCCTTGCGAATAGTACATGCTGTTTAGCAGTGGGGAATTAAGTAAAGGATTAATTGCTAGTGTTCCTTTCTCTGGCAAACCAGCCAGAAGTCCCTTACTGCCCAGGCAAGAGGCTCGGAGCTTATTAACTCTTATTGAACCAGAGAGAAAAGAAAAGGAAAGAAAGAAGTCACTTACACAAACAACACACACACACACACCAGATGAAGCTGGAAATGGCTACACCATCATTTTTTAAAAATTACTTTCAGCTTTTTATAGCTTTTAGACAAAATGTTCTCTGTGTAAGAAAGAATTATCTCATAGGAAAAAAATGTTACGTTCTGGCTCCTCCATTGGGGGCCCTGTGATCCATCCAAAGGCTGACTGTAAGCATCCATTTCTGACGTAGCTAAAACCCGGCATAGTCTTACAAGAGACAGCTATATCTGGGTCCTTAGAGCAAAATCTTGCTAGTGTATGCAATGGTGTCAACATTTGGAGGCTGATTATGGGATGGATCCCCAGATATGGCAGTCTCTAGATGGTCCATCCTTTCGTCACAGCTCCAAACTGTGTCTCTGTAACTCCTTCCATGGGTGTTTTGTTCCCAATTCTAAGAAGGGGCAAAGTGTCCACCCTTTGGTCTTCGTTCTTCTTAAGTTTCATGTGTTTAGAAAGTTGTATCTTAGATCTTGGGTATTCTAAGTTTCTGGGTTAATATCCACTTATCAGTGAGTACGTATTGTCTGAGTTCTTTTGTGACTGGATACCTCACTCAGGATGATACCCTGCAGGTCCATCCATTTGCCTAGGAATTTCATAAATTCATTCTTTTTAATAGCTGAGTAGTACTCCATTGTGTAAATGTACCACATTTTTTGTATCCATTCCTCTGTTGAAGGGCATCTGGGTTCTTTCCAGCTTCTGGCTATTATAAATAAGGCTGCTATGAACATAGTGGAGCATATGTCCTTCTTACCGGTTGGGACATCTTCTGGACATATGCCCAGGAGAGGTATTGCGGGATCCTCCAGTAGTACTATGTCCAATTTTCTGAGGAACCACCAGACTGATTTCCAGAGTGGTTGTACAAGCTTGCAATCCCACCAACAATGAAAGAGTGTTCCTCTTTCTCCACATCCTCACCAGCATCTGCTGTCACCTGAGTTTTTGATCTTAGCCATTCTGACTGGTATGAGGTAGAATCTCAGGGTTGTTTTCATTTGCATTTCCCTGATGATTGAGGATGTTGAACATTTTTTCAGGTGCTTCTCAGCCATTTGGTATTCCTCAGGTGAGAATTCTCTGTTTAGCTCTGAGGCCCATTTTTTATTGGGGTTATTTGATTTTCTGGAGTCCACCTTCTTGAGTTCTTTATATATATTGGATATTAGTCCCCTATCTGATTTAGGATAGATAAAGATCCTTTCCCAATCTGTTGGTGGCCTTTTTGTCTTATTGACAGTGTCTTTTGCCTTTCAGAAGCTTTGCAATTTTATGAGGTCCCATTTGTAGATTCTTGATCTTACAGCACAGGCCATTGCTGTTCTATTCAGGAATTTTTCCCCTGTACCCATATCTTCGAGGCTTTTCGCTAATTTCTCCTCTATAAGTTTCAGTGTCTCTGGTTTTATGTGGAGTTCCTTAATCCACTTAGATTTGACCTTAGTACAAGGAGATAGGAATGGATCAATTCGCATTCTTCTACATGATAACCGCCAGTTGTGCCAGCACCATTTGTTGAAAATGCTGTCTTTTTTCAACTAGATGGTTTTTGCTACCTTGTCAAAGATCAAGTGACCATAGGTGTGTGGGTTCATTTCTGGGTCTTCAGTTCTATTCCATTGGTCTACTTATCTGTCGCTATACCAGTACCATGCAGTTTTTATCACAATTGCTCTGTAGTAAAGCTTTAGGTCAGGCATGGTGATTCCACCAGAGGTTCTTTTATCCTTTAGAAGAGTTTTTGCTATCCTAGGTTTTTTGTTATTCCACATGAATTTGCAGATTCCTTAAAGAATTGAGTTGGGATTTTGATGGGGATTGCATTGAATCTGTAGATTGCTTTTGGCAGGATAGCCATTTTTACTATATTGATCCTGCCAATCCATGATCATGGGAGATCTTTCCACCTTCTGAGATCTTCTTTAATTTCTTTCTTCAGAGACTTGAAGTTCTTATCATACAGATCTTTCACTTCCTTAGTTAGAGTCACACCAAAGTATTTTATATTATTTGTGACCTTTAGAAGGGTGTTGTTTCCCTAATTTCTTTCTCAACCTGTTTATCCTTTGTGTACAAAAAGGCCATTGACTTGTTTGAGGTTAATTTTATATCCAGCTACTTCATTGAAGCTGTTTATCAGGCTTAGGAGCTCTTTGGTGGAATTTTAGGGGTCACTTATATATACTATCATATCATCTGCAAAAAGTGATATTTTGACTTCTTCTTTCCAATTTGTATCCCCTTGATCTCCTTTTGTAGTCGAATTGCTCTGGGTAGGACTTCAAGTACAATGTTGAATAGGTAGGGAGAAAGTGGACAGCCTTGTCTAGTCCCTGATTTTAGTAGGATTGTTTCCAGCTTCTCACCATTTACTTTAATGTTGGCTACTGGTTTGCTCTAGATTGATTTTATCATGTTTAGGTATGGGCCTTGAATTCTTGATCTTTCCAAGACTTATCATGAATGGGTGTTGGATTTTGTCAAATGTTTTCTCCACATCTAATGAGATGATCATGTGGGTTTTTTCTTGAGTTTGTTTATATACTGGATTACCTTGATGGATTTCTGTATATTGAACCATCCCTGCATCCCTGGGATGAAACCTACTTGGTCAGGTTGGATGATTGTTTTGATGTGTTCTTGGAATCGGTTAATGAGAACTTTATTGAGGATTTTTGCATCGATATTCATAAGGGAAATTGGTCTGAAGTTCTCTATCTTTGTTGTATCTGTTTGTGGTTTAGGTATCAGAGTAATTGTGGCTTCATAGAATGAGTTGGGTAGAGTACGTTCTGCTTCTATTTTGTGGAATAGTTTGTGAAGAACTGGGATTAGATCTTCTTTGAAGGTCTGATAGAACTCTGCACTAAACCCATCTGGTCCTGGGCTTTTTTGGGTTGGGAGAATATTAATGACTGCTTTTATTTCTTTAGGGGATATAGGACTGTTTAGATCATTAACCTGACCTTGATTTAACTTTGGTACCTGGTATCTATCTAGAAACTTGTCCATTTCTTCCAGGTTCTCCAGTTTTGTTGAGTATAGCCTTTTGTAGAAGGATCTGATGGTGTTTTGAATTTCTTCAGGATCTGTTGTTATGTCTCCCTTTTCATTTCTGATTTTGTTAACTAGGATGCTTTCCCTGTGCCCTCTAGTGAGTCTGGCTAAGGGTTTATCTATCTTGTTGATTTTCTCAAAGAACCAGCTCCACGTTTGCTTAATTCTTTGAATAGTTCTTGTTTCCACTTGGTTGATTTCACCCCTGAGTTTGATTATTTCCTGCAGTCTACTATTCTTCGGTGAATTTGCTTCCTTTTGTTCTAGAGCTTTTAGGTGTGTTGTCAAGCTGCTAGTGTGTGCTCTCTCTAGTTTCTTTTTGGAGGCACTCAAAGCTATGTTTTCCTCTTAGAAATACTTTCATTGTGTCCCATAAGTTTGGGTGTGTTGTGGCTTCATTTTCTTCAAACGCTAAAAAGTCCTTAATTTCTTTCTTTATTCCTTCTTTGACCAAGGTATCATTGAGAAGAGAGTTGTTCAGTTTCCATGTGAATGTTCGCTTTCTATTATTTATTTTGCTATTGAAGATCAGCCTTAATCCATGGTGATCTGATAGGATGCATGGGACAATTTCAATATTTTTTTATCTGTTGAGGCTTGTTTTGTGACCAATTATGTGGTCAGTTTTGGAGAAGGTACCATGAGGTGCTGAGAAGAAGGTATATCCTTTTGTTTTAGGGTAAAATGTTCTGTAGATATCTGTTAGATCCATTTGTTTCATAACTTCTGTTAGTTTCACTGTGTCCTTGTTTCGTTTTTGTTTCCATGATCTGCCCATTGGTGAAAGTCGTTTGTTGAAGTCTCCCACTATTATTGTGTGAGGTGCAATGTGTGCTTTGAGCTTTACTAAAGTATCTTTAATAAATGTGGCTGCCCTCGTATTTGGAGCATAGATATTCAGAATTGAGAGTTCCTCTTGGAAGATTTTACCTTTAATGAGTATGAAGTGCCCCTCCTTGTCTTTTTTGATGACTTTGGGTTGGAAGTCGATTTTATTAGATATTAGAATGGCTACTCCAGCTTATTTCTTCAGACCATATTCTTGGAAAATTGTTTTCCAGCCTTTCATTCTGAGGTTGTGTCTGTCTTTTCCCTGAGATGGGTTTCCTGTAAGCAGCAAAATGTTGG
The DNA here is from genome assembly GCF_978045245.1 of Mus caroli. NCBI lineage: Eukaryota > Metazoa > Chordata > Mammalia > Rodentia > Muridae > Mus > Mus caroli. The sequence goes on from NW_028227265.1 coordinate 124,711,273, forward strand.
GTCGTGTTTGTGTAGCCAGTCTGTTAGTCTATGTCTTTTTATTGGGGAGTTGAGTCCATTGATATTAAGACATATTAAGGAAAAGTAATTGTTGCTTCCTATTATTTTTGTTGTTAACTTTGGCTTTTTGTTCTTGTGGCTGTCTTCTTTTAGGTTAGCTGAAGGATTACTTTCTTGCTTTTTCTAGGATGTGGTTTCGGTCCTTGTATTGTTTTTTTTTTTTTTTTTTTTTTTTCTGTTATTATCCTTTGAAGAGCTGGATTCGGGGAAAGATAATGTGTGAATTTGTTTAGGTCGTGGAATACTTTGGTTTCTCCATCTACCGTAATTGAAAGTTTGGCTGTGTATAGTAGCCTGGGGTGGCATTTGTGTTCTCTTAGTGTCTGTATAACATCTGTCCAGGATCTTCTGGCTTTCATAGTCTCTGGTGAAAAGTCTGGTGTAATTCTGATAGGCCTGACTTTATATGTTACTTGACCTTTTTCCCTTGCTGCTTTTAATATTCTATCTTTATTTAGTGCATTTGTTATTCTGATTATTATGTGTCGGGAGGAATTTCTTTTCTGGTCCAGTCTATTTGGAGTTTTGTAGGCTTCTTGTATGTTCATGGCCATCTCTTTCTTTAGGTTTGGGAAGTTTTCTTCTATAATTTTGTTGAAGATATTTGCTGGTCCTTTGAGTTGAAAATCTTCATTCTCATCTACTCCTATTATCCGTAGGTTTGATCTTCTCATTGTGTCCTGGATTTCCTGGATGTTTTGAGTTAGGATCTTTTTTCATTTTCCATTTTCTTTGATTGTTGTGCTGATGTTCTCTATGGAATCTTCTGCACCTGAAAGTCTCTCTTTCATCTCTTGTATTCTGTTGCTGATGCTCACATCTATGGTTCCAGATTTCTTTCCTATGGTTTCTATCTCCAGCGTTGCCTCACTTTGGGTTTTCTTTATTGTGTCTACTTCCCTTTTTATGTCTAGTATGGTTTTGTTCATTTCCATCATCTGTTTGTATGTTGTTTCCTGTTTTTCTATAAGGACTTGCAACTCTTTAGCAGTGTTCTCCTGTATTCCTTTAAGTGAGTTATTAAAGACCTTCTTGATGTCCTCTACCATCATCATGAGATATGCCTTTTAAATCCAGGTCTAGGTTTTCGGGTGTGTTGGGGTACCCTGGACCCGCTGAGGTCAGAGTACTGGGTTCTGATGATGGTGAGTGGTCTTGGTTTTTGTTAGTAAGATTCTTACATCTGCCTTTTGCCATCTGGTAAACTCTGGAGTCAGTTGTTATAGTTGTCTCTGACTAGAGCTTGTTCCTCTCATGATTCTGTTATTCTCTACCAGCAGACCAGGGAGACTATCTCTCTCCTGAATTTCAGTAGTCAGAGCACTCTCTGTAGGCAGGCTCTCCTCTTTCATGGAAGGTGAACAGATATCTGGCGTTCAGACTTGCCTCCTGGCAGAAGATGAAGGCCCAAAACAGGACTTGTCCCAGAAGCTGTTAGCTTCTGTAGTCCACACTCTCACTTGTGCAGACTAGTTTCGGTGGAGTCTGGGAGCCAAGATGTCTCCTACAGATGCTCAGGCAAAGCCCTCCTGGGCTGGGTGGACACCTAGCCTCTGTGTAGAGTAGTCTCGGTGGAGTCTGGGAGCCAAGATGTCTCCTGAAGATGCTCAGGCAATGCCTTCCTGGGCCGAGCTGACACCTAGCCTCTGGCAGGGAAGGTGCCCGGATGTCTGGAGCCTGAAAAGGGGGCTGCCTCAGAAGCTCTATGGCTCCCGCCTGTCCCAGAAGCTGTTAGCTTTTGTAATCCACACTCTCACCTGTGCAGAGTAGTCTTGGTGGAGTCTGGGATCTATTATTATTTTAAATAGTAGGGATGGGGTATGTATGCTATGGCGCAATCAATATGAATAAGTTCTTTTTTCCCCTTTTGTGTGGGTTCTAGGATTGAACCCTGATCATCAGGCTTGTATCTTCTGACAACAGTTTCTACCCTTTGAGTCATTTTACAGGCCAGGTATCAATAAATCAACATTAACTCATGGATTAAATCTTTACTTGCAGAAGCTTAAAATGTAGTCTGTTCCCTTCTTTGGAAAACAAGTTATAGACAGGTTTTTGGTTTTTTTGTTTGTTTTTTGTTTTTTGTTTTTCTTTTTTTGTTTTTGTTTTTTTGTTGTTGTTTTTGTTTTGTTTTGTTTTGTTTTTGTTTTTTTTAGTGTGTGTGCAGTTTTGGGTAGATGAAACTTTTAGAAGTGGGGACCTCTTAAGGGTTGTAGTATCTTCTAAAAAAATTTTAATCCGTGTATAAAGGTAGTGTTCTTGGTACCACTTAGTAACAATCAATTCTTGAAAGAAATCTTTCATTTTAAGCCCTTTCAGAGGCACACAGGGAAGTGCTTCCCCACCAGGGAGAATTTCACCCTGCAGGAGACATTTTGGCAGTATCTAGAGAAGTTTTTTTTTTCCTTTTCTCATGTGCATGTGTGATATGCATGCATGTGTACATTGGAGGCTCAAAGTTGATGTTGTGAGTCTTCCTTTCTCAATCATTAAAGCAAAGTCTTTCAGTTAATTCATAGTTCTTGGATATGGTTAGTCTAGCTAGCCAGCTTGTCCAGGCAAACCATGTCTGCCTTCTCTGCATTATAAATATAGACATGCTGCCACACCTACTTGGCATTTATGTGGATGCTGGGGATCTAAACTATGGTTCTTATGCTTGTATGTGTAGCAAGATCTTTAGCCATCAACCTATTTCTCCAGCCCCAAGAACCATTTTTTTATTGTATAGAACAGGAGGGGATGTTGCTGGCTCCAGTGACTGGACCCCTAGAAGTGGGTTATGTTCTTCTCTTCCATCCCTGGACCCACCCAGCGAAGAATCACTTGGTTCACAATGGCCATAGTACTACTACTGAGATACTGGCACAGAACATGGAATGATGGAAGACTGTTTTCCTCAGAGATTACACATAACTCTTGGGTCAGGTTGGACACAGTCTCTTGAGAAAATATAAAAACTAGGACATAACTGAACAAGAACAGAGTGTGAAGCATGGCTTTTCCAATCCTTTCTCTAATGCAAGCCTCACCAGAATTATTCTGTGCTTGAGTTTCATTAAAACTTAACTGTTTCAGGCTCCTTCTAAAGATGGTGTGTGTGTGTGTGTGTGTGTGTGTGTGTGAAGCATTTGGACTTCAAATTTTTTCTTTTGGGCTGGCTACAAAAGTACCTTAATTTCTCTTTTCAAAAATTGCTCAGGTAGTTTGACATTTGTGTATAGAGATGAAGAAAATAGACTGAATAAATGGTAGATCATTTTCAGATAATCTTTAATCAGAACAACTCATCAAAGGAAGCAACAACCATTAACAATTTGTGCCATAAATGAGCAGAGAGAGGCATGTGAGAATCCTGCATTGTGTAAAGAGTTTCAGATCCTTATTTGCTAAGAGAAATATCTGTAACATCTTTTTTTGCTGCACCAAGGCTTCTCTGAATAGGAGCACACCAGATCATCTCTGCCACATCCCTGGAGCTTATGTTCCTCAATGGATGGCTTCACTGAAGGAACTCAACTTTCAGCCAGAAATTTCCTGACTTTGCCTCATGCATTGACTCCCTGCTAATGGCCTGTCATAACCCCAGTTATTTTTGTACAGAAGTCTCCCTATTCTCTGAGCAGGTGGATACCATGGGAAGGGCTACCCATCAGTTACTCTGATCTCTGAAGTCCCTTTCCTCCCACTTTTGGGATTTTCTACCATCATTAACAGTGTTGATGAAAATCCTAGGATAACTATTTTTGGAAATTACAAATGGATTTATGAAGTGTGTCAAGATAGTGAAGGACTTCTGATTTGATAAATCTTGAGAAAGAATCCAGGTTCAAAAGATGATTTTACCATCTGTTTGATCCAAGGAAAGCTGACTCCATGGTTTGCTTGAGGTCTAGCTAAAGTAGTTGAGCTGACCTGCCTGGCATCACCACTGGGAAAGGAAAATTCATACTCTAAAGCTAACATGCTGAAGAGAACTCTACCTGATCTGAATAGAGAAAAGTATTCTTTTCTGAACTGATTTGCAATACTGTCCATGCCCCAGTTCCCTTACAGCAACACTGTTATCCCCATGCCCAGCCCCTCCTCCACACTCCATGTATGTTGTATTTTTTCTTACTTTGAGATTGCTAAGTAAAGACATAGCTCCTTGTCTCTGTCCTGACTCTTAGCACAGTATATGAGACACAGAAACCTCTTCAGATGTTGCCTGAGTCCTCTGTCTTGCCCCGTGTCCCCCTTGAGTGCAGTGGCTGAGAAGGCATGGAGCCCAGACTTCTGGAACAGGTGAGAAAATAAAGTAGTTTTATTTTTCAGGAGCGCCCTTTATGGCTTCCATTGTTCCCAAGCAAGCATGCCTCCAAGTGGCAGTTCCTGATTGGCTGTCATTGTCTGCATCACCAATCTCTAGTCTCTCAGGCAGGCCCTCATGGGGAAGTTACCTACAGGGCTGCCCAGTCCCACTTGATGTTTATGCAGAGTAACCACAGCCTTGTCAGTGAGATCTCCTACATTCAGAAACGCTGGCAGAATGCCTGTTTTCTTCATGTGGCTGCTCAGATTATTTTGAAAGACATACATGTTTTTCCATTTTAAAAGTTAGGCATGTTGACACACCTCCTCAGTGTATAGCAAGAGCTCTGCAAATCCAGGTTAGTGGATTCAGTAGAAAAAACTGTAAATGATTTTTCTAAGAAATGTTGTTTGCAGCTTGCCATTACATATCAAACTTTCACCCAACCTACAAACAAGTTAGTAATATGTTTTGAGATCTTTATGGTTGCTCTGCTTGCTTACAGTGTATTCAACCTGTTCAGAATTCACTGACCTTTAAGTAAAACAATGTATTCAATCTTGCTCTGCTTTGGCCTCTCTAAATTATGATTTGCTCTATTTCTCCTTAATGATTTGTTGATTCCTAGCTCAGAGCAATGTATTTGTTCAAAAGATGTAGGGGCTAGAACTATGACCATTTGCTGGAAGCAGTAAGGTTTGAACCTCTCCCTCCAATGTTGAAAGCAATGTGGGCATAGATTAATAATACCCGGTTGTGTCCTTGGGTGATATTCTGAGTCAATAGAGTCAGAGGAACAATTTTTCCCTTCATGAGACCTCTGTAAAAACTTAAGACAAAAGTTCCTCATTCCTCTCCCACACTGTCTTTGCTGTGATGTTCAATAAATAGAGTGGATAGAATGGCCTATGTTTAAGAGATCAGCTCAAAGGTCTTCAAACAAACCAACCAGTCTTGGGTAAATGACTCCAAGGGTCAGTTTCCTTTCTTACCATTTGTGGTGTTCCCTCCAAAATGAGTTGGCCTAAGAATCAAGTCCCTATGATCTGGAGAGGTGTAGGGATTCGAGGTTACTGCCTTTCATGGAAGCATTTCCTGTTTACCCACTAATCAAAGATTGAGCAATGGCTTATTATGTTTAAGGTACTCTGCTGACTCCCAGAAACAGCAGTTAGATACGTTCCTTGTTCTATGCTGTGTGTGTATGTGCATGTGTGTGTGGGGGGGGGGGTAATTACTTTTAAAATACACGAAGGAACTCACAAATAGATTTGTATTTAGATAAGCTAAAAATTACTTTTAAAATTTTATCCCAAGACAGTTTCAGGATGTTTTGGATTTACGATGCACAATACAAATTCAGCAGAAACACACTTGAATTTCCATCTTTTCCTGGGCTGGTGTTGTGTCTCTTTTGGGTTCTTTACATTTTACTCTTTTCGGTTCTTTACATTCTTTAGTTTTCCTTTAATATGGCATCCGTGTTTGATATTACTCTGAAATACTTCAGCATCTGAGAAGGATGTGCCTAGTGGATCTGTGAAAACTTGAGTTTGTGGTATTTTTCTTCCCTTCTTTTGCTTTTGTTTGATCTTGAGAAAAAGAGAAGTTTGCAGACTGGTGTGGCCAGGTGTGAGGGCCTCACCCTTTCTTGAGTGGATCTCCTTTTCATCAACAGTTATTCATACTACACATTTCTTCCTGCATCTGTTTGTCAAATTGTGTTTTTCTGAGATTTATACCTAGCACTGTATTAGGCTTCTTTTTTTATCACTGGGACAAAATACCATAGAGAAACTATTAAAAGGAAGTAAGTTTTATTCTGGCTGGTAGTTCTAGAGGTTCAGCCTGTGGTGAGGTGTAGCCGAAGGCTGAGGCTGAATAAAGTTGCTCACCTCCTGAAGGTCAGGAAGTAGAAAGTCAGCAAGCACCAGGGACAGAAGATACCTGCCAAAGGCCTGTCCCCAGTGACCTGCTTTCTCCTACCAGCCCCACTTTCGAATAGGCCTGTGGGCTGTGCTGTCACTGATTACTCATTGATGAAGTCAGGAGTTTCATGAATCAGTCATAAAAGTCCCTAAACTGGCATCTAAGATTTCAGCAAGTGGACATTTGGAGACATTTCATATCTAAACCATAACAGTGTGTTGAACTTATTTTTCTGTCTTCTGGTTTTTGTACTCCTGATGAGAAGACTATGTTTAGTTTTTTTTGTAATTCCCAGTAATTGGATGCCTTTTTCTGGCTCTCTTGAGAAGCCTCACACCCCACCCCCACCCCACCGTGTCTATTTCTCTTCATAGTCACTCACTAAGTCTTTGTATATTCTTTATCAATTTTTATATAAATCCCACCTACTCTGTAATTATAGTTAGAGAATTTATTTGATGGTATCTTTCTCCAGACCCCCCCCCCCCAAAAAAAAATCATTTGCTTTTATGGACAGTGGATTCTTTAGTATGGTGATAGACTGAGGTGATGACAGCTTGCTTACATGATGGGGGGTCCTCCCATTTCTGGCACTGCTAAGTTGCAGCCTTTCTGAGGTCTTAACTGGAAACATGACTATTTTCTAGATTTTTGATGAAAAATCAAAAATCTAGAAAATAGTTATTTCCTTCCAAGGTTATTTCCTTCCCATCTCCTGGACTCTTGTGGAGCTATGCATTCTTTTCAGCTGCCACTGCTCACTTTGGCATGTGCTTCCCAGGATCTGTGGTCTCATTGGTAGACATCTTCTGAGATCAGATGGTGGGTGCACTCCTGAGCTTCCCAATTCTTCTAGCTACTGATATTTTCTCTTTGTCTGGCATCTCTAGTTACATACAATGAGAAAACCTGCCTGAAGCAGTTCACTGTCGGAAGTAAGTGCCACACTGTTAAGCTGGTGTGAATGGAGAGCAACAGTTTTTCATATGTACGTATAAACTTCTTTTCCCCTGAACTTTGCATATGAGAATACACAGAATCTACCCAAGCTTCCTGTCAGCCTAGTTTAGTACACACAGAGCTGGCTGTGTCCCCTTGAGAGGCTGGGCTAGCTGGGCACTGTGGCTGGATGTTCTCACCCAGAATTAAGAGAGAAGTTCTTCGTTCATAGCAATAATCCCAAGAAAAAAATCTTCATCCAAAATCTGAAGTTTTGTGGCTGTCAGTTTTCATAATTTTGTAAGCTTGAAACATCAGTCAGACTATTGAAATTAGAGGACCATTTTGCACTCTTATTTACTTATTAGCGCCAAGCCATAAATCTCAGAAAAAGACAGATTTAAATTCCATAATTTTAATTTCCATTGTGGGTAACACAATCCTAAATAAGAAATTATTACTCAGTTGAATTTATTCATCAAAAAATAGAGATTAGTTGTTCCAAAGATGATGCATGATATGCAAGCATAGTCTGATGGAATTTCCAAGAAATAAATTGGTGAATTTTGGATAACAATAATCAAAAGAGATGGAGATGTCTGGCTATATTTAATAGTAGAGTAAAATGGGAAAGATTACAAAAATAGAACTGTGTTAAAAAATGTACAGTTGGTCCCAGAGTGGGCTGTGGGCCTGGGGAGGTTTCTCAGAAAAGTGATAGATGAATAGACACAGACAGACAGACAGACAGACAGACAGGTCCTACAAAGACAGAGAGCCACAGAAAAGCAGCAGTATGCTGTCATCAAACATACATTTTAAGAGAAATAAGATGCAGGAACGAGGATACTAAAAGTGCATGCAGCAGTGATATGGTAAGGGAGATGCTAACCCTCTTCTCTTGGTGCCTGAGCATCAGTAAGACATCTTTTTAAAAGACCAGTGCTATGTCAATGGTTTTCTATCTGTCTCTGTCTCTCCTTTCTCTCTCTCCCTCTACTCCCCTTCCTTCCTCCCCCCGCCCCCCCCCCGTCTCTCTCTCTCTCTCTCTCTCTCACACACACACACACACACACACACACACACACACACACGCTATTCTCTTGCTCTTTCTTTTGTTCTCTTTCTCCCAAATGCCTCATGAAGAGATAGGATAGGGGTTAGGGTTGGGTTTAGGGTTAGGGTTAGGGTTAGGGCTAAGGTTAGGTCAGGGTTAGTGGTTAGGGTTAGGGGTTAGGAAATAGGGTTGGGTTTAGGGTTAGGGTTAAGGGAGGTCCTTTTTTAAAAATTATTTTTTCCAGCTCTCTCTTGCTCTGGTCACTCACTCACTCACTCTTACTCTCTAGCTGGTTTGCTGTGGTTTCTATCCCTGCTGGGAGGGAGGGAGGGAGGGAGGGAGGGAGGAAGGAAGGAAGGAAGGAAGGAAGGAAGGAAGGAAGGAAGGAAGGAAGGAAGGAAGGAAGGAAGGAAGGAAGGAAGCCCGAACTCTTCTGCACTGACTGGCTTCCTTCCTTCCTTCCTTTTTTTTTTTTTTTTTTTTTTTTTTTTTTTTTTTAATTTATTTTAGGTGTGAGGAGGGCATTGTAGGCAGATCCGGTGACAGAGGACAGTTGAATTCCAATCCCAGTTGTCCCTTCTTTTCTTATTTTTATTCTTTTTCTTTTTTTTCCTTCTTTTTCTTTTTCTTTTGGCCTTTATATATATATGTAAATGTATGTATAAATGTATATGTAAATGATATGTAATTGTATAAGCAACTGATATGCAATGTGTATGTAAATGCACATATGAATAAATTTGCAAATATTCAAATGATATTTAGATTTGCGGGTAGTGCCTAATTCTGGTGGGTGTGGCATTAGAAGGAATGGGTGTGGCTGGGTGCAGAGGGTGTGGCCTGAGTGTGGTGAAACTGGCCTAAAGAATTATGGGTGGGCGTGGTCTGGATAGGATTGGTGTTGCATTAGGAAGTATGGGTGTGTCCTGGGTACAGTGGGAGTGTCCTAACCAATTGAGGGCGTTGTCGTTGAATAGTGGGAGTAGCCTGAAGATCTGTGGGTGTTTTCTGTAGTGGGAGTGTCCTAAAGGAGTATGGGCGTGGTCTGAGAGTAGTGGGTGTGCCCTGAAGGAGGATGGGCGTGGTCTCAGAGTAGTGTGCTTGGCCTAAAGGAGGGTGGGCATGTTCTGAAGCTGCATGGGCATGGCCTAAATGAGGGTAGGCGTGGCATTTGAAAGCATGGGCATGAATATCATTTGCATATTTGCTTATTCACATATGCATTTACATGTACACTTGCATGCACATTGCATATACAATTACATATCATTTGTATGTGCATTTATAAATACATTTACATATATGAAAAGACCAAAAGACAACTGGGATAATTCCCACAGTGACTCGCAACTGAGGATAGCCACGTGGGTAGGGTGTCCTCCTCAAACCTAACATGAAGAAATAAAAAAAGGATTCAGAAGTCAGCCAGTCCTTCTCAGTGACAATGTAAATGTTTATGTAAATTTGTGGATGTGTCCTTGCTGTCTATGTAAATGTCTATGTGTATTTGTGGTTGTGTTCTGAGTAACTATGTAAATGTCTACATAAATATCTCTGTAAATTTGTAGGCATGTTCTCAGTGTCTATGTAAATGTCTATGTGGGCGGGCCTACAAATGTGTGGGCAGGCCTAAAGATGTGTGGGAGTGGCCTAAAGATGTCTGGGCTGGCCCAAAGATGTTATGGAGTGGTCTAAAAGTGTCTGGGAGGGCCTAATTTGGGGCATGTTCTGTCTCTGTTAATTTGGGGGCGTGTTCTAACTGTCTATGTAAATGTATATGTAAATTTGGGGGCGTGTTCTGACTATGTAAGTGTCCTAAAGATGTGTGAGAGGAGCCTGAGTGTAGTGGGAGGATCCTAAGGATGTGTGGGAGGGGCCTGAGTGTAGAGGGAAGGTCCTAAAGATGTGTGGGAGTGTCATAAAATGTGTGGGAGGGGCCTGAGTATAGTGGGAGGGTCCTAAAGATGTGTGGGAGTGTCATAAAGACGTGTGGGAGGGGCCTGAGTGTAGTGAGAGGGTCCTAAAGATGTGTAGGAGTGGCCTAAAAAAGTGTGGTAGGGGCCTGAGTGTAGTGGGAGGGCCTAAAGATGTGTGGGAGGGGGCTGAGTATAGTGGGAGTGTCTTAAAGATGTGAGTGTCCTAAAGATGTGTGTGAGTTGCCTAAGGATGTGTGGAAGGGGCATAAAGCCCTGTGGGCATAGTCTGAGTGTTGTGGGCGGGGCCTAAAGTCGTGTAGTAGTGGCCTGAGAATATTGGGCATGGCATGAAGACGTGTAGGCTTGGCCCGAGTGTAATGGGTGTGGCTTGAGTGTAGTGGGAACAGCTTTAAAGCCGTGTGGGCGTGACCTAGGTGTAGTGGGCGTGACATAAAGACGTGTGGGCAGCGGCTGTGACCTACCACGTCACGGCGGCTGTGGGAACGGAGGGGTCTGACTGACATTGGGGTCACCGAGCGACTGGGGCGCATGGGTCGCGGCAGCTACCGTTGGGACGGGAAACCCGGGCCTCGGCGTCAATGTCTACGTCAGTGGGCGTGGCAGTGCGCGCACACCTCGATGTTGCCGGCTCTGACGTCACAGGAGTGCGGACGCGGAAGCGGGCTCAGGAACCGAATTCATGTCTGTCTTCAGCTAAGGCGGAATGACAGCAGGTGTAAGAGTGAGGCAGGGGGATTCCTGTGAGTAAGGAAGGAACTGAGGCAGGGGGATGACCGTGACTGCACGGACCTGAGACGACAGGAGAGAGACTTCCAATACGCAGCAGGGAGCCCCGCCCGCTTGGCCTTGACTGAGGCAGGGGCTTGCGCTTTTTCTTTTCTCAATATATAAACAAACAGTGATGTAGCCGCCCCCTCCGCCTGTCAATCACCGTCTCCGCCCACTGAGCTGTGCTCGCCAATCAGAGACAAACCTCGCGGGGCTCAGAGGACCCAAACCCGGGACTGGGACGGAATTATGACTCCTAGTGTGCCTAGGGGCTACCGCGACCTCACTTCCTGTGGCAAACAGGAGATCCCGCGCGAGGAGGGAAGTAACTACAACTCCCAGCATGCACTAGAATTATTGAACCATAACTTTCTGCGCCAGACAGGATGTGCCTCCGGCCCGGACAGGAAGTCCGATCGGTCTGCTGCGGCCGCAGGGCTTGATGGGAGATGCAGTCCAGTCAGGAAGCTTCGCCTCTTGCGTGCCCCGTCCTGCTCGCTGTTTCCGGTCGCACCGAACCGCACCGTGACTGACGGCACGGAGAGGCTTCCAGTGGGCGGCGGGAGCACCTCTGCGGCGGCGGCTGAGGAGCGAAGTGGGAGCGGGTGGGGAATCACTGTCTGCAGCTGAGGCACGGGGCGGGAGATGACAGCGGGTGTGAGAGTGAGGCAGGGGCATTCCCGTGAGTAAAGAAGGAGCTGAGGCTAGGCCATGACAGCAACTGCACTGACAGGAGATGGTAGGAAGCCCCGCCCGCTGGCCAGTGACTGACGGTACGGGTTTCCAATCCCCAGTCACTGAACGGAGACACCGCGGAGCGGAGGAAGCGGCGGGCTAGAGAACCGGAAGTCCAGGCTGTGGTTCTGCTACCACGCGAATTCTCATGCCACCCTTACATTCAATATTTGGTCTCTGTCCCTAAATCACATAACATACAGCAGACACTGAAAGACCCACAACGTGAGGACTCCCCCACGTTCTGACTCAGGAGAGGCGACACCCCAAAATCACCCACAAGAAATGCTGCAAATTGCAAGAGGATTTTTATTCAAGAGCGCTCTAGGGCCCATGGTCATACACCACACAGGGGTAGAGGACCATGGCGCCCCGAGTAGCTGAGTAAGGGGGTATTTAAAGGAAGAAACCACAACTCATGGAGGTGGGGAGGGCATTGTTGGAAAATACCAAAAATACCAGTTAAGAGTCACAAGGAAGTATAAAGTCACAAGTGTCAGGTTATCTCTCAAGACAGTTTCTAAGAGCCCCTAACAATCTAAGAGCCCCTAAAGATAGCATATTTGCATTGTAGGTTCCAGTAATGGTCAGGGTGCCATTCTTTGAATTGAACCCAGGAATCGGGTAGGTGGAGGAATGTCGCTATCTGTTTTATGACCAGTACCTGGAGCACTAAACCACAAAGGCTACACTCCCAAGCCTGAGCCCAAAAGCCTCGAATTTTGCTATACTTCTTCAACACATCTGCTGTTCAATGCTAAGCTACTTTGCAAGCATGGTGGGTTTTTATATATATATATATATATATATATATATATATATATATATATATATAATATTTTATTATTTTGGATTTTGTTGTTCGAGATAAAAATTTCTCTGTGAAACCCTTTCTGACCTGTTAGTAGGTACAGACACCACATCAGCCACCTATCATGTTTTTGTAAGATAACATGTGATGTACAAGTGTCAGGTTATCTCTCAAGACAGTTTCTAAGAGCCCCTAACAATCTAAGAGCCCCTAAAGATAGCACATTTGCATTGCAGGTTCCAGTAATGGTCAGGGTGCCATTCTTTGAATTGAACCCAGGAAGCGGGTAGGTGGAGGAATGTCGCTATCTGTTTTATGACCAGTACCTGGAGCACTAAGCCACAAAGGCTACACTCCCAAGCCTGGGCCCAAAAGCCTCGAATTTTGTTTTTACTTTGCTATACTTTTTTAATACTTCTTCAGTTAGCACATTACGTATTTGTGGGATGTTTTACAGGCAGTGCACCCTCAGCTAAATTCTACTTGCTGTGTCTTTCTATCCCCTAAGCTTTCGTAAATCCTTTACAACATCAATTCTACTCTTTTAAATCACAGCTTGACATTGGATTGCTACCCAGCACATGACATGCCTTTTACAACCTCCACAAAATTAACTCCAAATGGATTGTCCACCTTCATGTGAAATGCTAAGATCAGAACTTGTAGAAACTAGGACTCTCTGAGTTTGGGATCATGCCAAGAATTTTCTACACACAAGCCAAATGCTCTGCACAGTTGCAGCTCCCACAGTGAAGTTATTCAGAAGTTAAGGCTGGGTCCAGCAAGTGGCTAGGACCTCAGGGGACCTCACATGTGGCCGCCGATTCCCACTCAGTCCCGGGAAAGGCCCAACACGGCAGCTCGAAATGCTCAGACCCTTCTTCTCCCCATTGTTGGCAGTGACCCTGTGCTCACCATGTCGCAACTTAGGAGCTTGCCTGAGCACCCTCCACAGCATCCAGCCACAGGACACAGAGCAGAGCACCTGGGACCATTCAAGTCTGCTACTAATTGAAACCAGCGCCAAGGCACCCGGGCGTGGGGTAGGTGTGTGTGTGGGGAGGGGGGGCGCGGAACCAGTCTTCCCTTCTGACTAGCAGGTCCACCGAAAGGCTCTGATTGGCCAGTGAGTCGAACACCTCCCTAAGGGTTAGAGTGTCCTTAGGTAGATGCTTGCCTAGTAAACCTTTTCTCTCATTCTTTCAGCCACATCCTTTAAATCTCATCTTCTGAGAAAAGACTTAGGCATTTGATTCTTCTGATGTCACGCAGGCACAGGCAGAAAGGAGGAAGGGCAGTGGTGGCTGCCAGTGGAGAACAGGCCCATTATTGATGGTGGGAGTGGTGTGGGGCCTGGTCGTTTCTGTTCCTCATGAGGATGCTATTTTAAAGAAAACTGTTCCTCATGACTGATGCAGAATTTCAACATAAGACATAGGCCAGCAGCCATGTATCAGTGACATGTTAAGACGTACCTCTACACGTAGGCATAGGGGAGTTCACAGATTGTGCATGTGGTAGAAGGGACTGTTGGTGGGTAGTAGGTGTGAGAATTGCAATCTCTTGTTTTCACCAGGATCTCTATTTCTATTTTTCTTCCACCGTACTGAATGATTCATTGTCACTGTTTTGTTTCCTCTTTGTTAAAGTATGTTTTTTTTTTTCTGTTGAACTTATCGAATAATGTGCAGCATTCCTAGAGAAGTCTATTTTCTAGTGTTAGCTTGTGTCCAGGACACCTTAAGTAGAACACAAGTGGAAGAGAGCATTGAGATGATGATGAAAGACTAACTCTAAGAAAGGTGCTATAATGTGTACAGTAAATTTCCTTTAGTCAAATGTTCATGTGTGATGCTTATTTTATTAGAAAAAAATTATAAGAACTTTATAGATAATTTAATTTAATGGTTACATAATATACATATATAAATACATTTTAAAAATAAAATATTTAAAATAAAAATTAGATTAAAAAAGTTTTCACAGCCTTGAGAGATGGCTCAGTGGTTGAGAACACTGACTGTTCTTTGGAAGGTTCTGAGTTCAAATCCCAGCGGCCACATGGTGGCTCACAACCTTCCATAATGAGATCTGATGCCCTCTTCTGGTGCATCTGAGGACAGCTACAGTGTACTTAGATATAATAATAAATAAGTCTTTTTTAAAAAGTTTTCACAGTCTTTAATTTTAAAAGAAAAATTGTTTCTGGGTGAGTGAGTATTTGAAGCACATTTTCAGTAGTCTATAACAATGTGATCAGCACTGTAGCTGGAGGATAGGATGTGCAAACTTGCTCATTTACATGTATTTTGCATGACTGTCCTCCCAGACAAAAGGGTACTATGATCTGCACTTTAGGTTAGGTGCTAATAAAGCATCTAGGTAACACACTATCTTCTTCAAATAGCCATAGAGCCTATTGCTATCTCAGATAAATTTCACCTACCTTCTTAGGAAGGGAAGACAAGAATTCTCCCTTTTTTGGGCAAGGGTTTTGCATTTTTATTTTTCTTTTATTATTATTAAAGATTTATTCCTTTATTCTGTTCAGTGTTCTGCCTGCACACCAGAAGAGGGCACCAAGATCATGTTACAAATGCTTGTGAGCCACCATGTGCTTGCTGGGAATTGAATTCAGGGCCTCTGGAAGTGCAGTCAGACCATCCAAACTCTAAGCCATCTCTCCAATGCATCTTTATTCTTAAGATAATTTCCCAGTATCACCATATCCATAATTTAGTTAATTACTTAAATTTAATTTTCTGATAATGAACAAATTTGTAGTAGATCGAGATGACTAGAAGGAAGAAATATCCATTGCACTTGACAACGGTTTCCAATAGCAAACTCTATTAACTGTGAATGTGTGCATCTGAAAGCTGCTCTCTTAATTTGCTGATACAAAATTAACTGCTGAGCACACTCCAGAGAAAACACTTTTTAATTTAATGTTTGCTAGTGCAAATTTCAGGAAATAACACATTGAATGGATAGTTTCACTGTATAATGTGCTTCCTGGGAAATAGATCGTCAATAGGTGATAGTGAGCAGCCACAACAATGTAGTGGAGTTAAACTACACTCAATTTATGTAGAAGTGTGTAGTACCAGCACAGAACACAGACAAATCCTCCTTACACTGTAAATCAGTTTAGATGTTTTACATATTCAATACAATGTTGATTCTAAGAAAACACATTGAATAATTAGTAAATCTTGATCTCTGCATGCTCATTAAAGACCAGAATTAATTACAAGCTCATCCGGAAACATTAACAAGGAGAAACAATGCAAGACTTCAGAGACCAATCATAGTTCATGCTTTGCATGACATAGAACTCAGGAAGGAAACCTTTAAGGAAAACCCAAAAGATGTTCCTTTCCCTGCTGATCAGTAACATAGCCAAATGCACTCTGGTCACTGTGTGTTTTTCCTATGAGCCTTCCAAATTCTGAAGAAGCTTGGAATTAAACATTTCAAAAGCAAATATTTACATAACAGGGATATTTCTGGAATTGCTTCAATGTGTCAGCAGCAGATCCCATGTTCTGATGCTCTTTGGACATGGATGATGGTCTAGAAAGACTGCCATGTTAAAGAAACTCATCACTACTCTATCCAATATGTGCTTGGGTTTAAAGAAACACTAGTGTTTAAATAAAATAAACACTATCTGAAGCTAGACGAAAGCACCTTGGAACTCTCTCGTACACCTTCTACCACAATGGGGTTGGTAGACTCAGGCCGAGGATCAATGAATCTGTTAGAGCATCTCCTAGAGTCCTTGCCTTGAGAAGGCCTTTACTCTGCTGTAAGCTCTAGTCTCTTTGGTCATTTTGTTGCCTCTTATTGTCTCAAGTCAAATAGGCAGCTTTATAATTATGTCTAAGCTTACTCCATATCCCTACAGTAATGGACTTCCAAGAGCTAACAGAGAAGTGTAGGCATGACTTTACTCTCTCAGTTTATTCCTCAATATTGCCATCACCTTAGCAGTTTTCCAAAGATTAGACAGTTATTTTGTAGCTCAGGGTTCCACATCTATGGATTACTGCTTGAAAAACATGGGCATGATATACACAACTATAATCTCACCCTTTAAGAGGTAGAGGTAGGAGGATTTTTAATTCAAGACTACTCTAGAATACATGCGAGATTCTACCTTAATACATCACTGTCCTCATGGGGGAAGAAAAAAGAAATGGCAAGGAAAAGGAGATGTAGAAGGATATAGATGAGGAAAAATTGAAGGGGAGAAGAGATGGAAGTGACTATTTAAAACGTTATGTCTGTTATCCAACATGCAGAGAGCTATCTGCTATAGCTTGTCTGACAAGCTATCTGCTTGTCAGTTTCTATCCAGTGTCGTATCTTTTATGCTGTTTGTCTTAATTTGGGTTTTATTGCTGTGAAAAGACACCATGACCAAGGCAACTCTTATAAAGAACATTTAATTGGGAGGAGTGTATAGATGCAGAGTTTCAGTCTGTTAAAATCAAGGCTAAAAAAAATGTCAGTGTCTAAGCAGACATGGTGCTGGAGGAGACGAGAATTCGACATCTTGATCAGAAGGCAGCCAGAAGACTCTTCTGCCCTGGGTGGAGCTTAAGCATAGGATCTCAGAGTCCAACCTCATAGTGACATACTTCTCAAACGCCACATCTACTCCAGAAAGGCCATACTCCCAAATACTGCCACTTGCCACGGGCCAAGTACATTTAAGCCACCACATCTTTTAAGATTATATTGTTTATATTCATAGGGTTACTTTTGGTATGTATTCTTTTATGTAGTTGGAGATGACTTAATTGTAAATAGGCTTTATCACATTGTCTTTATATATTTTTTAAAAGAATTATTTATTTATTATATGTAAGTACACTGTAGCTATCTTCAGACACACCAGAAGAGGGCATCAGATCTCAGTGGTTGTGAGCCAACATGTGGTTCTGAAGAGCAGTCGGTGCTCTTACCTGCTGAACCATCTCACCAGCCCCATTGTCTATATTTTTAAGTTTTTTCTTCAGTATGAATTCTTTCATGTTTTCAAAGTGAAGCGTGAGAAATAAAGGATTTACTACATTGCTTACATTCATAGGGTTTCTCTCCAGTATGTATTCTTTTATGTACTTGGAAATAATTTTGATATGCAAAGGCTTTGCCACATTAATTACTCTCATAGGGCTTCTCCCCACTATGTGTTCTTTTATGTACTTGGAAAGTTCTATGATAGGCAAAGCCTTTACCACACTGATTACATTATAAGTTTTCTCTCCAGTATGTGTGATTTTATGCATTTTGAGATTACCATGTCACACAAAGGCTTTACCGCATTGATTACATTTGTAAGGTTTCTCCCCAGTATGAATTCTTTTATGTATTCGAAGTTGACCATGAGAAGCAAAGGTTTTACTACATTGATTACATTCATAGGGTTTCTCTCCAGTATGAATTCTTTCATGTATTCAAAGCTGATCTCTTGCACACGCCCGACTGGCCAGGAAGAACGACGCTGCAACAAGATCCTTCCGCATACGTTTATTGGGAGAGCTTGATTGCAGAGGCTAAGTGACCCCAAGCCCAGAACTGGTGCTGCTTATATAGGCCTAGGAGAGGCGTTCTCTCTCATCTGATTGGTTAACTTGTCTCTCATCTGATTGGTTAACTTTGGTTAATTCTCAAAACCTCATCTTGGCAAAAGAACCTTTACTGCCTGTGTATGTGTGGTGGCCAGCAGTAGCCAACTGCCACTCTGCAACTGTCACTCTGCAACTGCCACTCTGTAACTGCCACTCTGCAACGGCTTCCCACACTGATCACGATAAGCAAAGGCTTTACCACATTGCTTACATTCATAGGATTTCTCTCCAGTATGTGTTATTTTATGCATTTTGCGAGGACCAAGTTGTGCATAGGCTTTACCACATTGATTACATTTGTAAGGTTTCTCTCCAGTATGAATTCTTTCATGTTTTTGAAGTTGAGCACGAGAAGCAAAAGATTTACTACATTGATTACATTCATAACATTTGAATCTAGTATGAATTCTTTCATGTCTTTGAAGAAAATTCTGACATACAAAGGCTTTACTACACTTATTAGATTTGTAAGGTTTCTCTCCAGTATGAATTCTTTCATGTTTTCAAAGTTGACTGTTACAGGCAAAGGCTTTATCACATTCATTACATTTATAAGGTTTCTCTCCAGTATGTATTCTTTTATGTACTTGGAAAGAACTTTGATATGCAAAGGCTTTGCCACATTGATTACATTCATAGGGCTTCTCTCCAGTATGTGTTCTTTTATGTATTCGGAAGTTTTTATGATATGCAAAGCCTTTACCACACTGATTACATTTGTAAGGTTTCTCTCCAGTATGTGTTATTTTATGCTTTTTGAGATGACTGTGTTGTACAAAGGCTTTACCACATTGGTTACATTTGTAAGGTTTCCCTTGAGCATGATTTCTTGCATGTTTTCGAAATTGATCATAAGGGAGCTGGAGAGATGGCTCAGTGGTTAAGAGCTCCGACTGCACTTCCGAAGGTCCTGAGTTCAAATCCCAGCAACCACATGGTGGTTCACAACCATCTGAATGAGATCTGACACCCTTTTCTGGTGTGTCTGAAGACAGCTACAGTGTACTTACATATAATAATAAATAAATCTTTTAAAAAAATAAAAAAAAAGAAATTGATCATAAGAGGCAAAGGATTTACTACATTGCTTATATTCATAGGTTTTTCACTCCAATAGATGTTCTTTTAAGTATTTGGAGAGTATGGTATCCTGCAAAAGCCTTACCACACTGATTGAATTTATAGAATTTCTCTCCAATATGTATTATTTTCTGCATTTGGAGACTACTGTGATGTAGAAAGGCTTCACCATACTGAATGCCTTCATCGGGTTTCTCTCCAGTAAGACTTCTTTCATGGTAATTAGCACATGTGAAAGCTTTACCACAATCACTAAACTCATGAATATTTTTATCTATAGGGATTAATTTTATAATTTGGTCTAATTGTAAAGAGGAATCACATCTGAAGATTTTTATCCTTTTGTTTATATTCATGGGTTCCCCTTCATTATAGATTGTTTTGCATACCTGTAATGGTAAGAATGTTATTACATGGCTCACATTTGTAGCATCCTATTTCTCTATGAGATATTTCACATATCTGGAGGGAAATGGAAGAGCTTAGACCTTTACCACACTGAATATATTCATAAATTTCCTATATTGTGAAATACACTACATTTTTATACTACATTGGCAAAGTAAACCAGGACAAACAGAAAAGAAGTTCCACAATCCTAGTACTCATAGGGATTTTCTGCAGTGCGAGTTTATGAATATATTCCCACTGAAGTTGGAAAACCAACTAATTATAAACTTGTATCACACTGAGAAAGTTTACTAAATGTGGACTACTAAATATATTTTAATTGTTCTAGGAGAGAGAGAGATACATTGTTTATTTCAGTGTCCCTACACTCAATTGGCTTGAATCCATTGTGACACAGGATATACCTCTTAAAAAAGAATAACAAATAAAAAGATTTCCACATTGTATTCACACAGTTTGGCTGTTTGTTCATCATAGACATATGGTATAGGCATTAAGGTTTCTCCTCAACAACATTCCTGACTCTCATAAACTGTCCCTCTCACTTAAACTTAGCAATGTTATTATATGAGTAACCAGCTTTACTATGGAATATTTGCTTATTCAAAACATACACTTATCACCTAATATATATCTTTGAGTGGTGTGAGACTAGATTGGCAGTTCTATAGAGTAGCTGCAATGTGGCTACAATTCAAATGGGAATATCAGTTAAGGCATTGTTTCCTTGTCTTCTTTCATAGAGGAATACCTGCAACCACATATCAGGCACTTTACACTGAAGTACATCAACTTGTGAGAATTTAATAATCAATACACTAAAAGACGTGGGTTTTTTTTTTTACACTGTTGATTTTTTTTAAAGTTCCTGGACACATTAACATTTCTTCAGAGGCATATTCAGAACAACTTGCACATGAAAATTACCTTCCATATCTTCTGAAACTTTTACAATGTTCTTCAATATCTTCAATGTCTTCCAAATTGTAGCCTAAAATATAGTACCAGAAAATGAATGATATATCATTGGAAATTAGGCAAATTTAAGTTAGTATCTTTAGTAAAGCTGATTTATTCACCTCATTCTTCTTCATTCTCAATTGAAATTACAGAAAAGCACCAATAACAAAAGAACAGTTGTTCCCTCATTATAAAAGTAAAAGAAAATGCAGTCTTACCTATAGCACTGAGGTTCCTATTGGTCTCCAACATCACATCTTTGTAAAGACTCTTCTGTGAAGCATTCAGCAAAGCCAATTCTTCTTGAGTGAAGTTCACATGCACATCATCATAAGTCAATGCATCCTAAAATATTCCACACATGTGTACCACAGAAACCATGATACCAACATCACTGTAAATGTATGCTTCATTGACAATATATTTGTATGATTCTGGTACTTCCTCCACTAATTTCAGAACCAAGAAGTTCTAATGTAATTACCAAGTCACCTTAGAGAGAAACTGAGTAATAAGGTTCAATTCTGTCATTTCTTTGCTCTCTGAATAGGATATAGCCTTGCAAGAGAAATGCTAAATAAGAGAGGGGGGAGGGGAATAAGATGTTGATGATGATGAGGGAGAAGAAGAAGAAGAAGAAGAAGAAGAAGAAGAAGAAGAAGAAGAAGAAGAAGAAGAAGAAGAGGAAGAGGAAGAGGAAGAGGAAGAGGAAGAGGAAGAGGAAGAGGAAGAGGAAGCGGAAGAGGAACAAGAACAAGAAGAACAAGAACAAGAAGAACTAGTAGTAGTAGTAGTGAGCACACATCAGAGAAATTTTATGAACAATTACTACCTACAAAAAATGATGGGCAAGCTGAGCATATGCTTTTAATTGCAGCACTCAGGAGGCAGAAGCAGGTATATCTCTGTTCTACCCTAGACAACCAGAGGTACATATTAAGAGCCTGTCTCCCCTGAAATAGTCAATCAAACAAACAACAAAGAGAGAAAAGACTCAGAGGTTTTTACTGGAGTTGAAGAATTACACATTCACTCCCGTTTTCTATTCATCTTCCAGAATCCTGAAGTGTCCCAGTTTAATCTGTAACAATAGTGAGATCTTATTTAAAGGGGATGCATCTTTGAACAGATACAAATGGACAGATGAAAATTTTGATCCTACATTGGACAGGAACTGGCTCACAAGTGAAAGGGCTCTTGCTGGTCTTCAAAATAATTGGGCTCAATTGCCAGTACTTCTAAGGGGTTTCATAACTATCAATTACTCCAAGTTCAGGAATTCTGAACTTGTACTCACTACTTCTCTCTTCTATGGGAACCAGGCATACATGATGTACATATTCAAATATTCATATTCATTTAAAAAATCAAAACAAACAACAGGTAGGAAGAATGTTATGCACCTGCAAACTAATGACTCAGAAACCTCAGGCAGTATTAATGTCATGAATACATGCCATCCTGAGAAACAGAATATTCTCCCTATCAAATTTCAAAATTCACAACATGGATGAAGATCAACACAACACCATATTCTTGGCATGTACAAAAACCTACATTCTAGCCCATCAGCCAATAATATACAAACAAACAAACAAACAAATAAACAAAGAAAATGCTAGGTATGGTGGCCCACATTTAATTCCAGCACTCTGGAGCCAGAATCAGGTGGACTTTTAAGTTTGAGGCTACATGTTTTACATACCTACTTTCAGGACAGCCGGGGATAAACAGAGAAATGATGTCCTCAAAGACAAAAACAACAAAATTAAAATTATAAAATACCAGGCGTACAAAATAGCTTAGGACTGAATAACAATTCCTTCAACTTCATCCTATGTGATTTATGGATAGCCTATAATGGTGAAGGCAAGACAACATAAGAAGGAAGCTGACTAATCAGGTCCAATCACAACACAGTACACACACACACACACACACACACACAAAGGAAATGTGTTGAGTCTATATACACTCAAATTTCATCTCCAATAAGCAATCTAGAAAGTTTCCTCCTTCAAATGATTGCGAAGACTGAGTTGGCCAGAGCCAGGCTGACTGCATGACAGGCTGAAACTGACAGTTTGGGAGACTAGGTCTAAGTTGCTGTTTCCTAGAATTGGAAAAGTCCAAACAAGTCAATTCCAGGAAAACCACTCTCACAGACTGCCAATCAGGAGCCTCCAGAAGCTGCACCTGCCACCAGGCCTGAGCCAAGCCTAAACCAAGAATACTTAGCATTGGTTATGGAAATTCCCCAAAATACCCCAGGACTTTAACTATACCAAAGACACCCATACCCCTGGAAACTGAGCCAACCAATCAGAATAATGATAACCTACTCCTCCCTGGAATTCCCCTAACTGGCTTTAAATTGAGCTTGCAAAGCTCATATGTCTGTATCCAAAATAAAACACTTTGCATAACATTTGAATTGGGGACTTCCTTCAGTGATTCTTGGACCCTAACATTATAAGGTCTCCCAAAGAAAGCTGCAAAGGAGAAACAAATGTTCAAAGACATCACCCTATCTGTGAGCTTTTTGACTCAATCAACTACATTCTGATTACAGTCATCAATGATGAAAATGCACAGATTTAACTTCAATGACCCTAATAGTCTGCAGCAGCCCATTTTGTTCAAATGTTCTTTCCTTTCTTTCTTTGTTTCTTTCATTCTTTTTTTCTTTTCTTTCTTTCTTTTTTTTTTTTTTTTTTTTTGGATTTATTCGGGCTGGCGAGATGACTCAGTGGTTAAGAGCACTGACTGTTCTTCTGAAGGTCCTGAGTTCAAATCCCAGCAACCACATGGTGACTCACAACCACCTGTAATGAGATCTGATGCCCTCTTCTGGCAGCATCTGAAGCCAGCTACAGTGTAGTTATGTATAATAATAAATAAATCTTTAAAAAAATAAAATAAAACTGCCTAAAATTTATTTTTGAAAAAGGAATTATTCATTTATTTTATGTATATATGAGTACACACTGTAGCTGTACAGATGGTTGTGAGCCTTTATGTAGTTGTTGGGAATTAAATTTAGGAACTCTGCTCCCTTGGACCCAAAGATTTATTTATTATAATAAATAAGCTCGCTGTAGCTGTATTCAGACACACCAGAAGAGGACATTAGATCTCATTACAGGTGGTTGTGAGCCACCATGTGGTTACTGGGATTTTAACTCAGGACCTTCAGAAGAGCAGTCACTGCTCTTACTTGCTGAGCCATCTTGCCAGCCTCTGTTCAAATGTTCAAAGTCTCTTATGAGACTTCTTTTTTTCAAGATTTATTTATTTATTTCACATGAGTACACTGTAGCTGTCTTCAGACACACCAAAAGAGGGCATAAGATTCCATTACAGATGGTTGTGAGCCACCATGTAGTTGCTGGGAATTGAACTCAGGACCTCTGGAAGAGTAAGCAGACAGTGCTCTTAAGAGCTGAGCCATCTCTCCATCCCCTCTTCTGACACTCTAGATTGCTACATCTTGTAAAATCAAAATGTGTGTTATATCTTTCCAACATAGAAAAGCACAGAATGCCCCTTCTTCCCATCCCAATAGAGAGGAATGTGTACATAGTGAGGGAAGACTGGACCAAGGCAGAAAACCCAGCAGGACAAACACCACATCCTGCAGCTCTGTCTCAGACACAAGGGGACTCAGTCTGAAAAGGCTTAGATGGCCCTATCACTGAAACTTCTCATACATCTCTCAGTTTAGTTACTTGCTCTCTTTATATGCAGCTCTCCATTGCAGGTGTCTCATAGCTTAGGTATCTCGACATCTTGTGGTCTCAAAATGCAACTCAGGTTTCATCCTCACAGGTTCATGCAAGGTACTCTCACAGTATCCTCCCTCACGGGGGCTCTGACTATGGCTGGAATAGTGCTGAACTGAAACCACGGGGGAAGAATCCATGACATTAATCTTTCTTATTTCCAGAATTTGGGTGCTCCTGTAAAGTTTGGGTTCTAAATTGGGATGGACTCCCCCATGCTTGGACCTCAGTTATAGCAGGCTTTGTATAAAGTTCCTTACAGGGACTAGGAATCACTTTGCTTACTCACACCCCCTTTCCATTCATTGAACGCTTAGCAGGAGGGTGGGTTTCCCTCAGGACACCTTCTTCGGCTTTCAATCCTGAATTCAGGCCTCTTTCTCAGCATTCAGTTGCCATTTGAAACTACCCAGTGCTGTTTTTCTCTTCAAGCCACAAACCTTCCTTTAATTTCTGCCCAACTTGTTCCTTTTTTCCCCCATTTTAGTCCTGAATGAGTTACTACTAATAATCACCCAACAGATTCAATATTACATCTAAGAAATACAGCCAGTTATTTTCTAATTCTGCCTTACTCAACCTGTAAGAGCGCAGGAAGAATAAGAAAGATTTGGGGTCAAATTATCACACAAATCACCTTTAGCTAAATTTTTCAGGCAGTCCATTTTCAACTGAAATCCTATGACCTCAACTTCTGTCTGTATTACTTGCAATAGTCCAGTCTTCCAGATGCTACAACAACAGCCAATTAAACTCTAAGTACAGCTTTCTGTGTTGTTTGCCATCTCAAGTTCTGCTATCTCCCACATTCTTCCAAAGGAGAACATGTGCAGTTTCTGTCCAACAACAAAATCACTTTTTGTGTTTTTCCCCCGCATTGGTTCTAACTTGCTACTCTGCTACTTTGATTAAATCCTCTAACCAAAAGCATCTCATGTAATGAACAAGTTCACTTGTTTGGTCCTGTCAGATCACAGTCCACCATTTTGGGAGCTTAGGATAGAAACTCAAGCTTCAAGAAAATAAGGCAAATCCATGGATGAACACTGTTTCCTGCCTTGCCCTCTTGCTTGGTCACTGTCTCATGCTCATCTAGCTCTCTTATCCCAGGGCCACTAGCTTAGGGATCCTGCCACCCTCAGTGGAAAACCCTTCCCACATCAATCATCCAGGCATTTTAATAAGGGCAGGAGTTCAAGTGAGGCTCTCTCAGATGACTGTAGGCTCCAAAATGTTGACAACTGAAGCTAATTAATATGAGAAAGTTTTAAAAAGCTAATGTGTTAACCATATCAATCGCTTAAGTAGCAAAACTGAAAAAAAAATGCTGATTGCAGCAACTGGAAGACAGAGTTGCCAAGAAATGAGGAGAGGCAAGCCTTCAGGATCAAGAAGAGCAAACTAAAACTGTTTCCCAAACTATCAAAAACTCAAGAAACTCATAGTAAATTTTTAAAAGACAAAAATAGGTGAAGGTCTATCATTTCCAGAGAAACAACAATATAATTAGATTATAGTGAATAAAATCACACAATATAGATACCACCACAACTAAAGAGGTCAAAAGCCAGACATATGTATATGTCTTTTAAAAATGAAGACCATAATAAAAAAATTAAGAAATTACAGGCCAATACTCATCATGTGTATTCTGTTTCTTTTCTTTGCCAATAAAAGAAAATAGATTAAAAGTGGCAAAAACCTGGTCAATTGGACGTAGAGGCAGCCTAAGGAATGGGAAAAAATTTTAAACCAAATTCACATATTATACAGGCCTAATATACAAAATAAATAACGACCTGAAGAAATTAGACTGTCCAAAGCAAAAAATTTGTTACCATCATGCCCCAGAACATCTTGTAGAATGGACCAATTGTAGCTGTGTGTGTGTGTGTGTGTGTGTGTGTGTGTGTGTCTGTGTGTGTCTCTGTGTGTGTGTGTCTGTGTGTGTCTGTGTAAGGGATAGGGGTCCAGGTCTTTCTTTCTGTAGCCTGTAGGATGCCTTCTCTCCTCAGAGACATAGGGGTTAAGGCTCCAAGCCTACACCAGCTAGATTTCTGTACTCAGTGAAATATGTGGAATTTGTCATTGATGGGGACCTGCTGCAAGTTATGTGAGAGTAAAGTTTTGTCCTAGCACCATCATGGATTAAGGATCACCAAGGGACCACCTTGGCCAACAGCTCAACCAAATGTAACCCATTTCCAACACTGAAACCCTGGCTGGCTACAATGAATGGTCAGTTCAGACTCCATATTTCTTTTACTTGGAGTCTTCATTAGGGTCACCCTATAGCATCAAGGAAGTTGATATTATATTGGGTTTTTACAGTAACCCCCAAATGACCCCTATTTCCACCTGTTTCTTTGTACATTGTGCTTTACCCCTGCATCCCCGCAACTGATCCCTTTCACTCCTGTTCCCATCAAACCCCAGTCTACTCACAGAAACTACTCTATTTCCCCTTTAGAAGGAGATCTGTGCTTCTCCCCTATAGCCCATCTCTACCTAGCCTTTCTAAGTTTGTAGAGTACAGCTTGATTATTATATCCACTTATAAGTGAATGCATGCCATGTTTGCCTAGACTTTTCTCTTATTCTTTCAGCCACATCCTTTAATCTCATCTCCTGAGAAAATACTTATGCATTTGATTCTTCTGATGTCACCCAGGCACAGACAGAAACGAGGAAGGGCAATGGTGCCTGACAGTGGAGAACAGGCCCATTATTGACGGCAGGAGTGCTGTGGGGCCTGGTCATTTCTGTTCCTCCTGAGGATGCTATTTTAAAGAAAACTGTTCCTCATGACTGAAGATTTTCACACATAAGACATAGACCAGCAGTCAGTGTATCAGTGACATGTGATGCCATGGTACACATAGGCATAGCGGAGTTCACAGATTGTGGGTGTTGTCAGAGACTGTTGGTGAGTAGTAGGTGAGAATCGCAGTCTTGTTTCTACCAGGATCTCTATTTCTTTTTTCTTCCAACATACTGAAAGACTCATCCCACTGTTTCATTCCCTCTTCGTTAAAGTTGATATTATTTCTTGTTGAACTTGTCGAATAGGGTGCAGCATTCCTAGAGAAGTCTATTTTTAGTGTCACCTTGTGACCAGGACACCTTAAGGAAGACACAAATGGAAGACAGAGCTGAGGGTAGCCCTCGGTGGCTTCTACTGAACCAATATCATTTAATGAGATGATGATGAAAGACTAACTCTCTTCCGGTCTGACCAGCACCGGGATAGCTAGGGCGCAGGGACAGCTGACACCCGCCAACTACCCACGACACCCACCACAGGATCTTAAGACTTCTGGTGAGTGGAACACAGCGTCTGCTCCAATCTTTAAACAGTGACAACAATAACAACTAACCGCAGAGATTACCAGATGGCGAAAGGTAAACGTAATAATCTTACTAACAGAAACCAAGACCACTCACCATCATCAAAACCCAGCACTCCCACTTCACCCAGTCCAGGGCACCCCAACACACCTGAAAAGCTAGACCCGGATCTAAAAGCATATCTCATGATGATGGTAGAGGACATCAAGAAGGACTTTAATAACACACTTAAAGAAATACAGGAGAACACTGCTAAACAGGTAGAAGACATTAAAGAGGAAGCACAAAAATCCCTTAAAGAATTGCAGGAGAACACTGCTAAACAGGTAGAAGACATTAAAGAGGATGCACAAAAATCCCTTAAAGAATTGCAGGAGAACACTGCTAAACAGGTAGAAGACATTAAAGAGGAAGCACAAAAATCCATTAAAGAATTGCAGGAAAACCAGACCAAACAGGTGATGGAATTGAATAAAACCATCCAGGACCTAAAAAGGGAAGTAGAGACAATGAAGAAAACCCAAATTGAGGCAACGCTGGAGATAGAAACCCTAGGAAAGAAATCTGGAACCATAGATACGAGCATCAGCAACAGAATACAAGAGATGGAAGAGAGAATCTCAGGCGCAGAAGACTAGATAGAGAACATCGGTACGACAATCAAAGAAAATACAAAACCCAAAAAGATCCTAACTCAAAACATCCAGGAAATCCAGGACAAAATGAGAAGACCAAACCTACGGATAATAGGAGTAGATGAGAATGAAGATTTTCAACTCAAAGGACCAGCAAATATCTTCAACAAAATTATAGAAGAAAACTTCCCAAACCTAAAGAAAGAGATGCCCATGAACATACAAGAAGCTTACAGAACTCCAAATAGACTGGACCAGAAAAGAAATTCCTTCCGACACATAATAATCAGAACAACAAATGCACTAAATAAAGATAGAATACTAAAAGCAGTAAGGGAAAAAGGTCAAGTAACATATAAAGGCAAGCCTATCAGAATTATACCGGATTTTTCACCAGAGACTATGAAAGCCAGAAGGGCCTGGATAGATGTTATACAGAAACTAAGAGAACACAATTTCCAGCCCAGGCTACTATACCCAGCCAAACTCTCAATTACCATAGATGGAGAAATCAAAGTATTCCACGACAAAACCAAATTCACACATTATCTTTCCATGAATCCAGCCCTTCAAAGGATAATAACAGAAAAAAACCAATACAAGGACGGAAACCACGTCCTAGAAAAAGCAAGAAGGTAATCCCTCAACAAACCTAAAAGAAGACAGCCACAAGAACAGAACACCAACTCTAACAACAAAAATAAAAGGAAGCAACAATTACTTCTCCCTAATATCTATTAATATCAATGGACTCAACTCCCCAATAAAAAGACATAGACTAACAGACTGGCTACAGAAACAGGACCCAACATTTTGCTGCTTACAGGAAATACATCTCAGAGAAAAAGATAGACACTACCTCAGAATGAAAGGCTGAAAAACAATTTTCCAAGCAAATAGTAGGAAGAAACAAGCTGGAGTAGCCATTATAATATCTGATAAGATTGACTTCCAACCCAAAGTCATCAAAAAAGACAAGGAAGGGCACTTCATTCTCATCAAAGGTAAAATCCTCCAAGAGGAACTATCAATTCTGAATATCTATGCTCCAAATACAAGGGCAGCCACATTCATTAAAGATACTTTAGTAAAGCTCAAAGCACACATTGCACCTCACACAATAATAGTGGGAGACTTCAACACACCACTTTCACCAATGGACAGATCATGGAAACAGAAACTAAACAGGGACACAGTGAAACTAACAGAGGTTATGAAACAAATGGATCTAACAGATATCTATAGAAAATTTTATCCTAAAACAAAAGGATATACCTTCTTCTCAGCACCTCACGGTACCTTCTCCAAAATTGACCACATAATTGGTCACAAAACAAGCCTCAACATATACAAAAATATTGAAATTGTCCCATGCATCCTAACAGATCACCATGGACTAAGACTGATCTTCAATAACAAAATAAATAATAGAAAGCCAACACAGGCGGAAACTAAACAACACTCTTCTCAATGATACCTTGGTCAAGGAAGGAATAAAGATAGAAATTAAGGACTTTCTGGAGTTTAATGAAAATGAAGCCACAACATACCCAAACTTATGGGACACATTGAAAGCATTTCTAAGAGGAAAACTCATAGCTCTGAGTGCCTCCAAAAAGAAACTAGAGAGAGCACACATTAGCAGCTTGACAACACACCTAAAAGCTCTAGAACGAAAGGAAGCAAATTCACCCAAGAGGAGTAGATGGCAAGAAATAATCAAACTCAGGAATGAAATCAACCAAGTGGAAACAAGAAGAACAATTCAAAGAATCAACCAATCTAGGAGCTGGTTCTTTGAGAAAATCAACAAGATAGATAAAGCCTTAGCCAGACTCACTAGAGGGCATAGGGAAAGTATTCTAATTAACAAAATCAGAAATGAAAAGGGAGACATAACAACAGACCCTGAAGAAATCCAAAACACCATCTGATCCTTCTACAAAAGGCTATACTCAACAAAACTGGAGAACATGGATGAAATGGACAAGTTTCTAACAGATATCAGGTACCAAAGTTAAATCAAGAACAGGTTAATGATATAAACAGTCCCATATCCCCTAGAGAAATAGAAGCAGTCATTAATAGTCTCCCAACCCAAAAAAGCCCAGGACCAGATGGGTTTACTGCAGAGTTCTATGAAACCTTCAAAGAAGATCTAATCCCAGTTCTTCACAAACTATTCCACAAAATAGAATCAGAAGGTACTCTACCCAACTCATTCTATGAAGCCACAATTACTCTGATACCTAAACCACATAAAGACCCAACAAAAATAGAGAACTTCAGACCAATTCCCCTTATGAATATTGATGCAAATATCCTCAATAAAGTTCTCGCTAACCGAATTCAAGAACACATCAAAACAATCATCCATCCTGACCAAGTAGGTTTCATCCCAGGGATGCAAGGATGGTACAATATAGGAAAATCCATGAATGTAATCCATTATATAAACAAAGTCAAAGACAAAAACCACATGATCATCTCGTTAGATGCTGAAAAAGCATTTGACAAAATCCAACACCCATTCATGATAAAAGTCTTGGAAAGATCAGGAATTCAAGGCCCATACCTAACCATGATAAAAGCAATATACAGCAAACCAGTAGCCAACATCAAAGTAAATGGTGAGAAGCTGGAAGAAATCCCACCAAAATCAGGGACTAGACAAGGCTTCCCACTCTCTCCATACCTATTCAACATTGTACTTGAAGTCCTAGCAAGAGCAATTAGACAACAAAAGGAGATCAAGGGGATACAAATTGGAAAGTAAGAAGTCAAAATATCACTTTTTGCAGATGATATGATAGTATACATAAGTGACCCTAAAAATTCCACCAGAGAACTCCTAAGCCTGATAAATAGCTTCAGTGAAGTAGCTGGATGTAAAATTAACTCAAGCAAGTCAATGGCCTTTCTGTACACAAAGGATAAACCGGCAGAGAAGGAAATTAGGGAAACAACACCCTTCTCAATAGTCACAAACAATATAAAATACCTTGGCGTGACTCTAACTAAGGAAGTGAAAGATCTGTATGACAAGAACTTCAAGTCCCTGAAGAAAGAAATTAAAGAAGATCTCAGAAGATGGAAAGACCTCCCATGCTCATGGATTGGCAGGATCAACATTGTAAAAATGGCTATCTTACCAAAAGCAATCTACAGATTCAATGCAATCCCCATCAAAATTCCAACTCAATTCTTCAACGAATTAGAAAGGGCAATCTGCAAATTCATCTGGAACAACAAAAAACCTAGGATAGCAAAAACTCTTCTCAAGGATAAAAGAACCTCTGGTGGAATCACCATGCCTGACCTAAAGCTTTACTATAGAGCAATTGTGATAAAAGCTGCATGGTGCTGGTATAATGACAGACAAGTAGACCAATGGAACAGAATTGAAGACCCTGAGATCAACCCACATACCTATGGTCACTTGATCTTTGACAAGGGAGCAAAAACCATCCAGTGGAAAAAAGACAGCATTTTCAACAAATGGTGCTGGCACAACTGGCGGTTATCATGTAGAAGAATGCGAATTGATCCATTCCTATCTCCTTGTACCAAGGTCAAATCTAAGTGGATTAAGAAACTCCACATAAAACCAGAGACACTGAAACTTATAGAGGAGAAAGTAGGGAAAAGCCTCGAAGATATGGGTATAGGGGGAAAATTCCTGAATAGAACAGCAAAGGCTTGTGCTGTAAGATCGAGAATCGATAAATGGGACCTCATAAAGTTGCAAAGCTTCTGCAAATCAAAAGACACCGTCAATAAGACAAAAAGACCACCAACAGATTGGAAAAAGATCTTTACCTATCCTAAATCAGATAGGGGACTAATATCCAATATATATAAAGAACTTAAGAAGGTGGACTCCAGAAAATCAAATAACCCCGTTAAAAAATGGGGCTCAGAACTGAACAAAGAATTCTCACCTGAGGAATACCGAATGGCAGAGAAGCACCTGAAAAAATGTTCAACATCCTTAATCATCAGGGAAATGCAACTCAAAACAACCCTGAGATTCCTCCTCACACCAGTCAAAATGGCTAAGACCAAAAATTCAGGTGACAGCAGATGCTGGTGAGGATGTGGAGAAAGAGGAACACTCCTTCATTGTTGGTGGGATTGCAAGCTGGTACAACCACTCTGGAAATCAGTTTGGCGGTTCCTCGGAAAATTGGACATAATACTACCAGAGGATCCAGCAATACCTCTCCTGGGCATATATCCAGAAGATGTTCCAACCGGTAAGAAGGACACATGCTCCACTATGTTCATAGCAGCCTTATTTATAATAGCCAGAAGCTGGAAAGAACCCAGATGTCCCTCAACAGAGGAATGGATACAGAAAATGTGGTACATTTACACAATGGAGTACTACTCAGCTATTAAAAGGAATGAATTTATTAAATTCCTAGGCAAATGGATGGATCTGGAGGGCATCATCCTGAGTGAGGTAACATATTCACAAAGGAACTCACACAATATGTACTCACTGATAAGTAGATATTAGCCCAAAAACTTAGGATACCCAAGATATAAGATACAATTTGTTAAACGCATGAAACTCAAGAACAACGAAGACCAAAGTGTGGACACTGTGCCCCTTCTTGGAATTGGGAACAAAACACCCATGGAAAGAGTTACAGAGATAAAGTTTGGAGCTGTGAAGAAAGGATGGACCATCTAAAGACTGCCATATCCAGGGATACATCCCATAATCAGCTTCTAAACGCTGACACCATTGCATACACTAGCAAGATTTTGCTGAAAGGACCCAGATATAGCTGTCTCTTGTGAGACAATGCCGGGGCCTAGCAAACACAGAAGTGGATGCTCACAGTCAGCTATTGGATGGATCACAGGGCCCCCAATGGAGGAGCTAGAGAAAGTACCCAAGGAGCTAAAGGGAACTGCAACCCCATAGGTGGAACATTATTATGAACTAACCAGTACCCCAGAGCTCTTGACTCTAGCTGCATTTGTATCAAAAGATGGCCTAGTTGGCTATCACTGGAAAGAGAGGTCCATTGGACTTGCCAACTTTATATGCCCCAGTACAGGGGAATGCCAGGGCCAAGGGGTGGGGGTGTGTGGGTGGGGGACTGGGGGGGGGAGTGTATTGGGGCCTTTTTGGATAGCATTGGAAATGTAATTGAGGAAAATACCTAATTAAAAAAAAAAGAAAAAAAGAAAGACTAACTGAGAAAGTTGCTACACTCTGCATAGTAAATTTCCTTTAAACCTAACCCTAACCCTGACCCTGACCCTGACCCTACCCTAACCCTAACCCCTCAACCCTGACCCTGACCCTAAACCCTGACCCTGGTCCTGACCCTGACCCCGACCCTGACCCCGACCCCTATCCTCACCCTCCTCTTAGACTCACCATAGACTTGATCTCTTTGTACTTGTTCTTTAGATTAGTAACTTAAGTTGTGTCCATCTAAAGCACCATCACTCAAGATACTTCAATCTTCTTCTAGTTTTGCATTGTTATTCTGTAACAGTTTCCTCTGAGATTGAAGCATCCCAATCCACAGGATCACTTTCAGATGACCTTGAACTGGGAGATCTCCTTGTCTTAATCTTCTGGAATCTATAGCCACTATGCCTCAAGATTTCCAAACCAAGATCCAGGTCAGAAACTTCTATCTCATTAGGGTCACTGGTGAGCCTTCCAATTCTGGATTGTAGTTCATTCCAGATATAGTCAAGTTGACAACCAGGAATAGCCACTACAATCCACCCCTTCTCAACTTAACAAAAATAATATCTCACATCACATGAAACAATAACAAGGTCATGAATATGCCTAACATGATATAACTATTCATTGTACAATTGCAAACACATTTGTAAATTTACAATGGGGCAATGTCCCTTGGGAACATCCTTTTAGTGTCTCAACTTAAATACCAATTGATGTTAAAGAAATTGGAAGAAAGACAAATGTATTCATTAGCAAAATAAGACAGAAGCATTCATATTACTTTATAATCCTTGTTTCTGCAGCTGGTTACATGGCTTTGATTGGTATTTATAACTACCTTCCTCTACTACCTATTCTGTATTTCCTTCACCTTCGACAAGCACCTCAGCAGGTCTTGGCTCTTTTCCTGGAGGATTGACCCATACCTTCATTCCTGATGGGTCTGCATCCTTGGTCAATTCCTTTCTTAGCCTGTTGGTTTAAGGGCATTAGAAGCCCAAAATGACCAGGAGGAAGTCTGAGCTTCCAGTTCAATGGAATGTTTGTTGTGGCTCCTGGTAGGAGCACTCCTCCCTCTGGAACTAAAACTTCTAGGCCAGCAGAACCTAGAGTTATGGGAACAGGAAGCAAAAATTTTCCTAGAGGATCACTAGGAGTGATAGTGAGTGGAGTTTATAAACCATTAGCATGGAAGGCAAAATATCATAACTTTTTTTTAAAAGATTTATTTATTTATATGTAAGTTCACTGTAGCTATTCTCAGAAACCCCAGAAGAGGGCATCAGATCTCATAACAGATGGTTGTGAGCCACCATGTGGTTGCTGGGGTTTGAACTCAGGACCTCTGGAAGAGCAGTCAGTGCTCTTAACCTCTGAGCCATCTCTCCAGCTCCAAATATCATAACTTTAAAGTTCTTTCTGAAGTGCATATTTTACAGATTTAGAATTAAGTTAGTGTAATAATTATAACCTCCAAAGGTCCCATAGACACCCCTCTCCCCAAACATCTGAGGCTATAGCCAAGAGTATTAGCTTCTCATGTGGGACCAGGAATTCAGAGATTCACTAATCTGACTGAAGTTTTGTTTTTAGTAAAATAGAGACATTTTATAAAACAACAATAACAACCTTGTCAGGAACAAACCAGAAAGAGTTCTATAGGTAAGGCCTATATGGACAGTCCAAGGATTAGGAAGACAAAAGCACAAAGATATAATTTTGGGGAGCCAAATTAACTCATTTCCTGTGTGGGTGCAGGTAAGGTCTGATTATGTAGCAGACACCCAGTAATAGATGTTTCAGCCATCTAAGCAAGCAATCATTTCATACAAAAGTGGAACTTAGCAGTTAGCCTGTTTAATCTTGTGACCCATTACTTTGTAAGAATAGCTGAAGCAGTGAAATATTTAACAGCCATCAACAGTTTTTAATAATAGCCTACCTGCAAAGGGAGGCTGTCTTTTTTAGGCAAGTTAGCTGACAGGGTACAAGATAGGAGCAAGGTCTTCATGGTTTACACAAGTTAAAAAAAAAAAGTGTTGTTTTTACAAGCATTTATAGCCCAGTAAATCATCATCTAAACAGAATGTCTACCATCACACTGCTCATAACCTGATGGTGAATCCTTTTTGTTGAAGACACCAACAGTATAGTCAATGAACGTGAAGAAACAGAGCTAATACTTAAGTAGATACTTGTCTGCTACTGCTACTGAGTAGTGTGTATGGTGCTGGAAGGTACTATGCACACTACCAGAGGAGAAAAGTAATCCTCATTTCACCCAGCTACAAACTCTGTAATCCCTGCAGAGACCTGCCTGCATGATATACTGGTACAATAGTGGTACAATTTTTACAGGAATGACTAACCACTTTTTGATTGGATTTTAAGGCTACTCCATAGGATGAACACTATACCTGACACTGACAAAATGCCCAAGAACCGGAGACTAGACGGGTCTTGGATCTTGTGAAAGCATATTGTCTTATTCTGCTAAAGGAACATAATAATAAGATGACTCCTAGCCGGGCGTGGTGGCGCACGCCTTTAATCCCAGCACTCGGGAGGCAGAGGCAGGCAGATTTCTGAGTTCGAGGCCAGCCTGGTCTACAAAGTGAGTTCCAGGACAGCCAGAGCTATACAGAGAAACCCTGTCTCGAAAAACCAAAAAAAAAAAAAAAAAAAAAAAAGATGACTCCTAATGATGTCTTATTCTACTCATAGATCAGTTCCTTGATCAATTTGAAAGAGGAAAATTACTGAACACCTGAACTGTTCCTGAACTCTCTTACCCCTCCCATCCAGAGACTGTTCCCGGAGCACTCCTGAACTTTTTACCCCAAGGTACCCCCTCCCAATTGGAAACAGCTCCAGGAACATTTTTTAGATAAGGGGTCTCCTGGAACAAACCTAGTCCTACCCCTCCTAACTGAGGACTGTTCCAAGAACATTTTTGAGATAGGGGCCTCCTGGTACTACCCCAGAATGTTCCAATAGATCGAGTACATTGCCAAAATATAGGACACGACCCCTTGGTTATGTAAAGCCCCTTGGCAAAGCCCCTTGGTGACGTAAAACTTGTACTTTTCCCCTGGCTATTTCCTATAAAAGCCTGTGAAAAGTTTGGGCCAATTGCCGAATCTCCTCTGCACCTTGCTGGCTGCATGAGTTTCGACCCCAGATATCTGGTATATGTGCTTTTTTATGTGCTTTCTTGTCGTTGCTGTATTAAATCTTACTCTCTATACATCTTAAGTTCGGTCTCAGTGTCTTCTTGGGTGCGCGGCTGTCCCGAGGCTTGAGTGGGTGTCTCCCTTTGGGAGTTTTAGAGTCTTTCATTTGGTGCGTTGGCCGGGAATCAGCGCGTCCACCCACAAGTCCTGTACCCACTCAGAGGTAAGATTTTCTGTTCTGTTTGGTCTGGTGTCTGTGTTCTGTTTCTGGAGACCAGGAGGGTCTCAATCTGTGGGCCTTGGAGAGGCCATCTGAATCTGTCTGTGGGCCTTGGAGAGGCCATCTGAATCTGTATCTGGTGCGATCGCAGTTCTGGTTTTGCGTGACGCTCTGTGCTCAGTACGAGCACCAGAGACCGCACTCCGGGAGGGAGTGCGGAGTGGATAAGAGCAGACGTGCCCAGGTGTCCACCGTCCGATCTGCCCCTGGGAGACGTCCCAGGTGAGATAGGGGAGGACCAAGGACGCTTGGTGGACCCCTCTGGAGACCAGGAAGGTCTCAATCTGTCGGCCTTGGAGAGGCCATCTGATTCTGTAAGTTGCCTGTGGTGTCTCAGTCTCGTGTCTGCTCTTGTTGTGTTTGCTATTATTCTAGAAATGGGACAATCTGCTGGGTGTGTAGGTGTGGAACTGCTGCATTTGTGTATTCTGAGATTGTGGGTTTATTCTGGCAGCTGCCACTGTGGACCATAAGGACCCTAGTGGCTGTGAGAGGACGACTGTCTATGGCCTCACAGTCTGCACCCCAAAAAGATGTTCCAAGGGAGACCCTGGAAGGAGTGCCCAGGGTACAGAACAGTCAAAAAGACCTGGCTGTTGCCTGGCAGAGTGAAAGAGAGAGTGTTCTCTCTGCCAGAGCGGGAGTGGATGTGGAATCCCACCCCTATCAGGAAAAGGAGTCAATGTGGAATCCGACCCCGTCAGAAAATAGTGTTTGGCTGGTTGTGTAAGTCCAGGCGTGGACGAGTGTGCTTGTTTGTGGCCACGTGACAAGACTGTGTGTGTGTGTGTGTGTGTGTGTGTTAACCCTTTGCCGACTGTAGACTTGGACTGACGTCAGGACAGAATTTGTCAGCAATGGTTTTAAAAGGAAAAAAAAAAAAAAAAACTCAGTGCTGGTGAGTCCCAGACTGCTCAAAAGAGCTCTGAAATGCAGAGCTGGGCTAAAAATTTCCGGCCTTGGCGGCACAGTTAGGGCTTTAATAGCAACAGTGGCGCTGAGGTTCTGAGTTCTGCAGGCACAGCAGCAGCAGCGGCTGTCTGTGCCCCGTGAGCGAGTTGCGAGATGCTAATGGCGAATGCGGCAGCCTGCCGGTCCCACCTGGAGCCCTAGAGTGGCCATAAAGCCTGCCACAGCTGGGGAGG
This sequence comes from Mus caroli, assembly GCF_978045245.1. Lineage (NCBI taxonomy): Eukaryota > Metazoa > Chordata > Mammalia > Rodentia > Muridae > Mus > Mus caroli. Next base: position 124,749,477 of record NW_028227265.1, read on the forward strand.
GGCCAACTGTGGCCGCCGTCCCTCCTTTGGCTTCCCCCTGGAGTCTGCCCGCACTCCCTTGTGTCTGCGCGCCCGCCGCGGGGCACACAGAGAAGTTCCCCCGCCCTGCCGCGCAGGCGCCTTGCGTTTCCAAAGCTCGGGAGGCCGCCGTTGCCTCCGGCCAAGAGAGCTCCGTGGATGCCTGTGTGTGGGGTGGCGGACGCCGCCCTCCGGGGGCTCAAGCCATGCCGGAAAACAAGTGGTTAAATTGCCCCTCATTTGGCTCCTCCCGGGGTCTGCGCACAGGTGCCCGCCCACACTCCCTCCCTTGTGTCCTTGCGCACAGGTGCCCGCCCACACTCCCTCCCTTGTGTCCGCCACCCGCGCCGCCGCCGCTGCTGCCCCCACCGCAGCCGCTGCCACCCCGACCGGCGGCGGGGCCGTTTCGCAGGAGGAGGCTGCTGTCTGCGCTCCGCCAGGCCCGCCGCCGCCTCCAGGCCATGCGGGAGGACAGTGCAGAGAGTACCGGATGTCTAACAAGTGGTTAAATTCCCCCTCCCTGCCAGTGTTTGTTTGCCACTCCCACATTTCCTGCGCCGTGGCGCGCGGCGGAGACTCGGCGCTTGGCTCCTCCCTGTCCATTCGCCGTTACTGAGAAAATCCTGGTTAGTTTCTTTCCCTCCGCTGACTAGTATGCTTGAGTTCAGCGGGTTGCCGCGTCTGATCTGAGGACGCCACAAGGTTCCCTGGTTGCTTCTCATTTCCCTGTCCCCTGTATCCTGTCTCTTGTTAACCGTTAACAGAAAAAATTGTGTTCATTTTGAGATATCAGTGTGCAGCCAGATGTAAGAGCTACACTCCCTTCTCTGCCCCATGTGTTTTCTCTTCTCAGGCACTGCCCTGAGCTGTGTGAGTTTGTTCTAAGCTCCGGTGAGGGAGACCACTCACTTGGGGCTTCTTCTGTCCAAGGTAAGGAACACCTGCGAGTCTAACTGCCAGGCTCTGATGAAGGTCTCGTCTCTGTGGGACTAGAAAGTGTCCCATCAATCTGACCTAGGTAATGAGATCTCCATTGCAGTTAAAAACAGGAGTAAAGAGAGATAACTGACAAAGACTAGAACCTAGCAAAGTGACACTTGCTAATAATACTAGCACTTAGAAATGATCTGTAAAAAAATGCTGGTCACAAAAGTCAAGGAGACTAGAAAACTTAGTACCTGGCAACAAAAGCAAGCTTTTGGCTAAAGATCAAAGTGTTTACTGTCCTAACAAAAAGAAGAAGAGCCCCCCTCATGACCAAACCCTTCACCTGCTCGTGGCTAAAAGTAAGGAAATAACAGAAGGGGTGCTAACACAGAAGCTGAGTCCTTAAAAGAGACCGGTGGTTTACCTGTTGAAGCAGCTAAAAAGAGACTGTGTTTCATATTCCTCCACTGACCAATGCAAAGCAAGTTTAAAAGGTTCCTGGACACTACAGGTCTTTGCAGACTGTGGATTCCAGGTTTTGCTGAATTAAGAACAACCTTAAATGGCCTTAGATGCTATTGAGACTGCCCTAATGTTGTCCCTAACTTTGGGACTCCTAGATGTGACTGAGAACAAAAGTATTGCCAAAGAGGTTCTTACTCAGAGATTGGGACCCTAAAAAAGACCGGTGGCATACTTGTGAAAATTAGACCTGGTGACTGTAAGATGACCTGCTTGTCTGCACATAGTGGCTTCTGGTCAAGGACACATGATCCAATTGTTTCCCTGACTGATGGACACATTATCAGAGTTTTTTGTTAACAGAACAAGTGACCTTCGCTTCCCCTGCTAACCTGCTGAGTCTTCACCTACTCATCACTGCTCTGACATTCTGGCAGAAGGAACTTTGGCTCAGAAGGCTGAACTCCTGGCGCTAACCCAAGCCCTGCGGTTGGCTGAAGGCAGAGACATCAAAGACAAAGAAAAAATTCTGGCCCTCCTAGAGGCTCCTGAATGAACTGGGTGAGTTGGGGTACCGGGTATCGGCTAAGAAAGCCCAGCTATGTCGCACCGAGGTGACCTACCTAGGGTACACCCTCCGGGAAGGAAAGCGGTGGCTCACCGAAGCCAAGAAAAAGACTGTGATGCTGATCCCAACCCCCACCACCCCGCGCCAAGTACGTGAGTTTCTGGGAACGGTGGGCTTTTGCAGACTCTGGACTAAAGAAAAAGTCCCATTTACCTGGACTGAGGAACACCAAAAAGCCTTTGACAGCATAAAGGCAGCCCTGCTTGTAGCCCCCGCTCTGGCTTTGCCAGATCTGACTAAGCCTTTTACCCTATATGCTGAACTGGTACACGGATGGCAGTAGCCTCATGGTTAAAGGTAAGCGGAAGGCGGGGACAGCAGTGCAGCAGTGGACAAAAAGCAGGTGATCTAGGCCAGCAGCCTCCCTAAAGAGACTTCAGCCCAAAAAGCTGAACTTGTGGTTTTGATACAAGCTTTATAAATGACACTGACAGCAGGTATGCTTTTGCCACTGTATGGAACAATACAAACAAAGAAAGCTGTTGACATCTGCAGAAAAAGACGTTCTCAATATGGATAAATGATACTGCTCACATAGTCATTAAGAAGACTATTAAAGAAAATTTTTCCAAGGTTCAGAGTGCCAAAAGCAATAGTGTCAGATAATGGCCCTGCTTTGTTGCCCAGGTAAGTCAGGGTTTGGCCAAGTATTCAGAGGTCAAAAATTACATTGTGTATAGACCTCAGAGCTCAGGATAGATAAAAATTAGTTTAAAACTCTAAAACAGACCTTGACAAAATTAATCGTGGAGACTGGCATGGACTTGGTGTTCCTTCCCTATGCCCTATTTCTTGATTCAGTTTTACTCTGTTTAAAATCCTTTATGAAACTCCTATGCCCATCATAGTCTCAAATGATGTGTTTAAACCTATGTTGTTAATAATGCTCTGTATGCTAAGTTAAAAGGCTTGTAGGTGGTCTGGTCACAACTGGAAAGAATTGGACTGAGTACGCAGACAACATCGCGCCAGGGATCCCAACAGCCGAGACAGTGAGTGAGCTGGGTACCCCAAGGACATCTCACCAGTTCCAGCCAGAGATCTGATCTACGTGCACCTGCATCATGCCCGGACCCTCAAGCCTCGCTAAAAGGGCCCCTGCCTAGTTCTGTTTACTAATGCTTCTTGTTCTGTTTTTGTTCCCATGTTAAAATAGAGTAAATGCAGTATTCTCCACATAAAAATATAGACTTCTGAAATTCTAAGATTAGAATTATTTACTAAAAGAAGGGGGGAATGAAAGAGGAAAATTACTGAACACCTGAACTGTTCCTGAACTCTCTTACCCCTCCCATCCAGAGACTGTTCCCGGAGCACTCCTGAACTTTTTACCCCAAGGTACCCCCTCCCAATTGGAAACAGCTCCAGGAACATTTTTTAGATAAGGGGTCTCCTGGAACAAACCTAGTCCTACCCCTCCTAACTGAGGACTGTTCCAAGAACATTTTTGAGATAGGGGCCTCCTGGTACTACCCCAGAATGTTCCAATAGATCGAGTACATTGCCAAAATATAGGACACGACCCCTTGGTTATGTAAAGCCCCTTGGCAAAGCCCCTTGGTGACGTAAAACTTGTACTTTTCCCCTGGCTATTTCCTATAAAAGCCTGTGAAAAGTTTGGGCCAATTGCCGAATCTCCTCTGCACCTTGCTGGCTGCATGAGTTTCGACCCCAGATATCTGGTATATGTGCTTTTTTATGTGCTTTCTTGTCGTTGCTGTATTAAATCTTACTCTCTATACATCTTAAGTTCGGTCTCAGTGTCTTCTTGGGTGCGCGGCTGTCCCGAGGCTTGAGTGGGTGTCTCCCTTTGGGAGTTTTAGAGTCTTTCAAATTCACATCAGAGAAGCTGCTTATAGAAGATGTTAGCTGACAAAGAGATCCACAACTGGTAATGTACAGGGAGTGATTTGGCCCTCAGGGCTCCCGGTTCTATGCGAAAGACAAGGCAGAAACCAAGGCTATAAGAACCAGTGTTGATGGATGAGTCTAAGGAAACAGTGTCTTTCATACACAATAGAACTGATGAACATATGAAATCAGAGTGACTGTGGAATTGTGCACATGACCCATACAGGCATCCCAACACTGAGAAGGGTATAGTCATACTAGGTAGCATTCAGGTAGTTAAAAATAGCTAAAACCTAGATTCCTGGAGAACTATATCACCATGTCTGATTCTGGACTGATCATAGACTTTGCTTACATCCCATAACTAAGAAACAATCTGCAATTGACATAAGCTGGCATAGAGAAAATCAGTTTTCTCAAATAGAGTGTCACTTAGTATATCATCTATATTTTAGGGCAGGCTCCCTGCACAGAAGTAGATAACCAGAGAAAATAGGATTCATGATTCTTCTGTGGGAACACTTTCCTTCATTTTTAAAATAATTTTTATGTTATTGGCTTTTGTTTGTTTTGATTTTCATTTGTGTGTGTTTTATTCTTAAAGATGGAGAATATTTATCTGGGTGAGTAGATAGGTAGAGAGAATGTGGGAGGAGTTTAAGGAGTGGAAAACATGATCAAAATGATCTTTAAGAAATATTTTATGAAAAATGAGTATTTTTCCAGGTTTATATTTTCCTCCATTTAAAGTAATTCCTTTGCATTATTAATTCATCAAATTCAGTGTTTATACTCCCTATTGATTCCATCTCTTCAGGACATTTCCTGACATGTATAAGGGCAGAGAAAAGATATTTTTCATGAATAAATGAGTAGAGCTATCTTTTGTAATCTGCCACTGAATACAGTTGGCCTTAATCCTCACATCTTGTCCAGTCAAGTCATTGTCTTGCTGAAATAGAGCCCCTATGTTTGCAGTTAATGAAATGCTCGATCCAGAGTCTGGACAGGGTGATAGAGTTCCCCAGGAATCTGGTTTCTAGCTATGTTTTTAACTTTCCAACAACCTGGACTCTATGTAGTCTGACTATTCCCTGCTACAAATACAGATTTCTGGGGCTGGAGAGGCTTCTGGTAGACTCAGCTAGATGCTTCCTTTGCTGATGGGATTTCTCTCACATCTAGTCAACAGCATTAAGCATTTAGCAGGTGACTTCATCGATAATTACCTACCATTGTCCTGAGGGGTGCACAGGGAGGTTTAACCTCTTTTTTTTTAATATATTTTTATTATGTATTTTCCTCAATTACATTTCCAATGCTATCCCAAAAGTCCCCCATACCCTCCCCCCCCACTCCCCTACCCACCCATTCCCACTTTTTGGCCCTGGTGTTCCCCTGTACTGGGGCATATAAAGTTTGCATGTCCAATGGGCCTCTCTTTCCAGTGATGGCCGACTAGGCCATCTTTTGATACATATGCAGCTAGAGTCAAGAGCTCCGGGGTACTGGTTAGTTCATAATGTTGTTGCACCTACAGGGTTGCAGATCTCTTTAGCTGCTTGGATACTTTCTCTAGCTCCTCCATTGGAGGCCCTGTGATCCATCCAATAGCTGACTGTGAGCATCCACTTATGTGTTTGCTAGGCCCTGGCCTAGTCTTACAAGAGACAGCTATATCAGGGTCCTTTCAGCAAACACTTGCTAGTGTATGCAATGGTGTCATCGTTTGGAGGCTGACTATGGGATGGATCCCCAGATATGGTAGTCTCTAGATGGTCTATCCTTTTGTCTCAGCTCCAAACTTTGTCTTTGTAACTCCTTCCATGGGTGTTTTGTTCCTAATTCTAAGAAGGGGCAAAGTGTCCACACTTTGCTCTTCATTCTTTTTGAGTTTCATGTGTTTCGAAAATTTTATCTTATATCTTTAGTATTCTAAGTTTCTGGGCCTCCAGCTGCACATGTATACAACACACACACACACACACACACACACACACACACACACACACACACGAGTCACTTAAAAATTCAATGGAAAACTTCTGATCATCCCTCTCAGCACCCCAAGTCCACTTGTCTTCTGTGGTGGATTCAATATTTTTTTTCCTATCCTCAGATCATTGTTTTACTGATGGACAGACAAAGGTTCAGTTAATTTGTACTCATCATTAAATTTGGTATGTTTTGAGGCTTTTAAGGGTAATATCAGTTGAAGAATGAAGTATACACTCCTCTTTGGTCTGATAGATTGATTTAAAAACCTCTACCTTGCACCTGCCTTTCAATACCACCATCATATCTGGCATTTCATGCATTATAAAGTGTCACGTGGGTTTTAAATGCCCCCATTCCTAGATAGGAGACACAAATAGAATAATTGATCACTCTGAAGAGTGTAGAAACATAGAGTAGATTATCCAGAAATGTAGCGTCTTGAGCAAGTGCACTGTGGATGTCAGTCACAGCGATGTCATCAGAACTTCCATAATGAATTGGGGAGTAGTACAATTCCAACATTAACAGGGAAAAAACAAAATTGTAGAAGTTGCCAATATGGTCAAAAAGTATGAAGTGCATGTATTTTTTCATTAATTGAAGGGACATTTATTGGGTGCTTAGTATTGATAACCTGAGTGACTGACATGCGTATCATTTGTGTGGAGTTCAAAGGTTGACCTTGAGTGCTTGCCCCCATTTACTCTGCCTGTGTTTGTTTTTGTTTTGCATTTGTTTGTATGTTTGTTTATTTTGCTGGCTTTTGGAGGGGTGTGGGGTATGTTGTTTGCTGGAAACAGAGTGTCTGTCTCAATGACTCTGGAGTTCTCCAGATCAGTTTAACTATCTGGCCAGTGAGATCCAGGGCTCTCCTGTCTTCACCTCCCCAGCTCTAGGATGTAGATATGGGCTACCATGCCTGAGTTTTTACATGGGTGATGGAGATATGAGTCCAGGTCCTTCTGCTCCTGTGCCAACCATTTTACTGGCTGAATAGTGTGTGTGTGTGTGTGTGTGTGTGTGTGTGTGTGTGTGTGTGTGTGTGGTGTGCGTGCACTCGCACTAATGCAGGTGACCAAATAGGCCAGAGGCATTGAATGTCCTGGATTTGGAGTCATCTGCAGTTGTGAGCCACAGGGCAAGCATGGGTGCTGGGATCCAAACTCAGGTCTTCCTGAAGACTCTTAACCTAAGACTGAGTGCTCTTAACCACTGGAGTCTTTCCAGCTCCCTGAGAGCTTATATCCAAAGGAGATGTATACAGTTTTCTTGACAAATGCAAACCCCATATTACACATTTAACTCTTTCATGCTTAGCACATAGAGACACTATACCTTCCCTCCCCTATACTTGCTCAACTGGTTACTTCCAGTTATTTTAACTAGCTATCACAAAACTGAGAACTCTGAGTTACTGAAAAGGCAAGCCATGTCACCAGCTCATTGGAAACACCTTTGGGCCCCAAACAGGCTCATGTTCTCTTAGATTTTTTTTGTCAGTCCCAACAAGTTTGGTGTTCTCATTTCTAATACTGCTGATCAATAATCTCATTATCTCACTAAGAAACAAAAGATGTTCCAACAGCAAGGGAGGTGTTGAAAGGGAAACATGGAACAATTAGACCCTTTAGTCCAGGCACAAACACTACAGTTCCTGAGTCACTAGGTGAGACTACGTTATGTCCAGCACATTCTATTAGGACATGCACAATTCAGTAGAGAAAAGCATTTCCTCTAAACATTGATATTTTATGGCCTTCTTCCAATAATATTGGTAACTACGAGATATTCTTATGGAAAGATATTCATCGCATACCACTAAATGCCTCATTATTAAATTTTATGATTCTATGGTTTTGAAAGAAAAGTATGGATTAGGGGAGTGAATTAGGATGAACTAGGAGATGGCTCAGTGGATAAGAGCATTTGCTGTACAAGTGTGGGCCCTGAGACCAGATCTCCATCAATCACCTCATTAAGAGCCCCTCACAACAGCACTTTCCTGTCACCTGCTAAGGAGCAGAAACAGGAGAATCCCAGGGACTTGCTGGCCAGAAAGTCTAATCAGAACAGTGAGCGTCTGGTTCAGTAAGAGTCCCTGTCTCAAAAACTAAGGTGGAGCGTGACTGAGGAAGACGCCTACCATCTAGCTCTGACCTCTAGTCACATACACACAGGTTCAGACACCAGTACATGAACAGGTATATGCCACACATTCACACACACAAAAGAAAAGCATAAATTGGGTGATGATAATAGAATATACTATTCTATTATTGGATGATAATAATAGAGTGATAAATAAATAATTCACACTTTTTTCAGTAATTGAAACTTTTTTTGTTCTAAAAACAATACTTTTGGGAGCAGAGGAGAGAGCCTTTTCATTCAGAAACAGAGGATGGGGGTCTATTTTCAGCACAAATTACCCTGAGTTGTGATATAAACATTCATATGACCTTTCTTTCTTCATCTAATTCAAGAGTGTTGGTGGGAGTGACTGTACTTTTCAGGAACCTCCAAAGACTTAAACATAGCTTGTTGCCACTTAAAATGCCACCTGCACACCCCACTTATAAAGCTACTGAAGGGAGGAGACAGACTCTCAGGAATCAAGAAACAATGTGAAAGCAAGGTCACTTGACAGTCCTAAAAGCAGAGCTGTTCTGTAATTCACCTACCTGTCCCCATGGTGCTGCAAACCCATGAATGTAACCTCAGAGAGAAGGCCACTTCATGGACATGGAATGATACATGTCATGGGTCCCTTTGCAAGACAATATGAAAAGAAGGACTTATAAGACTCTTTAGACTCCTTCAGACTTGGTAACAACTAGTGCACATTACTATAGAAAGTGAATGGATGCTTTGAGGATATATATATGAGTGTTCAAAGTATAAAAAAAAAACCTCTCCAATATTTCCACATTTATTTATTAAAATGTGCTATCAAAACTGAAGAGGAGTTGAAGTCTTCCACTGTCTGACTCCCAGCTTTACTATAAAGTTACAGTAATGAACTCAATGTGGAATGTACATAGACACAAACACAGAAGACTGAGAAGTAGACCCATCGTCAAGGGAGAAAATGTCGTTACACATGGTACTGGTGAATGACAGAGATGGGTTGTGGTTAAAGTACTTGCCAGGCAAGCATGACAACCTGAGTTTAACTCCTTGGGCCAACGGGTAAGAAAACTTAAAAAATATGTCCTTGACCTCCATATGTGTACTGTGGTACATTTACATGTATGTGCACATGTGTACACACACACATACACACACACACACATACACACACACCACTACCACCATTATCATAAAGTAAATAAATTTAGTAACACATGGAAAGTGAGATTCTATATGCAAAAAGAAACAGTCTTTTGAGCACCCACTATACAATTGTTGAATCTTAATTGAGGAATCCTCTTTCTTTATAGAAAGAGTTGCCTGTAGGAGTAGAAAGACTTCAATCTATATCTGCCAATATTTTAACATTACAGATGAGAAGCCTGGGTTCAATAGAAGTAAGTGGGCTCCTGATACTCACTGCATCAGTTAGACATCCAACTTATAGTTTGCACAGATCTTTTTCCCAGGGCACCTGCTTCCAAGGGAAATATCTCTAGCTACGGAGCACAAGGGAGGAGCTAGACATCACAGACTCTTGCTTCTGGCTCTGTGGCCATTTTAGCACCTTTCAAGCTACTAATTGCCAATAGCTCTAAGGAGTTGGGGATGAGACTTTGTGCCCATCTCCACTCTCCATGATGGAATTTTGCCTGGCCTGAGCTTCCTCAAGTCTTATATATGCTATCACAAGTGCTATGATTTCATATGCTCAACTGCCCTGCTATATAAAGGTTGTCAGAGGTAGTAATCTATGAATATAATCCTAAGTCATTAAGAAATGGTTTGGTAGATGTCCATTTAGCTGAGTAATAGCAGATTATTCTCTAGGGCCTATAACCTGTTTAGCCACAAGTTCTTGGTCCCCCCAAATGGTACAAAGAATAAGTTCCAACTTGTAGAGTGGGCCTTGAATCCAGTCAGAAAAGAATTGGTTGCTCCAATGATATTCTTACCCATCACTGCACCAGTGGGCATGGCTCTCCAGGTTGATCATTGTTGTTCACAGTTGGGTAAGACTAGTGATTCTTTTTAGCCTCTGGTGGCACGCATAGCACCTTCCAGCACTTTAGAATCTAGTCAGTCTGAATGAAGCCTCCAGCTTGATTTCTCTGTTTTATGCCTCAAGTGTAGCATCTTCAGCAACAGGGTTTTACCATAAAGTTCTGGAGGATAACCAAGAGCAATGGCAATAGCCTGTAATGTTGGGGGGGTCCGTGAGTGATTATATTTTAATTTTAGAATAACAACACATCTCATTTTTAGTTTCATGAAATATTTGGAACATACAACAGCAAATTTTTTGTGAACCCAATAATTGCACAAAATATGTAGAGTTCTCGTCTATGACAGTCAACCTCCGGCAAGTAATCAATGAATGAAATGATCACCACTGCCCTACATCAACTAAACGTCTTGTCCATTTGTCTACTGACATCATTGCTCCTCACCTAGAATCTGAGTAGCTATAATTAAAGCCTCTGATGGTGTCAATAGCATGGTAATGATCAGGAGAAATTTAATCACTCTAAACAGCTGCAGAGAACCACACTTTCCAGAAAGACAATGCACAGTTCCATGTCAGAGGACAGAAGTTCACATCCCTCTCCTAACAGCTATGTGGCTCGATTCCCTTCCTCTGCATTCTTATTCTACCTCCATAAAATAAGGGAATATTAAGTTTTGAAAAGGTTAAATGCTATAAGGAAGAAAACTCTGATCACTCCCTGGAATGTAGTTCTACAGATCACAAATGGTTTGCGATGGATAAGCTATAATTCCCAATACACATTGCTTAAACACATGACCAAAGGCAGACTGAGGAGAGTCTTGAATGAGGGGACCATTGCTATCTACAATTTAAAGCTACATCAGGCGACCTCCTCCCACATTCTCACTAACTTCATTAGAAACTGTATGCATGTCATTCCCTATAAGTTCAAGCATGTATGCCAAATGGTCTCCTTTCTAGAAACTTCTTCAGACCAACCTTGACAAAGTGGACAATGAACAGTGAAGCCCTCTCCACGATCCAGATTTGTGGAATTTGAGAAATGGAAAAGCACCAGAAGTGACCAGATCGAAATCCAGGAGCCAGCACAAACCCTGATCTGAAACCACAGACCCTTCCAAGAATCTATACGATGGACATAAAAGCAGGCAGACATGTAGATTCAACAGGTCAACCATGGTTCCTGCTTGGAGGAACTACCCCATATCTCTTTCTTCTTTAGAACTTTCCTGAAGTTCTATGACACACAGGCCCTTGCAGGGTGCTCTCTCACACCCCTAGTATTCAGAAGCTTATAACATAAAATAAGATGAAAGACTAGTCATTCAGAACGCTACTTAGAAAACGTTTTGCTTTTGTTTCTAACCAGAACACATTAGACAGTTGACACATGGGACTCAGTCCTTACTCCACCTTACCCTTAACTGTGCAGGCTGCAAGGGTCACCGGTCCCCAGCTCACACCTTTGCAACTTGCAGATGTGTGTTATCTGCTCCTGCTGTTTGGTGAGGTTCACATACTTCTAATCTTTTTACAACCAGTTCTGCCTGTTATCTGGGTTCCTTGTCGTCCTTGTCTATTGTACACGAGGAACAATTTCCATCTTCTTCCCTGGTTACTAGAAAAGCAATATTCAACAGTAGCCTATAATCTCCTGCAAGAGAAGGTTTTTAATTGGACCTTTTATTTTGTGGTGGAGTGTGTGTGTGTGTGTGTGTGTGTGTGTGTGTGTGTGTACAAGTCAGAGAACTACTTGAAGAAGCTGGTTTTTCTTCTTTCATGTTGCTAGGCTTGGAAACAATTCCCCTATTCCCTGAGGCCTCTTGCCATCCCCTAAAACTTTTCCTTAAATAAAGATATGGTCCTAAAAATGCTTGTCAAATGCTCAAACACTAAACTATATCTCTATCCTCTCTTCTTTCCTGCTTGTTTATAGATCCTGCAAGTTTCTCAGGCTAACCTTAAACTCATTCTGTGGTCCAGGCAGGCCTTGAACTTACAACCCTCCTGCCTTAGTTCCTGAGTAACTGGGATGGCAGGCTGTGACACCAGATCCAAATTAAAGCTGTATTCTTATCCCATGACCTGAGCTAAATGCCAATAAGGGCCCAGGCCACCCTTCTGGCACCGACAGAATGTTTGAAGAGGATGATACTAATGAATTTAGAATTTGTTTTAATTAATTAATTAATTAATTAAGTCCTAGGCTTATTTTGTTTTGTGCTTTGTTTTGTAACCTTTACTCTTATAATCTTTCCACCCTTACTATTCTGGTCCTGCTCTGTGTAACATTAGAGTACCTGATGTCACCAAACCCATATCTAGTCACAGGAGACTGTAGGGAACTGGACAAAAGCAATGGACTTTGAGTTACCTGAAGTAAGTGTACATCCAGTATTTGCTATTAACTGGCTGTTACCTTGACACGTCAATCAACTGCTCTAGACTTGAGTTCTCTCAGAAGCATCTAGAAACCATGCAGGCCCCGTGACCTTATGCACTTAACACCTCCACTTCAGTAACATCCACTCTCATAGCGATGGCGTCCTGAATGTTTCTGCCTATTGAAGGGTGAACACCCTTTGCTTTATTACAATTTTTTTGACAGTTGACTACTCAAATTCTTTCTTACTGGCTCTGTGTAACTTAGCTTAAAAACAACAGAAAGGATTTCTGTCATCTCTGAATTGTAGAAACAGAGTCACTAACCTAACTCTAATTAGAACTATTTTCTATGTACTTAAAATATTATATATGTAAAAATTTCCCTTGGTCATACAAATGTAACATATGGTATAAGATGTAAATAATATAGTTTTTAGATAGCTTATGAAATTATCTAGTGGAGCCAGGCATTGCAAAAAATGACATTAATCCCAGCACTCAAGAGGGTCGAGGCAAGAGGATCTCTGTGAGTTTGAGGCCTTTCTAGTCCACACAAGAGTTCCAGAACAACCAGAACTACACAGAAAGACCATGTTTCAATTAATAATAATAATAATAATAATAATAATAATAACAATAATAATAAAAACAAGAACTACAACAATAATAATCCAGAATGGTTTTGTTTTCTTAAAAAGCAAAGACAAAGCATGACAGGGGGTATTAACTATAAGCCAAATTCTCTTCAGGGAAACCTCCTGATTTTTTATATATGTGTGTTGTTTACATGTGTTTACATATACACACAATATATACACTATATTATCATATATACACTACACACCCAAAAAATCCTGGTGTATTATGTTCATGGAAACACCAAAATACTTTCCAGATGAGACTTTGAAGAATTCCTCAGTCACCCCTTTTCCCACTGAGCCTGGGTCTCTTCCTCATTGTCATTTAGAAAAGAGCTGGTTCCCTATAGCAACAGAGCTCAGGGTTTCCAGGAAACTCTCTGAGGGTCCTGGCAGGAGCTGTAATATAGGAGTAACCTACAACTTGGGTCTTAATCCTTCCATTATCAGATGTGTATAGCCATAGTGAGAGCCAGCTCATCACTATGACAAACAGAAAGTGGTCCTAATTGTTACTGGCTATGAACCACGCCCAGATATGGACCAAAAGTCTCCTTTCCTACCCCTACCACCATGACAGTGCATGTAGAAGGGAGAAGGCTGGGCTGCCTTTGAGGAGGAACTAGTTCCATCTAGGACAGAGGTTCTCAAATTTCCTAATACTTTGACCCTTTAATATCCCCAACCATCTCATTGCTACTTCATATTTGTAATTTTGCTACTGTTAGGAATCCTATCCGTCCCCAACACCAGCCTGCTGCAGTTCATTTCCTTATTATGGTGAGACCATACCATACCAGGAAACTCTCTGAGGGTCCTGGAAGGAGCTGTAAGATAGGAGTTACCTAGAAACCCAGGAACAAGGAAATCTGTTACCTTGATTTTATTATATTGCACCAGTGTATACAAGTATGAACATATCACATTATGCCCCATTCTTGCCTATAGTTATTAAGCAGAAAACAACTTAATGACTTTAAAGAAACCATTGCTAATTCCTAATGCATAGATAAATGGTTACAAGAGCACAACTCCAGTTAAGTGGCCATAGGTCTCTCTCAACCAGAAGTAGGTACACAATGAAACACTGCTGAGTTGGATGGAACACGAAACCCAGATTCAAGTGATGACATCACAAACTGTCTTCCTGTGAGCTCCTCCTTCCTTGTAAATACAATAGTTCAAAAGCAACAAATGAAAAATGGAAGAAGATGGGGAAAACTTCATCAGTGTCATTTCATCACTCTCTGAAGATTCCTCTTCTATACTAAAAGGCCTAAGAGATTTAACCAAACTCCATGTCTCCTCTATTCTAAAAGAACATAGGAAAAATCTATTGTATACTTTGTCTGGACTGGAAAGTCAAATTCTGTGGTTACCTATTTGTTTGCAGCTTGTGTTTGAGTCAGAACTCCAAAACCCATTGTCTAAGAACACCAGAACTCCTCTCAGTACATGCCTGGTTCACTTAGCTGAGTATTGAGGGACATTTCTATGCCAACAACTATCAGGTCATGGCTGGCATTCAGACCAGAATAGGAAGGGAGTAAGCAACTGGACACTGTCTTCAGTTTCCTGATATACAATTCATTACATAGTTTATTCAACTGAAGTATATAGTCCAATAGGTTTTAGTATGTTCACGGATAGATGCAAGTACACAGCGCAGCCACTATGGAGAATCCGCTAAAACTAAGAATAGATCTACAGTATGACGTAGCTATAACACTCCTTGGCAGATGCCCAAAGGACTCAACTTCCTAGCCCATCCATACTTGCTCAGCCATGATTATTGCTGCTCTAGTCACAATAGCTAGAAAATGGAAACAACCAAAATGTCTTTCAACTGATTACTAGATTATGAAAGCATGCTACACACACATACACAATGAAATTCATTCAACTGTAAAGAAAAATAAAATCATGAAATTTTCAGGTGAACAGTGGAACTAGAAAATGTTATACAAGGTCACCCAAATTCAGAAAAATACCACATCTCTCTTAAATAAGAGAGATGTGGACCCTGGCTCTGGCTTCTTAGAAATAGTATATAATGAAGAATAACCACATAAACCAAAAATGTAACAAGGAATTATAGGAGGGATGAGGGGAAGCATCTCTAGAATGGGGATAGTAGGACATAGGTGCTATGAAGGGGAACATGGGAAAATGAGGGGTGTTATTTAGGTGGGAATGGGGATGGAAGGGCAAAGAGAGAGAGAAGAAGGAGGGTTAAGTAACACTATGGATGGCTGAATAGGCCATAGGGAGACATATTACTTATACCTACATAAATGGAATGAATTTGAGATGGAATGAGTAGAGGAAGGGAGAAATTATGTAAATATAGTATGAAATTCTCAAAAAAATTTAAAAAGTGTGTATCTATGTAATGAGGTGGGTGGTGTCCTTGGAGGGAAGAGAAGAATGTGCCAAGAAAGTCAGAAGACTCCCATGCTCCAAACCAGGTAGGTGGGCTAATGGATTTTACATCATCCTTTAGAGGTGACCATACAGGGAGTATTCCTGCTGGTGAGTTGGAAGAAGTGGGAGAAGATGTTGCTGCTCCCCCCCTGCTTCAGCTCAGCAGACATGTTGGAGTTCCGTTAGAACTTTTCAGACTACCTGGAAAGGAAAATCTCCTTTGAAGAGTTCAAAAGGCAATGAGAGGAGAGAAATACCCAAGAAAAGAAAATTCTTGGGGAAAAAAGGAAAATAGTTACTGAAAGAAAAAGTAATGATTTTAAAATCCCATACCAACAGGAAGTACTCTGCTAACTCCCAGGACAAAGATGCCAATAAAGGAGAAACATCAGGGAAGTGAGTCAGTTCACAAAATCTTTGTTTCCATGCTTGGAAAGACAGAACAAGAAGAAGAAGAAGAAGAAGAAGAAGAAGAAGAAGAAGAAGAAGAAGAAGAAGAAGAAGAAGAAGAAGAAGAAGAAGAAGAAGAAGAAGAAGAAGAAGAAGAAGAAGAAGAAGAAGAACAAGAAGAAGAACAAGAAGAAGAAGGAGAAGGAGAAGGAGAAGGAGAAGGAGAAGGAGAAGGAGGGGGAGGGGGAGGAGGAGGGGGAGGGGAGAGGAAGGAGACAAGGAGGATGAGGAGGAAACACCTGAGCAAACCACTGCAGGTGAGATATTTGTGTCAGAAATGGTTCTCAACCCTAAAACAAACAAACAAAAATGCTGAAAGAGAAGAGGCTTCTCCAAAATGAACTCCCCAGTGTTCTGAAAGGTCTCAAGGGTGAAGTCAATACTCGACTTGCTGCAGGAGAACAAAAAGAGGCAATATTGATGTGCATGCAAATCATAAACAAGCTCCTTTGGCTTCTGAGCCATTCTCTACACTTGCCATGGAGTATGAGGACCAAAGTGGCATAGAGACATCATTGTAGTATTAGTTGATTGTTGCACACTTAAATTCCAGTGACACAGAAGAATGGATTAGGTTGGCAGAAATGCCTCTGGAACAAGATGATATTAAGCAGGCTATTTTCTCCTATACAAACACTCTTAAATACGAGCCTACTAACATCAGTTACTTGTGGAAGGGGTCAAACATTTATGAGCAGATGGATGATCATAAAATGGCCATCGATGGTTATAAGCATATTTTAAATCTTTGCCTCCATCTGATGGAGAACATTTTATGCAGTTGGTTGCAGATATAGTCATGAGTGTAAAGCCATGATATGAAGCCCATGATAGTACTTCAACTATAAACATAATTGAAGAAAATTTCTCAAAGCACCAAGGTTTAGTCTCCATGGAAGACATTAACACGGCAGCTGAATTATATATTTCCAACAGGCAGTATAGCAAAACTTTGTTGCTAATTACAGATTTTTTTCTGAAATTATCCTAGAAAAGGAAACATTAGAAGAAGCTACCTCAGAAGAAAATAAAGATTGTAGTTTCCTCCAGAAGAAGAGAAGGAGGGAGTAGGGAAGAAAGGAAAGAGAACCTACAAGTGTCTCTTTAAAATGTCCAGCTGGGCAGGTGCACAAGAATAAGAGAAACAGGAAAAGAAACTGTACCAACTAACAATGTCTTATTACTATAAAATTTTATTGCTTATTTTTATGGCTTTTTATGGTTACTTGTCATCTGTTGAAAGGTCTACATATTAGGAAAGCCAGGGAATAGTTGGCAGTAATGCCGGACACAAGTGATGCCTACTGTTCCCAGGTAGTGAGTCTTTTCAATCTTGTATTGGGAAGTTAAGGTAAAAATATTCGTTGATGTGGTTTCATCCCTAGAGATTCTTTGACAGTCATGTCTTCTCTTTTCCCATGTACTTTATTAAGTGACAAATATGTTTTTAGAGAAAGCATCAAGAAAAAGATTTCTCACTGTAAAGAAAAAAATCCATTCTTGAATTTGGAGATTCAAAAAGCATTGGGATTAAAGAAGAGGAAAATCTTTGG
Source organism: Mus caroli (assembly GCF_978045245.1). Classification (NCBI taxonomy): domain Eukaryota; kingdom Metazoa; phylum Chordata; class Mammalia; order Rodentia; family Muridae; genus Mus; species Mus caroli. The sequence goes on from NW_028227265.1 coordinate 124,766,952, forward strand.
GAGAAAAAAAATCAGAGGCTTAAGAGTTGAAGTTCCCAGCAAGTCTGTGGCTTGGTGGGAAGGGTACCGGTGGGAGAATGTGTTTTTCCACTGTAGGAGACTGGGAACGGTCCTGGAGATGGGACTTCTGACTCGAGTCAGAAGCAGAAGGATGTAGACGTGACTAAACTCATAACTGATCCTGACACCAGGGCTTTTAGCTGTCCTGGACTGAGCTACGTGAAAGATGAAGGCCTGCAGAAGCCTATCTTCCACACACACAAGCACACTCACTCATACACACACACTATCACACGCATATACACACCCAAACTCACTAACACATATCAATATGCTCTCATGAATACACACACACAGCAGCACACACTGACACTTCAACATGCTCACTGTCACTCACATACTGACACACACTTGCACTCAGTCCCAACACCCAGTCACATGTCACCATTCTCACACTCACACACACACTAACAGGCACACACACACACACCCACACACACTATCATTAACACACTTCCAACAGACACACACATACACTCTCACACTCACACACACTCAGATGTGCTATGCATTCAGGATATTCACAAGACACCTGGACACACACTCAACAAAACACACTTACACAGGCACACCCATATACATTTTCACTTATACATTCTCATATACTTACACAAACATATAGGACACACACAAGTATGCATGCTATTCCCAAATCTAAGATAAACTGAGATAAACAGCTGCAACAGCAGAAGAGGAACAGATCCGTTCCCAAGCAGGCCGTAGAGGAAGGAAAGGATCTCAGTCTACACTGTCAGAATAGGAATTAGCGACCTGTATGGGAAGACAGGGAGAGTCTTGGCTGCTGAAAGCAGGCAGAAAATACTCATGGGCTCATAGGTCTGTGTTGACAAAGCAGACAAATCCCTTGCCAGCCTCTTTTCTCTTAGAATAAGATGTGGACAAGCCCTAATTTCAACTTTTTTCTTTACTATCAGTGTGTGTGTGTGTGTGTGTGTGTGTGTGTGTGTGTGTGTGTACCTGCACGTATGTGTGTGTGTACCTGCACCTGTGCATGCCACATCCTGTGTGTAGAGGTCAGATGACAACTTTGTCAGTTGCTTCTTTTCCTTTCACATTTATGTGAGTTTCAGGAGTTGAACTCAGGTAAAATGCCTTTATCTGCTGAGCCATCCTTTTAGACATCAATAAAGAGTTTTTGTTGTGTATTTTCTGCAAAGGCATTTAGTGGTTGGATGTCAAGAAGTGGCCAAATGGTTGGATTTCTGGGAGGCTAAAGGCAAACAAGGCAGCAGGAACAAAGAGAGTGAATATGCAGTGGCTGAAGGGCCTGAGGTCTGGGCAACAAAGCTGCCCCTAAAGGACAACCAACCAGGAGCATAGAGTCTGAGAGAGAGCACAGCGTGCTATGTCCAGTTTCAAGCACTTGGGAGGCTGAGGAAGGAAGACTACAAGTTTGAGGCTAGCATAAGCTATGTACTGAGACCCTGAAGAGAGATAGATCAGTGGGTATGAGTGATGGCTTCAAAAGCTTGCAGACCTGAGTTCAAAGTTCCAGGATCAGTGCTTTTAGAAAAAAAATCCAAGCACGTGTGTGTATGTGTGTGTGTGTCTGTGGGGGTTGTGTGTCTGTGTGTCTGTGTGTTTGTGTGTGTGTATGACTGTAACCCCAATACTGTGAGAGGTGAGGGGAGAGGGATCCCTGCAGCTTGCTGGCTTCCCATCTAGGCCTTGGTTTATCTGTAAAGGGTAAGAGTCTACAAATGTTCTGCTCTGTAGGCTCTGTGTCCTCTGTAAAAGGCTTCTGCCCTGCAGTGGCAAAGCCACCTTAGGCAATACCCGAGTGAACGGACAGGACTGGATCCTGCTGAACTTTTAATGGGGGACACTTAGTTAGAATTTTATGTCGTTTCACTGACATAAAATGACCCCCTTTTATTTATCTATTTATTTATCTATCGATTTATTTATTTACCCATTAAAAATGTAATAAGCTTGCTTAGTTTGCAGGCTGTGCCAAGACAGGGATTAGACCAACTGATGTGCCCCCTCCCTGTTTTCAATCCCTGCTTTAAATTTACACCTAGAAAACCACATTTCAGCCTACGGAAAGGTTTTCTGTAGCAACAAAGCTCTTCCCACTATAAAGAAAAGTTTCACAAGGGCCTTACTCTTATTCCCTGGGCCAAACTGTATTAAACTCCATCTTAAAGGTGGCCTTTGCTCTAGTTAGGAGTGGTTCTTCCAGAATAAAGTGGCTCCATGCTTAAAAGAGAAACTCGAGGCTTAAGATACCTCTCAAGACAGGAACACTGTTTGTAATTTTTATAAGGGGCACTTCCCCTCTCCCCATCTCTTCTCACAAGAACTTAAAATATATATTGGCATCTGGTCTTAGTCAAGGGTGCTAAACTTGGTGTTACGGGGGTACCAGAGGCATGGCGAACCCTTGAGAAATTTAGACTTAATTCTGTGTTCTTTCTTGGAGAACACAGCTCAGCCCTTCTTGGGTTAGAAGTCAGGCTTGGATGAGTATAACTTAGAGACTCTAGCTCTGTATGACAGGTCCACTACATCTGTTAAAACCCAGTAAGTTTACACAGCTCATGCCATAGATGCATTTATTACTGATGCATTAGTTCTATGGAATAATTGAACCTTTACAATCAAGGAGAACTCAGAAATTATCTTGTCCAATGGCCATGCATCAAAGTTCTAGATTAGTATAGATCCCCAGACTGAATCCAAAATTCATTGTAGACTAGGTGATTTAGAAAGAGCATCTAATTAGTGGCAGAGTCTGTGTCTACTAGGACCTGCTCTCTCTGACGTGATATCTTCTTACTGTGTCCTGTGAAGGCAGAAGGGAGGATCAAGGCTCCTGGACCAGGATGCTGCCTGGGACTTGTTTACCACACAGCAGTCTAGGAAAATCAGTGAGCCCAGGCCAGTAAGAAACCCTGCGTCAAAAAATAACAGGGTGGAGGGAAACTGAGGAAGATGTGGAAAGTTAACCTCTGGTGGCCACACAAATGTGCATACACACCCTCACATGTACATTCTCCCATATAAACACACAAAGACACACACACACATATATATTAACTTTCAAAAAGTGATCATAGACAAGTGTCCCTCCCAGATGAAGGAACTCATTCCAGATTCCCAGGATCACCCTTTCTGTCAGTTTTTCAGATAGCACATTTTGCACTAACACCCAATAAACCATTTATCACAGCCCATCTCATAAATTTACATAGACTCTTCCAAAAGTGGGCAGGAAAATACATACCCACACAAAAAATGTTTAAGCGTCATCAAATATTGCTCATCATCATCACCATCATCATCATCACCATTTTGGCTTTGGGGAGACAGGATTGCTCTGGGTAGCCCCGGGTTTCCTGGAACTCACTCTGTGTACCAGGCTGGCCTCAAACTCACAGAGATCTACCTGCTGGGATTAAAGGCCTGTGCCACCACCATCTGGCTAAGTATTGCATTTTTTTAAAAGTTTAAAAATTCACCAAAGGGACACTTCTAAACTTAGAGAGAATATCCCTTATGAATATTGATGCAAAAATCCTCAATAAAGTTCTTGCTAACCGAATCCAAGAACACATCAAAACAATCATCCATCCTGACCAAGTAGGTTTCATCCCAGGGATGCAGGGATGGTTCAATATACGGAAATCCATCAACGTAATCCAGTATATAAACAAACTCAAAGACAAAAACCACATGGTCATCTCGTTAGATGCGGAAAAAGCATTTGACAAGATCCAACACCCATTCATGATAAAAGCCTTGGAAAGATCAGGAATTCAAGGCCCATACCTAAACATGATAAAAGCAATCTACAGCAAACCAGTAGCCAACATCAAAGTAAATGGTGAGAAGCTTGAAGCAATCCCTCTAAAATCAGGGACTAGACAAGGCTGTCCACTTTCTCCATACCTATTCAACATTGTACTTGAAGTCCTAGCCAGAGCAATTCGACAACAAAAGGAGATCAAAGGGATACAAATTGGAAAAGATGAAGTCAAAATATCACTTTTTGCAGATGATATGATAGTATATATAAGTGACCCTAAAAATTCCACCAGAGAACTCCTAAGCCTGATAAACAGCTTCGGTGAAGTAGCTGGATATAAAATTAACTCAAACAAATCAATGGCCTTTCTCTACACAAAGAATAAACAGGCTGAGAAAGAAATTAGGGAAACAACACCCTTCTCAATAGTCACAAATAATATAAAATATCTTGGCGTGACTCTAACTAAGGAAGTGAAAGATCTGTATAATAAAAACTTCAGGTCTCTGAAGAAAGAAATTATAGAAGATCTCAGAAGATGGAAAGATCTCCCATGCTCATGGATTGGCAGGATCAACATTGTAAAAATGGCTATCTTGCCAAAAGCAATCTACAGATTCAATGCAATCCCCATCAAAATTCCAAATCAATTCTTCAACGAATTAGAAAGTGCAATCTGCAAATTCATCTGGAATAACAAAAAACCTAGGATAGCAAAAACTCTTCTCAAGGATAAAAGAACCTCTGGTGGAATCACCATGCCGGACCTAAAGCTCTACTACAGAGCAATTGTGATAAAAACTGCATGGTACTGGTATAGTGACAGACAAATAGACCAATGGAATAGAATTGAAGACCCAGAAATGAACCCACACAGCTATGGTCACTTGATCTTCGACAAGGGAGCTAAAAACATCCAGTGGAAGAAAGACAGCATTTTCAACAAATGGTGCTGGCACAACTGGTTGTTAACATGTAGAAGAATGCGAATCGATCCATTCCTATCTCCTTGTACTAAGGTCAAGTCTAAGTGGATCAAGGAACTTCACATAAAACCAGAGACACTGAAACTTATAGAGGAGAAAGTGGGGAAAAGCCTTGAAGATATGGGCACAGGGGAAAAATTCCTGAATAGAACAGTAATGGCTTGTGCTGTAAGATCGAGAATTGACAAGTGGGACCTCATGAAACTACAAAGCTTCTGCAAGGCTAAAGACACCATCAATAAGACAAAAAAACCACCAACAGATTGGGAAAGGATCTTCACCTATCCTAAATCAGATAAGGGACTAATATCCAATATATATAAAGAACTCAAGAAGGTGGACTCCAGAAAGTCAAATAACCCCATTAAAAAATGGGGCTCAGAACTGAACAAAGAATTCTCACCTGAGGAATACCGAATGGCAGAGAAGCACCTGAAAAAATGTTCAACATCCTTAATCATCAGGGAAATGCAAATCAAAACAACCCTGAGATTCCACCTCACACCAGTCAGAATGGCTAAGATCAAAAATTCAGGTGACAGCAGATGCTGGCGAGGATGTGGAGAAAGAGGAACACTCCTCCATTGTTGGTGGGATTGCAAGCTTGTACAACCACTCTGGAAATCAGTCTGGCGGTTCCTCAGAAAATTGGACATAGTACTACCGGAGGATCCAGCAATACCTCTCCTGGGCATATATCCAGAAGATGTCCCAACCGGTAAAAAGGACACATGCTCCACTATGTTCATAGCAGCCCTATTTATAATAGCCAGAAGCTGGAAAGAACCCAGATGTCCCTCAACAGAGGAATGGATACAGAAATTATGGTACATTTACACAATGGAGTACTACTCAGCTATTAAAAAGAATGAATTTATGAAATTCCTAGCCAAATGGATGGACCTGGAGGGCATCATCTTGAGTGAAGTAACACAATCACAAAAGAACTCACACAATATGTATTCATTGATAAGTGGATATTAGCCCAAAACTTAGGATACCCAAGATATAAGATACAATTTGATAAACGCATGAAACTCAAGAAGAATGAAGACCAAAGTGTGGACACTGTGCACCTTCTTAGAATTGGGAACAAAACACCCAGGGAAGGAGTTACAGAGACAAAGTTCGTAGCTGTGATGAAAGGATGGACCATTTAGAGACTGCTGTATCCAGGGATCCGTCCCATAATCAGCTTCTAAACGCTGACACCATTGCATACACTAGCAAGATTTTGCTGAAAGGACCCAAATATAGCTGTCTCTTGTGAGACGATGCCGGGGCCTAGCAAACACAGGAGTGGATGTTCACAGTCAGCTATTGGATGTATCACAGGGCTCCCAATGGAGAAGCTAGAGAAAGTACCCAAGGAGCTAAAGGGATTTGCAACCCTATTGTTGGAACAACATGATGTACTAACCAGAACCCTGGAGCTCTTGTCTCTAGCTGCATATGTATCGAAAGATGGCCTAGTCGGCCATCAATGGAAAGAGAGGCCCATTGGACTTGCAAACTTTATATGCCCCAATATAGGGGAATGCCAGGGCCAAAAGAATGGGAATGGGTGGGTAGGGAAGTGGGGGGCGCTATGGGGGACTTTTGGGATAGTATTGGAAATGTAATTGAGGAAAATATGTAATAAAAATATATAAAATAAATAAATAAATAAATAAATAAATAAATAAACTTAGAGAGACCACCACAGGTTTCAGTTTTCAGTCCTTTCTGTTTTGGGGCCCTAACTAGGCCTGGTCTGAGGGGAATTTCTATTCATTATCCCGTTCTTGCCCCCCTTTTTCTCTTTCTCCCACTTACTCGCATTTGTTTATGTCATTCTCTTTTATTGTTAATCAAAATCAAAGAACATGTTTGTTAAGAAACAGAGGTGCCTTTTGGAGGGGGCCTCCATGGGGAAAAAAAGCTAAAGTTTTTCTCTATCTCTTAATGAAAGCCAAATGTTTGAATTATAATTAAAATTTTTTTCATTTTTTTATTTTTTATTAGCTATTTTCTTTATATACATTTCAAATGCTATCCCGAAAGTTCCCTATACCCTCCCTCCACCCTGCTCCCTACCCACCTACTCCTACTTCTTGGCCCTGGCATTCCCCTATATTGGGGCATATAAAGTTTGCAATACCAAGGGGTCTCTCTTCCCAGTGATGGCCAACTAGGCTATCTTCTGCTACATATGCAGCTAGAGACAGGAGCTCTGGGGGGTACTGGTTAGTTCATATTGTTGTTCCACCTATAGGGTTGCAGACCCCTTCAGCTCCTTGGGTGCTTTCTCTAGCTTCTCCATTGGGGGCCCTGTGTTCCATCTTATAGATGACTGTGAGCATCCACTTCTGTAACGTTTACACCGACTGTGAATGGCTAGATCGGCAGTGTAGCCCAGCTCAGGCAGCTTTTGATAAGTTAGAAAGAGCCATGCTAGCTAATTTTTTTTCTTGATAAAATGCTACAGTGTCCAGAAAGCAAGCCTACTCCACAATTAGCTCAGATCAGATAAGCAAAGAAACGGAGTAGTCCCGGCACAGATGTCCACAGGGTCACAAGAAAACAGAGTGTGCCGTCAGCTGGAGGACGTGAAAGTCAGTGCGTCTGAGATCAGTCATTCCGATCCTTCACTTGGAGAAGTGTCACTCTGTGTCATGCAGGTGACATCATCACATCTTGATCAACCCCAGGCTTCAACGAAAGCATTTCAGAAGATCAAAATGGAGGAGAAAGGCAGGAGGCCTCCACGCCTCATTTTCTCTAAAGACTCTTGTGCATACCCTTTGGACTCCTAAAAAGCACTTGTCATGCAAGTCATGGTGTCCTGAATGAATATGCAATCTCTCATCAGAAAGGGTATCAGTTTAGAAAGTCTTCATAGCCTTTGGGGCTACAGTTATCTGGCAAATTCTCTTTGTTATCTTTGTTCAACCCCTCATATAGTAGCATAGAGAAATGTCTCCCAATTAGAGTTCTGGAATGCCCAGACTACTGGCTAGGTCGTTTGGGTTGTTGTTGTTGTTTAGTTTTGTTTTTTGTGAAAGTGATGAAAACTCAAGTCGTCTGAGAATGGGGAACCTTAAATGAGACAATGCCCCCAATCAATTTGGCCTGTCAATGATTTTCTTAATTGATGATTAATGTGAATGGGCCCAGCCCAGTGTGGGCAGGGCTGTCCCTGAGCAGATGATCCTGCAGTCTATGAGAAAGCTGATCAAGCCAATTCAGTCAGCAGTGTTCCTCTGTGGCCTTCACTTCAGTTCCTGCCTCCAGATGTCTGCTCGGCTTACCTCAGGGAGTGGTGACTTGGTTGGAATCTCAAGATGAAATAATTTATTCCTCCCCAAGTTGATTTTGGACTTGGTGTTTTATCTCAGCAATAGCAACCAAACTAAGATAGCCAGTAGGCAGAACTTCCCATGGCCTCCCATCTCTAAATGAGACCCCTGACCAAAAAGTAAATAATTTTGCATTTCTTTATAGTACACAATGTACTTGGGTCTTAAGGACAGCAGAACACATGCATGTCATCTGGGGAGCTTTAGATACTACAATGCCTTCAATCATCATGTAGAGAACTGGAGAAGTCTGGGTACTGTGTCGGCGCTATGTAGTCACTTATACCCCCTTCAGCTAGTTCTGATGGATAGCCAAGCTAAGAACCATGGCCCTTTGGAGATGCACAGACATCATAGCCAGCATTACTGTTAGATTTATTTGTTGTAGCCCCATAATTAATTTAGTCAAATAATTTTTGCTCTGTAATAATCAGTCACCGTGGACTGCTCTTTAGGTCTATACACCATTGCTGAGTCTGTGCAGTGTTTGAATTCTTCTAATGGTAGTCAGTCACTTCAAAAGGAAAATGTCTAGGCCTTTGTTGTCGCTTAGTGACAGTACGTTGCTTAGCATGCACTCAATTAAGTCAATCCCTAGAGCTACAAGAAAGAAAGAAAGAAAGAGAGAGAGAGAGAGAGAGAGAGAGAGAGAGAGAGAGAGAGAAGAGAGAGAAACAAAGAAACAAAGAAAGAAACAAGCAAAGAAAGAAAGAAAGAAAGAAAGAAAGAAAGAAAGAAAGAAAGAGGGAGGGAGGAAGAGAGAGAGAGAGGGAGGGAAGCAAGAGAGGATGTGAGGGAAGTGGAAGAAGAGAGAGTAAGGGAGAGAGGAGACAAGAGGGTAAGGGGGAGGGGAGAAAGTTTAACTTGATTGTTTTCTAAGCATGTGGGAGGTCTAGTACCTAAGAAACACTTCCCAGAATCATCGTAAGTACCTTAAAAATCTATTATTAGTTGCATGGGGGAAAAAAACCACAGTCAAGGCTCATTTCCAAATATTAAAGGATGAAGGGATATTTTCTCCCGAAAAAAATTTTTAAAAAGTTGAGATTTTGGAATGGTTAAGATAAGTGTGTGGCTCTTCCGGCCTGACCAGCACAGGGATAGCTAGAGCGCAGGGTCGGCTGACACGCGCCAGCTACCCACGACCCCCGCCACAGGATTTTGAGACTGCTGGTGAGTGGAACACAGATTCTGCTCCAGTCCAATCACGCGGGACCTGAGACTGCTTTGGTTGGGGAGGCAGAAATCCGGCCTGAATAGGGCCACAAGCCTCTCCGGTCAGAAAAGCGCAGGGGTAGCTAGGGCGCAGGGTCGGCTGACACTCGCCAGCTACCCACAACACCCGCCACAGGATCTTAAGACTTCTGGAGAGTGGAACACAGCTTATGCTCCAATCCAATTGTGCGCGGGACCTGAGACTGCATTAGTTAGGGAAGCAGAAAACCGGCCTGAGTAGGACCACAGGCCTCTTCCTGCCAGACCAGCACCGCGTTAGCTAGAGCGCAGGGTCGGCTGACACCCTCCAACTACCCACGACCCCCGCCACAGGATTTTGAGACTGCTGGTGAGTGGAACACAGCTTCTGCTCCAATCTTTAAAAAGTGACAACGACAACAACTAAACCCAGAGATTACCAGATGGCGAAAGGTAAACGTAATAATCTTACTAACAGAAACCAAGACCACTCACCATCATCAAAACCCAGCACTCCCACTTTGCCCAGTCCAGGGCACCCCAACACACCGGAAAAGCTAGACACGGATCTAAAAGCATATCTCATGATGATGGTAGAGGACTTCAAGAAGGACTTTAATAACACACTTAAAGAAATACAAAGGAACACTGGTAAACAGGTAGAAGACAGTAAAGAGGAAGCACAAAAATCCCTTAAAGAATTGCAGGAGAACACCGCTAAAGAGTTACAAATCCTTAAAGAAACACAGGATAACATAATCAAACAGGTAGAAGTCCTTACAGAAAAACAGGAAAATACATCCAAACAGATGATGGAAATGAACAAAACCATACTAGACCTAAAAAGGGAAGTAAACACAATAAAGAAAACCCAAAATAAGGCAACACTGGAGATAGAAACCCTAGGAAAGAAATCTGGAACCATAGATACCAGCATCAGCAACAGAATACAAGAGATGGAAGAGAGAATCTCAGGTGCAGAAGATTCCATAGAGAACACCAGCACAACAATCAAGGAAAATGTAAACTGCAAAAAGATCCTAACTCAAAACATCCAAGAAATACAGGACACAATGAGAAGACCAAACCTACGGATAATAGGAGTGGATGAGAATGAAGATTTTCAACTCAAAGGACCAGCAAACATCTTCAACAAAATTATAGAAGAAAACTTCCCAAATCTAAAGAAAGAGATGCCCATGAACATACAAGAAGCCTAAAGAACTCCAAATAGACTGGACCAGAAAAGAAATACCTCCCGACACATAATAATCAGAACAACAAATGCTCTAAATAAAGATAGAATACTAAAAGCAGTAAGAGAAAAAGGCCAAGTAACATATAAAGGCAAGCCTATCAGAATTACACCAGATTTCTCACGAGAGACTATGAAAGCCAGAAGATCCTGGACGGATGTTATACAGACACTAAAAGAACACAAACTCCAGCCCAGGCTACTATACCCAGCCAAACTCTAAATTAACATAGATGGAGAAACCAAAGTATTCCACGACAAAACCAAATTCACACATTATCTCTCCACCAATCCAGCCCTTCAAAGGATAATAACAGAAAAAAACCAATACAAGGACAGGAACCACGCCCTAGAAACAACAAGAAGGTAATCCCTCAACAAACCTAAAAGAAGACAGCCACAAGAACAGAATGCCAACTTTAACAACAAAAATAACAGGAAACAACAATTACTTTTCCTTAATATCTCTTAATATCAATGGACTCAACTTCCCGATAAAAAGACATAGACTAACAAACTGGCTACACAAACAAGACCCAACATTTTGCTGCTTACAGGAAACTCATCTCAGAGAAAAAGATAGACACTACCTCAGAATGAAAGGCTGGAAAACAATTTTCCAAGCAAATGGTAGGAAGAAACAAGCTGGAGTAGCCATTCTAATATCTGATAAGATTGACTTCCAACCCAAAGTCATTAAAAAAGACAGAGAGCGACACTTCATACTCATCAAAGGTAAAATCTTCCAAGAGGAACTATCAATCCTGAATATCTATGCTCCAAATAAAAGGCAGCCACATTCATTAAAGAAACTTTAGTAAATCTCAAAGCACACATTGCACCTCATACAATAATAGTGGGAGACTTCAACACACCACTTTCACCAATGGACAGATCATGGAAACAGAAACTAAACAGGGACACAGTGAAACTAACAGAAATTATGAATCAAATGGATCTGACAGATATCTACAGAACATTCTATCCTAAAACAAAAGGATATACCTTCTTTTCAGCACCTCATGGTACCTTCTCCAAAATTGACCACATAATTGGTCACAAAACAGGCCTCAACAGATACAAAAATATTGAAATTGTCCCATGCATCCTATCAGATCACCATGGACTAAGGCTGATCTTCAATAACAAAATAAATAATAGAAAGCCAACCTTCACGTGGAAACTGGACAACACTCTTCTCAATGATACCTTGGTCGAGGAAGGAATAAAGAAAGAAATTAAGGACTTTTTAGAGTTCAATGAAAATGAAGCCACAACATACCCAAACTTATGGGATGCAATGAAAGCATTTCTAAGAGGAAAACTCATAGCTCTGAGTGCCTCCAAAAGGAAACTAGAGAGAGCACACATTAGCAGCTTGACAACATACCTAAAAGCACTAGAACAAAAGGAAGCAAATTCACCCAAGAGGAGTAGACGGCAGGAAATAATCAAACTCAGGGGCGAAATCAATCAAGTGGAAACAAGAAGAACTATTCAAAGAATCAACCAATCAAGGAGCTGGTTCTTTGAGAAAATCAACAAGATAGATAAACCCTTAGCCAGACTCACTAGAGGGCAAAGGGAAAGCATCCTAATTAACAAAATCAGAAATGAAAAAGGAGACATAACAACAGATCCTGAAGACATCCAAAACACCATCAGATCCTTCTACCAAAGGCTATACTCAACAAAACTGGAGAACCTAGATGAAATGGAGAAGTTCCTAGACAGATAACAGGTACCAAAGTTGAATCAAGATCAGGTTAATGATCTAAACAGCCCTATATCCCCCAAAGAAATAGAAGCAGTCATTAATAGTCTCCCAACTAAAAAAAGCCCAGGACCAGATGGGTTTAGTGCAGAGTTCTATCAGACCTTCAAAGAAGATCTAATCCCAGTTCTTCACAAACTATTCCACAAAATAGAAACAGAAGGTACTCTACCCAACTCATTCTATGAAGCCACAATTACTCTGATACCTAAACCGCAAAAAGACCCAACAAAGATAGAAAACGTCAGACCAATATCCCTTATGAATATTGATGCAAAAATCCTCAATAAAGTTCTTGCTAACCGAATCCAAGAACACATCAAAACAATCATCCATCCTGACCAAGTAGGTTTCATCCCAGGGATGCAGGGATGGTTCAATATACGGAAATCCATCAATGGAATCCAGTATATAAACAAACTCAAAGACAAAAACCACATGGTCATCTCGTTAGATGCGGAAAAAGCATTTGACAAGATCCAACACCCATTCATGATAAAAGTCTTGGAAAGATCAGGAATTCAAGGCCCATACCTAAACATGATAAAAGCAATCTACAGCAAACCAGTAGCCAACATCAAAGTAAATGGTCAGAAGCTTGAAGCAATCCCTCTAAAATCAGGGACTAGACAAGGCTGTCCACTTTCTCCATACCTTTTCAACATTGTACTTGAAGTCCTAGCCAGAGCAATTCGACAACAAAAGGAGATCAAAGGGATACAAATTGGAAAAGATGAAGTCAAAATATCACTTTTTGCAGATGATATGATAGTATATATAAGTGACCCTAAAAATTCCACCAGAGAACTCCTAAGCCTGATAAACAGCTTCGGGGAAGTAGCTGGATATAAAATTAACTCAAACAAATCAATGGCCTTTCTCTACACAAAGAATAAACAGGCTGAGAAAGAAATTAGGGAAACAACACCCTTCTCAATAGTCACAAATAATATAAAATATCTTGGCGTGACTCTAACTAAGGAAGTGAAAGATCTGTATAATAAAAACTTCAAGTCTCTGAAGAAAGAAATTCTAGAAGATCTCAGAAGATGGAAAGATCTCCCATGCTCATGGATTGGCAGGATCAACATTGTAAAAATGGCTATCTTGCCAAAAGCAATCTACAGATTCAATGCAATCCCCATCAAAATTCCAAATCAATTCTTCAACGAATTAGAAAGTGCAATCTGCAAATTCATCTGGAATAACAAAAAAACCTAGGATAGCAAAAACTCTTCTCAAGGATAAAAGAACCTCTGGTGGAATCACCATGCCGGACCTAAAGCTTTACTACAGAGCAATTGTGATAAAAACTGCATGGTACTGGTATACTGACAGACAAATAGACCAATGGAATAGAATTGAAGACCCAGAAATGAACCCACACACCTACGGTCACTTGATCTTCGACAAGGAAGCTAAAAACATCCAGTGGAAGAAAGACAGCATTTTCAACAAATGGTGCTGGCACAACTGGTTGTTAACATTAGAAGAATGCGAATCGATCCATTCCTATCTCCTTGTACTAAGGTCAAGTCTAAGTGGATCAAGGACCTTCACATAAAACCAGAGACACTGAAACTTATAGAGGAGAAAGTGGGGAAAAGCCTTGAAGATATGGGCACAGGGGAAAAATTCTTGAATAGAACAGTAATGGCTTGTGCTGTAAGATCGAGAATTGACAAGTGGGACCTCATGAAACTGCAAAGCTTCTGCAAGGCTAAAGACACCATCAATAAGACAAAAAAAACACCAACAGATTGGGAAAGGATCTTCACCTATCCTAAATCAGATAAGGGACTAATATCCAATATATATAAAGAACCCAAGAAGGTGGACTCCAGAAAGTCAAATAACCCCATTAAAAAATGGGGCTCAGAACTGAACAAAGAATTCTCACCTGAGGAATACCGAATGGCAGAGAAGTACCTGAAAAAATGTTCAACATCCTTAATCATCAGGGAAATGCAAATCAAAACAACCCTGAGATTCCACCTCACACCAGTCAGAATGGCTAAGATCAAAAATTCAGGTGACAGCAGATGCTGGTGAGGATGTGGAGAAAGAGGAATACTCCTCCATTGTTGGTGGCATTGCAAGCTTGTACAACCACTCTGGAAATCAGTCTGGTGGTTCCTTAGAAAATTGGACATAGTACTACCGGAGGATCCAGCAATACCTCTTCTAGGCATATATCCAGAAGATGTCCCAACCGGTAAGAAGGACACATGCTCCACTATGTTCATAGCAGCCTTATTTATAATAGCCAGAAGCTGGAAAGAACCCAGATGTCCCTCAACAGAGGAATGGATACAGAAATTATGGTACATTTACACAATGGAGTACTACTCAGCTATTAAAAAGAATGAATTTATGAAATTCCTAGCCAAATGGATGGACCTGGAGGGCATCATCTTGAGTGAAGTAACACAATCACAAAAGAACTCACACAATATGTATCCACTGATAAGTGGATATTAGCCCAAAACTTAGGATACCCAAGATATAAGATACAATTTGCCAAACGCATGAAACTCAAGAAGAATGAAGACCGAAGTGTGGACACTGTGCCCCTTCTTAAAATTGGGAACAAAACACCCAGGGAAGGAGTTACAGAGACAAAGTTCGTAGCTGTGATGAAAGGATGGACCATTTAGAGACTGCCGTATCCAGGGATCCATCCCATAAGCAGCTTCTAAACGCTGACACCATTGCATACACTAGCAAGATTTTGCTGAAAGGACCCAAATATAGCTGTCTCTTGTGAGACGATGCTGGGGCCTAGCAAACACAGGAGTGGATGTTCACAGTTGTGGCCTCCCTTCCCCCCAGCCTGGAACCTGCCTGCTCAAGGGTGGAGCTACCGGCTCATTCGTCCTGCCACGCCCACTGCTGGAACCTGCCCTTGCTGCCTGGAGGCACACACATGTTCGTCCTGCTACTGGACCCTGAGTTACTTGGCGGGAAATTGGGTTCCCTCCCCCTTCCTTTATAAACTGAGTGTCTGGAAATATTAAATTGAGTCTTGATCCGAATGTTGTCTTGACTCCATTGTTTCTTCCGCCCCGACTAGTTTCCTCTCTTTGCAGGGAACTGCCATTCTCAGTGAACCGTTCGTGTTGTGGACCGCGGGCGGGCCGCAACACACAGTCATCTATTGGATGTATCACAGAGCTCCCAATGGAGAAGCTAGAGAAAGTACCCAAGGAGCTAAAGGGATCTGCAACCCTATTGTTGGAACAACAGGATGTACTAACCAGAACCCCGGAGCTCTTGTCTCTAGCTGCATATGTATCGAAAGATGGCCTAGTCGGCCATCACTGGAAAGAGAGGCCCATTGGACTTGCAAACTTTATATGCCCCAATATAGGGGAATGCCAGGGCCAAAAAATGGAATGGGTGGGTAGGGAAGTTGGGGGCGCTATGGGGGACTTTTGGGATAGCATTGGAAATGTAACTGAGGAAAATATGTAATAAAAATATTAAAAATTAAAAAAAAGAAAAATAAACTGGGAAACTCTAAAAAAAAAAAAGATAAGTGTGTGTGTGTGTGTGTGTGTGTGTGTGTTCAAGAGTACACCCACATGTGCGTGCATGAATGTGGAGGGAAAGCCAGTGTGTTGTTGCTTAGACATTATTGACACAAAGGCTCTCACTGGTCCCTAGGCCTTTCTAGGGAACCCTAGAGATCCTTGTGTCTCTGCCTACAAGTCCTGGGTTGCAAGTGTATGCAGCCCTGCGTGTGTTTTCACACGGATGCTGGGACTTGAACCTAGTTCTTCATGCTCTCAGAGCAAGCACTTTACCTGCTCAGTCTTCCTAGCCTCTAAAGCAGTGATTCTCAACATGGGGGTCGTGATCCCTTAGGGCCGCATATCAGATATTTACCATTCATCACAGTAGCATCATCACAGTTATCAGAATGATTGTATGACTGGGGGCCGCCACGACATGAGGAGCTGTGTTACAGGGTCTCAGTATTAGGAAGGTTGAGAACCACTGCTCCCAATGCTTTAATTTTTAATGTTCAAAAATGCTTCCATCTGCTTGCCAAAATAGCTATGCATGAGGACAGCTAACCGCAAAGCAACGAATCTTATAACTCACATTGAAACTCAAGTCCAGTGGTCCATTGCATTTCAAATTCAGTGTAGAAAATGATGCTTCAGTTACATAATGAAAACTGCAATAGTGCAGGCAGATAGTGAATGAGTGTCCTGTGGTAAGAGAAAAAGAGCTCAGTGTATGGCTTCAGCTCAGTTTCCACAAGGAACTAAGTGACTTGGAGAAAATGGTTGTCCCTTTCTGGACCTCGCTGTCCTCATCTGCAAAGTCAGGGTAATGATTTTTAGGTTACAGGAACAATGTGTCCTTGAGGAGTTAAGGAGCAGTGTGTAAGAACTGCCCAGCACATAGTAGGTGCTCAATAAATCCTGCAAGGAAAACTGGCCCAGTACCTGGGTGAAGGAGGCACACAACATAAAACCAGTCATTTCTTAAGTACCATTATCTGAAATAGTTTCTCACATTATCATCCAGTTCTAATCTAAACCTATATTGAACTCTAAGAGGGTAAACCAGATTAAACGAAATAGAAAATCAAATGAATATACAAAATTATATATAAGAAGAAATTCTTAAGACTATGTGAGTTTTGGCAAAATTGAATTTGTCTAGCAGAGCTCAAAACCCAGCCAACAGAAGCAGCACAGACAACTTCCCCTTTCTCTTCCTGACTGGGCCCTTTGGCACTCCTGTCTACTGGCACCTGGATCCAAGGATTCATCAATCTCTGATTCCACACATCTGGCGTCTGCACAGGTGGCGGTCTGTTCTCTCACCAGGAAGCACACGGAGAACTGGCTGGCTGGTGGGCTTTGATGCCCACACTGAGAACTATTAGTCAACTAGCAACTGCAAACAATGCTAGAACTCCCATTCTCTCATTTTATATTCATTGGCTAGAACTCTCTTCAAGATAGCATTTCTTCTGTCTATGTCATATCACCTAACACTATAGCATGCCCAGTGAAGAATACAAGCAGAATGTAGAGCTTGAGTCTCCTGGCATGATAGGTACATGATATTACTACGAATTGATGAATTCGAGCAAATCTTTGATGATTCAGGCTGCCATTAAACTTAGATTCCTCCCGTATTCCTAGAGCAGCCTCTCAGTGTTTTATGGCTAATACTTCATGGTCCTTTTATTCCTATCTCCCATCACTAATTGGAGTTGGCTAGCAATGCTAATCCTTACTAACAGTACCTCCATAAAACATTTACGGATCCGGACTACATTTGTTTTCGCTAAAGAAAATGGTAAGTCTTGTTTTGTTTTGTTTTGTTTTGTTTTGACAGGGTTTCTCAGTAGCCCTGGCTGTCCTGGAACTCACTTTGTAGACCAGGCTGGCCTCGAACTCAGAAATCCGCCTGCCTCTGCCTCCCAAGTGCTGGAATT
This sequence comes from Mus caroli, assembly GCF_978045245.1. Lineage (NCBI taxonomy): Eukaryota > Metazoa > Chordata > Mammalia > Rodentia > Muridae > Mus > Mus caroli. Next base: position 124,784,792 of record NW_028227265.1, read on the forward strand.
AAAGGCGTTCGCCACCACACCCGGTGAAAATGGTAAGTCTTACAGACACAGAAAACACAGTATTAAAAGCTTTGTCTAAGTTGTACTCACAAAAACCTAAAAACACCCATAATAAACTTCCTTTACTGAAAGTAAACAACCTTTAAGGAGTAGAAATACAAGCCAGCCAGCCAGCCAGCAGAGGGAGTACAAGCTACTTTCTGAACACAACCTCCTAAGGTCTGTTTGGCTATTGGGAAAGTCCCTGATAAATCATATTTGGGGAGGGAAGATACCTAGAACAAGACAGGACAGATCTGTACTACACTGTTGTCTGTTCGATGCAAAGAGCTACCCAATTCTTAAGGAAGGATGAGCCCAGCATGGGAAGAAGTGAGTGCCTGCTTTCCCCCGCATCTCACCTCAACCCCAAACCCATGGATGGATGTCCATATCACAGTCCAGAGCTGTCTTGGATGATTTAGAAAGTGAGCAATAGAACTGCTCATTTCTCACAAACTAATTAAATGGAGACTCCCAGAGGTTACAAGGCTTCCCCAAAGTCATATGAATTGGAAGGTAGATATGAAACATTCATCTTCTCACGGCCCCTTAGTCAATGCCAAACTTCACTAAGGAAAGAGGACAAAAAGCATTTGGTAATTTGTCTGCTTCTCTTCAGCGAATAATGACTCAGTGAGATGGTCAGCACAGAGCATCCGAGCACACCCTGAGCTCTGTACAGGATTTCCTCCCGGATTGGTGCTTTAATTTCCAATCAGTCTGAGTCAATAACATATGGATATCAGGGCCATTGTTGGCTCTAGCAGTTTCTTGTCTCAACCCCACAGTTCATAGAGCATGGGGCTTGGGGTCAGAGGCAAGGGTTTGGGGTTGGGACTTTCTGTGTTTGCACAATGGAACAAGTCAATTTCTCTCCCATATCAGTGAGCTCTGGACTAAACTGATCTATCAAGTGTTGTGGACAAATGACAATGGACAATATTTGTAAGCTACAGTGTATACTGAATTCCATTCACACAATCCTGCGGGAGGCTTGACCCATCCTCAGCGAGCATGCCACAGCTCCCGCTGTTTGCAACAGATACGTGCATTTCTCAGGGATGACAACAACTACAGAGAAAGCCAGCTGGGGGGCTCATATCGGGGGCCTTTGAGGCAGATTCTTTCTTTTCCTTTTGTCTGATCTCTTAGAAAAAGTAAGATGAGGCAGCGCTGGAAAGTTCAAATTGATCCACAGTCAATGGACTCAGGGCTGCGCATCAAATTCAAAACACACTTTGGGGAATGCGGCACAGCATCCAGCTTTCCCAAAGGCTGATGACAATGGAGGAAAAGGTCTGTGAAGATTCCATCATCATCTCGACAAGATTTAAATTGATGTGGAGACAAACTGCGTTTTGTTTTAAATGGTGAAAACATTTTCCCTGGAGACACAGGTTGAATAATAAGGGCTTCTCAGAGTTGCCCGTAAATGAACAACTTCTGTTCTGGCTGTCAGTGAGCTTAACGGACACAGGTTATCAATTGAATGTTCTTGGCCTTTATTCTGTGAATCTACTCCATCCCACAACCAACAGAAGGGCCTCCTAATGCCTCTTCTTTCCCAGGCCAACAGCCTTTAACTCGGGGGCAAGGCTTTCATCATTCCTGAGTGCACTGAGACACCAAGTCAGCTGAGCTCATTTTTTTTTCTTTCTTTCTTTTTTTTTTATTGTCCTCGTTTACATTTCCAATGCTATCCCAAAAGTCCCCCATACCCTCACCCCCAATCCCCTACCCACCCACTCCCACTTTTTGGCCCTGGAATTCCCCTGTACTGGGGCATATAAAGTTTGCAAGTCCAATGGGCCTCTCTTTCCAGTGATGGCCGACTAGGCCATCTTTCGATACATATGCAGCTAGAGTCAAGAGCTCCGGGGTACTGGTTAGTTCATACTGTTGTTCTACCTATAGGGTTGCAGATCCCTTTAGCTCCTTGGGTACTTTCTCTAGCTCCTCCATTGGGGGCCTTGTGATCCATCCAATAGCCGACTGTTGAGCAACCACTTATGTGTTTGCTAGACCCCGGCATAGTCTCACTAGAGACAGCTATATCAGGGTCCTATCAGCAAAATCTTGCTAGTGTATGCAATGGTGTCAGCGTTTGGAGGCTGATTATAGGATGGATCCCTGAATATGGCAGTCTCTAGATGGTCCATACTTTTGTCTCAGCTCCAAACTTTATCTCTGTAACTCCTTCCATGGGTGTTTTGTTCCCAATTCTAAGAAGGGGCAAAGTGTCCACACTTTGCTCTTCGTTCTTCTTGAGTTTCATGTGTTTTGCAAATTTTAACTTATTCTTGGGTATTCTAAGTTTCTGGGCTAATATCCACTTATCAGTGAGTACATGTCAATTGAGTTCTTTTGTGATTGGGTTACCTCACTCAGGATAATGCCCTCCAGGTCCAACCATTTGCCTAGGAATTTCATAAATTCATTCTTTTTAATAGCTGAGTAGTACTCCATTGTGTAAATGTATCACATTTTTTTGTATCCATTCCAGAGTTGAGGGGCATCTGGGTTCTTTCCAGCTTCTGGCTATTATAAATAAGGCTGCTATGAACATAGTGGAGCATGTTTTTCTTACTAGTGGAACATCTTCTGGATATATGCCCAGGAGAGGTATTGCAGGATCCTCCGGTAGTACTGAAAGAGGAAAATTACTGACCACCAGAACTCTCACCCCAGAGTACATTCTGAACTCTCACACCAGAGTCAGACCCCCTCTCAAATGAAAACTGTTCCGGGGACATTTCTGAGATAAGGGTCTCCTGGAACGAACCCAGTCCAACCCCTCCCAACTAAGGACTGTGCCAGGGACATTTTTGAGATAAGGGTGTGAGTAAAAACCTCAGTTCCAATGAATCAAGTACATGGCCAAAGTGTGGGATGCGTTGCAAAAGCACTTTGGAAAAACCCTTGGCTGAATCACTTAGTGACGTAAAACCTGTATTTTCCCTGCCCTGCTCCCCCCTTACCCTCCTTCCTATAAAAGCTTGTGAAAAGTTTGGGCTAATTGCCGAATCCCCTCTGCACCTTGCAGGCTGCATGAGATTCGACCCCAGATATCTGGTATATGTGCTTTTTGTTTGCTTTCTTGTCGTTGCTGTATTAAATCTTACTCTCTATACATCTTAAGTACCGGTCTCAGTGTCTTCTTGGGTGCGCGGCTGACCCGAGGCTTGAGTAAGTGCCTCCCTTTGGGAGTTTTGGAGTCTTTCATTTGGTGCGTTGGCCGGGAATCAGCGCGTCTACCCAGAAGTCCTGGACCCACTCAGAAGTAAGATTTACTGTTCTGCTTTGGTCTGGTGTCTGTGTTCTGTTAATTTCTGAGAGGCCAGGAAGGCCATTCTGTATGAGCGATCGCTGTTCTGGTTTTGCGTGACGCTCTGTGCTCAGTAAGAGCACCAGAGATCGCACTCCGGGAGGGAATGCGAAGTGGGTAAGAGTAGACGTGCTCAGGTGCCCACCGTCCGATCTGCCCCTGGGAGACGTCCCAGGTGAGATAGGGGAGGACCAAGGACGCTTGGCGGACCCCACTGGAGACCAGGAAGGTCTCAATCTGTCGGCCTTGGAGAGGCCATCTGATTCTGTAAGTTGCCTGTAGTGTCTCAAGTCTTGTGTCTGCTTTTGTCGTGTCTGCTATTATTCTAGAAATGGGACAATCTGCTGGGTGTGTAGGTGTGGAACTGCTATGTTCCAAAGGAGACCCTGGAAGGAGTGCCCAGGGTACAGAACAGTCAAAAAGACCTGGCTGTTGCCTGGCAGAGTGAAGGAGAGAGAGAGTGTTCTCTCTGCCAGAGCGGGAGTGGATGTGGAATCCCACCCCTATCAGGAAAAAGAGTCAATGTGAAATCCGACCCCGTCAGAAAATAGTGTTTGGCTGGTTGTGTAAGTCCAGGCGTGGACGAGTGTGCTTGTTTGTGGCCACATGACAGACTGTGTATGTGTGTGTTAACCCTTTGTCGACTGTAGACTTGGACTGACGTCAGGACAGAATTTGTCAGAAATGGTTTTAAAAAAAAGGAAAGAAAACCACCAGGCCGGTCCTCCCCAGACTGCTCAAAAGAGCTCTGAGATCCAGAGCTGCAGCAGTGGTGCTGAGGTTCTGAGTTCTGCAGACACAGCAGCAACGGAGGCTGTCTGTGCCCTGCGAATGAGTTGTAAAATGCTGATAGTGAGTGCAGCGGCCTGCCGGCCCCCGCCTGCCAGTCCCGGAGTGGCCGTGAAGCCTGCCACAGCTGGGGAGGGGCCGACTACAGCGTCCCTCTTTTGGCCCCCCCCTCAGAGTCTACCCGCACTCCCTTGTGCCGGCCTGGCTGCGTGCTCCCTCCCCAAAGACAGTGCAGAGAGCACCAGGAATCTATCAGGTAGTTAAATAGTTAAATTGCTGCCTCTGCCTGCCAGCGTTTGTTTGCCACTCCCAGGAGTTTACACCGAATTCCGGCGTGCAGCGGAGACTCGGGCGCTGGGCTCTTCACATCAAAGGATCTGTTTTCAGCCTTTGCCTGCCTCCTGGGTGGGAGAAAGGCTCATTCTCCTGTCCCCTGTATCCTGTCTCTTGTTAACAGAAAAAATTGTGTTCATTTTGAGATATCAGTGGTCTGGTGCAGCCAAATAGAGCTGCACTCCCTTCTCTGCCCCATGTGTTTTCTCTTCTCAGGCTCTGCCCTGAGCTGCTGACAGTGAGTCTGTGAGGGAGACATACAAGGTAAGGAGCACCTATGGGTCTAACTGCCAGGCTCTGATGAGGTCTCGTCTCTGTGGGACTAAAAAGTGCCCCAACGATCTGGTTAAGAAAAGGATAGAGGTCTGCAAAAAAAGAGCTGAGAGCAAAGCTTCAGCAGACTCAGAAGAGATAGGTTAACAGTGAAAAGAGGTAAAAATAGAGATAAAGAAAATTAGGTCTGAAATGAGAAAGATACTCTAAATGAAAAATATTTAAAAGAGGAACCAGTAAAATGAGGCTGGCAAGTACAGAGACCAGAGTCAGAATCAGAAATGTGCTGTAAGACAGAAAAATAAACCAGGGTAGTCGAACTATGAAAAAGTTAAGTGACAGAATATAGATGTAATAATTAGATAACATTCAAAGTAAGCAAAGACAAGAAAGAGATATATATAGATAGAAAGAGAGACATTAGATGAGATCTCCATTGCAGTTAAAAAACAGGGAGCCAGAAAATTTTTTAAAAAAAGATAAGAGAAATGAAATGCTGGTCACAAAAGTCAGGGAAGCTAGAAAACTTAGTACCCGGCAACAAAAGCAAGCTTTTGGCTGAAGATCAAAGTGTTTACTGTTATCTGTTAAAGAAAAAGAGCACTGAGTGAGAGACTGCCCTAACAAAAAGAAGAGGAGCCCCCCCCCCTCATGAACAAACCCTTCACCTGTTTGTGGCTGAAACTAAAGAAAAAGCAGAAGGGGTGCTAACACAGAAGCTGAGTCCTTAAAAGAGACTGGTGGTCTACCTGTTGAAGCAGCTAAAAAGAGACTGTGTTTCATATTCCTCCACTGACCAATGCAAAGCAAGTTTAAAAGGTTCCTAGACACTGCAGGCCTTTGCAAACTGTGGATTCCAGGTTTTGCTGAATTAAAAAGATAAACAGCCCTTCGTATAAGAAATAAAAAGAACAACCTTGGATGGCCTTAGATGCTATTGAGACTGCCCTAATGTTGTCCCTAACTTTGGGACTCCTAGATGTGACTGAGAACAAAAGTATTGCCAAAGAGGTTCTTACTCAGAAATTGGGACCCTGAAAAAGACCGGTGGCATACTTGTGAAAAATTAGACCTGGTGACTGTAAGATGACCTGCTTGTCTGCACATAGTGGCTTCTGGTCAAGGACGCAGATAAACTGACTCTGAGACAAAACTTGGCACATGCCCTAAAAGTGTGGTTCAGCCCCCTGACCGATGGCTGACTAATGCTCTGGACATTCTGGCGGAAGGAACTTTGGCTCAGAAGGCTGAACTCCTGGCACTAACCCAAGCCCTGCGGTTGGCTGAAGGCAGAGACATCAAAGACAAAGAAAAATTCTGGCCCTCCTAGAAGCTCCTGAATGAACTGGGTGAGTTGGGGTATCGGGTATCGGCTAAGAAAGCTCAGTTATGTCGTACCGAGGTGCTGAGACGACGAAAAGCGGTGGCTCACCGAGGCCAGAAAAAAGACTGTGATGCTGATCCCAACCCCCACCACCCCGCGCCAAGTACGTGAGTTTCTGGGGACGGCGGGCTTTTGCAGAAAGAAAAAGTCCCATTCACCTGGACTGAAAAACACCAAAAAGCCTTTGACAGCATAAAGGCAGCCCTGCTTGTTAAAGACGCTGACAAGCTTACTCTGGGTCAGCATGTGACTATACCCACTACCAGAGTTTACTGCTCCTTGGCGGATGACTCCACTCCTGTACATCAATGTGCTGATGTCCTGGCTGAGGAAACTGGAACAAGAAGAGATCTGACTGATCAGCCTTGGCCAGGTGCGCCTGCCTGGTACACAGATGGCAGCAGCTTTGTCACAGGAGCAACAGTAGTAGATGGAAAGCAGCTCATATCCATGGGGCCATCTACCAACAGAGGGGGCTACTTACCTCGGCAAGTAAAGATCAGATCAGCCTTGGCCTGAGAGTTTGAGCTGGTACACGGACGGCAGTAGCCTCGCGATTGAAGGTAAGCGGAAGGCGGGGACAGCAGTGCAGTGGTGGACAAAAAGCAAGTGATCTAGGCCAGCAGCCTCCCTAAAGGGACTTCAGCCCAAAAAGCTAAACTTGTGGCTTTGATACAAGCTTTATAAAAGTCTACACTGACAGCAGGTATGCTTTTGCCACTGTATGGAACAATATACAGACAAAGAGAGCTGTTGACATCTACAGAAAAAGACCTAAGATGCTGTGAACAAAAGAAATCAGATGGCAGATCTAACCGCCAAAAACAGGCATCCCAAAGAGCAATGATCCTGGCAGTCTGAAGACTATCAAGTTATAGACAAATTAAGACTGGTAAAAGAAACCCTGTATAAAATGGTAAAAACTGAAAGAAAGAAAACTAGTCCTCCCTTGAAAAGACAGACCTGACATCAACTGAGAAATAAACTTTACTGAGAAAAAACGTTCTCAAATTGGATAAATGAGACTGCTCACATAGTCATCAAGAAGATTATTGAAGAAAATTTTTCCAAGGTTCAGAGTGCCAAAAGCAATAGTGTCAGATAATAGCCCTGCTTTGTTGCCCAGGTAAGTCAGGGTGTGGCCAAGTATTTAGAGGTCAAATAAAAATTACATTGTGTGTATAGACCTCAGAGCTCAGGACAGATAAAATAAATTAGTTTAAAACTCTATGACAGACCTTGACAAAATTAATCGTGGAGACTGGCACAGACTTGGTGTTCCTTCCCTATGCCCTATCTCTTGATTCAGTTTTACTCTTTTTAAGATCCTTTATGAAACTCCTATGCCCATCATAGTCTCAAATGATGTGTTTAAACCTATGATGTTATAATAATGATCTGTATGCTAAGTTAAAAGGCTTGCAGGTGGTCTGGTCACAACTGGGAAAAATTGGACTGAGTACGTGGACGACATTGCTCCAGGGATCCCAACAGCTGAGACAGTGAACGAGCTGGGTACCCCAAGGACATCTCACCAGTTCCAGCCAGAGATCTGATCTACGTGCACCTACATCGTGCCCAGACCCTCAAGCCTCGCTAAAAGGGCCCCTGCCTAGTTTTGTTTACTAATGCTTCTTATTCTGTTTTTGTTCCCATGTTAAAATAGAGTAAATGCAGTATTCTCCGCATAAAAATATAGACTTCTGAAATTCTAAGATTAGAATTACTCACTAGAAGGAGTGGGGAATGAAAGAGGAAAATTACTGACCACCAGAACTCTCACCCCAGAGTACATTCTGAACTCTCACACCAGAGTCAGACCCCCTCTCAAATGAAAACTGTTCCGGGGACATTTCTGAGATAAGGGTCTCCTGGAACGAACCCAGTCCAACCCCTCCCAACTAAGGACTGTGCCAGGGACATTTTTGAGATAAGGGTGTGAGTAAAAACCTCAGTTCCAATGAATCAAGTACATGGCCAAAGTGTGGGATGCGTTGCAAAAGCACTTTGGAAAAACCCTTGGCTGAATCACTTAGTGACGTAAAACCTGTATTTTCCCTGCCCTGCTCCCCCCTTACCCTCCTTCCTATAAAAGCTTGTGAAAAGTTTGGGCTAATTGCCGAATCCCCTCTGCACCTTGCAGGCTGCATGAGATTCGACCCCAGATATCTGGTATATGTGCTTTTTGTTTGCTTTCTTGTCGTTGCTGTATTAAATCTTACTCTCTATACATCTTAAGTACCGGTCTCAGTGTCTTCTTGGGTGCGCGGCTGACCCGAGGCTTGAGTAAGTGCCTCCCTTTGGGAGTTTTGGAGTCTTTCAGTACCATGTCCAATTTTCTGAGAAACTGCCAGACCGATTTCCAGAGTGGTTGTACAAGCTTGCAATCCCACCAACAGTGGAGGAGTGTTCCTCTTTCTCCACATCCTTGCCAGCATCTGCTGTCACCTGAATTTTTGATCTTAACCATTCTGACTGGTGTGAGATGGAATCTCAGGGTTGTTTTGATTTGCATTTCCCTGATGATTAAGGATGTTGAACATTTTTTCAGGTGTTTCTCAGCCATTCGGTTTTCCTCAGTTGAGAATTCTTTGTTTAGCTCTGAGCCCCATTTTTTAATGGGGTTATTTGATTTTCTGTAGTCCACCTTCTTGAGTTCTTTATATATATTGAATATTAGTCCTCTATCTGATTTAGGATAGGTAAAGATCCTTTCCCAATCTGTTGGTGGTCTTTTTGTCTTATTGACGGTGTCTTTTGCCTTACAGAAAGAAGCTTTGCAGTTTCATGAGGTCCCATTTGTCAATTCTCGATCTTACAGCACAAGCCATTGCTGTTCTATTCAGGAATTTTTCCCCTGTGCCAATATCTTCAAGGCTTTTCCCCACTTTATCCTCTATAAGTTTCAGTGTCTCTGGTTTTATGTGGAGCTCCTTGATCCACTTAGATTTGACCTTAGTACAAGGAGCTAGGAATGGATCAATTCAGATTCTTCTACATGATAACAACCAGTTGTGCCAGCACCATTTGTTGAAAATGCTGTCTTTTTTTTCCACTGGATGGTTTTAGCTCCCTTGTCAAAGATCAAGTGACCATAGGTGTATGGGTTCATTTCTGGGTCTTCAATTCTATTCCATTGGTCTAGTTGTCTGTAGCTATACCAGTACCATGCAGTTTTTATCACAATTGCTCTATAGTAAAGCTTTAGGTCCGGCATGGTGATTCCACCAGAGGTTCTTTTATCCTTGAGAAGAGTTTTTGCTATCCTAGGTTTTTTGTTATTCCAGATGAATTTGCAGATTGTTCTTTCTAATTCATTGAAGAATTGAGTTGGAATTTTTATGGGGATTGCATTAAATCTGTAGATTGCTTTTGGCAAGATAGCCATTTTTACAATGTTGATCCTGCCAATCCATAAGCATGGGAGATCTTTCCATCTTCTGAGATCTTCTTTCATTTCTTTCTTCAGAGACTTGAAGTTCTTATCATACAGATCTTTCACTCCCTTAGTTAGAGTCATGCCAAGGTATTTTATATTATTTGTGACTATTGAGAAGGGTGTTGTTTCCCTAATTTCTTTCTCGGCTGAGCTCATTTAGCCCAGTGGAGTACGGAGTCAATGAAGTCAAAGCTATTGACTCAGTCTTTATTCAATCTCGGTACACCCATCCTCCTATGTGTTAACTAAATGCATCCCCATCAAACATATCCCGACTGGCACTGTAAATTAGTCACTAGAATAAAAGGGTAGGTTGGATATGGATGGAGACAGACTGACTGTCCTGAAATCCTATCTCTGGCATTCTATAGCTCTGTGAATTTGGGGAGATTACTTAATTTCCTTGGTAATTCCATTTCCTCGTCATAAAACAAGGCTTAATATAGCCACTACTTCTGGGATTTTATATGATTTAATAAAACTATCCATATAAAGTGTTTCCCATGGTAGCCACATACAAAATTAAAAAAAAACCTTAATAGATGTTAGTTTTATTACAAGTTATTGCTATAGATATTGTTGCCTTTATTACTATTACCAGGAAGTGCAATCTGAAGCCACATGAAAACCATACTGAGAACCCCACATAACTGGGTATTTGTTGTGTGTTGGATTCCTTCGGGGTTGGTATGTGCTGGCTCTGAAACTCAGATCTCTAAGAGCATTGGCACATGTGAAATTAGCTTACCTCACAGAAACACCAGGAAGACAGTGAAGCTTTTTGCTTTTCTCAAAGTCAATTCACACAGTTAAATAGTCAACACAACTGGGTTGTAGTAAGCAGAGACCCCTGAGTGCCCACTGTGCCCTTTATCTGCTGAAGATGTCTAGTTGCAAAGCTAAAACAGATGTTTAAGTGTTCTTTGTAGAGTCAGTTGTGTTGGATGATGTTTGACTGAGGCGCACATGTGAAGGAGTGTTTCCTAAAGTGAACACTGGTGAAAGACTAAGGCAGACTTGTACAGGAATGTTTTACTGAAGCAGACACAGGAGAGAGATGTTCTGATAAGGCAAGCACGTGAAAGGACACGTGATGAAGGATTCTTTGATAACCACATGAATGTATTGGTCCGCCTTACATTATGTAGTTTGTCAGGACTCTGCAAACTCGGGGTGATTGGATGCATGTGCTGAGGCAAGGCATATGGGGGACACATTATATTTGGAGGGTATAAACAGAACTCCAGAGTGATGGAGACAGAGCTTGGCTTGCTGGTACAGCTAGCTCTGCAATGCCTGTTCATTGATCTTCGATTCCCTAAGAGAGGCATAGCCAAGGACTTCTCTTGCTGTCCCTCCTGGTACCTCCTGCTCACTCAAGCCAAGGCAGAGGCCAGGTTGTCTCTGACAGATAGTGCCACCATTGCTGATTCATGTTTGCTATGCTGACTCTACTGAACTGGACTATTGATGTACCTGTGTTTTCAAGTCGATCGAGCTGCCCCTGCAAATCTGGGAACTGAACTGCTGATTTCCAGATAACACAGATGGGAGTTGCTCCAGGTAGCCTTTCAAAACAGATCCACTCCCTGCCCCATCCTTTCTTTCCCAGAACTTTTGGTGCGTGGTGGGCTAAAAAGGAGGTTAAAGCATTTAAGAACCATCATTAAAAATAGGGTTTGAAAAAAACTAAAGCTAAAAATCTTTCACAAAATTCAAGGCATGAAAACAATGGTCATTTCCTTAACTGATTGTGGCCATTTTGTCTTTTCCAGTCAAGAGAAAATGAGAGCTAGGTTAAAACTATTTCTATTTTGCTTTCTGTTCTTTTTTCTTACTCAAAATAAAACTTACTTCTAATTTTATATTGGGAAAATCAAACAAATGATAGAATAATTTCTTGGTCAAGGTCTGTAGGAGGTGGTTCTGGTGCTGTCCTGTTCCCCAGTTGGTTCTTGATCTGTCAGTAAAGAAAGCCATGGGCCAATTGTTGGGTGGAAGGGGCAGGTGAGATTCCAGGTTCCAGGAGGAGGCAAGGAAATGCAAGGGAGGAGAGGAGGAATTTCTGCCATGCTTTGGGGGAAGAAGAAGCCAATAGTCATGTGAGGTCTTAGGAGGAGTCATGTGTAGACTAGCCACTGAAGTTTAGAGCAGGTGGGAACAGAGAAGATAAAAATATTATTAAGGACATGCTTTTCCAGGTGAGAGATAGTAACACCCTGCAATTGTGTCCTAAAGCAAGTTGAAAAGGAGCAAACTGTGTATGTGTCTTTTAGCCATGGGTTCACGCAAGCTGAGAGGGGGCTGGTAACACAGCCACTTTCCCAGAGTAAAGGCCTTAGCATAAAAGTACACACAACAAAGATGAATACCAATCAATGTCTATTTCAGATCATCCCATTCTGAATGTCAAATGCCCATTTACACAGCCTAAATGCAGCCAGCAGTTATTTTTCTCTCTCTGACTTGAATGTGGAACCTCACTGAGCAAAAGCTTAATATACATGAAAAGAGAGAATAGTCCAACTATTTCTATACACTTGAGCAAACGTAATAATAACAACAACAACTGAAGTGGGGCAGTCATTATTAGTTTA